>NC_068926.1:11542500-12167500 GCF_023091745.1 Budorcas taxicolor | reverse complement strand
TCCAAGGAGTAAGTGTCTTTTAATTACATGGCTGTACACACCATCTGCAGTGATTTTGGAGCCCCCCAGAATAAAGCCTGACACTGTTTCCACTGTTTCCCCATCTATTTCCCATGGAGTGATGGGAGAAGATGCCATGATCTTCGTTTTCTGAATGCTGAGGTTTAAGCCAACTTCTTCACTCTCCTCTTTTACTTTCATCAAGAGGCTTTTTAGTTCCCCTTCACTTTCTGCCATAAGGGTGGTGTCATCTGCATATATGAGGTTATTGATATTTCTCCCAGCAATCTTAATTCCAGCTTGTGCTTCTTCCAGCCCAGCGTTTCTCATGATGTACTCTGCATAGAAGTCAAATAAGCAGGGTGACAATATACAGCTTTGACATACTCTTTTTCCTATTTGGAACCATCTGTTGTTCCATGTCCAGTTCTAACTGTTGCTTCCTGACCTGCATACAGATTTCACAGGAGGCAGGTCAGGTTGTCTGATATTCTTATCTCTTTCAGAATTTTCCACAGTTTATTGTGATCCACACAGTCAAAGGCTTTGGCATAGTCAATAAATCAGAAAAAGATGTTTTTCTGGAACTCTCTTGCTTTTTCCAGGATCCAGCAGATGTTGGCAATTTGATCTCTGTTTCCTCTGCCTTTTCTAAAACCAGTTTGAGCATCTGGAAGTTCACGGTTCATGTGTTGCTGAAGCCTGGCTTGGAGAATTTTGAGCATTACTTTACTAGCGTGTGAGATGAGTGCAATTGTGCAGTGGTTTGAGCATTCTTTGGCATTGCTTTTCGTAGGGATTGGAATGAAAAGTGACCTTTTCCAGTCCTGTGGCCACTGCTGAGTTTTCCAAGTTTGCTGGCATATTGAGCATCATCACAGCATCATCTTTTAGGATCTGAAAAACCTCAACTGGAATTCCATCACCTCCACTAGCTTTGTTTGTAGTGATGCTTCCTAAGGCCCATTTGACTTTGCATTCCAGAATGTCTGTCTCTAGGTGAGTGATCACACCATCATGATTATCTGGGTCGTGAAGATCTTTTTTGTACAGTTCTTCTGTGTATTCTTGCCACCTCTTCTTAATATCTTCTGCTTCTGTTAGGTCCATACCATTTCTGTCCTTTACTGAGCCCATGTTTGCATGAAATGTTCCCTTGGTATCTCTAATTTTCTTGAAGCAATCTCTAGTCTTTCCCATTCTATTTTTTCCTCTATTTCCTTGCACTGATCACTGAGGAAGGCTTTCTAATCTCTCCTTCTGTTCTTTGGAATTCTGCATTCAAATGGGTATATATTTCCTTTTCTCCTTTGCTTTTCATTTCTCTTCTTCACAGTTATTTGTAAGTTTTCCTCAGACAGCCATTTTGCTTTTTTGCATTTCTTTTTCTTGGGGATGGTCTTGATCCCTGTCTCCTGTACAATGTGATAAACCTCCTTCCATAGTTCATCAGGCACTCTATCTATTAGATCTAGGCCCTTGAATCTGTTTGTCACTTCCGCTGTATAATTGGAAGTGATTTGATTTAGGTCATATTGAATGGTCTAGTGGTTTTCCCTACTTTCTTCAACTTAAGTCTGAATTTGGCAATAAGGAGTTCATGATCTGAGCCACAGTCAGCTCTTGGTCTTGTTTTCACTGACTGTATAATGCTTCTCCATGTTTGGCTGCAAAAAATATAATCAATCTGATTTCAGTGTTGACCATCTGGTGATGTCCATGTGTAGAGTCTTCTCTTGTGTTGTTGGAAGAGGGTGTTTGCTATGGCTATTGCATTCTTTTGGCAAAACTCTATTAGCCTTTGCCCTGTTTCATTCTGTATTCCAAGGCCAAATTTGCCTGTTACTCCAGGTGTTCCTTGACTTCCTACTTTTTCATTTCAGTCACCTGTAATGAAAAGGACATCTTTTTTGGGTGTTAGTTCTAAAAGGTCTTGTAGGTCTTCATAAAACCATTCAACTTGAGCTTTGTCAGCATTACTGGTCAGGGCATAGACTTGGATTACCATGACATTGAATGGTTTGCCTTAGAAACAAACAGAGATTGTGTAGTTTTTGAGATTGCCTCCAAGTACTGCATTTCGGACTCTTTCGTTGACCATGATGGCCACTCCAGTTCTTCTAAGGGATTCTTGCCCACTGTAGTAGATATAATGGTCATCTGCATTAAATTCTTCCATTCCAGTCCTTTTTAATTTGCTGATTCCTAAAATGTCGACATTCACTCTTGCCATCTCCTGTTTGACCACTTCCAATTTGCCATGATTCATGGACTTAACATTCCAGGTTCCTATGTAATATTGCTCTTTACAATATCAGACCTTGTTCCCATCACCAGTCACATCCACAACTGGGTGCTGTTTTTGCTTTGGCTCCATCCCTTCATTCTTTCTGGAGTTATTTCTCCACTATTTTCCCGTAGCATATTGGGTATCTACCGACCTGGGGAGTTCATCTTTCAATGTCCTATCTTTTTGCCTTTTCATACTATTCACTGGGTTTTCAAGGCAAGAATACTGAAGTGGTTTGCCATTCCCTTCTCCAGTGGACCACGTTTTGTCAGAACTCTACACCATGACCCATCCATCTTGGATGGCCCTACCCAACATGGCTCATAGTTTCATTGAGTTAGACAAGGCTGGGTTAGTTGTGATTAGACTGGTTAGTTTTCTGTGATTGTGGTTTTCAGTCTGTCTGCCCTCTGATGGAGAAGGATGAGAGGCTTATGGAAGCTTCCTGATGGGAGAGACTGACTGAGGGGGAAACTGGGTCTTGTTCTGATGGGTGGGGCCATGCTCTACTACTACTACTACTAAGTCGCTTCAGTCGTGTCCGACTCTGTGTGACCCCATAGACAGCAGCCCATCAGGCTCCCCAGTCCCTGGGGTTCTCCAGGCAAGAACACTGGAGTGGGTTGCCATTTCCTTCTCCAATGCATGAAAGTGAAAAGTGAAAGTGAAGTCGCTCAGTCATGTCTGACCTTCAGCGACCCCATGGACTGCAGCCTACCAGGCTCCTCCGTCCATGGGATTTTCCAGGCAAGAGTACTGGAGTGGGGTGCCATTGCCTTCTCTACTGGGCCATGCTCAGTAAATCTGTAATCCAATTTTCTGTTGATGGGTAGAGCTGTGTTCCCTCCCTGCTATTTACCTGGGGCCAAACTATGGTGGAGCTAATGAAGATAATCGTGACTGTCAGTAATGCCTAATGGGCTCTCTGCTCTTGCTCCTTCAAAAGATCATTATGAAAAGTAGCATGTGTGTACTCTACACTCAGTGCCCCCGACCCTGCAGCAGGCCACTGCCAACGCCAGTGCTGGAGACTCCTGGACACTCACAGGCAAGTCTGGGTCAGTCTCTTGTGTGGACACAAGCGAAATCAAAACAGTCCAACAAAAATAAAGTGCAGTAAATTAACCTGGTGAACAAAGGAAATAAAAAATTATATCTACCAGTTAAGAACAAAACTAACTAAAGCACAAACTGGAAAACAAAATTAAAGCAAGCTGCCAGGTGAGGAATAAAGCAATGAAAACAAAACTAAGAAGTATGTTGAGCAGAAAGGAAAGAAAGAAATGAAAGAATAGATATGCAAAGTTAAATAGAGGTAGATAAAGAAGATTTCTGTACATTAAAGATTAAGTGCAAGGGGAAAAGAACAGTAGGAAAAGCAAACAAAGGAATAAATATAGAAAAAAAATGGTAGGTTTTACAAAATTAAAATTAAAAAAAGAGAAAAGAAAAGAAAAAGAAGAAAGAAAAAACAAAAAAGGAAAACTCCACAGAACTGCAAAAGCCCAACACAGAGGAGGTTTATAACAACAATAAAAAATGTGACTGAGGAAAAGAAAAAGCTGAAAAGCTTAATTAGATTTCAGAGTGACAATAAAATTGGCAACTACAACAGAGAGGGGAAAATGGGGGAAAAAAGAAAAACAATCCGAAAGAATCTACAGAAGAAGTCAAAACATAAGAATAATAAACGTTTTTCTTGGGTCACTGCTGTCAGAGTTCTTTCCCTTGCTGGAAGTCACAGTCCACCTCACCTCCCTAAAATGCCCTCGACACCGTGCAGATCTCTGGACCTGCTGTGGGGGCCGCTCAGATTCTAATCTGGTCCTGCTCCTGTGTGTTCTTGCCTCCAATGTCCACAGCTATTGGAACTAGTGCATTTTCTGTTGCGGGAACTCTCAATGTCTTTTTATATATTCCATAGACACAGAGTCTGCCTAGTTGGTCAGGTGGATTTCACCTGTAGCTTGTACAGCTGGTGGGAAGGTTTTGGGTCTTCTTCCTTAGCCACGCTGACCCTGGGTTTCAACTGTGGTTTTATTTCCACCTCTGCATGTGGGTTGTCCATATGGGGTTTGCTCCTGAGGCTGCCCTGGAGGGCTTGGATCTGCCCCAGTGAGGGCCAGGTGTGGAGGTGCTGCAGGTGCTTGGGTCACAGGGGTTCTGATAACACCAGGTACTCAGGGCAGTTGGCAGTTAGGGCAGCAGGAAATAAAGTGCTCTAGAAGGGGATGGCAACCAGTATTGGCCAATACGCTCCGGTATTCTTGCCTGGAGAACCCCCTTGACAGAGAAGCCTGTCAGGTCACAGTCTACAGGGTCACAGAGTCAGACCGACTGAAGCGACCCTGCGCGCATAGATCCAAGACTTTTCGCCTGTGGCAGCTCTGCCCCAGTGAGGGTTGAGCGTGAAGGTGGCACAGCTCCTTGGTTTGCAGGGGCCCTGGTGGTGCCAAGTGTGCAGGGACACGGAATGCTTGCACCACGTCAGGAGTTATGGCCCTATCAGAGTCTTTTTTCGAGCCTCTTGTAGCTGGTGATCAGAAGGCCCCTTTGGCCAGTCTTTCTCCATAGCTTCAACCGTTCAGGCACTTAGTGGGTTCTCTTGCCTGGGGTCCTTCTCTATTGTTTGGTGCACCAGGCACATAGAGGGGCCCTCCTGGCTGGGGTCCTACTCTGTAGATTGGCATGTCAGGCACTTAAAGGAGCACCTTGGGTGGGATCCTACTCTGTAGTTCAGTGTGTCAGGCATTTGATGGGCCAGCCTCTTTGTTGTTTAGCTCCGCATGCTGGCCTGTAGGGAGAGAGAGGCTATGGTGACGGCTCTACCCCTTACACATGACCCAGCGTATCCCCTTGCTTCCATGGCTGCCTGGCTTTCCTCCACAGGCATTTCCCACCAATCTTCTCCCTCACATCCCCTCCATCCGTCTCTCTACTGTCAACAGTAGCCCTCGCCCTGGGATTGCTCCCCAATTCCTAAAGTCCAACTTCCAGCCACTGCACCTTCTAGGGAACCTGCGTCCCTGTCCAGGGTATGCATGGACTGTCTGATTCTCATTTCATTTACGCTGCCACAGATTAGCTGTTTTACTCTCAACCTTAAATGTTTCTCCTCTGGCTTAGACAATTGCCCCGCTGTGGGGATCAGACCCCTGCTTCAGTTCCCCCACCCGCCGAGGGCAGGTCCAGTCCCGCTAACACTCCTGTTTTCCGCCCAGTTCCTTCCTCCTACCGAGTTTATGTTCTTTTCCACTGGTCAGGTACTCCTGTCCACTCTGAGCTGGCGTTCTGCAATGCACTTCTGTGTCTGAAAGTGTATTCCTGATGTATCCATGGAGAGAGATGTACTCCATGTCCACCGACTCCTCCATCATCTTGTTCTCTCCATCTTATGTTTTTTGAGAAAATTAAAGGTAAATCACATTCTACCACTCTAGAGGTGGATGTAAGTATTGGCTTAAGTACTAAAAACACTAGGATTTTTATTTGTTTATTTGGCTGTGCCATACAGCATGTGGGATCCTAGGTCCTTGACCAGGGATGGAATCTGAGTTCCGTGCAGTGGAAGCATCGAGTCTTACCCACTGGGTCACTAGAGAAGTCCCTAATGCTAGGATTTAAATAGCAGCCCAGCAGAACTGGCGAGGCAACCACACAGGCTTCTAGCAAAACCAGGTATCAGAAACAAGCTGAATGCCTGGAATCTAGGAGGTCAATAACCAGGGAATAAGAAACTAGTTTGGATGGTCCAGCTAGGCAGGAGTTCAACATGCAAAAATGAAGAGGACTCAAAATATGATACCATCAGCATATGCAGAGAATGGAAATGAATAGAGTGATTTTCTCTAGTTTCTTTTATACTTTTGGGGCTTTATACATGAACCTATGGTTGAAGGTACATTCTGGGAGTAATTACCCTTTAGGGAATTCTGTGATTATGGTTTGCGTTCAATATGAGATCTTCTTTTCTCCATTACATGATTTTTTTTTTTAAACCAAGATTCCTGGGATTACTAGATTAATGAATAAATTGAACATTGAAATCATTGGTTTAATAAACTTTGTTTCAGATATTTTGAGAGATGCTGAGGATAAAAGACGTATTTTACCTTTGAAAAGTTCATGCATCTAGGGAGAGAGAAACACCTGAAGAAAATGATGAGCAAATGGTGGGAGTGGTTGAGTTAAGTCCCATGTGCTTTGGCAGGAGGGAAGCTGAGACAGCAACTACGTTTCATCAGACGGTGGTTTAAGGGACTTAAGGGACTTTCCTGGTGGTCCAGCGGTTAAAACTCTGGGTGTACACTGCAGGGGGTGCAGGTTTGGTGTCTGATCAGGGAACTTAGAGAAGATTACATGTGTCATAGCTGATTCATGTTGTTGTACAGCAGAAACTAACACAACATTGTAAAGCAATTATCCTCCAATTAAAAAATAAAAGTAAATACATAAAATAAAAACTTATTTTATTCTATAAGGTAAAATATATTGAACCACTATATCATACATCTATATTTATATAATATTGTACATCAACTATACTTTTATAAAAATATAAAACAGGTTACTTTTGTACAAATGTATAAATTTACTAGAAATCGAGGATCTGTATACTGACAATGGGTGAATTCTATATAAATCACATCTCAATAAAGTTATTAACAGTGAAAGATAGAAAGAAAACAAAAAAAGATCCCACATGCCCCATGGCGTGGTCAAAACAAAAATAAAGAAAGAACAGATAGTGGTTTATACCAGCCCTCCCCTTCACCTCTGCAACTCACACCTGGAACTACCACAGGCAGAATGAAGAATTTCTTTTCTTTGGGGCCTATTTTGGCTCACATGAAATATTATTTGTTAAGGTCAAGTTGAGAGATGAGATAACCACTATGGAGGTTCAAAAAAAGCTTCCATTTCACCACTGAGCTTTGCCTGCCTTTGTCATTTCAACTAACGTACATTTGATACATACATTTGCTCAAGAATTTTAGATTTATCCACATTTACTGTCTTGGCTCAGGGAAAATAATACTCCATCAACTACCCCTTGAGTGAAAATAGGTAATTTCATTTTGGTTTCTAGATAGCAGAATAATAGAAGTAGGAAAGATTTTCCTGCTTTTATTTTACAAAAACAGTGTGATTTTATTTTTAAATCAATGCAGTTTTGAGAAATTTAGTAGGTCACCTACTGGACAGAGTTTCTTTTCCTCCCTTTGTGAGGGAGGATGATTATATTTTCTAGGCTATAGCATATTCAGAAGCAGAGACATTACTTTGCCAACAAAGGTCCGTCTAGTCAAGGCTATGGTTTTTCCAGTAGTCATGTATGGATGTGAGAGCTGGACTGTGAAGAAAGCTGAGTGCCGAAGAATTGATGCTTTTGAACTGTGGTGTTGGAGAAGATTCTTGAGAGTCCCTTGGACTGCAAGGAGATCCAACCAGTCCCTTCTAAAGGAGATCAACCCTGGGTGTTCTTTGGAAGGAATGATTCTAAAGCTGAAACTCCAATACTTTGGCCACCTCATGTGAAGAGTTGACTCATTGGAAAATGCTCTGATGCTGGGAGGGGTTGGGGGCAGGAGGAAAAGGGGCAGACAGAGGATGAGATGGCTGGATGGCATCACCGATTCGATGGATGTGAGTTTGAGTAAACTCTGGGAGTTGGTGATGGACAGGGAGGCCTGGCGTGCTGCAGTTCATGGGGTCGCAAAGAGCCAGACATGACTGAGCGACTGAACTGAACTGAACTGCTTCAAAGGCATTTCACTTTTATTATTTGCAAAACATGTCAGTTCAATATTTAGGGGAAATGTTTTGGGGAGAGAAGCAGTCACTCCATGCTTTAACGGCTATGGACTTGAAGAGTGGTGGTTTTTGAGATGAGAAGCACATACTGCCAATACATTTAAGAAAAAGCTAGCTTGTTAGTCAGCATCAGTCCTGTATTATAAATCTATTTTTATTCACTTTTAACATATGATAATCTGGCCACTCTGTAATAATCTGAGCCCCGCATTCCCCAGCAGCTGGGAGCTGGCTTTGGCAGCCTTGACTGCCCTTCAGGACTTGGCTGGAAGCCAGGCCACAAGGAAAGGCTGTGTGGAAGTCTGGTGAGGAGAATTAGTTAAGCTTTTAATTAACTCACTCTTTCCTGTTGCAGAGATGTACAGAGACTCAAATCTTCAGTTATCCTTCAAATGCTCAACAAGCCCACTTATTAAAGTAAGCGGTAACAGTTTACTGAGCTTGAAGTGTGAGAGTACAGAGGTATGTTGTTTTTGTTCAGTTGCTGAGACGTGTCCAGTTATTTGTGACCCCATGGACTGCAGCACACCAGGCTTCCCTGTCTTGCACTATCTCCTGGAGTTTGCTCAAACTCATGTCCACTGAGTCAGTGATGCCATCCAACCATCTCATCCTCTGTCACCCCCTTCTCTTCCTGCCCTCAATCTTCCCCAGCTTCAGGGTCTTTTCCAGTGAGTCAGCTCTTCACATCAGGTGGCCAAAGTATTGGAACTTCAGCTTCAGCATCAGTCCTTCCAATAAATATTCAGGGTTGATTTCCTTTAAGATTGACTGGTTTGATCTCTTTGCAGTCCAAGGAACTCTCAAGGGTCTTTCTAGCACCACAATAGCAAGGCTTTAAAGAATTTGTATAGAATTTGTATAGAGATGAGAATAGAGACCTAGGAACTATTGTATAGAGACCCAGGAACATGCAAGAATTTGTATAGAGATGAGAGATCTGAGGCACCTCAAGGAGTTGGGGGCTTTGTTCCAGTTATTGTAGCCACCCTTCTGGGCATAGGAAGCAGATGTGGCATTTATCAAAGTAATATGACATTTGAACACATTCCACTTACATATTTGTATGCAGCTAATGGCAACCCACTCCAGTGTTCTTGCCTGGAGAGTCCCAGGGGTGGGGGAGCTTGGTGGGCTGCCGTCTATGGGGTCGCATAGAGTCGGACACGACTGAAGCAACTTAGCAGCAGCAGCAGCAATCTGGGTTTATCCAGACATTGTTTATTTATACCTGTGGACTATTGCCCTGGCAGGTTCCTCAGTCTGGACATATTGTCTATACAAAGCTTCTTTTAAATCCTCCAATTCTTATAGATTACAAATTTTGGGTAGTCATATACTCAGGTGGCCCCTGTCTCTGAAGTCAACTTTTACATTTTTGAAAATAAGAACTGTTTATTGTTCTCACATAATAGGCGAAGTCCTGAGAAAGGGCATTCTAAAGTTGGTTCATCCAAAGTGTCATTAACATAGATAGAGTACCATGTGTAAAATAGATAGCTGGTGGGAAGCTACCGTTTAGCACAAGGAGCTTAGCTCAGTGCTCTGTGATGACCTAGGGTGGGATGGGGTTGTGGGAGAGAGGCTCAAGAAGGAGGGGATATATGTATACATAATAGCTGATTCATGTTGTGGTACAGCAGAAACTAACACATTGTAAAGCAATTATCCTCCAACTAATATATATAAAGTTGGTTCATATATTGTGAAAGCAAAATATTATGCCTACTGCTTAGTGCGTTGTCAAGCACCATCTACAGAGTAGAATTGGTCATTTGCTCCTCAGGCTCATTAATGCATGCAGCCCAGCCCTAGCTGTGGGTAAGAAAGGTGGGATTAAGACTTAGCAGCTAAGTCAGCTGCCTAAGACTTTTGTATTCTGTTGGGAGGTTGGGGAAGAAGCTGAGAAGCAAAAGTGTGTGTTATAAAGATAATTTGGTCTCTATTGTCTGGGAATTTTAGTAGATATTACATATGATATAACGGATGAGAAAAGTTGACTTCCCTGGTTGTATTTTTCAAATTCAAATGATATTTTTAACTAAGCTTTTGGTTTTCAAATGCTCTTCTCATGTTACGTAAAGAACTTTTTTCTCTCCTTCCTTCACTTCTTCCCCAGTCCCTCTCCGTCCCTAATCATCTGATTCCCCATATTTAATCTCTCCCTCAAAGCTCTCTTCCATCTTTTTCTTAGAAGAGATTTTATCTGAAATCTATTTTATATTAGAGTGGTTATTTAAATTTTAATCATCTAGCTAAATTTTAATAGCTGAACTTTTTCTGTGAAAATGTTAAAGGAAAGTGATTCTTTTCATTTTTAATACTAGCATTTTGAGTTTAGACTTGAGCTTAAAGTCTTAGTATATGTAAGAAGCACATTGGTCAACTGAAGTTTCAGATTCATGCTGTGAGAAAGACCCAAGGGAAACAGAACTAGCAAGCACCAACAAAAGAGGTTGGATTTCCTATGCCCTATATTTTGAAGCACAGTAGCTAAAGCTTTGGAAAAAGACTTCCATAGAGTGTGTGTGTGTGTTAGTCACTCAGTCATGTCTGATACTTTGTGACCCCATGGACTGTAGTTCCCCAGTCTTCTCTGTCCGTGGGATTTCCCAGGCAAGAATACTGGAAGTGAAGTGAAGTGAAGTCGCTCAGTCGTGTTCGACTCTTTGCGACCCCGTGGACTGTAGCCCACCAGGCTCCTCCATCCATGGGATTCTCCAGGCAAGAATACTGGAGTGGGTAGATATTCCTTTCTCCAGGGGATCTTCCTGACACAGGGACCAAACCCAGGTCTCCTGCATTGCAGGTAGATTCTTTACCATCTGAGTCACCAGAGAAGCCCTCCATAGAATAATAAAACGTTATAATCAAAAGAAATTTGAGAGATGATTTAGTCCAAACTTCTCATATTATAGGAACAAAGAGATGAAGTGACTTGTCTGAGGTCACATGGCAAGTTAGCAGTGGTTAAATTCCTATAGAAGGATCCTTTATTATGTGCCATTTAGTCAGATAATGACCTCATAGGAAATTAGGGTAACATAAAAGCAAAATAAATTGTTACCAATATCAATCACTGTATTTGCACCGTCATTACAATGATTTTCAAAGCAGTTTTTCATTTTGCTGACTGTGAGGCTGACCTTGGGGAGACTAGAGGCGTGTCTATGCTGTCTCAGTAGCGTCAGTAGGAAAGGACGGTTGTTGTGTGTGCCTCTGTCTCTGAAGTTGTCTCTTCCCGTCTTGCCTTGTTGACCTCTTGACTAGAAGATACTTAAAAAAAATTTTTTTTTTGTTTTGAGTGTGTCTATTTTTATATTTATTTATTTGTGGCTATGCTGGATCTTTGTTGCTGCACGTGGACTTTCTCTGGTTGCCGTGCATGGGCTTCTCGTAGGGGTGGCTTCTCTTGTTTTGGAGCACAGGCTCAATGGCAGGTGGGCTCAGTAGCTGTGGCACACCAGGCTTAATTGCCCCAAGGCACGTGGAATCTTCCCAGACCAGGAATAGAACCTGTGTCCCCTGCATTAGCAGGCAGATTCTTAACCACTGACCACTAGGAAAGTCCTATAAGATAATTCTTTTTTTTAAATTTAATTTTATTTTAAATTGGAAGGTAATTACTTTACAGTATTGTGAGGACTTCTGCCGTACATCAGCGTGAATCAACCCTCGGTAAACAGATGTTCCCTCCTTCTTAAACCTCCCTCCCCATTTGACCCCTCTAGGTTATCACAGAGCACTGCTTTGGGTTCCCTGCATCATACAGCAAATTCCCACTGGCTCTCTGTTTTATATATGGTGATGTATATGCTCCAGGACTACTCTCTCCCATCCTCTCCCCCAGCTACTGTGACCCTAAGTCTGTTCTTTATGTCTGCTCTCCTATGCTGCCCTGCAAATAAGATCATCAGTTCTGTCTTAGAAGATGTTCTTAAAGACATTCTTTATTCTCCTTTGTAGACACTTGAAGAGTGTTGTGAATTACATGCTGCGTGGGACATCTGAAGTTCTGTATGTTAGGCATGCCTGTACGCTCTTCTGGTAAGAGTACCTGCATTGTGTTGAGTGATCTCACTTCATGATATGATTGATGTCAGTTGTGTCCGACTCTTTGGGACTCCAAGGACTATATACCCCATCAGGCTCTCTTTTCATGGCATGCTCCAGGCAAGAATACTGGAGTGGGTAGCCATGCCTTTCTCCAGGGTATTTTCCCAACCCTGAGATTAAACCCACATCTCCCGCACTGCAGGCAGATTCTTTACCATCTGAGCCACCAGGGAAGCCCCAGCCTACCTTCCTAGGTTGTAGCAATTGATCTAATGCGACATGTGACCTAAGCTAGTCCAATGAGACTTCATTCCTTGAGTTTTTGTATATTGGAAGTTGAGATATTCTGTCCTTTGGGGTTTCTAAACTGTGATGATGTCACTTGGAGGTGTGTGAAAGGTAAGAGATTGAGGAGAGGGGAGAAAGGGACGGGGAAGAGAAATAGAAGAACAGAGGAGAATGGGGTGAGTTGAGTTCCTTAATCCCGTGATTTCTGAAATTAATGGCATCTATATCTTTCCTAGTTACATCAGCCAGTAACTCCTTTTACGTGGTTAAGTTAGTTTGAATAGGGTATCTTTGACTTGTCTCTGAAAGAGTCCTAGTATACATCGCCACTTTTCCCCCCTATAGTTATAGTTTAAACTAAAAGTCTATAGTGTAAATTTCCCACTCTGCCTTCCTCTGATGCTAAGTGTTAGTCATTATCAGTGTTGGTATTAATTACAGCTGATGTCCATGACTAAACTAAAAGTGCTGAATTGGTCAACATTTGAATCCAGATTAGTGTCAGCAGAAGTCAATATACTTTGATGAATAAACAAAGTGTTAAATGAGTATTGAAAGTTTATAGGACATTTATTCTTCACCTTGAGTTTACTATGATAAGTTCGTTACTTTTTCTGTCTGTATTCCTCTCTAAACTGTCTATTCTCAGGTAGAAAAATTAGAGTAAAATATTAACTTTTTGCCTTCATTAAATTCTTGGTTTGTTCATGAAAAATCTTATGTTTATTTCCTTTAGAGGACCCAATATATTTCTTAGTTTTTGTAATGTTTGAATTGTACCTGGGACCCTGTTTGAAGGTAAATGATGTCCATTCCAGGTGTCTTGAGTTGCTCCCAATGTGGGCTGGTTGATATATATTATTGATTTGAAACATTCCTGAAAGACTTTGACCATAAGGTAGATGTGAGAAGGTCTCTAGAGGAAAAGGTAGGAGGGGCTTGCGTACAACTGTAGTTTCTCAAAGCCTTTAAAATGCACAATCTTCCAAAAGAAACTGCAAAAGGTAGCATTTCTCAAACATTTTTCTAACCATGGGGCACACTTTTCATCATCAACTTTTTGTCTGCTCCTGGAAGTATACTAATGAGCAAGGTAAAATGTTTCTCTGCTTTCACTGAGTTTGTAGAACTTACAGTGGATAGGTTATTTGCCTTGCTGGAACAAGAGTACAAATGAGCAGCTAAATATTACATGCCTGTATACTCAAAAGCTATCCATAGAGCTAACAAATTATTAAAATGTTCTTACCTTGATGGACATACCTGCAAAATGACCTGGAATGCAGACTTTCATTTAGAATTTTTGGGTTTCTTGGCATTTGCTGCCCTGCCTGGCTCTCTGCTTCTGAGTCTCTTTTCCACTTCTCTTCCCACCCTAGGGGAAGTTTTGCTGGCACGTGTTTTTCATCCTAAATCTACCCTCCTGGTCCTGAGGAAGAAAGAGCAGTGAGGGTGGTGGGGAATGCCCAGGGCAGAGGCCCCAGAGCTGGGTTCTAAGTATTGCTTCTCACTGTATCAGCACTGATCACCTATGTTCTGAGGGATGTGCTTTAGGAACCTGATTGAGTTCATCATTTTGTGACAACCTTGAGAAGATTATGCCTAGAATTTTGTTTTGTTGTGTTGTGGATTTTTTTTTTCATGCCATAGAATTTTGACTTAAATATAGTGTTATCTTTTGTGACAAGATGCAGGTTAGAACGTTGAAATAGTTCCTGTAACTCTGGAATTATATTAAATGAATTCACCTGTTTTCCAGAAGTCAGATTTAAACTATAATATATTTCTTCTTAAGCCTAGAAGTACTTGATAAAAGCTTCTGAACCTCAAAGGCCTGCTCAGAGCACAGTGGGTTCTGTAAGAGAAGCTGAGCACTACCAACTTCGCCTAGTGTTTGAAAAGGGGCAGCAGTGTTAGGAAGTTGAATTAACAGCTGCTGGTGCTGCTGCTAAGTCGCTTCAGTCGTGTCCAACTCTGTGCGACCCCATAGATGGCGGCCCACCAGGCTCCCCCGTCCCTGGGATTCTCCAGGCAAGAACACTGGAGTGGGCCGCCATTTCCTTCTCCAATGCATGAAAGTGAAAAGTGAAAGTGAAATCGCTCAGTCGTGTCCGACTAGTAGCGACCCCATGGACTGCAGCCTACCAGGCTCCTCCGTCCATGGGATTTTCCAGGCAAGAGTACTGGAGTGGGGTGCCATTGCCTTCTCTGGAAGTAACAGCAGTTAGCAAGAAAACAGAGGAATGCAAAAAGTTGACAGAGAAACCATGAAAGCACAGCCTTGCCATCAGTGGCATGCAGTGTATGGGAATGGACGGCCTTACACCTCTCAGTCCTTGCCTCATAGGACTTTACATGAGTCTCCAATAGACTTAAAGAGTGAAATTACTTTTATAATACTCTTTATTTAAAAAATGATATTGTGGTGCAATGAACTCTTTGTACATATTTAGAGTGGAAAAACACTGCTTTGCAATAAGGGCTTCTGTTATTAGTAACATTTACCTACGTGGAATATCTAACAAGTGAGTGTTAGTCGTTCAGTTGTGTCCAACCCTTTGAGACCCCATGGACTGTAGCCCACCAGGCTCCTGTGTCCATGGAATTTAGTGGGTAGCCATCCTCTTCTCCAGGGGATCTTCCCGACCCAGGGACTGGACCCAGGGATTGAACCCAGGGATCGAACCCAGGTCTCCTGCATTGCAGGCAGATTCTTTACCATCTGAGCCACCAGGAAAGCCTGGAATATCTAACAAGGACATTAATGTATTTAGTAGTTGCTGAAAATTTAATGGATTAATGGTGTTCACCAGCATAAGAATTATCATTCTTACACTTAAAATCCTGCACAGCATGATTTGTTTATCTTTGAAAGGAGGCTGTACTTTTTCAGCATTCTCCTACCCATACTGCATGGAGTTCTAGGAAGTCCTTTGGAGACAAGTGTTTATCTCCTCACTAAAGGACGTACTAGGAAGAACTCAGATCACCCTGGTAAAGGTTGCTTTTACGCTTGATGGGAGAATATTCCTGCCCACTAACAGACCAGTTTTGAGGGAGCTGGAGCAGTGTTTGTTGAAGAATATTGACTAGCTGGATCATTGCTTATTGGATTTGATTAATGTCTTCCTTCATTTTCTTTAGACATTTCCTGAAATCACTTTGTGATCTTCCTCTGGCAAAATGTTTATTTGCCAGTGAATTCAGTGGACGAGCACAGAGAACAAGGAATGTGCTGGTATTAGGTATGTGCCACGAATGTAAGTTGTTGATAGACATTGACTATGACAATACTGTGCCACAGACTTTTTTGTTCTTTGCAGCTGAGCTTCAGAGACAGAAACTGTGCTTGATTGCACAATATCTCCATAGAAATTATAAGCAGAATGCCATGTTCTAACTGTGCTTATTTACACAGAACACCCCAGCTCCCTGTTTCCCCTCTGGCTTTTCTTAAACAAGCAATTTATTCACAACAGTTTTAAATTTAAAATCAATATTTCTAATAAAGTAGTTTTACACTTTTCCTCTTTATGAACGGACGAGTATTAGAAGAAAATCCAACTGCACTTAAGTGGGAAGATGAGGCTATCAATCAAATATATTTTAGGGGCATCTATGAAAATGAAGTATTTCTGTTTATCTTTAAACACAGAAATAAATGTGAATGGACATATAATGTAACTTGTATCACTAACTAGATATTAAGTAAATTTGGTTTGTGTAAAATAAAGTAGATTGATTGGTGTCAAATTAGAAAAATGATCGCTTGTATGTGGAACATTAAAAAAAGATATGTGAACTTATCTCCAAAGCACAAACATAGAAGACAAATGTACAGTTATCATAGGGGAGGGAGAGGAGGGCTGAGGGATAAATTAGGAGGATGAGGTTAACAGATACACAACTAAATATAAAACAGATAATCAACAGGGACCTACTGTATAGCACAGGGAACTATACTCAGTATTTTGTAATAACTTATAAAGGAAGAGAATCTGAAGAAGAATATATATATCTGAATAGCTGTACCATATACCTGAAACTAACACAGTACTGTAAAACAACTATTCTTCACGTAAAAAATAAAAATAATTAAAAAAATTAAAAATGCATTTTGTGGCTTGACAATAATAAGCACTTTGCTCTTTTAAAATTGGTAAAGAGTGTTCTTCAATGATGGGGTCTTCAGTAGATCTCAGGTAGAGCAAATTTACTTTGGGGGTCAGGGAGTTTATAAACATTTCTGAGGTTGCTCAAAGTGCTTATACTGAGATACTATTGAAATTATTTTCCATTAATTTAGGGAAGTGGGATGATGAGTTTTTGAAATTACTGAAAATCATATGCATATTTATTGTAGAAAATATACTTATTGCAGAAAACTCACAAAATACAAAAAAGTAAACAATAAAAAATAAGTAAATTAACAAAAATCATAGAGCTGAATATCATTGATATTTTGCTCTATTATATCTGTGTTTATAAAAAGACTTTATTATGCATTTATTATTTTGCTATGAGTTAGTACATAGCTTTTGTGACACAAAAATTGAAATCTATGAAAGCATACATCTCCAAGTCTAGCTTTCATTCACGTCTCTGTTTTCTTGATAACTCAGATCTGCTTCTATTACATTTGTGTGTATCCTTCCAGTGATTTTTGAAATAAAAAAACTTAACAGATATTATTTTTTAGAGCAGTTTTAGATTGGCAGGGAAATTGAGAGAAAGATACAGAGATTTTGGTACCCCTGTGTCCACTCACATGCGTAACCTCCCCTATTATCAATATCCCTCACCAGAGGAGTATGTTTGTTACGATGGATGGACCTACATTGAGACATCATTATCACGCAAAGTCTTTTGTTTATATCAGGGTTATTCTTGGTGTTGTATATTCTGTGGGCTTGTACAAATTTATAATGAAGCCAATCCACCGTTATTATATCACACAGGGTATTTCCACTGCCTAAAGAATCTTCTGTGCCCTGCCTTTTCATCTCTCTCCCCACCCTTAACCCCTGGCAACCACTGATCTTTTTACTGTTTCCATGGTTTTTCCTTTTCCAGAATGTCACATATTTGGACTCTTGCAGTGTATGACCTTTTCACATTGACTTCTTTCCCTCAGTAACATGCATTTAATATTATTCCATGTCTTTTCATGGCTTGATAGTTCGTTTCTTTTTAGTACCGAATAATATTCCACTGTCTGGATGTGCCATGGTTTATTTATCCATTTACCTACTGAAGGGCATTATGCTTGCTTCCAAGTTTTGGTAGTTATGAATAAAGCTGCTATAAATACTTATGTGCAGGTTTTTGTGTGGACATAAGTTTGCAACTCTTTTGTATAAATTAGCAAGAGGTGTAATTGCTGGATGGTATGACAAAGAGTATGTTTAGTTTTATAGGCAGCAGCCAAGTCTCTTCCAAAGTGGCTGTGCCATTTTCTAGTCCCATCAGCAATATACGAGAATTCCTGTTGCTCCACACCTACACAGACATTTAGTGTAATTTTTCTGGATTTTGGCCAAGAATGACCAAATAGTTACATTAGTATCTCATTTGCATTTTTCTGATGACAAACGATGTGTAACATCTTTTTCATGTTTATTTTCCTTCTGTTTATCTTCTTTGGTGAGGTATCTCTTTAATTTCTGGCCCATTTAAAAATCATGCTGTTTTTTTTTTCTTCTTACTGTTGAGTTTTAAAAGTTCTCCCTATATTTTGGGTACCAGTCCTTTGTCAGATGTGTGTTTTGCAAATATTTTTTCCCAGTCCATGACTTCTCATTTTCTTGGTGGTGTCGTTTGCAGAGCAGAAGTTTTCAGTTTTAGTAAGTTCTGCTTTTCAGTTCTTTCTTTCATGGATCATGCCTTTGCTACTGTATCTAAAAGTCATCATCATACTCCAGGTCATATAGGTTCTCTCCTATGTTATGTTCTAGAAATAAGTTTTTTGCATTTTATATTTAGGTCTATAATCCATTTTGAGTTAATTTTTGTGAAGGGTGTGGATTTGGGTCTAGATGAATTTTTTTGCATGTGGATGTCCAATTGGTCTAACACCTTTGTTGAAAATATGACTTTTGCTCCATTGTATTGCCTTTGCCCCTTTGTTAGAGATCTGTTGACTGTATTTATATGGGTTTATTTCCTATTTATATAAATACTTTTTATGCCTTAAATAATTTTATTTTTATTCTTTTATTCAGAATTCAGCAAGAAGTCTACTTTGTCCAAGTCTGTTCTCAAGCAGTGCTGTCGCCATGGGGGGAATACGTGAAACGTGGGCTGCAGCTCTGTGTGGTGTTTCTTGAGAGGCTGCTATGAAGTTTTTTAAGTGACAGTGCGTGCTCGCTAAGTCAATTCAGTCGTGTCCAACTCTTTGCAGCCCTATGGACCATAGCCCACAAGGCTCCTCTGTCCATAGGATTTTCCAGGCAAGAGTACTGGAGTGGGTTACCTTGCCCTTCTCCAGCTGATCTTCCCAACCCAGAGACTGAAGCTGCCTCTCTTATGTCTCCTGCATCGGCAGGCAGATTCTCTACTGCTAGCACCACATGCGAAGCCCAGCAAGTGGCAGAGGGTTATGGATAAGAAGTCATCATTATCAACAAGAACAAGAACAAGAACAACCATCAGGGCATCTTTACAGTCCATCTCTGTTTTTGTGTCTGGGAAAATTTAAAGTTTGGAGATAGAGAATTTCTGTATTATTTGTGTGGATATGGGATAAGGTTCTGTCTAGGAGATGGATGTTTGGTTACATACTTCCTTTTGGGGATGCACTGTAGTTTGTTGTTAACTAAAATATTCGGCCAATATTTTTGTCTTTGGGTTGGGCTCAGGCTTTTGGAAGGATGGCTAGATGAATGTCTACTTCAGTTGACATCCCTAAACATTCAGCAGTGTGGTCATGTAAGTTACTACCATGTTGAATCAGCAAAGCAATGCCAACAACATGAACAAGGCATAGAATTCAGATATACTGCCACTACCTGGATCAGTCCTAAAGGAAATCAACCCTGAATATTCACTGGTAGGAACGATGCTGAAGTTGAAGCTCCAGTACTTTGACCACTTGATGTGAAGAACCAACTCATTAGAAAAGACCCTGATGCTGGGAAAGATAGAAGGCAGGAGGAGAAGGGGATGACAGAGGATGAGATGGTTGGATGGCATCACCGACTTGACAGACATGGGTTTGGGCAATCTCCGGGAGATGGTGAAGGACAGGGAAGCCTGGTGTGCTGCAGTCTATGGGATCACGAAGAGTCAGACGTAACTGAGCGACTGAACAACAGCAACCTGGATATTCACTTTCAAACAGATTACATTCCATTTGTAGTTCATGATGAAAAAAATCTCTGTAGATTCTAAATGTTGAGAGTCTATCCATCTGTTGAAGTATAAATGTAAATGTTATTGCCAGAGTGAAATGCACCAATACTTAATGATTGTACAAATTAAAATTATTAGAATAATCAGAATATTTCAAATAATAAATGTATAAGGAAATAGATCAAAAGTAAAGATTAATATTAAGATAGAACATGTTGGCTAGATAACTTTAAAAAGAATATTATATCCTCTTAGAGCCAGTGAATATTTATAAAATTTAAATAGTACAAGAAAGAATAATAGAAATCATAGCACAGAGGTTAGAATTAATCTTTGAAGTTGTATTACTATTCAAATATTACTGAAAATAATCTTTAAAACTATTCTTATTGTACAGTATTTTTTAGTTATTTAATTCTGTTTAGGCCATGAATCATTCAGGAAAAAATTATCTTTAGAAATTCTTCATATCTTGAAGGATGGATAAAAAGTAAAATGTTAAGTCTGACCTATTCAATTTGACAAGGTGGGAAAACAACCCAAATCATGTACACTATCTGTACTAAACCATCTTTGATCTAGACATAACAAAGAATATACAGAAAGGGAGACAGCGTTAAACAAAAATGAAGAACTCCTAAATATGCCCCTCTACCAACCTCAGTTGAAAGAAAATCTATTTAGTTTCACACATGACGTGTATGGTGAACACAGGAGCAATCCATCAGCTGACAGTTTCGAGGAATTGTTCTTCTTATGTTAAATTTTAAGTAATTGACTAGTGGTTTTAATGAAAAATTGTAGTAAAAACTACTTTGGGGGCAAAATCCAAAGATTCTGACATCTAAGAAATTCAGCCTATGGTGGTGACCTAAGGGTTTGGTCTTAGATTTGGCTGAATATTGATTTTCACATTTGTTTATTTTGTGTTACCACATAATTTGGTGCATATCTACTTTTTTTTAGAGCACTACACCTTCCCTGTTGGAGAAGGTCTTGAGAGCCCCTTGGACTGCAAGGAGATCCAACCAGTCCATTCTAAAGGAGATCAGTCCTGGGTGTTCATTGGAAGGACTGATGATAAAGCTGAAACTCCAGTACTTTGGCCACCTCATGCGAAGAGTTGACTCATTGGAAAAGACCCTGATGCTGGGAGGATTGGGGGCAGGAGGAGAAGGGGATGACAGAGGATGAGATGGCTGGATGGCATCACCAACTTGATGGATGTGAGTCTGAGTGAACTCCAGGAGTTGGTGATGGACAGGGAGGCCTGGCATGCTGCGATTCACGGGGTCGCAAAGAGTCGGACACAACTGAGCAACTGAATTGAACTGAGAATCTTCCCTGCTATATAATAATAATAAAAAAAGAATGAGCTCATAGTGCTACTAATGAGATAGAACATCTTTCCTCTGTTTTGTTATTGAGTCACTTTGTGATTTTTTTCCTTCTCTGAAATGTTTGTTTTTGTTCATTTTGTTTTTGTTTCATTTTTGTTCATTTCTTAGGAGGTGATGGTTATCTTTTCTTACAGTTTTGTAAGAGTTCTTAAATTTTGTTTATCTGTGTTTTATCATTCATTTTGTAGCTTTTGTTTCTCTACTCTTCTTTTGATGAACAGTAATTTAAATTTTAATTTGTCAATTTTATTGGTATATTTTGTTTCAAAAGTTCTTTCCTAACATGAGGTTAGAAGGGTATTCACCTATATTTTTTTCTAAAAGTTTTGAACTTTAGCCCTTCATATCTAAATCTTCAATCAGTTGAAAATTTTATTTTCTGTGTATCTGTATTATGACAAGGATCAAATTTTATTTCCATTTGAATAACCAATTCTTTCAGTACTAGTCACTGAATAGTCTGTTTCAGTGATCTTCATTGTCGTCTCTGGCATAAATCAAGCTCCGATCTGTGTGTGAGTCTGCTTTTGGCCTCTCTTCCATTGATCAATTTATTTATTCATGTAAAAATACTAAATTTTAAAACTACCATGGATTTATAATGTCTTGATTTTGGTGCAAAAAGTGTGTTCCTAACTTGTTCTCTTCAACAGTATCTTGACTATTTGTAAGCTTTGCTTCTCCTTGATAATTTAAAAGTTGGATTGTCAATTTATTTGAAAATTCTGCAGTGATTTTTGTTTCTTGAAGTAAACTTTACATACCATAAAACACAGAATTTTAATGTACAATTCAATGAGTTTTGAAAAGTGTATAACCAAAAGTGTACAAGTGTATTGTTTAGTTGCTAAGTTGTATCTAACTTTTTTGCAACCTCATGGACTGTAGTCCCCCAGGTTCCTCTGTCCATGGGATTTTCCAGGCAAGAATACTGGAGCGGGTTGCCAGTGCCTCCTCCAAGGGATCTTCCCCACCCAGGGGTTGAACTTTGCATCTCTGGCATCTCTTACATTGGCGGATGGGTTCTTTACCCCCGAGCCACCTGGGAAGCCACATAGCCATATATAGCCAGTAGCCAATCAAGATGTAGAATGATTCTCTCACCTCAGAAAGTTCCCTTGTGATCCCTTTCAGTTCCTCTCTACTTGCCAGAAGCAAGCATTGTTCTGGTTTTCTACTATCATTAGTTTTGTGTGTTGTTGGAATCTTAAATAAATTCATTTGGCATGTACTCTTTTCTGACTCTTTTGTGCAACATGTTTTTGAGATTTATTCATGTTTTGTGTATATCTGTACACAAGTACTTGTTTTCTAAAATTGTTGGGTAATTTTCCATCACGTGGATGTCTCACAATTTGTTAGTCCATTCTCATGCTGATGGTCATTTGGGTTTTCAGTTTTTGGCTACAATTCATAAAGCTGCCCTAAACATTCATTTTGTATGGACTTATATTTTCCTCTCTCTTGGTAACTACCTAAAAATGGAGTTGGAGGGTGATATAGCATAGAAATATGTTTAGATTTATAAGAAACTTCCAAATAATTTCCTAAGTAGTTGTGTCGTTTTACATTCCCACAAGCAACGCATGAGCGTTCCGGTTGCTCACATCCCTGCCCGATGTTTAGGAGTATCAGTCTTTTCAATTTTGGCCATTTTAGTGGGTGTGAGGTCATATCTCATTGCGTTTTCTTACACATCACGCTGGTGAGTAGTAATGCTGTGCACCTTGTGTTTATTGTTCATTTGTAGATGTTTGTTTCTTTTTTAGGAAGCAAAGGCAAGTTTTGCTCTTTATTATTATTATAATTTTGTTGTCCTGGGTCTTTGTTGCTGTGTGCATGCTTTCTCTAGTTGCAGCATGTGGGGGCTAGTCTTCTTTGGGCCTTTGGGCTTCTCATTGCTGTGGCTTCCCTTGTTGTGGAGCACAGGTTCTAGGTGCATGGGTTTCAGTAGTTGCGGCTTGCAGGCTCTGGAGCACAGCCTCAGTAGTTGTGGCACATGGGCTTAGCTGCTGCTCAGCATGTGGAATCTTCCCAGTCCAGGGATCGAACCCATGTCCCCTGCATTGGCCGGCAGATTGCTATCCTCTGTACCACCAGGAAAGTCCTGTAGATGTTCTTTTGTGAAGTGTCTGTTCAAGTTTTTGCCTATTTATTACGTTGGAATTGTGTCTTGATATTATTGAGTTGTATGAGTTCCTTCTGTATTCTGGATAGAAGATCTTTGTCATATACTTGTCTTGTGAATAGTTTCTCCCAATCTGTGGTTTTGAGTTTATTTTCGTAACAGTTTTCATTAGCAGTTGAGTGCTGCTAATTTTGAATTGCCTGTGATTTTGTTCATTTTCAACAGCCTTTATTCTAATCATTTGGGACATGTTCACTTGACAAAGAGTTCTAGCTTGACAGTTTCTCCCTTCAGCAGTTTAAAAATATAATTTCATTGTCCTCTGACTTCTATTATTTCTGATATGAACTCTGCCATGGCTTGTGTTGTTGTATATTATGTACTTTTTTTCTCTATTATATTTTCTCTTTAACTTCAGTTGTCAGCAGTTTGACTACCATGTACCTAGATTTTGTTCCCTTTGCATTTATTTGGGGATCACAAAGCTTTTTGGAGCTATAAGTTGATGTTTTCCACCACAGTTGTAAAATTTTGGCCACTATTTTTTCACATATATGTATATGTGTATATATATGGGCTTCCCAGGTGGTGCTAGTGGTAAAGAACCTGCCTGCCAATGTAGGAGACAAGAGAGACATGGGTTCACTCCCTGGGTCAGGAAGAGAGCATGGCAACCCATCCCAGTATTCTTGCCTGGAGAATCCCATGGACAGAGGAGCCTGGCAGGCTACAGTCCATGGGATCACATAGAGTTGGATATGACTTAGCAGCATGCACTCACATATGTATATATGTATAAATCTATCTATCTCTATATATAATTATTTTTTCCTTTGTCTTCTCTCCTCCATCTGGGACTCTAGTTACACTTTATGCATTAGACCATTTTATATTGTCCTTCAGGTCACAGTTAATTTTTCTCAAGTACTTTCTCTTTGCTCTGTTGGATAATTCTTGTTGATTTGCCTTCATTTTAACTTTATTCTACAGTCTCCAATATATACTTTTAAGCCCTTCTGGGAATTAAAAAAACAATGTGTGTGTGTGTGAAAGTTGCTCAGTCATGTCTAACTCTTTGTAATCCCATGGACTGTAGCCCGCCAGGCTCCTCTGTCCATGGGATTCTCCAGGCAAGAATACTGGGATGGGTGGCCATTCCTTTCTCCAGGGGATCTTCCTGACCCAGCGATCGAACTGGGGTCTCACATTGCAGGCAGATTCCTTACCATCTGAGCCACCAGGGAAGCCCTTTGAAAAAATATATTAGCATGATTTACAGTTATGAGGCTTCCGTTCAGCTCTTCCTTTACAGTTTCTATTTCTTTGCTGCAATTTCTCATGTGCTTACTTATCATGATCCTCTTTTCCATAAAAATATGAACAAATTTATAATACCTATCTTAAAATGCGTATCTGCTAATTCTAAAATCCAGATCAGATCTGTGTTTATTGCCTGCTGTTTTTCTTGGTTATAAGTCATAGTTTTCCAATTTTTCATATATCTAATAATTCACTATTGTATGCTGGGCATTGTTATGATCCACTTTGGAGAGGTTGGATTTTTTTTTTTTTTGAATGCTGTTGAGTACTATGTTATAAGACATAACAAGTTACTGGCAAATCTTTTTGGTTTTGACAAGTGTGCTTTGATTTTTTTCCCCCTATATCACAATTATTTGTGAAAATTTAAAAAATCTCTCATATATTTATACACACCTATTTGTATGAAGTTGAAATGTCTTGTACCACTTGAAGAAATTATTATATTCTATTATTCTTTCTACATATGTTCTATTTCTTTAATTACCTTGTGACCCCCCCCACCCCCAGGGACGGATCTTCATTTTATAGCTTTTCACAGTCACATGATGTGACACACAGCTGGCTTTCAATAAAAGTTATTATTTTAATGAATATGAAGGATATCTTGAGGTGGTCCTTTGGGCTTTGCTCCAGTATTTCTTCCATAGTTAGATTTATTCCAATGTTATGAGCATTAAACACTGAGTTCATTCATTCATTCACTCACATATATCCACTGATCTGTTCATTCACCAAATATTTGTTGAGGACCTACTATATTCCAGTTCTTATTCTGATGCTGTGATTACAGCAGTGAATAAGTTGAACAATGTTCACACTCTCATAGAAGTTAGGAGTTTGTGGTTTTTGACAGTTTAGCCTAGTTACTCCATGGTATTGCTTCCTTGGCATCCATTTTGTTTGGCCAACCAGCCTTCAAGAGCCTTCAGTTCAGTTCAGTCACTCAGTCTTGTCCGACTCTTCGTGACCCCATGAACTGCAGCACGTCAGGCCTCTCTGTCCATCACCATCTCCCGGAGTTCACTCAAACTCACGTTCATCGAGTCAGTGATGCCATCCAGCCATCTCATCCTCTGTCGTCCCCTTCTCCTCCTGCCCCTAATCCCTCCCAGCATCAGAGCATTTTCCAATGAGTCAACTCTTCGCATGAGGTGGCCAAAGTACTGGAGTTTCAGCTTTAGCATCATTCCTTCCAAAGAAATCCCAGGACTGATCTCCTTTAGAATGGACTGGTTGGATCTCCTTGCAGTCCAAGGGATTCTCAAGTCTTCTCCAACACCACAGTTCAAAAGCATCAATTCTTCGGTGCTCAGCTTTCTTCACAGTCCAACTCTCACATCCATACATGACCACAGGAAAAACCATAGCCTTGACTAGACGGACCTTTGTTGGCAAAGTAATGTCTCTGCTTTTCAATATGCTATCTAGGTTGGTCATAGCCTTTCTTCCAAGGAGCAAGCGTCTTTTAATTTCATGGATGCAATCACCATCTGCAGTGATTCTGGAGCCCCCCAAAATAAAGTCTGACACTGTTTCCACTGTTTCTCCATCTATTTCCCATGAAGTGATGGGGCCAGTTGCCATGATCTTCATTTTCTGAATGTTAAGCTTTAAGCCAACTTTTTTCACTCTCCTCTTTCACTCTCATCAAGAGGCTTTTTAGTCTTTTTAGTTCCTCTTCACTTTCTGCCATAAGGGTGGTGTCATCTGCATATCTGAGGTTATTGATATTTCTCCCAGCAATCTTAATTCCAGCTTGTGCTTCTTCCAGCCCAGTGTTTCTCATGATGTACTCTGCATATAAGCAGGGTGACAATATAAGCAGGGTGACAATATACAGCCTTGACACACTCCAGCCTTGACACACTCCTTTTCCTATTTGGAAGCAGTCTGTTGTTCCATGTCCAGTTCTAACTGTTGCTTCCTGACTTACATATAGGTTTCTCAAGAGGCAGGTCAGGTGGTCTGGTATTCCTATCTCTTTCAGAATTTTCCACAGTTTATTGTGATCCACACAGTCAAAGGCTTTGGCATAGTCAATAAAGCCTTGCTGCTGCTAAGTCACTTCAGTCGTGTCCGACTGTATGTGACCCCATAGACGGCAGCCCACCAGGCTCCCCCATCCCTGGGATTCTCCAGGCAAGAACACAGAAGTGGGTTGCCATTTCCTTCTCCATTGCATGAAAGTGAAGAGTGAAAGTGAAGTCGCTCAGTTGTGTCCGACCCTCAGCGACCCCATGGACTGCAGCCTTCCAGGCTCCTCTGTCCATGGGATTTTCCAGGCAAGAGTACTGGAGTGGGGTGCCATTGCCTTCTCCCAATAAAGCCTTACATGGACACTATTCCCTTTATGTAAGAGCATGCCCTAGATAACAGAATCAGAAGTAATTTTAAGTTCTTGATATGACTTCCCCAAGAGCCCTTGTGATAAACAGTCTTCCCGACCTCCCAAGACCTTCCAGGACTGTTCTTTTTTTTGCTTCTTAGGTAAGACCCCTGTGGAGCTTACTGAAATGCTGCTGCTTCTGATTTGAATTGACCAATCTGATTTTAGCCTGGAAACCTCGAAGCACAACCTCAAACCCCGTGGGTGCACAGTAAAGGCTGGTGCCCCAGATTCCATCCCTTTCTCTGCTTGCACCCTGGCCTCCCAGTGAGGCCCCTCAAAACGTCCTGTGTACTTCCTCCAGGACCTGTGAGCAATGAAATACTTTATTTTAATTTAGCTTCTGGTCTGCTGCTGCTTGTCATCTGGCATCCTGCACTCTACTCTACAAACATTAATTTAACCTTTGCTAATTAATAAATAGGCTTCCCTGGTGGTTCAGAAAGTAAAGAATCTGCCTGCTGTGCAGGAGACCAGGGTTCAATCCTTGGGTCAGAAAGATCCTCTGGAGAAGGGAATGGCAATCCACTCCAGTCTTCTTGCCTGGAGAATTCCATTGACAGAGGAGCCTGGCAGGCTACAGTCCCTGGGGTCACAGAGCTGGACACGACTAACAATTAACAAATGGTAATTTAATTATTTCAAATAAGTATTCCCTGATAAAAAGAGAATGAACAAGTAACTTCATAGATAAACTGGGTATTCTATGAAGATAAAGAATAAAGAAGGTAGTTATTGTGACGAAGATGCATGTGTATTCTTAACAATAGAGGTGTGAGGAAAGGCCTGTCTCAGTAGGTGATATCTGAGCAAAGATCTTAAGCAATCAATCAAGCCCTGATTTGTAGCATTTGCCAATACCTATGGTGTCAGGAAGATCTCCTTGAGGAGGGCATGGCAACCCACTCCAGTATTCTTGCCTGGAGAATCACATGGACAGAGGAGCCTGGCAGGCTATAGTCCATAGGGTTGCAGAGTTGGACACGACTGAAGCAGCTTAGCATGCATACACATGGTGTAAATGCTTCCACTGTGGCTGAGTTCAAGCTGCCAATGTGACATCAATGAAGGTGGAATTGGGAAAAGATGTCAGTAGTACAATGTTATATAGCAATTCCATCATTCAGTTATAATAGATGTAAATAACACCTAGAGGCTGGGTAACAGTGAAATGAAGTAAAATACATTATAAAAGGTGAAGTAGTAAAATGAATACAATACAATGAAGTTTAATTTTTAATAATGGCTGTGTTTAATGACAAGCTTGTAAAATTCTTAAAAATTTAATAACTGGCACTTGCAAACCTGTGTAAACTGGCTCCAGCATACTACTGTGGGAGGGTAACTGGCCCGAGAGAACCTTCGGACAGCCCTCTGCAATATTACCTGGGTGCCCTTCAGCCAATACCCCTGCTCTGCAGCATAACTTTCAGACCTTTGCACGGAGTCCTGGAGGGATCTGTACAAGGGTCCTCATCAAAGATTGCAGGATAGGAAATTGGAAGCAGCATGAAGGTTTAATCCTAGGGAAATGGAAAGCTATCGTGCAGTGGACACGTCATCTGGCACGATGTCTCTGTTCACTGCAGACACGAACATTCACCCAACAACACTTCGTATTTGTCAAGGGCACACACATTAAGGCATATTCCAAACCTGCTGGAGTAGGAGGCGATGTGCCTAAAGAAAGTAGTGAGCTTTGGGATAGCCCCTGGAAGGAAGAAATATAGACTTGAATAAAATAAAATCAGAATTGGGCTTCATTCTGATCAATGAGGACAGCTGGCCTTGATCTGAAGGGTCTGGGTTTCTGACCTCTCCATGGCCCAGGTGCAGAAGGAGGGCCTGTGAAATGTGAGTGGATGTGCTATACAGAACTTATAAGCAGAAATTTTTGAGTCATCCTGTATGTCCACCATGCTCGCTTTTCTCTCTGTCATGAGAATAATGTTGTCTCAGACTGGGGATTCCTCAACCTGGATCCTGCAGTAAAGAGATTATGAAGTAGAACCACATCCAAAGTCAATACATAACACAAGTGAGAAATCTACTTTGTTGTGAGCCATTGAAACTTGGCGTGGTTTCTGATTGTTGTGTTATGTAGCCTAATCTTAGTGATACAAAATAATTATCTTAAAAATGCTTGTCATTAAATATGGCTATTTTTAACTGACACATAATGTATCTGACACATAGTATAAAATAGATAAATAAGATCTTGAGGGAGTGTGGCTGTTGAAGAAAGACTGAAATAGAATTACAATTCTGGGGTAGCAAAGCTAAACTTGAGTACTTCCTGGCATGGCAAAGAATTGGACATGACTTAGTGACTGAGCACCTCAGTTTACAGGGATAGAATAAAATTTCAAAGACAGTTAACAGGACTAGATTCTAATATCCACAGAAGTGCAATTATAATCTTTTCCTCTACAGTTCGCCTCATTTTTACCCAAGGTAATCATAGTAAAACTAATTTATTTGTATGAAACTTGGCCTGATCATTTATATAAATGCAGCTACAATAGTAATTTACCGTACAAGTTCTTCTCAAGACTGATTTGTTAGTAATAAGATTGCTCAAGTTTCTGAATTCTGGAGGGATTGGAAAGGGAGAAAAAGTAACTGTTTCATCTTTGTTCCCCAAAATATATCTTACCAGCTCATTGGTAGCCTCAGAGAAGATTTCACTAAATCTAGGAAAAACATTAAAGATGTTCTGATTTTTTTTTTTTTTTTTTTTAGCATTTTGAAAGGGAATAGGTGAGGTTTGGGAAATTGGTTTAAAAAAAGGGAGGTGAGCTTTGAACTTTTGGAGCCACACCTGTGGCCCGGCAGCAGAAATTTGCAAGAGAAAGACAGTTGTTTCCAATTCCCCAAAGAACAGGATTGCAGCCTGGATGATAAAGAGGTTGACTTGCCCTTCCAACTACATTTTCTCCAATTTGCTTATTTCCCTCTGGGCATATAGTTTATTTTAGTTTGGAAGAGAGGGCCTGCCTGAAAAAATTTTCCTATCAGGCTCTGATTATCAGCTACCAATTTGGCCGAATTTCAGATCATAAAAGTTATTAAACTCTTTCAAATATCTTGTCAGGTTTTGGCTAGGACAAGCAGTAAATATTTCTGGCAGTATTAAACAACCTCATTAATTTTTAGTTTACTTTGGCTTTTTAAGAGAACTAAGCGAACAGTTTTACCAGAAAGATCCCTGAGTCCCAGCAACTTTGGGAGGGATAGGAAGAGTTTTTCCTCAGAGGGTAGGTAAGAGGGCACTGAAGAATTTGCACGTGACATTTGAGGACAATTTCTTTTCCAATACCCCAGGAAATTACAACTGCAACATTGGTTTCTGGGCAAGTGTTCTGATGATGAAACCTTGGAGATGTCATGGGTGAGAACTAGGAGTTGCCTAGGTGCCTTTTGCCTCTTTAATTTTTCATTAGTCTTTTATAAGTTTCTATGCACCAATTAAAATAGGCATCCCATTCTATTTGTTCAGCTTGGGATCCCCTGTTTTTCAGTGCATTTTTTATTTTATTTTTAAAAATTATTTATTTTAATTAGAGGTTAATTATGTTACAATAATATTGTGGTGGTTTTTGCCATTCATCGACATGAATCAGCCATGGGTGTACCACCCCCCCCCCCCCCCCCCCGCCCCGGTCACGAACCCCTCTCTGACCTCCCTCGCCCTCCCATCCCTCTGGGTTGTCTCAGTGCCCCGGCTTTGAGTGCCCTGTTTCATCCATTGAACTTGGACTGGTCATCTGTTTCACATATGGTAATATACGTTTCAGTGCTATTCTCTCAAATCATCCCACCCTCGCCTTCTCCCTCAGAGACTCATCAAGAAAAAAAGGGAGAAGAATCAAATCAACAAAATTAGAAACGAAAATGGAGAAATCGCAACAGACAACACAGAAATACAAAGGATCATGAGACCACTATCAGCAACTGCTGCTGCTGGTGCTAAGTCGCTTCAGTCGTGTCTGACTCTGTGCGACCCAATAGACGGCAGCCCATCAAGCTCCGCCGTTGCTGGGATTCTCCAGACAAGAACACTGGACTGGGTTGCCACTTCCTTCTCCAATGCATGAAAGTGAAAAGTGAAAGTGAAGTCGCTAAGTCGTGTGCGACCCTCAGCGACCCCATGGACTGCAGCCTACCAGGCTCCTCCGCCCATGGGGTTTTCCAGGCAAGAGTACTGGAGTCGGGTGCCATCGCCTTCTCTATCAGCAACTATATGCCAATAAAATGGACAACTTGGAAAAAATGGATGAATCCTTAGAAAAGTATAACCTTCCAAAACTGATCTAGGAAGAAATGGAAAATCAAGTGCATTTAAAAAAATGTGTGTGCTCAGACCCTAAGTTGTGTCCCACACTTTGAGACCCCATAGACTGTAGCCTACCAGGTTCCTCTGTCCATGGAATTTTCCAGGCAAGAATACTGGAGTGGGTTGCCATTTCTTACTCCAGGGGATCTTCCCAACCCAGGGATCGAACCCACCGCTCCTGCATTGGCAGGAGGACTTTTTTTTTAACCACTTGAGCCACCTGGGAAACCCCTTTAAATGAGTGATCTTGTCTAACTGGAGTAAAACTTGTCCATCTTTGTAGACATCCACGGCTTTTGACATCATTGTTCCAGACAGGTGGGCCAAAAGTTGCAGAGCCTAACTCTTTGAATACAAAGGATCCCATTATCAGTTTGCCTTTATCTACATGAAACAAGACAAATGAACATGTGATTATATTGGAAAGAACCAAGAAATGTTACTGCACGCTGGCCTAAAGAAATCCTTGGTGTACCACTACCATTTCCTGTGGAACTCTGGACATGGGAAAGGACTGAACCAGTAAACCCCAAGGACTGGGAATGTGGACTGATTCAAAACAGAATGGAGAACTGCAGCTGCCACCAAGTTCCCAGTGTGACTTCTGGGGATGGATTGCAAAGAAATGGGGTATTGTGGACTAAACCACTGACAGTTCCCAAGGTGGAATATTAGCTGTGTTATCCACTCAAAAACCTGGGGATTTCAGTCTGAAAGGCTAGGGGCTTGGGTCTAGGCAGAATTGTCTGCCAGTTCAACTGGGCTCCAGGCTGAATCATGCAGCAGTTCAAGTTGACCTGTCCAGTAAAGGAAAACCAATTAGACCAGGAACTTGAATGCAAGAAGAGCAGGACTCAAAACAAGAGGAACGCAGCAAAGGGCCCCTTGGAAATGATGTAAGACAGAGAACTCAAAAGCGTTCTCTGGCTGCCACACCTGTGTTTCTCATTGTCCCCAGATGTTGATCACGTCACTGCCACCCAATCTGTTAAAAAGCAAAATCCAACTGAGTACATTTGAAAATCTAATTGGCTTTATTCAGCAATTCATGAATCAAGCAGCATCCCTTCTAGTGCACACAAGGGTGCTTCACAGAGTTCTACTAAATTGGGAGGTTTTTATAAGCAGAAGGAGGGCAGGGCAAATAAATTATTAGCAAAAGACAAGACAGACTTGTTTCAGGCCAGGTCATCTTCTTGGGGAAAAGGAAGGGCAGGGTTTTATCACACTGGTCACCTCACTAGTGCATACCAGGAAATTTCAGGCTGTCTCTTTAAATGCCAGGATCCTGGGAGAGGTTGAAACTACAGTTGAGTTTCGGTTTGCTGTCCTGTGGGATGGCCGCGCCTTGGGCCTGTTATTTCTTTTTTTTATTGTTATACAGACATGTTTGGAAAATATGCATATATCCCTCTTTCCACCAGTCACCTTTATCAAATCTTTATCTTACTCTGTACTTAGTTCAGGTAGGAATTTTTAAAGAAATACAGCATTACAGATACAGATGCTGTCTTATGTGTATCCCTCTATGATCTCATTTCTTCCTTCCACAGAGATAACCATTATTCTGAATTTGTTGTTAATTATTTTCAAGCTATTTTTGTTTTGTAGCTATGTGCATGTGTATGAAATATATAGCATTGTTTCACATGTTAAAAAATTTTAAAATACACACATTGTTCTATATGTATACATATAATGTACAAATTATTCGGAAACATTTCTTTTTGTACAAAATTAGTTTTTGGAGATTTGTCCTTGCTAGGCATACTAGTTCATTTATTCATTTATCCACTACCCTAAATGGCTTCTATCGTAGCAATACCATGGTGAATCCATACTCATTTTAATAGATATTTTTCAACTTTCACTACCATAAACAAGGATGCCATGGAAATTCTCAATTTGTCTCATTTCTTTAGGGAATGTGCTTAGAAATGGAATCTCTGGTTCATACATCCTAAGTATCTTTAACTTTACTATCCAATACAGTGTCAGATCTACTAGAGATAGTCCAATTGTTCTCTAAAAATGTTTATTTCTCCATATCCTCATCAACACTTGAGGTTATTAGAATTTTTAATTTTTTGTCAAAGTGGGTGAATACAAAATGCATTTTCTTATTTTACTATGATTTTCCTGATTAACTGTGAAGTTGATATTTTCATATTTTATTGACTATTTGGAGTCCTTTGCCTATGGATTATTCTTATATTCTGCTCATTTTTCTGTTATATTGTTTCTTATTGATCTTGTAGATTTATTACATTCTAAATACTAGTAGTTTATTGGTTGTATATATTTCAAATTATTTTTATATTTATTCCATTAATACTATGTGTTTGAAAGGGGTGGAAATGTATATCAAAACATAAACTTTTACCTTGACAGGAAATTTTTTAATTTATCAGTTCCATAGCACTTACAACGGGTCAAATATTTTCCTTTAAGTACTTTATACATATTAACTCATTTTAAATTTGATAAAACTCATGAGGAAGGTGAAATAGATGCTATCATTATCCCATAATATTTTTATTGTTACTTCAAAAGTAACAGATTTATTGAGATACAATTTGTTTATCACTTATTTATAAACATAAAGCTCACACTTTTAAAAATTGCACAATTCAGTGGTTTTAGTATATTCACAAAGGTGTGCAACCTTTATACATCCCATTCCATGATAGACTACATTTTATTTATCCATCTATCAGTTTATGGACATTTGGGTTATTCAACTTTTTAGCTATTATGAGTAATGCTGCTATGAACATTTATGTACACATTTTTGTTTAAATATATATTTCCAACTTAAAAAAAAATTTATTTATTTTAATTGGAGGTTAATTACAATATTGTATTGGTTTTGCCATACATCAACATGTATCCGCCACAGGTATACACGTGTTCCCCATCAGGGGTGGAATTGGAATTTCTGAGTTATAAGCTAATTCTAAATTTAATTTTTTGAGGCACTGCAAGACTGCTTTCAAAAGCAGTTGCATCATTTGATATTCCTATCAGTAATGTGTGAGGGTTCCAATTTCTCTACATTGTCCTGATCACTTGTTATTGTCCATCTTTTTTTGTTGTTATAGTTAGCCAAATGGAGATGAAGTGACCTTGCAGGTCTCTGTTCAAATGTTACTTCCTCAGAGAGTCCTTCCCTTATGGCCCTTCTCCATTATTATCTATCACATCTCATTTATATCCTTCAAGTTTTTATAACAATGTGTCTTATTTATTTACTCATTTGATAAGACATCCACTGTATTCTCCATCATGAATGTTGGCTGCATGGATGCATTAATAGCTTCTCTGTCTTATCTCTGATAATTTACAATATCCTCAGTGCTGTTGCTTTAATAATAACAGTTCAGGACATGTAGTTTAAAAGCTAGAATAAATCAAGAGCATCTTGACAATTAACAAAGGTGAATAAACAACTTCATTGGGAACCTCAGTCTTGAATGAATTATGTTACCTTAGAAAGCAATTATAGTTTTCTACGGTGTGTGAAATTGGCAAAATGAAGAGGATTTCTTATATCCTTGATGGCTTCCTTCCATCCTTAAAATTTTCCCCTTTTTTCCTTTTTTTCTAAGTTTAGATCGAACCTGAGTTGAGTGGCTGATTTAGAATCACAAAGTCTTAGAGTTGGAAAGGATGAGAAAAATATCATGTAGCTCATTTTTCTGATTAAGAAACAGGGGTCGGGGGCCTCCCTGGTGGTCTAGTGGGTGAGAATCTGCCTGCCAATGCAGGGGTCATGGGTTCAATTCCTGGTCCAGAAGCTTCACACATGCCATGGAACAACTAAGCCCAGAGTGCCACAACTACTGAGCCGGCGCTCTGGAGCCTGTGAGCCAGTCACTGAGTCCCCGTGCTGTAACTGCTGAAGCCCACTCTCCTAACGGCCTGTATTCTGCAACAAGGGAAGCCACTGCAATGAGCATCCCATGCTCCCCAACGGAGAGTAGACCCTGCTAGCCACAACCAGAGAAAGCCTGTGCGCAGCACTGAAGACCCAGCGCAACCAAAAGCAAATAAATACATCTTAAAACAAAAAGGGGTCAAAAATGAGGGAATTTTTCTCCCAAGGTCACAGAAGAAAAAGTAGAGAAATTATTTTGTTTTATGTTTATTTATGTATTAATAAATACATAAATAAACATAAAACAAATGCCAACAATACATGCTCATGGATTTAAATACAGAAAATGAAAAAAATTCTATCACTTGTAACTCTAGCTTTTATAAGTAATTATTAACATTCAGTGGTATATCTTTCAGGAATTGCTTCTATGCATATTCAGCAATATAAATGTAAATATAACTACTAAATTTGTGGTAATTTGTTGTAGCGGCAATAGAAAACTAATATGCCTAGTATGGAAGGTATTACTGTTGTTGTTGCTTAACTCCTAAGTCGAGTCTGACTCTTTTGTGACCCCACGGACTGTAGCCTGCCAGGTTTCTCTGTCCATGGGGATTTTCACAAGAATATTGGAATGGGTTGTCATTTCCTTCTCCAGGGGAGACTGAAGGATCGAACTGGCATCACCTGCATTGGCAGGCAAATGCTTTACCACTGAGCCACCAGGGAAGCCCGTGAAGGTATTGATACTACTATAAATTATTTGACTAATTACTTATTATTGGGTATTTAGGTTGAATCTATTAATAGGTTTTGTGTATTCATATATTAGCCTGCAAAAGGAACTTCAATAAATAGCTTTGCATCTTCAATATTTCTCACTTGTCTAATTATCTCCTGAGACAAATTCTTAGAGGTGAAATTTCAGAGTCAAAAAATGTTTAAAGGCTTTTGGTACATGCTGTCAATTTGTTCTGAGATTTAAAAATATTTTTATTTTTCACAACTTCACTTCTACTGCTTTGTTTTACCTACCATTGGTTATTTTTTATTCTTTTCAAATATTGATCATATGGTAGATAAAATGTTAGGATTACACTGCTGCTTCAACTTGTATTTCTTTGACCACTCATGGGTTCTGAACATGTTTTAAAGTTCAGGGATTACAAATGGTGACAAGCTAATTGTTCTCTGATGCCAAAGTTATTCACCCTGGTAAATTCTTTATTGTCTAAGCAAATAATGATGAAAAACTTTTTTTAATACTGATACAATTCATATTTATATATACATATAATTACAGCTATATAAAATATAAAGTTATTATATATACATTCAAAAATTTGGAGACAATAACAATATAATCAGTTGCAATCTCATTGTTTATGGGTATGATTTTATGAACTGTTATGTCAGACAGAGCTTGAGAAGTTAGAAACAAAAGCAAGATGTTTGGAAACAAAATCAACTTTTAGTAATATATAAACTAAATCTAGGGCATTTGAATCTTTTTCTTTATTTGATTTTCAGTCAATTTGGGTCATTTCTTTCTTTCTCTCTCTCTTTCTCTCTCTCTCTTTTTTTTTTTTTTTACAAAATAAGAATCTCCGAATAATTACATGACCACATTATTCTTCAGGTCACTGTTTATAATTTCTGTGGTATGTATGTAGGGGGCAGGGGGAGAAGAGATAACTATCAATTAGTAATAATGTTAATACAATACATTCCTTAAAAAATATCTGGGTAAAGTAACTTCGGAAAGAAGGCATTTAAAACTTTTGAAATTAATGGAAGTTAGGGTCATTTCTTTTTCTAAAGACTCCCTGTATTTCACCTTTAAAGGAGACTCTTGAAAGTTAACCAGAAATGTCTTCTACATTCCTATATATACTATCATTCTTGTGCAGATGCTATCACCTCCCTATGAGAGGAAAGGAAGGTCCCTAGAAGGGAAGAAATAAAGGAAGAAAAACATAAACAGTCCTTTAAAAATTAGATCAGCGCATATCTACCCCAGGATATTATCAATGTTAACCTAAAATGTGGAAGCACAAAAATACTTGTTTATTGTAACCTGGGATACATTTTTTTTTTAAACCACTTTCAGGGATTCTTGTGAGAAAGTATGAAAAGTTGAAAAGGCATGATGATATTGTACCAGTTTTTTAAAGAAGAACCTGAAAGCTCAAGTAATTGTGGTACATTCTGGAATGCTGTATTTTAGGCGCTGTCATTTTGATAAAAAAGGAATTAGAGACCATTGTAAATACTTATACCTTCTCAGTGAGTGGTCCTCGCTGCATCATTTATGGAAGGGCTTTTTATAGGTAAGAACTCGCATTTGATGTGATTGTGATCTGCATCTGTCATCATAAGAGCTTGATTTTGTTTTCAGTTTCACAAATAAAAATGACTCAAATTGAAATTTAAGGAGAAACCACCACAGAAACCTTTTGATTAAATCTATCAGAAGGGAGAGCAGTGTGGCTGTTTAGCATTTGATCGTAAATTCTAGTTTCTACTGACCTTCCCGACAGGCTTATGTTTCATACATCTAATGTCCTGAAGTGTTTTCAAAAATGTGGGGATTAAAAATATTCCCACAAAACTTTCCAAACATCTTTTTAAAGGATCTTAAAATTAGTTTAAGAAGACACTCCAGCAAAAGGCTGCTATTACAGAAGTGGTTTTAGAAGGGAAAAATAAGCATCTGTTATTTGGATTTAGAACTTCAAAGCTAGAATTGTTCTTATAAAACAAATAAAAGTTTTCTCATAGTCAATCTTTTTAAACAGTGAGATGAGATGGTGTATTTGCAAAGAAAATGCTTAAGGAAACACTTTACACTATGGTAACAGAATCATTTTGGTCTTTAATAGTTTTTATTGTTAAAACAATAAAACGTACTATACACAATGTATAGTCATGTATGTGGAAAAATTTTAACCCATTATGTATAAAAAGTAAAATTATTCTCACTTTCCCAGGTAAAGGAAACTGTTGGAGCAGTAGTTGTCAATATGGTAGTCTTTATTGCTTATAATCCTTTTGTGTATATTAAAAAGATTCTCTGGAATTTTAAAAAATCTTTACCCACCTTTATTCAGCACAGATTTCCTTAAGCTTAAGATGATTTTCTCATTAGACACAACCAAATTTCAATTCTAAAGCAGCACTATTTCTTGTAGAATAATGGATAAGAGGAAAATTTTACAGTTTAGCTTACGGATAATTACTGGGATTCCTAAGCATTTGAGATAAATTCATTTTTCAAGAATTTAAATGTTTTAGGCTAAATTGGTAGTAAATTGTAATACAAATTCCAATGAAAACATAGTCATAGTTTTGTTGTAACCCTATCTTTATTATAACTCTTTCTGTATTATTTGTAACATACTCCTGTAACAGGTATTGAAGACTGAGGTGGTACATTTCTTCTTCCTTTGTTGCTGGATCAAAAGCTGGTTTAAGTGTCATTTTTTTGATTACCTGAAAATCTAAAATAAATTATGAAATTTTATATTGGGCTAGAAAGTTAAAAACACACACACACACACTTGTCACATTACAACTGACCTTGAACAACCTGAGTTTGAACTTTGGGAGTCCACTTATATGCAGACTTTTTCAACAGTAAACACTGCAGTACTATACAATTGGTGGCTGGTTGACTCTGTAGATGCAGAGCTGAGGATATGGAGGAAACAAATATATGAAGGGCTGACTATAGGGTATATGGATACTTTCCACTGTGTGGAGGAGGGTTAGCACTCCAACCTCCATGTTGTTCAAGGATTGACTGCGTTTTGTATTCTGTAATTTTTAGACTTAGCTGAAAAGATTAAAAGTACTTAACCTTATGTAAAGTACATTTGTGATTTTTTAAAATGGTGTTTTAGTATTATCTATGACTTATCAAGTGTTAGATGAAGTTACTTTTTCTGTGTGTTTGGAGAGTTACATTGTATTAATACTTAGTATCTTGTATAATGTGGATACTTAATAGAAAGTTTAACTTGATTTATCATACCCACTGGATTCCTCTTCTGAAAACTCTGAGGTGTGATATAAACTCTCCATTGTGGATCTTCTAAACTCTCCTAAAGAAAAAAGATGTATACATTTAATGTTTTATCTCAAATACAGTTTACAGTTCTTACGAGTTTGAACCTGGAAATCCCTTTTCGGGGTATCTGGTGTCTCAGACAGTAAAGAAACTGCCTGCAATGCAGGAGACCCAGGTTTGATCTCTGGGTTACAAAGATCTCCTGGAAAAGAGAATGGCAACCCACTCCAGTATTCTTGCTTGGAGAATCCCTTGGACAGAGGAGCTTGGCGGGCTACAATCCATGGGGGTCACAAAGAACTGGACACACTGAGGGATTAACATAATACAACAACTCTTACCCGTATCACCTGTGTGTAATGTAATGTTATATAAACACAGCTGTTATGTATCACTTGTGTTACAGAGAATATTGGTCAAAGATGGCCACAATGATATCTCCCACTCTGCATGTTCCTTAGAAGTATGACCTTGCCATTTCCCCTTCAAAAGGTAGAATCCAATTTCCCTCCTGCTGAAACTGAGCTAGGCTTTGGACTCTTTTGTAATCAATAGCATGTGGAGGAAGTGACTGCATGACTTCTGAAGCTAAATCAGAAAAAGCTATGCTGCTTCCATTCAGTTCTCTTAAGATGCTTGCTTTGGAGGAAGCCAGTTGCCATATAAGAAATCCTACCACCCTGAAATTGCCGTCCTGCAAGGCCATGTATAGATGCTCCAGTTGACAGTCCCAGATGACCTTCTAACCATCCCACCAAAGTTCCAGTCAGTTAGCAAATCCACCCATCTGTCAGTTGAGTATCATCACTAGGTAACCTCAACTGATGTCCAGCCAAGCCATACTGGAGTTCCTAACCCACAGAATTCTTGTGATATATGAAACAGCAACCGGAATAGCCACTGTTTGGGGATCAGATGACTCGTTAAACAAAAACTGAGAAGGACAATTAATTTAGAGACCGATATAAAGCATCCAAATAAATAAGATTTAGGAAACTTAGACATGAATTGATACACTAGGTTGTTACTTAACCTTCTTATCTGCCCTTCCACTTTTGACTTGAAGGCACTGGGATGTATCTAACAAGATGCTCTTTATCCTTGCTGATGACAGGTGTCCACGTGCCCCTTCATTTCCTGCATTCTACTTTTCATAAGGTTTGGCACATTTCATATTTGGTCCCTATCTCTCACCACAGCTCCTGAAATATTTCCACTGTATTCTCACTTTATTTTCTGAAGTTTCTTTTCCTGTCTTGCTCTGACAGAAACCTGGCTGTCCTCTGAGGATACTGCCAGCCCAGAAACCCTTTTACTTTTTCTTTTCCTTGGTCCTCTTACTATTGGACGTGGAGAAGGGCAGGTGTCCTCCTCCCTATTATTCTCTTTCAGGGCACCTGCCTTCCCTTCTTCTCTTCCTGAAACTCACGTCGTCGGTTACATACTCAACTACTGTTGTGATCTCCCTGCAGCTGCAGTATTCTCAGTCCATTGGATCATTGGCTTATTGTCACTTTCTGACTACTTTCTTAATGTAGCAATTTAAATGTTCATGCAGAAGACTCTTTTGCCCTGGATCTCAATTCTTTGAGCTCTGTTCTTTTAGGCTGTGTCTTTACCTTACTGCAGCCACCAGCTCCCATGCTCATTCTCAAACTTCGCCACTACCAATAACTGCAGGCCCCCTCAGTTACCTGCATTCAACTAGCTGACTACCAGCTTTCATCCTTTCTAGATCACTCCTCTATTACCCCACCACCAGCAGTTCTTCAACCCTACTGGGATTTCCAGTTCTATCATCTTTTCATTGTTCCTCTCTGTTTTGATTTCCTCTTTCCCTTCTTTGAACCATTTAAATTCCATGGTCATTCACCCTCTTGCATAAGCGCTGACTTCCTTACCCTCTTCTCACTTTGTTGTACTCACTTGACAAAACTATAACCCTAGGTAAATCCAACATGCTGCCTATTCCTGTCCTGAAGCATAAGACTCAGCTGGAAAAACATACAAGTGGGTCTCACTTTAAATTCATGGTCACAGACAATAGAGGGAACCCTTCACGGCTTCCCAGGTGGCATAGTGGTAAAGAATCTGCCTGCCAATACAGGAGACGCATGATATGCAGGCTCAATCGCTGGATTGGGGAGATCCCTGGGAGTAGAAAACGGCAACTCAGTCCAGTATGCCTGCTCGGAGAATTCCATGGACAAAGGAGCCTGGTAGGCTACAGGTCCCAAAGAGTTGGACAAGACTGAGCCTGCATGCATGTCATGTCATTAATATGTTCAGGCCATCCTATTAACATTCCTAAGTCCATTCATTCTTCCACTTTCCTAGATGACTTATTTACTCTTTTTTTTTTTCCATTTTCCAAAACCTACAACTCTCCATATGCATCATAATCCTCATCTGATGATTTATTTTCCATTTTCATAGAGGAAATAAAACATAGTAGGAAAAAGCTTCTACAAGCTCTGTGTCAAGAGTTATTCTCTTAATTCTGTCCTGTATGTTTCATGCCCCCATGCTCCTATCTAAGGCCAACCCCGCTACTTCTTTACTAGATCTCATTTTCTCTTGAATACACAAGACATGGCTCCAGTAATTCCTTTTGTCTTTCACTTATCAGTTTTTTTGTACTCCACTAAACCTTCCCCATCAGCATGTACAGATTTGGTTGAAGACACATGAATAAGTTCTCATCAATGAGTGTGGACAGAATGAAATACACTGCTTCTGGGTCTGAGCATTAGGCAATGGGCATTCATTTCTCCTTAAACTTTCCATTTCCTCAATCTTGAACATGGAAAATTATGATTTGGTTCCAACCATGCAGATGATAATGACATCCAAGTCAGTGGTTCTCAACTGGATGATTTTTCTCCACAGGGAAGACTGGGAAACATCTGCAGATATTTTTGTTGTTAAAACTGGTAGGTGGAAGTGCAATTGGCATCTAGTGGGTAGAGACCAAGGATGCTGCTAAATATCTGACAATGCTCATGACAGACATTCCATTCTCCCCAACAAAAAAATTATTCACCTCAAAATTTTAATAGTGCAATATTGAGAAACCCTGCCCTGGAGGATGGTGGAGCAATAAGACAGAAGGTCAGGACCTTCTGAATGCCTGTGGGACTACCTTGTAAATGTAGACAGCTCACTTCAGGATTAGGGAAGAAACAAACTTGCCTATACTTGAGCTACTGTACCTTTGGGACTCTTTGTAATAGAAGCTTAGCCTTTACTTTAACTAATATATTTCATCACTCTTTGAAGTAAAGAACTACCTTGGGCTTCTCAGTTGAATATTTTCAATGCATCACAATATAGAGAACCATCCAGACATCCTAATGCCTGTTTTATACTATCTAATGTCTTCAATCCAGCATTCCCTTTGGTTTGGCAGGGTGTAACAATATTTCTTGCACCCCATTCCAGTACTCTTGCCTGGAAAATCCCATGGACAGAGGAGCCTGGTAGGCTGCAGTCCACATGGAGTGGCTAGGAGTCGGACACGACTGAGCAACTTCACTTTCACTTTTCACTTTCATGCATTGGAGAAGGCAATGGCAACCCACTCCAGTGTTCTTGCCTGGAGAATCCCAGGGACAGGGGAGCCTGGTGGGCTGCTGTCTCTGGGGTTGCACAGAGTCGGACACGACTGAAGCAATAGCAGCAGCAGTAGCAGTAACAATATTTCTTAAACTGGAGAAATTGTTCCTGGACTTTCCAACTTTGAAATTATACCTGGCTGGTCTCAAATAATTGTTTAACATTCATTTCCCAGGTGTTGAGCCAAGGTGATTTTTATTGTGAAATATTTCCAAGTAGATTCTCTGAGAAGAATAACTGTATGCACAGCTTTTCTTTTACTCAACTTGGGTCACAGTTTCTGGTTTAAATAAAAGACATTCACACTCGCTGTGTGTTCTTCAGTCACTCAGTCATGTGCGACTCTTTCTGACCCTAGGGACTGCACCACACCAGGCTTCCCGGTCCTTCACCATCTCTTGGAGCTTGCTCAAACTCATGTCCATTGAGTTGGTGATGCCATCCAACCATCTTGTCCTGTCATCCCCTTTTCCTCCTGCCTTCAGTCTTTTGCAGTTCCAGGGTCTTTGCTAATAACTCAGCTCTTCGCATCAGGTGGCCAAAGTATTGGAGCTTCAGCTTAAGCATCAGTCCTTCCAATAAATATTCAGGATTGATTTCCTTGAGGATTGACTGGCTTGATCTCCTTGTAGTCCAATGGACTCTCAAGAGTCTTTTCCAACATCACAGCTCGAAAGCATCAACTCTTTAGTGCTCAGCCTTCTTTACGATCCAGCACTCACATCCACACATGACTACTGGAAAAACCATAGCTTTGACTATCCAGACCTTTGCTGGCAAAGTAATGTCTCTGTTTTGGTTGGTTACACTGCCTAGGTTGGTCATAACTTTTCTTCCAAGGAGCAAGCATCTTTTAATTTCATGGCTGCAGTCACCATCTGCAGAGATTTTGGAGCCCAAAAAAATAAGTCTGTCACTGTTTCCATGGTTTCCCCATCTGTTTGCCATAAAGTGATGGGACCAGATGCCATGATCATCATTTTTTGAATGCTGAGTTTTAAGCCAGCTTTTTCACTCTCCTCTTTCACTTTTATCAAGAGGCTCTTTAGTTCCTCTTCACTTTTTGGCATTAGGATGGTGTCATCTGCATATCTGAGGTTATTGATATTTCTCCTGGCAATCTTGATTCCAGCATGCACTTCATCCAGCCCAGCATTTTGCATGATGTACTCTGCATATAAGTTAAACAAGTAGGGTGACAATGTACAGCCTTGATGTACTCCTTTCCCAATTTGAAACCAGTCTGTTGTTCCATGACCAGTTCTAACTGTTGCCACTTGACCTGCATACAGGTTTCTCAGGAGGCAGGTCAAGTGGTCTGGTATTCCCATCTCTTTTAGAATTTTCTACAGTTTGCTGTGATCCACACAGTCAAAGGCTTTAGCATAGTCCATTAAGCAGAAGTAGATGTTTTTCTGGAATTCTTTTGTTTTTTTTCCAAGGCCCAACAGATGTTGGCAATTTGATCTCTGGTTCCTCTGCCTTTTCTAAATCCAGCTTGAACATCTGGAAGTTCACAGTTCACGTACTGTTGAAGCCTAGCTTGAAAAATTTTGAGCTAATGTGTGAGATGAGTGCAATTGTGTGGTAGTTCGAACATTCTTTGGCATTGCCTTTCTTTGGGATTGGAATGAAAACTGACCTTTGCCAGTCCTGTGGCCACTGCTGAGTTTTCCAAATTTGCTGGCATATTGAGTGCAGCACTTTCACAGCATTATCTTTCAGGATTTGAAATAGCTCAACTGAAATTCCATCACCTCCACTAGCTTTGTTCGTAGTGATGCTTTCTAAGGCCCATTTGACTTTGTACTCCAGGATGTTTGGCTCTAGGTGAGGGATCACATCATCGTGATTATCTGGGTCACTAAGGTCTTTTTTGTATCGTTCTTCTGTGTATTCTTGCCACCTCTTCTTAATATCCTCTGCTTCTATTAGGTGCATACCATTTCTGTCCTTTATTGTTCCCATTTTTGCATGGAATGTTCCCTTGGTATCTCTAATTTTCTTGAAGAGATCTCTAGTCTTCCCCATTCTGTTGTTTTCCTCTATCTCTTTGCATTGTTCACTTAGGAAGGATTTTTTTTTTTAATCTCTGCTTGCTATTCTTTGGAACTCTGCATTCAGATGGACATATGTTTCCTTTTCTCCTTTGCCTTTTCTTATTTTCTTTTCTCAGCTATTTTTAAGGCCTTCTCAGACAACCATTTTGCCTCTTTGCATTTATTTTTCTTGGGATGGTTTTGATCATGGCTTCCTGTATAATGAACCTCCATCCATAGTTCTTCAGGCACTCTATCAGATCTAATCTCTTGAATCTATTTGTCATTTCCACTGGATAATCATAAGGGATTTAATTTAGGTCATACCTGAATAGTCTAGTGGTTTCCCCCACTTTCTTCAATTTAAGGAGTTCATGATCTGAACCACAGTCAGCTCCTGGTCTTGTTTTTGTTGACTGTATAGAGCTTTCCCATCTTTGGCTGCAAAGAATATAATCAATCTGATTTCATTGTTGACCATCTGGTGATGCCCATGTGTAGAGTCGTTTCTTGTATTGTAGGAAGAGGGTGTTTGCTATGATCAGTGTGTTCTATTGGCAAAATTCTGTTAACTTTTGCCCTGTTTCATTCTGTACTCCAAGACCAAACTTGTCTGTTACTTCAGGTATCTCTTGACTTCCTACTTTTGCATTCCAGTCCCCTATGTTGAAAGGGACATCTTTTTTTCCACTGTCATAGGAAACCTTAACAAAGGTTAACTTACATAAAGGAAGATATGAAGTTATCATCCAGGTGTTTGGAGGTTTCTGTTCACTTGCAATAAGGTGAGAATCATGGGACGGTTGACTCTTGGTTCCATCTTGTAAAAGCACTCAATTTAATTCCCAACCTAGTTTTCCTGCTGTAGGTCTGACTTAAGGTCTGATCTGAGATGTTTGACCTATAGGTCTTCAAGAAAGCTGGAAGATTAGGACCCATATCACTCCAGCAAGGGAGACCAGAAACAATGCAAACTTGAGAGTGTGGCATTTGCTTACACCGCTTACCATTTCAATAGAAACAAGTATCTCCTTGTTAATAACAGTGAAAGTGAAAGCGTTAGTTGTGTCCAACTCTTTGAGACCCCATGGATTGTAGCCTGCCAGGCTCCTCTGTCCCTGGAATTCTCCAGGTGAGAATACTGGAGTGGGTTGCCATTCCCTTCTCCATAGGATCCACCCCACCCAGGAATCAAACCTGGGTCTCCTGAGTCGTACGCAGATTCTTTACCATCTGAGCCAAAGACTCTCAAAGCATAGATTCCCATAAGTGAGCAAGAAAAGGATCTGATTTCACCAGCTTTTAGCTTAACCTTGTACCAAAGAGCAATAGAATAAGTCAACGATGCTGAATTGCAATAAACCTACAATCCCATTCCTTTACACAAAGACAATGGCATATAATTTTCATATAATACAGTATGATACACAAATGAGATTTTAAAAATGCTATCTGTAAGTGAGTATAAATTGAAAGGGAAAAGATGTTACCTGGTAGTTCTGTGGCTGAAAAGGTGAATGAAATTTTATCATTTTGTCATGCAAAACATCTTAATGGTCTTAACAGAAAAGGGTAAATAATAACTCATATGTAAAGGTTGTGTCAGAGTTTATAGACTAGACCCCTGGTAATGGATTCAACCTTTCCACAACAAATCAAAAGTATTGTTGTATGCTCACATGAATATACAGCAGTCATTATCTTAAATTTAAAACTCACTATAAGCAGCAAACACATCGAGCAGGATATGAAGGCTGTATTGTATCAGTGTGGTCTGCAGAGAATTTCTTCATAAGGTTTTTGCCTTGTTGAAATATGTGTTGCAGTTCAAAGCTAAAGGGATTACTTCTGAATAGTCATCATAGAGGTTGATTACGTTCGTATATTATATTTAGCTGGACCCTGCAGGCTATTACTCCATTAGGTCTGCTGGTCCTGCTATTGTCAAAAAGTTGATCACCTCCTGTTAAAAGACTGTGCTTTCTGTTGACCTTATCAAAATGTCTCAAAGGGTTTTGTTAAAAATAAAATTCAGATTGTGTTTTATGAAAATGATTAAGAATAAATACCATGTATGAAAACTGCTCGTATCTTCTGGGTGACTGTAGCATTATGACATTGTTAACGAGGAGCTTATATTTTACTTTTGCATTGCAGCACAATTTACTTAAAGACATAGATTCAATTTTAGTAGAAATAGCTCTTTTTCATGCTGAGAGTAGAGTCTCAGAAACCGATTTCCAAAAAATGAGAAGTCACTACCCCTGCCCCATGTATTCACAGCATATAGAATTAACACCATGGAAGTAAGCCCAGTATATCAGCATTGATACAGTAGTACATCTACAATGGCCTATTACAATGTGGTTTTAAAAGGTAACTCTACTGAGAACAGAGTATATACACTGAAATTTGTCATTCACACTTGATAATCAGAAAATCACTTTAAATAAACAAATTAAAATTTAACTGCTTATCCTCTAGACAGCATTATATCATTTCATTCAGTTAATCACAACAGTAGAAAAATTTTAAAGAAGCGAGTTGAATATATATATACACTTATAATCCTGAGTCCAATTGCCAATATAAGGCATATTTTAATAAACTTGACTTTTAACCTATGTCATTAGGAATGAGCTACAGATTAAGTAACAAAATGAAATTAGATCTTGGACAAAGATATTGACAGGGGTGGTTTTATTATTTAAAATAACCTATATAAAATTTTCACTAGAATCACATTACAAAAGCTTTCCTTTGGGAACCAAGATGATTTTGAAGCTATCTCAACTGAATGGCTCATCTCTGAATTATTATTCCCAGGAGTGGTGATGGGTTGGCACAGACATGTCCTTTTGGGCATGGTCCTCCTTGTAACTGATGGTGTGTAAAATGGCTGGTCAGAGATACAGCCTGTGAGCCTGGAGTGCAGCCAGACACCATTATGGCCTAATTAGCACTGTTCTCTCATCGACTGAACTCTTCAGCAAGGGGAAGCTTCCTCATATTCCTTGTACTCACTCGCCTTTAGCCACCTCACTCGATACTCACAACGGAGGACGAGTGGGTATCGGTCAGGAGGAAGCAGATGGCACATTCAACTGGGATTCTGAAGAGACATTAATGCAGGGGCCGTTAAGAGACAAGGGCATTAAATGCTGAAGAGAGCGTGGAGAAAACGGAACCCTCTTATACTGGTGGTGGGAATGCAAACTGATGCAACCACTCTGGCGAACAGTATGCTGCTGCTGCTGCTGCTAAGCTGCGTCAGTCGTGTCCGACTCTGTGTGACCCCATAGATGGCAGCCCACCAGGCTCCTCTGTCCCCGGGATTCTCCAGGCAAGAATACTGGAGTGGGTGGCCATTTCCTTCTCTGGGAGAACAGTATGGAGATTCCTTAAAAAAACTAGAAATAAAACTACTATACAACCCAGAAATTCCACTACTGGGCATATACTCTGAGGAGACCAGAATTGAAAAATACACAGGTACCCCAGCGTTCACTGAAGCACTGTTTACAACAGATAGGACATGGAAGCAACCTAGATGTCCATCGGCAGATGAATGGATAAGGAAGTTGTGGTATATATACACAGGGGAATATTACTCAGCTGTAAAAAGAAACGTATTTGAGTCAGTTCTAATGAGGTGGATGAACTTAGAACCTATTATACAGAGTTCTGAAGTAAGTCAGAACAAGAAAGACAAATATCACATATTAACACATATATATGGAATCTAGAAAGGTGGTACCAATGATCCTGTGTGCAGGGCAGCAAAGGAGACACAAAGAACAGACTTTTGGTCTCAGTGGAAGGAGAGGGTGGGATGCTTTGAGAGAATAGCATTGAAACATACACATTACCACATGTAAAATATCCAGGGGAAGTTGGTTATACCACACAGGGCACCCAAAGCCAGCGCTTTGTGACAACTTGGAGGGCTGGGGGTGGAGGGAGGCGGGAGGGGGGTTCAGGAGGGAGGGGACATATGTATGCCTATGGCCGATTCATGTTGATATATGGCAAAAACAATCACAATACTGTAATTATCCTCCAATTAAAATGAATTAAAAAGAAGAGAGAGAGAGATAAGAGCAGAACTTGAACAACAAAGGATGCTGAGGCACTCAGGGACTGGCAGTGGAAGGATGCTACACCATTATCTTCCCCAGGCCAAGAGTAAAGAGGAAGAGGAGGGAGTTATTGGACTCGGGAGTGAGGGATGAAAGTTTAGAACAGGGCTCACCCAACCGAGCCTAGAAGCGGCTGTGGTGTCACAGATGTCAGGACAGAGCTGAAGTCAGGGGTAAGTGCAAAACTCTTGACCTTTTTACCACATAACCTCTATTCCCTGGCTGATGACTCCTTTGGATAAATCCAAACTAGGAAGACAGAAGGCAATGAAGTTGTGAGATGCAGTCTGAAGTCAGTCTCCTGGGATACACAGCAAAGTGTGAGAATGGATTTTGTGTGTGAGAGAGAAAGAAATTGCATATAATAATCACAAAGTGCAAATGTCACCAGTTTGGCCATGTGAAGTATGGTTTAAGTGTCAACATCCTTGATGGTAGCATATGATTTGATGCTTCTTTTTTCTCTTGATTTTCTTTCCCTTTTCTCTTTTTTCACCCCTACCCCCGTTTTCGGTAATACTGGTTTGTCATTCATGGAACTTCTCATTTTATAGTCTATACCAATTCTGTGAACAAAAGCCTGAGATTACAGAGTTAATCCCACTTTACCACACAAACAAACCAAAAACAACAATGAAAACCAACCAAACAATCCCCACCCTTGACCAAAACAAAACAAAACCATCAACATTTTCTTGGTAATACTTTCCTACTTTTTGTTAACAAACATGGTAATCCGTTCCATTGGTGTTTTGAGGCAGAAATCATGATGTGGTTATTCTATATCTGATGAGTGTAACGTCAAGATATAACAGATTTTAAACCAGGACACATCTTTTAAGTTTGGGTAGACTTGGTAGATGCTCTTAAACTGACCTGTAGTCTTTTATATTGCAGGTTCTCAGTTCAGCTCAGTTCAGTCCCTCAGTTGTGTCCGACTCTTTACGACCCCATGGACTGCAGCACGTCCGTCAGGCCTCCCTGTTCATCACCAACTCCCAGAGTTCACTCAAACTCATGCCCATTGAGTCAGTGATGCCATCCAGCCATCTCATACTCTGTCATCCCCTTCTCCTCCTGCCTTCAATCTTTCCCAGCATCAGGGTCTTTTCAAATAAGTCAGTTCTTCACATCAGGTGGCCAAAGTACTGGAGTTTCAGCGTCAACATCAGTCCTTCCAATGAATATACAGGACTGATTTCCTTTAGGATGGACTGCTTGGATCTCCTTGCAGTCCACGGGACTCTCAAGAATCTTCTCCAACACCACAGTTCAAAAGCATCAAGTCTTCGGTGCTCAGCTTTCTTTATAGTCCAACTCTCACAACCATACATGACTACTGGAAAAACCATAGCCTTGACTAAATGGACCTTTGTTGGCAAAGTAATGTCTCTGCTTTTAATGGCAACCCACTCCAGTATCCTTGCCCAGAAAATCTCATGGACAGAGGAGCCTGGTGGGCTGCAGTCCATGGGGTCGCAAAGAGTTGGGCACAAATAAGCGACTAACACTAACACTAGGTTGGTCATAACTTTTCTTCCAAGGAGCAAGAGTCTTTTAATTTCATGGCTGGAGTCACCATTGCAGTGATTTTGGAGACCCCCCAAAATAAAGTCTGTCACTGTTTCTCCATCTATTTGTCATGAAGTGATGGGACTGGATGCCATGATCTTAGTTTTCTGAATGTTGAGCTTTAGGCCAACTTTTTCACTCTCCAGTTTCACTTTCATCAAGAGGCATTTTAGTTCTTCTTCACTTTCTGCCATAAGGATGGTGTCATCTGCATATCTGAGGTTATTGATATTTCTCCCAGCAATCTTGATTCCAGCTTGGGCTTCTTCCAGCCCAGCATTTCTCATGATGTACTCTGCATATAAGTTAAATAAGCAGGGTGACAATATACAGCCTTGACATACTCCTTTTCCTATTTGGAACCAGTCTGTTGTTCCATGTCCAGTTCTAACTGTTGCTTCCTGACCTGCATACAGGTTTCTCAAGAGGCAGGTCAGGTGGTCTGGTATTCCCATCTCTCTCAGGATTTTCCACAGTTTATTGTGATCCACACAGTTAAAGGCTTTGGCATAGTCAATAAAGCAGAAATAGATGTTTATCTGGAACTCTCTTCCTTTTTTGATGATACAGCGGATGTTGGCAATTTGATCTCTGGTTCCTCTGCCTTTTCTAAAACCAGCTTGAACATCTGTAAGTTCACGGTTCATGTATTGCTGAAGCCTGGCTTGGAGAATTTTGAGCATTACTTTACTAGCTCGTGAGATGAGTTCAATTGTGTGGTAGTTTGAACATTCTTTAGCATTGCCTTTCTTTGGGACTGGAATGAAAACTGACCTTTTCCAGTCCTGTGGCCACTGCTGAGTTTTCCAAATTTGCTGGCATACTGAGTGCAGCGCTTTCACAGCATCATCTTCCAGGATTTGAAATAGCTCAACTACAATTCCATCACCTCTACTAGCTTTGTTCATAGTGATGCTTCCTAAGGCCCACTTGACTTTGCATTCCAGGATGTCTGGCTCTAGGTGAGTGATTATCTGGGTCATGAAGATATTTTTTGTATAGTGCTTCTGTGTATTCTTGCCACCTATTCTTAATATCTTCTGTTTCTGTTAGGTCCATACCATTTCTGTCCTTTCTTGAGCTCATCTTTGCATGAAATGTTCCCTTGATATCTCTCATTTTCTTGAAAAGATCTCTAGTCTTTCCCATTCTATTGTGTTCCTCTATTTCTTTGCACTGATCACCAAGGAAGGCTATCTCTCCTTGCTATTCTTTGGAACTCTGCATTCAAATGGGTATATCTTTCCTTTTCACTTCTTTTCTTTTCTCAGCTATTTTAAGGCCTCCTCAGACAGCCATTTTCTTTTTCCATTTCTTTTTCTTGGGGATGGTCTTGATCCCTGTCTCCTGTACAATGTCATGAACCTCCATCCATAGTTCATCAGGCACTCTGTCTATCAGATCTAATCCCTTGAATCTATTTCTCACTTCCACTGTATAATCGTCAGGGATTTGATTTAGGTCATACCATTACAAGTTCTGGTATTAGCAGTTCCGCTTTCAAAGGCTTCCATTAATATTTGAAGTCTATTAAAATTTATACAAGGATCAGAAGTATATTCAAACTCAAAATTATAGCTTTTTTTCCCCCTTAAGCATCATTATCTTAAATACAGAATGGAGCCAAACCGGATGAAGAATTGAATTGATTGCATTGACACAGTATTATCCTGCATTTCTTTTTCAAGATATCTAAACTTTTAATGAGAGTATCTGATTCACATCTATCAATCTGCCCTGACACTTTCTTAAGATAAATAAATACAGTGGTGATGTCTTCATACCATTTAAAAAATTTCTCCAGTGAATGCCACATTACAGATTCTGCATTATTTTCTAGTCAAGATGGAATAAACCAAAATCAGATTAATGTTTTCTATGAAACCACCCCCTTTCTCCCTCCCAAACCCTGTAAATCTCCCACTCTAAATCTAGTAAATCAGAATCTGCAATTTAAAAGGATACCAAGGTCATCTGCTTGCTCACTAAAGTTTGACATTCGCTGTTTTGTATAGATTTCTTCTTTCTTATATCTACTATTTAACATTGGAGCAAAACAGCCCATTTGGTAAGAGGAGGAAGGAGACCAGGTTGCCTTTTGTTCAGCTGCAACATTCAGATCATGAGTAAAAATGAAATTCGTTTCCGTGGATTGAGAGTGTATTTTGTATGAAGAGATATGATAGAACCTTTCAAATTTTATAAATTAAAAAATCGTATCCTAATTATTGTCAGATATTGCATTTTATTGAACAGTAGATGATGAACAATGGGTGTGTTAGTTTCTGTTGTGCAACAAGGTAATTCAGTTGTACACACATAATACATAGATATATATTCTTTTTCATATTCTATTTGATGCATGTTAAATTGCTTCAGTTGTGTCTGACTCTTTGTGACTCCATGGACTGTAGCTCGCCAGGCTCCTCTGTCCATGGGGTTCTCCAAGCAAGAATACTGGAGTGGGTTGCTATGCCTCCCTCCATGGGATCTTCCCGACCCAGGAATAGAACCCGCATCTCCTGCATTGGCAGGCACGTTCTTTACCACTAGCACCAACTGGGAAGGCCATATTCACCCTCACTCCAGTGAATTCGAAAGGAGGAAGGTGAGTAACAGGAGAGCCTCTTAGGTAGCCGTATTGTGTTAGGCTCAGAGAGGAAGATTTATTTGACCTTGAGAAGAACTGCTGTGGAAAGGCTGTCAAGTTCCTAATTGTTGTTTGCCTATTTTCTCGTCTTCTAGAGATGGTTTCTAAAGTAGTGGTTTAAAAAATTTGCAACATGCCCCAGGGATCTCCCTGAAGACCACTAACAGGACAATGGCTTGGGCAATGAGGAAGTTAAGCCAGGGTTTCCATCGGGTGTGTTGCTGCCTTTATTTCATTATACTTTGACTCAGCCCCTAATGGATTCAGCTTCATAAAGTCAGAAAAAGAGAGAAAGAAAAGCAATTTATTCATGTTTTCACTGGAACTCACTGCAGACATGAAATTTCTCTAAAAATGCAAATCATTTGGTGCAACACAAGAGAAACTCGGTAACTAAAGCTCTTAGAGGAAAGCCCTTTCCCAGAGCTAATGTTCTTCCGCCCAGTGATTGAATAAATCGATCCATTTATTACAACATCTTCACTTAAGTTTTTTTTTTTTAATCCCTAGATAAATGTGTCTAAGAGTACTAGAGGACTTTTCTTTATCACTAAGAAAATTGATTACACTTGTTAATTTGGCTTTTAATCCTAGATATAGCAAAACAAATACCATAAACAAGTGTACAAGAAATCAATATAGATCTGTTCAATATCAGATTGATCAGAAAAGGATTTAGTAAGATTGTAAGATGTAAAATGCCAATGTACAAACAAAGCCCTTACTTATGTAATATGGCTTTAGACAAGCTCTGGATCTGAGAGAAACTATTTCTGAAAACAGAAATGGTGTGCTTTTGTTGCATTAGAGAGAAATCCCCAGAAGGCCTACCTATCCAAGGTATTTAATGTGAATATTTGTTTCTAAATGATTTCTTTTCTTTTGTCCAGCCAATCTTGTTAATTCACGGAGCACCCTATCACAGGGTCTTCATGTACACTTAACAAGTGTAAGGTTGGTCATAAAAAATAGATAAAACAACATTCTTAAAAGCTCAGATATCACAAGGAAAGGTTGTCAGCCATTCTTTTCAGAGAAGGTGAGGACAATGAGAAATAAAAAGTGTACGCAAAGGCTTCTGAAATGCTGCTTAGACCACCTCTGGGTCTAAAACCACAGGTGTTTTGTAGAACCCAAATAGCAATCCAATTGCTCAGTGAACACTTTTGATGAAGCATATTTTAAATTCCCCTTGTATAAAAATGAGTGAGAAGATTAATGCTACTTTACTGTTCAAGTGACACAAATTTTGAACAGGGCTTTTCCAATAGTGGGTAGAGCTTATGTTGAACACACACTGTGTCTGTCCACTGGTAATCCCTTTTCAGTTGTCATTCATTCAACAGATATTCACTGAGTACCACCTGAGTGAAAAATATACATTTGGGAGTGACAGATGCTGGGGTACAGTTGGTAGCAGCATTCAGGTGAGATGGATTCAGGAGTCCATGGCTGGGGAGAGGGTTGTAGTGGAGGACTCAGCATGATTTTCTGTACTAGTACCTGGTCTTCAGAGAAGAAGTGAGAGTCTTATGTACAATTTGTTAAAGCAATTAATAGCGCTATATGAAAGGAGAGAAGGTTAGCACTTCCCTGGACAAGGATGGAAGAGGTCCTCAGGCCTGCCAACACACATATGACTGCCAACACAGGAGACGTGGGTTCAATCCCTGGGTCAGGAAGATGCCCCAGAGGAGGAAATGGCAACCCACTCCAGTATTCTTCCCTGGAGAATATCATGGACAGAGGAGACTGGCAGGCTACAGTCCAAGGAGTTGCAAAGAGCTGGTCAAGACTGAATGACTAAGCAACAAACAACTATGAGGGAGCAGAGGGTCTGGGAAAAAAAAATACTAACACATTAAAAGAATACATATAAATGCATTTAAGTGCTTGTATCAGGGAACATAAGCCTGTTGGGCTTCCCATGGTCAGACTCAGAATCTTTGATAGGTTGACTGGTGGGTCAAATACTTGAGGAGCAAAGAATCTCGTGTTAAGAGTTTGTATCCTTAATGTGTGTACATTACACACCTGCATGTGTATTTTGACTCAAACATAAGTCATTTTTGAAAAAATTTTTGTGGTTTGAATATAAGTATGTAATCACAATTTTTTGTAATCTTCGGATTATAGGCTTTTCTCTTCTGAAATGTAATATATTCATCCCTGTACCTTGCATGGTATCTTCAGTTCAGTTCAGTTCAGTTCAGTTCAGTCACTCAGTCATGTCCGACTCTTTGCGATCCCATGAATTGCAGCACGCCAGGCCTCCCTGTCCATCACCAACTCTCAGAGTTCAACCAGACTCACGTCCATTGAGTCGGTGATGCCATCCAGCCATCTCATCCCCTGTTGTCCCCTTCTCCTCCTGCCCTCAATCCCTCCCAGCATCAGTCTTTTCCAGTGAGTCAACTCTTCACATGAGGTGGCCAAAGTACTGGAGTTTCAGCTTTAGCATCAGTCCTTCCAAAGAACATCCAGGACTGATCTCCTTTAGAATGGACTGGCTGGATCTCCTTGCAGTCCAACAGACTCTCCAACACCACAGTTTAAAAGCATCAATTCTTCAGCGCTCAGCTTTCTTCACAGTCCAACTTTCACATCCATACATGACGACTGGAAAAACCATAGCCTTGACTAGACGGACCTTAGTCGGCAAAGTAATGTTTCTGCTTTTGAATATGTTGTCTAGGTTGGTCATAACTTTTCTTCCAAGGAGTAAGTGTCTTTTAATTTCATGGCTGCAATCACCATCTGCAGTGATTTTGGAGCCCAGAAAAATAAAGTCTGACACTGTTTCCCCATCTATTTCCCACGAAGTGATGGGACCAGATACCATGATCTTAGTTTTCTGAATGTTGAACTTTAAGCCAACTTCTTCACTCTCTACTTTCACTTTCATCAAGAAGCTTTTTAGTTCCTCTTCACTTTCTGCCATAAGGATGGTGTCATCTGCGTATCTGAGGTTATTGATATTTCTCCCAGCAATCTTAATTCCAGCTGTGCTTTCTTCCAGCCCAGCGTTTCTCATGATGTACTCTGCATAGAAGTTAAATAAGCAGGGTGACAATATACAGCCTTAATGTACTCTTTCCTATTTGGAACCAGTCTGTTGTTCCATGTCCAGTTCTAACTGTTGCTTCCTGACCTGCATATAGGTTTCTCAAGAGGCAGGTCAGGTGGTCTGGTGTTCCCATCTCTCTCAGGATTTTCCACAGTTTATTGTGATCCACACAGTCAAAGGCTTTGGCATAGTCAAAAAGCAGAAATGTTTTTCTGGAACTCTCTTGCTTTTTCCATGATCCAGTGGATGTTGGCAATTTGATCTCTGGTTCCTCTGCCTTTTCTAAAACCAGCTTGAACATCTGGAAGTTCACGGTTCATGTATTGCTGAAGCCTGGCTTGGAGAATTTTGAGCATTACTTTACTAGCGTGTGAGGTGAGTGCAATTGTGTGGTAGTCTGAGCATTCTTTGGCATTGCCTTTCTTTGGGATTGGAATGAAAACTGACTTTTTCCAGTCCTGTGGCCACTGCTGAGTTTTCCAAATTTGCTGGCATATTGAGTGCAGCACTTTCACAGCATCATCTTCCAGGATTTGAAATAGCTCCACTGGAATTCCATCACCTCTACTAGCTTTGTTCGTAGTGATGCTTTCTAAGGCCCACGTGACTTCACATTCCAGGATGTCTGGCTCTAGGTGAGTGATCACACCATTGTAATTATCTTGGTCATGAAGATCTTTTCTTGCCACCTCTTCTTAATATCTTCTGCTTCTGTTAGGTCCACACCATTTCTGTCCTTTCCTGAGCCCATCTTTGCATGAAATGTTCCCTTGATATCTCTCATTTTCTTGAAGAGATCTCTAGTCTTTCCCATTCTGTTGTTTTCCTCTATTTCTTTGCATTGATTGCTGAGGAAGGCTTTCTTATCTCTCCTTGCTATTCTTTGGAACTCTGCATTCAGATGCTTATATCTTTCCTTTTCTCCTTTGCTTTTCGCTTCTCTTCTTTTCACAGCTATTTGTAAGGCCTCCCCATAAGACAGCCATTTTGCTTTTTTGCATTTCTTTTCCATGGGGATGGTCTTGATCCCTGTCTCCTGTACAATGTCACGAACATCTGTCCATAGTTCATCAGGCACTCTGTCTATCAGATAGTCCCTTAAATCTATTTCTCACTTCCACTGTATAATCATAAGGGATTTGATTTAGGTCATACCTGAATGATCTAGTGGTTTTCCCTACTTTCTTCAATTTAAGTCTGATTTTGGCAATAAGGAGTTCATGATCTGAGCCACAGTGAGCTTCCAGTCTTGTTTTTGCTGACTGTATAGAGCTTCTCCATCTTTGGCTGCAAAGAATATAATCAGTCTGATTTCAGTGTTGACCATCTGGTGATGTCCATGTTCAGAGTCTTCTCTTGTGTTGTTGGAAGAGGGTGTTTGCTATGACCAGTGCGTTCTCTTGGCAAAAGTCTATTAGCCTTTGCCCTCCTTCATTCCGTATTCCAAGGCCAAATTTGCCTGTTACCCCAGGTATTCCTTGACTTCCTACTTTTGCATTCTAGTCCCCTATAATGAAAAGGACATCTTTTTTAGGTGTTAGTTCTAAAAGGTCTTGTAGGTCTTCATAGAACCATTCAGCTTCAGCTTCTTCAGTGTTACTGGTTGGGGCATAGACTTGGATTACCGTGATATTGAATGGCTTGCCTTGGAAACAGAGATCATTCTGTCATTTTTGAGACTGCATCCAAGTACTGCATTTTGGACTCTTTTGTTGACCATGATGGCTACTCCATTTCTTCTAAGGAATTCCTGCCCACAGTAGTAGATATAATGGTCATCTGAGTTAAATTCACCCATTCCAGTCCATTTTAGTTCACTGATCCTTAGAGTGTCAACTTTCACTCTTGTCATCTCCTGTTTGACCACTTCCAATTTGCCTTGATTCATGGACCTAACATTCCAGATTCCTATGTAATATCGCTCTTTACAGCATCGGTTCTTGCTTCTATCACCAGTCACATCCACAACTGGGTATTGTTCTTGCTTTGGCTCTATCCCTTCATTCTTTCTGGAGTTATTTCTCCACTGATCTTCAGTAGCATATTGGGCACCTCCCGACCTGGGGAGTTCCTCTTTCAGTATCCTATCATTTTGCCTTTTCATACTGTTCATGGGGTTCTCAAGGCAAGAATACTGAAGTGGTTTGCCATTCCCTTCTCCAGTGGACCACATTCTGAGTATATACTTCATGTTTCCTGAATGAACACAGCTTGTAGCTTATGATTTCATTTTAAAAATGTGACAAGTGATAACTGGAAGTTTGGGATTGACATATACACACGACTACATATAAAATAAATAACTTATGAGGACCTACTGTATAGCATGGGTAACTCTACTCAATACTCTGTAATAACCTATATGGGAAAGAATCTAAAAAAGAGTGGATTATATATATTTATACGAGTACACTTTGCTCTACACATGAAACTAACAAAACATTGTAAATCAAACTAAACTTCGATAATTTTTTTAAAAAAATGCAACATATCATTGACAGAGGAATGGATAAAGAAGATGCAATACATATATACAGTGGAATCTTACTCAGCCATAAAAAGAATTAATGCCATCTGCAGTAATGTGGATGGACCCCGACAGTGTCATACTGAGTGAAATAAGTTAGAGAAAGACAAATATCATATGACATACTTATATGTGGAATCTAAAATATGACACAAGTGAACGTACCTACCAAACAGAGACAGACTCACAGACACAGAGCACAGACTTGTGGTTGCTGAGGTGGAGTGGGGAGGCATGGATTGGGATTTGGGGATTAGCAGATGTGAGCTATCAGATACAGAATGGATAAACAAGGTTCACTGTATAGCACAGGGAACTATATTCAATATCCTGTGATAAAGCATAATGGAAAAGAATATAAAAAGAATATATATGTATAACCGAATCACTTTGCTATACAGCAGAAAGTAACACAGCATTGTAAATCAGATATACTTTAAAAAATTCTCAACTCTGCTTATACCAAAAAATTGTGATATAATAAAGTATTGCTTGGCACAAAGTAGATGACCAATAAATATCTATTGAAAAACAGAATAAATGACCTATGTCTGCCCTTAAAAGTTCAGGTGAGAGCACAAAAGACAAAACTATTGGTCTGAAAAGCCAGCTAATTTAGAAAAAAGTTCCCCAGCAAGATCTATAGATAACTCTTTAATGAATACATAAGAAGTACTCAGTTTTAAAGAACTTGCTTTCTTCTTAAATATATTATTTTGTCATCTTTCTAGAAAAGCAGAAAAAGTCTAAATTCTTAGTTAACATATCTGAAGTGCTTCAGAGAAGAAAAGGGATCTTTATGCATAGTTGCTAAAACTAATTTAAAACAGTTAAATTTGAAAGAACTACTTATTTTCTGGAGGCGAGCATTATACTCATTTTTTAATTGAAGTATGGTTGATTTACAATGTTGTGTTCAGTTATACATACATACATTTCCCCCAGGTTATTTTCCCTTGTAGGTTATTGCAAAATATTGAGTATGGTTCCCTATGCTATACATTAGGTTCTGGTTGGTTATCCATTTTATATATGGTAGTGTGTATATGTTAATCCCAACAGCCTAACGTATCCTTTCCCCCTTCCCCTCTGGTAACCATAAGTTTGTTTTCTATGTCTGTGGGTTCATTTCTGTTTTGTATATAAGTAAAAAGCCCACTTATTCAAAATTTGTTTATTTTCCCTGGTGGCTCAGACAGTAAAGAACCTGCTTGCAATACAGGAGACCAGGTTTGATCCCTGGGTCAGGAGGATCCCCTGAAGAAGGGAATGGCAACCCACTCCAGTATTCTTGCCTGTAGAATTCTGTGGACAGAGGCTACAGTCCATGGGATCATAAACAGTCAGACACGACTGAGTGACTAACGCTTTCACTTTAATGAAAGAAGGTTTAAGCTACACAAAGTATCTTAATTTTTATGGATTCTGTTGTTTTAAAGAGCAAAGAGGATATGGAGTCACTTTTGTGCATTTCGGTTATGTAATTGTATTAGGCATAGAGGAGAGAAAAGAGGAAGACAGCAGAATCGGAAGACTGCTTTTCCTTACTACACAAATAACCTCCTCCTTTGAAGTTCACCTTCTTTGGCTCTCTTGCAATGTGGCTGGGGGAAAGAAAAAGTACCGTGTTTCATAACTGACAATTTATATGTGGAAAGACAATACATAAATTATGTTTTAATGAATGGGAAACTATTAAAAATGATGACAATACATACTCAGATGACAAAAATTACTTGAAAAGGTTTATTTTTTATGCTTAATCCCATTAAGAATAAATTAAGTTGAAGAAAAATATAAAATAAGATTTTCAGTTATAGGACTATATCAAATGTTTAAAAAGGCCACATCAAATTTACAAGTATATATACAATACATAATTATATGAATATTTGATATATAAATAATAGGGATATATAAGTGCTGCTGCTGCTGCTGCTGCTGCGTCGTGTCAGTCATGTCCGACTCTCTGCGACCCCATAGACGGCAGCCCACCAGGCTCCCCCGTCCCTGGGATTCTCCAGGCAAGAACACTGGAGTGAGTTGCCATTTCCTTCTCCAATGCATAAAAGTGAAAAGTGAAAGTGAAGTTGCTCAGTTGTGTCTGACTCTTCAAGACCCCATGGACTGCAGCCTACCAGGCTCCTCCATCCATGGGATTTTATATAAGTGAATATAATATAAATATATTAAAACATGTATAGTATAGATACAAAGTATATATATGTATACATATATATATATATTCATTGCAATTTTTATTTAAGAAACTGGGGGTAAAAAACCAAATACTTCACGCAGTTTAAAAGTGTGTGAATCTGTTCCTGCATCTTGCAGCACTTTTATCATATGTGCTGGGAATGTCAAGTGAGTTACATAACAATTTGAGTAGCGTCCCTTGTAGCTTTACATCTAAACCACCTATCTAAAACACTTCTCTGACACAACCTTGCCTGTTATCTCAGTTCTCTGTCACTCATGCTGATCTGTTTTCTTATTTAACAGATGACATAATGCTGGAGAGGATGTGGAGAGAAGGGGACCCTCCTCTACTGTGGGTATGTAAATGTAAATTGGTACAGCCACTATGGAGGACAGTATGGAGGTTCCTCAAGAAACCAAAAATAAAACTACATGGCCCAACAATCCCACTCCTGGGCATATAGCCAGAGAAAACCATAATTTGAAAAGATATACGCACTCCAATGTTCACTGCAGCACTATTTACAACAGCCAAAACATGCAAATGTAAATGTCTATTCATGAAGGAATAGATAAAGATCTGGTGTATATATACACAATGGAATATTACTCAACCATTAAAAAGAACAAAATAATGCTACTTGTAGCCATACGAATGACCTAGAGATTGTCCATACTAGGTGAATTAAGTCAGACAAAGAGACACAAATATTTTATGATATTTGGTGACGTGTATCTCCAGATCTCTGGCTTTTTTTAAAACTAGGTAGTTTCTTTTCTTACTGTTGAGTTTTAAGAGTTCTTTGTATATTGTGAATAAGGTTCTTTATCAGAAGTGTCTTTTGCAAAGATTTTCTCCCAGTCTACGGCTAGTCTTCTCATTCTCTTGACTACTATTTTTTAGTACATATGGAGTTGCTTCATTCATTGCTAATAGTGTAAGAGTGTTTCACCTATGGATACACCATAATTTAACCAGCCACTAAATGTCTTGTTGAACATTTAAATTGTTTGCAACCTTTTATAGTTACAATACTGTGAATCAATACTTAGGCATTTGTAAGGCTTTTGCCTTTGTTCTTCCTTCAGTCTGGATTGTCCCTCACCCTTCTCCCCACCAACAGACACTTAAGTTCACTCCCTTACTTTAATAAGGTCTCTCCCGAAATGTTACCTCTTCTGAAAGGTCTTCTTTAGCCATTCTATCTAAAGTAGAATTGTCCGATTCCATCACTCTCTGTCCATACACAGTGGGATACATATATCATATTTTACTGCATGTTACATCATGATGTATTATGTCATGTTATGTGCTTATGTTTGCAGCTCTAGATTCCCCTCTAGTGAATAAGTTGGATGAGAATGGAGACTATGTTTTATTTGCTGCTGTATCTCCAGTGCCTCAGACAATGCTTAGCACATAGAGATGCTTAGTAAATAGGTGAAAGAATGAACAAGCAAATGAATGAATGAATGTGTTGAGTAAACACAGAATTATGGGTCAAAGCTGTGTGCACTTTAAATTTCTATAACTGCCAGACCACTCTCCCTGGAGGTTGTATTTAGTCTTTTACCAGTAATACATGGGATATAACTGTACCATCACATGCTCACCAAACATATTGCATTATCAAACTTGCCAATTTGAAAGCTAAAAATTTCTTCTTATACTTTTCATTCACATTTTTCTTATCATGAGTAAAGATTAGCATTTTTTCACTTTTTAAAATTTTACACAATTTTAAAATTCAGTTTTCAGTAAACTCTCCATATCCTTTTTGTTGTTGCTGTTGTTAAAAAATGGGGTTATTGGTCTTTGGCTTACTGATTTATGATCTCTTTTTATAAAAGAGATGAAATCTTTGTGATATTTACAGATTTTTTTCCCCAGGTTCATTTAAAAACTTAAAAAAAAAAAAAAACAGCTCGTTCGTGGTATGTTGTCATGTAGTACTGCTTTATTTTTATGAAGGCACATTGCTAGTTTTCCTCTTCTGGTCGTAGAGTTCAGTTGGTTACCCTGTGATCTCAGGTCTCTTATGAGCTCAAGAAAAATTTATTTTGCAGATATTGTAGTTCTGTTGTTGCTGTAAGGATGAGAATGATATTTTTTCTAGCTTTCTACATTTAAGCAGAAGTTAGAAGACTATTAATTTTGACATATTAATTTTGTATCTAGTCATCAAGTTATAAGGATTTTCATTTGCTTTTCCTTGGTTTTTCAATTAAGTGATTATATCTACATAAAGAAGCATGCACTCTTCTCATCCTTTTCTAGTTCTTATATATCTTCTTTTTTTTTCTATGACAAGGTTAAAAGATAGCCGTGATAGTGGGTATCTTTATGTTATTATTATCTTTAATGGAATTATTCCTATCATAGATAATAAATTTTATTAAATGTATTGTGCTCTCCATTGGAATAATCAAGTGATCTTTCTCTTCAGTTGTTCATGCATTCAGCAAATTGGTGAGACACATATAATGTGTCTATGTTCTAAGTTTTGGGGATACAATACTGAGGAAAGGAAGTGGAAAAGAATCTTGTTGTCATGGAGTTTATATCTCTAGAGGTTAAAGACAGATGGTAAATAAATAAAACATGTTATGTCAGATGATAATATATGCTATAGGGGAAGCAAAGTGTATACCTATAAGGAATGTATATTTGTGTGTGGGGGGGGGTGGTTTGCAACTTTTAAAAGTATGACCAGGGAGAGTGGGAGGGAGGTCCAAATGGGAGGGGATATATAGCTGATTCACATTGCTGTACAGCAGAAACTAACAACATTGTAAAGCAATTATACCCCAAATAAAAAAGTATGACCTGATGATATTTGACTGAAATTCTAAGGGAAATACGCTTTGGAAATATCTTGAAGGAGCACTGCACAAGCAAATACGAAGGTCCTGGTGTGGGAGCACGCCTGGTGTGGTCCAGGAACAGAAAGAGGACCCCTACGGGCAGAGGAAGAGAAACACAGGTCGGTGAGATGAGTAGGAAGATTATCAGAGAGGTGACGGAGGGCCAGATCACGCATGGTCTCACAGGCCACTGTGGGCACGTTAGCTTGCACTCCACGTGAGATAGGAAATCATTTGGAGGGATTCTAAGCAGAGAAGTGATGTAATCTAACTTTATTTTTAAAGGATAACTCTGAAAACTATTGAGTAGATTGTATAGGAAGCTATTTAACAGTCCAAGCAAGGTTAGGATGGCTTGGACCATGCCGTAGCAGGGAGATCATAAGACGTTACATGATACTGGACACATTTTTAAGGAACAGGATTTGTTGGCAGACTGGACGTGGATGTGAGGAGACTAAGGACGACACTCACGTTTAAATCTGTACATGAATGGGCTCCCCAGGTGGCACTAGTGGTAAACAGCCTGCCTGCAGATGCAGGAGACGCTATCAGACACGGGTTCGATCCCTGAGTCGAGAAGGTCCTCTGGAGGAGGGCATGGAAACCCGCTCCAGTATTCTTGTCCCCGGAGAACCCCATGGACAGAGGAACCTGGTGGGCTACAGTCCATAGGGTCACAAAGAGTCAGACATGACTGAAGCAGGTTAGCACCCACGTACAAATGAAGCATCCATTAACTGGGACCTGAAAGCCTAGGGGAGCACTCTTTGGGCTCATCTGAAGTTAAGTGATGAGAGGATGATTTTGCACCTTCCAAATTTGAGATGTCTGGCAGATATCCAAGTGAAGATGTCAAGGAGGAATTTGTGTACAGGATTCAGGGGAGGGCTCCAGGCTGCATATATAACTTTGAGCTCGCTTCAGTTGTGTCCGACTCTGGGCGACCCCATAGACGGCAGCTCACCAGGCTTCCCTGTCCCTGGGATTCTCCAGGCAAGAACACTGGAGTGGCTTGCCAATTCCTTCTCCAGTGCATGAAAGTGAAAAGTGAAATTGAAGTTGCTCAGTCATGTCCAACTCTTCCCGACCCCATGGACTGCAGCCCACCAGGCTCCTCCGTCCCTGGGATTTTCTAGGCAAGAGTACTGGAGTGGGTTGCCATTGCCTTCTCTATCTATTAATGAATAACTAATACTTAAACCATGAAACTGGAGGAGATAAATAAGAGAATGACTGCAAACAAAAAAGAGAAGAAACTAAAGCTCAAGCTATGGGTCTAATATTTAAAGATCAGGTAGACTGGGTGGAATCAGCAAAGGAGACTGAGAAGGAGCGGCTAGGGAGGAAGGAGGAGCCAATAAGGCAAACCACTGAGAAGAATATTTAAAGAAGAGGGAGTGCGACTTCCCTGGTGGTCCAGTGGCTATGACTCTAAGCTCCCAATGCAGGGGGCTTGGTTCAATCCCTGGTCAGGAAACTAGATCCCACATGCCACAACAAAGATCAAAGCTCCTGAGTGCGCCAACTAAAACCTAGTTCAGCCAAATAAACAAAGAAATATTAAAAAAGACAAAGGAGGAGGGAGTAATGAACCCTGCTCAGGGCTGCTGATAGGTCAAATAAGATGAGGAGGGCTGGGAAATGACGACAGGGTTTGACGATGTGAAACTCATTGACGAGCTCGAGAAGAGCAATCTTGGTAGAAGGTGGGACTGAACTAAGTGGTTCAGGAGCGAATGGGAAGACAGTAATTACAGACAACTAACACAGAAGACTCTTTAAATTGCGATAAAGTGGAATAGAGAAATGGGACAGTAACTGGTGAGAAGTTGTGAGGTTAAAAGACGAGAGAAATGACAGTACGTTCATATACTGATAAGAATGATCTACAGGCCATTTAATGCAGATGGAGAGGGAGGGGAGAACTGTTGGAGGTAATGGGTTTGAGAAAATGAGAATGGATGAGACATAGTACACCGGTGGACAGGTTGGCCTAGGCTAGGAGCGTAACAGTCAATCCTCAGTAAAAGGAGAGAATGTATATTGAGCAGAGATGTCAGTGAATGAGTAGACGTGATGATATTTCACTGAAGTATTCTTTTGATTTTTTAAAAAATGAAATAAGAAATAGGGTCATCAATTGAGAGTGAGGATGGACAAGAAAAGTGTTGGAGGTTTGGGTAAAGGGGACAAAATGTGACATAATTGTCTAGGAGAAGGGAAGAGAGAATGAACTCAGGGAATATAGTGATCAGAGTTAGCATTAAGGGCCCACTTGAGGTTAATGATCATGAATTTAAAACGAGGCCAACCACTTGGCTGTATATTTTTCTGCAGTGACATTCTGTGGTAAAGATACAAATAAGAAGTAGGCAGAGTTCAGTGATTAATGTAATGGTTTTATCAGGCAAGTACGCAGAAGACAGAGAGGTAAGGGATGGATCACAGACTTAAGTTGCTCTCATTAAGTTTCCAGAAATGTCAACCTTAACTTTGATCCTGAGTGTCAGCATTTCCTGCTCTTGCTTTCAACTTGATGCTGGTAGATTTCTTCCCGAAACTAACATCTCCACATTGTTAAGCCTTAAGTCTCACAGGAGAATTCTTACACTTTTACCTGTGTCCCCAATTTATTATCTTTTTTCTTTTGTTTTGAAGCAGCTTAAAGTCTGTGATCCATCTTTTACCTCTTTATATAGGTTGGGTAATTTCATAGGTGAATGGATGGGAGGATTATTCCAACTATTTGGAGAAAGGGGCAGAGATTTCCAGGAATTGGATCACTGCTCACTTTTTGGCCTTTATGATTGGCCTCAGAAATGTCACAGCACCTGTGAGTGTGTTATTTAGCATGCTGATGTATTACAATGAGCGTATAGTGAGGCTCAGGTCTAGTGGAATACACGCACCATTTTGAATTATGGCTTTCTCAGGGTATGTGCCCAGTTGTGGGATTGGTGGGTCATATGGTAGTTCTATTTTTAGTTTTTTACACTTAATCTTAGCCAAAAGGCTGAGAAGCAATGTTTTTTTTTGTTTTTTTTTTTTTAGTTTTTAAAGGAACCTCCATACTTTAATTCATAGTGGTTGTGAATTACATTCACAACAATTTACATTCCCACTAACAGTGTGAGAGGGTTCCCTTTTCTCCACACGTTCTCCAGCATTTATTGTTTGCAGATTTTTTGATGATGGCCATTCTGACTGGTGTGAAGTGACACATCTTTGTAGTTTTGATTTGCATTTCTCTAATAATGAGCAATGTTGAGCATCTTTTCATGTCTTCACTGGCCATCTGTATGTCTTTTTTAGAGAAATGTCTATTTAGGCCTCCACCTATTTTTTGAGTGGCTTGTTGCTTGTATGTTTTGATATTGAGCTGCATGAGCTGCTTATATATTTTGGAGAGTAATTCTTTGTCAGCTGCTTTGTTTACTACAGCACTGTTTACAATAGCCAGGACATGGAAGTAACCTAGGTGTCCATTGACAGATGAATGGATAAAGAAGATGTGGTGCACGCGTACAATGGGATATTGTTTAGTCGTGAAAAGGAATGCAGTCGGGTCATTTGTAGTGATGCGGATGGATCTAGAGTCTGGCATAAAGAGTGAGGAAGTCAGAAAGAGAAAACCAAACATCCTATATTAACACATACGTATGGAATCTAGAAAGATGGTGTAGATTTGCTGTTTGGAGAGGAGGAACAGAGATGCAAACGTAGACGAGGGACGTGTGGACACAGTGGGGTAAGGGGAGGGTGAGACGACCTGGGTGAGTAGGACTGACTTATACACAGCACCATGTCTTAGACAGCCAGTGGGAAGCTGCTGTATAGCACAGGGAACGCAGCTCAGTGCTCTGTGATGACCTAGAGGGGTGTGGTGTGGAGGATGGGAGGGACATTCAAGAGAGAGGGGATGTATGTGTACATATAGCTGGTTCACTTCATTATACAGCAGCTACTAACACAATATTGCAATGCAATTATTCTCCAACTTAAAAAATAAATAAATACTGTTCTAGTGGAAGTTGACTTGTCTGCCATTGTGAAACTAGTTGATCCTGACCAGTTCTCGTCGTGTCCTCAACGGCTATGTCATTCTTTTAAAGGTTGTGCCCTGCCCCCTTCTTGTCTCTTTCTCTGTATTTATTATGTGAAGCAGAGTGGAGGGGCAGAAGATAGTGGGATTTTTGAAACTGAGTTTCTGAAGGCAGTGCAGTTTTCACTACTGAAAAGGTCTAGGTTTAATGACAGGAATGAGTAGGTAAGATAAGATGAGAGACAAGGTCACTGAAGGAGAGGAAGTTAAGAAAATGAGAGAAGAAAATGCTCGAAGATCATTATGTGTGCTAACAATGAACCAGGAGCTGAAAGCTTCAAGGGATGAAGAGGAGAGACACGGAGATAGATGACTGTAAACCATAAGAGAATACAGTCTCATTACTTGAGATTTATAGGTAGGGTTTTAGCCTGCAAAAAGTAGCAGTAAGGTCAGGGTTACTTGTCATACCTTTAGGCTCAAAGGTCCCAAGGCTATGGAGGAGAAGACTGCCAACACTTGAGAACACAGCAGAGAAGGTGATGTCTTGGGAAGACAGCCAGGTTTCAGTTAGCACAAGCAATAAAAAGAATACTGGGAGAAAAGGTGGAGGGTGCTGCTTTTCTGACTGTGGGTTTCTGAGGACTCAATGAAAGATTTCAGGGTTTGAAGAGAACTAGGATTGGGGACAAATGGATATACAGAAAACCTTTTGGGAGGACAGTCTTGGGAGATGAGGATTTTTTGTCATCACTGCTCTGAACAGTGACAACAGACATAATGAGATTCCTCCTGAGAGTCTACAGATAGTGGGGGTAAAGCTGCAAGACTGGGCCAATGCAAGGGGTTTCACTTGGAGCTCACAGAGACTGGCTCCCCTCTCTATGCAGGCCAGCTTTGATGTGGAGGCAGAAATGAAGTGACATTATACAACACCTGGCTCTCTGGATGAATAGGGGGAGCCCTGGGATCCATCTGTACTCTTACAGTGGGGTCTGAGGGAAGGCCATGCTCATCCCAGTTGCAGTCAGTTATATTAACAGATCTCCTAATAGGGGCTGTCTTCACACTCCTGTTAGAAACCTCAGTTGGTCATGGCATGGTATCCTTTTAATAGTTTACTTGATTCTGCTTATTCAAGATTTTGTAGTATTGTTTGAAAGTGAAATTGGTCTATAATTACTTATCTCTTTTAGTGCTGTGTTAAATTTTTGCATTAAGTCTTATACTGGTTTCACAAAAATAATTGGATGCTTCCTTTTTTCCTGTAACCTTGAAAAGTTTAAATAGCATTAGAGCTATATATTTCTTAAAAGTTTGGTAGAATTCATTTGTGAATACTTTTTATAGGATTGAAATGTTACTATTGCTTTTTATTATACTGACTATTTGAAAAGAGAATCCATATTTTATCCCTTTAGCCTTGGCATGTAGCTGAGTGCCTGAAACAAACTATACAAATTATGATTATTTCAAGAAGAAAAGTGTAAGTTAAAATACTTTAACATGAAGATTTTTACTAGCTTTCCCTCTCCATTTTCAAGACTCCCACTTTAACTTAGCCTCTACTAACTGATCTATTATACTACTCTCTTAACAGCTCTCTCTGGCTTCTCTCTTTCTTGCCCCCAGTATCCATCTAAGACTCTACTCCTGGGTTAATCTTCCTAAAGGGCTGTTTTATTCATTTGCTGCTGCTGCTGCTGCTAAGTCGCTTCAGTCGTGTCCGACTCTGTGCAACCCCATAGATGGCAGCCCACCAGGTTCTGCCATTGCTGGGATTCTCCAGACAAGAACACTGGAGTGGGTTGCCATTTCCTTCTCCAACGCAGGAAAGTGAAGAGTGAAAGTGAAGTCTCTCAGTCGTGTCTGACTCTTCGCGACCCCATGGACTGCAGCCCATCAGGCTCCTCCGTCCATGGGATTTTCCAGGCAAGAGTACTGGAGTGGGTTGCCATTGCCTTCTTCATTATTCATTTGACCCTTGCATAAAAACTTAATTTTTTAAAATTTTATTGAAGTATAGTTGATTTACAGTGTTGTGTTAATTTCTGGTGTACAGCAAAATGATTCACTTGTATATATATATTTTCCATATTCTTTTCCATTATGGTTTATACAGTACTCTTGCCTGGAAAATCCCATGGACGGAGGAGCCTGGTGGGCTACAGTCCATGGGGTCACGAAGAGTCGGACAAGACTGAGCGACTTCACTTTGACTTTACACTTTCATGCATTGAAGAAGGAAATGGCAACCCACTCCAGTGTTCTTGCCTGGAGAAGCCCAGGGACGGTGGAGCCCAGTGGGCTGCCGTCCATGGGGTCACACAGAGTCGGACACGACTGAAGTGACTTAGCAGTAGCAGCAGTGAATATAGTGCCCTGTGCTATATGGTAGGACCTTGTTTGCCCATTCTGCATATAATAATTTGTATCTACTAACCTCAGCCTCCCACCTCCCTTTCCCCTTGGCAACCATAAGTCTGTTTTCTATGTCTATGAGTCTGTTTCTGTTTTGTAGATAAGTTCATTTGTGTCATATTTTAGATTTTAAATTAAGTGATATTATATGGTATTTGTTTTTTTCTGCCTGACTCACTTAGTATGATAATCTCCAGGTCCGTCCAACCTTTGCATTAAAAACTTTGAGAAACTTCCAAACTTTAGTTTGGACTAAAACACAAGTCCAAACCTTTCACTGCTCTCTACCTCAATCCATCTCCCATTTCTCTTTCATCATTTTCCCATAGACACAGTATGTTTAGGTAAGCTGGGCTCCTTGCCATTTCACAAACAATTTTTGTCTTTTTATTTCTGTTCTTTGTTCCTGCTGTTCCACTGCTTATTTATTTATGTTCTAAGAAGATTCATACACCTTCATTATTGTGCCTGTTGCCTGGCTGCTTGTTCAGACTCCCTGTGACCCCATGGACATAGCCCATCAGGCTCCTCTGTCCATGGAATTTTCCAGGCAAGAATATTGGAGTGGGTTGCCATTTCCTACTCCAGGGGATCTTCTCAACACAGACTGAATATGTGTTTCTTGCATCTCCTGTACTGGCAGGTGGATTCTTTAACACGGAGCCACCTGGGAAGCCTCCACTAATCATTTAGACTTTTTTTTTTCTATTCCCCTGTCTGTGTGTGTGTGTGTGTGTGTGTGTGTGTGTGTGTGTGTGTGTGTGTGCATGTGCGCACTTAGTTCTCAATTGCTTCCAACTCTTTGTGGCCCCTTAGAATGTTGACCACCAGGCATGGGATTTTCCAGGCAGGAATACTGGAGTGGGTTACCATTTTCTGCACCAGGGGATCTTCCTGACCCACTGGGACAAAGAATTAAGCTCATTCCTCAAGCTCAACTCTTCCATGAATCCACTCATGAAGACAGAGTTATCTCTCATAGTTATTTGAAAAAAATCATGTCGGAGTATCTTGCATCCTCTAGCAAAATGAAAACTTCTTGAAGGTAGTAAGAATCCTAACTTAGAGATCTTTACAACACTTACAGCATTTATTCAATAATAAATTTTTGAATGGGTGAGTGAATAGATCTAAAAACTGATAATGATTTACTCTAACAATTTAAGGTAAATTCTGAACATTCTCACTTAGTATGGATTTGACATGCTATGGAATTTAGCATCATGTTTTGATTAATACATGAACATTTGGATGAAATATATGTTTTACACTTCTGTAAGTATGATATATATCACAATTACAAAAATTCATGAGCTTGCAGGAAATAAAGGCAGTCATAGACCTAATTTCAAATATGTTTTCCTTGAAAAAATTCATAGCTTAATACTTAATGGACTTTAAGAGGCATATTTTAAAGTATTATTAGACCTATTATTTAAATAGAATCTAGTTACTTACCCTATTTTATGTTATTATGTTATCTAGCTAGAGTATGGATAACTTATTGTTTAAATCACTGGTTTTCATCTTGAGAATGACAAATGCCTATCAAAAATGTCTTCCAGAGTGGCTTTCTCAAGGTGTCAAATAGGAGCGGGAGGAAATATTACACTGATGATTTTCAGGTAATATTTGAACAAGCCAGGCTGTTATTAGCATGTAAACATAATATGGCTTTCCAGTGTACCTAGACATTTGCTTCTGAGAGACCACTGCCATCTCTTTTACGTTATCAGTGAGGTATTTTTTTTAAATGCAGAGGTTCTCCCCAAGGAGCCCGGCAGTGGGCACTCCAGCCTGTTGGCACTGCACCAGAATACAAGCCTCCAGAACACCCGGCTTTGGAGGCCATCAGGGTTTGTGTTCAGGAGAGCCACAGGGCTGCAGGAGACAGAGACTCTGCTCTTAAGGGGCTCCTGCAGAATCTCCCAAGCTCTGAGACCTAAGGCAGAGGCACTAATTAGAAAAGATCCTGGGTCAGACTCCCCTGCTGATCTTGCACAGTGGCAGCCATTTTGGGGAGTTCACTATACCTTGAGGACACTGGTGCAGGCAACCTGAATTCAATAAAATTGTAGGATACAAATTAATATGCAAATATGTTGCATTTCTATACACTAACAATGAGGTATCAGAGAAATTAAGAAAACAATTCCATTTACAATTTTGCATCAAAATGAATAAATCTGACCAAGAAGGTGAGAGACCTGTACAATGGAAAACCTTGGTGGTGGTTTAGTCACTAAGTCGTGTCTGACTCTTGCAACCCTATGGACTGTAGCCTGCCAGGCTCCTCTGTCCGTGGGATTCTCCAGAGGAGCTTCACTGATTGTTCAGACGGTAAAGAGTCTGTCCGCAACATGGGAAACCTGGGTTCAACCCCTGGGTTGGGAAGATCCCCTGGAGAAGGAAATGGCAATCCACTCCAGTATTCTTGCCTGGAAAATGCCATGGATGGAGGAGCCTGGCAGGCTACAGCCCATGGTTTGTTTCTTGAAGTGGGGAAATCGTAAGACATTAATAAAAAAATTACAAATGATCAAACAAATGGAAAGATATACTGTGCTCATGGACTGGGAGAATTAATAATGTTAACATGACCATATAGACAAGGCATTCTATAGATTCAATACAAACCCCATCAAAATACTAATGACATTTTTCGTAGAATTAGAACAAACAATTTTAAAATTTGCATGGAAACACAATAGATGCTGAATAGCCAAAAAAATCTTGAGGAAGAAGAACACAGTTAGAGATATCACACTCTCTGGTTCAAAACTATACTACAAAGCTACCATCATTGAAACAGTATGGTACTGGCACAGAAACAGACACACAGATCAATGGAACAGAATAGAAAGCCTAGAAATAAACACATGTTTATATGGTCAATTAATCTATGTCAAAAGAAGCAAGAATATATGGTTTCTTCAAAAAACTGTGTTGGGAAAACTGGAAAGCTACCTGTAAAAGAGTCAAACTGTATTACTTTCTCACACCAAGTGCAAAAATAAATTCAAGATGTATTTAAAACCTAGGTGTAAGACCTGAAACCTTAAAACTCCTAGAAGAAAGCATAGGCAGTTCTCTCTTTAACACTGATTATAGTAATTTTTTTTTTTTTGATATGTCTCCTCTGGCAAGGGAAACAAAAGCAAAAATAAACAAATGGGGCTACATCAAACTAAAAAGCTTTTGCATGCCAAGGAAACTCTTAACAAAATTAGAAGGTAGCCTACTGAATGGGAGAAGATATTTGCAAATGACATATCTGACAATATTCAAAATATAAAAAGAACTCATGCAATTTAACATAAAAAACAGTCCCATTAAAAATGATCAGAGGACCTGAATAACCTTTTGCCAAAGAAGACACACAGATAACTAACAGACACATGAAAAGATGCTCAACATAACTAATCGTCAAGGAAATGCAAACCAAAACCACTGTGAGATACCACCTCACACCAATTAGAATGGTTATTATCAGAAAGAAAACAAATAAGTCCTAAGCATGTGGAGAGAAAGGAATTTTCATGCATTCTTGGTAGGAATGTAAACTGTTAAAACCGTTATGCAAAATAGTATGGAGGGTCCTCAAAAATGAAAACTACTGTATGGGATTCAGCAATTCTACTTTTGAGTATTTTTCTAAAGAAAACAAAAACAAGGATTTGAATGGATATATGCACCCCTGTGTTCAGTGCAGCATTATTTACAATAGCCAAGATATGGAAGTAACCTAAGTGTCCACTGATTAAATAAATGGATAAAGCAAATGTGACACAAATATACAATGGAATATTGCTCAGCTATAGAAAATAATGAAATCTTACCATTTGCAGCAACATGGACAAACCTAGAGGATATTATGCTATGTGAAATAAGTCAGAAGAGGAAGGACAAATACCATTTTATTTCACCTGTATGTATAATCTAAAAACAAAATAAATAAACAAACATAAAAAAGCAGAAACAGACTCACAGATACAGAGAACAAACAGGTGTTTGCCAGAGGTAAGGGGGCTGAGGGAATGAGTGAAATAGATGAAGGAGATTAGGAAGTACAGACTTCCAGTTACAAAATAAATGAGTCACATGGATAAAATATGTAGCATGGGGAATATAACCAGTAGCACTGTAATATCCCTGCATGGTAGCAGATGGTAAGTAGACGTGTGGTGTTGAGCATTTTTGAATGCAGGGAAATATCAAGCCACTTTGCTGTGCACCTGGATCTACACAGTGCTCTGGGTCAACTACACTTCAAAACAAGACAAAACAGGAACAAAGACAAAGCAAAACCACGGACTCAGCTGCCTAGAGACATGCGTGGGAGGACACATACTAAGCTGTCAATAGTACTACTCCTCAAGAAAGTATCTGTGCGTGGAAGGCACTTTGACTCTTGACCATCTACATTTTCCTTCGTAGAGCATTTGGGGAAAGGATGCTATCTAAGTATTAATGGGTGTGTGTGGAGGCTCAAGTTAAAAGTTAAGATCAGATATGGAGTAGTAAGGAATGTGACATCTTGGTTGAAAAAAGAATTCATTTGTGTCCCTTTTGGAATAGCAATGGAGCATATATTGCTGGAGTTACTAGATAATTTTATAGAGGGGCACACAAGGATTCTTCCCATACTTCTTACTTTCTAGGAAGAGAGAATTCTTACAGTCTTTGCAGCTCGGATGGTATAGAATTCAGTATATATAGCAAATATATCTAATAATTAGAAATAAAAGGAACTTCCCTGGTGTTCCAGTGATGACGACTCTATGCTTCCCATGCAGAGGATGTGGGTTGAATCTCTGGTCGGGGAGCTAAGATTCCCACATGCCTTATGGCCAAAAAACCAAAGCATAAAGCAGAAATAATACTGTAACAAATTCAATAAATGGTCCACACCAAAAAATATCTTAAACAAGAAATATTTCAAAACACTAAAAAATTTTTTCTTTAGACACATCAGTGTGAACGAACTTTCCTCTCTTCTTCCCTCCTTCCTTTCTCCCTCCCCCTTCCTTTTCCTCTCACTTCCTCCCTCCTATGTTTAAACAAAATAGTTGATCAGAGGATTCAGTTCAGTTCAGTTCAGTTCAGTCGCTCAGTTGTGTTCGACTCTTTGCGACCCCATGAATGGCGGCACAACAGGCCTCCCTGTCCATCACCAACTCCTGGAGTTCACTCAAACTCATGTCCATAGAGTCGGTGATGCCATCCAGCCATCTCATCCTCTGTCGTCCCCTTCTCCTCCTGCCCCCAATCCCTCCCAGCATCAGAGTCTTTTCCAGTGAGTCAACTCTTCACATGAGGTGGCCAAAGTACTGGAGCTTCAGCTTTAGCATCATTCCTTCCAAAGAAATCCCAGGGCTGATCTCCTTCAGAATGGACTGGTTGGATCTCCTTGCAGTCCAAGGGACTCTCAAGAGTCTTCTCCAACACCACAGTTCAAAAGCATCAATTCTTCGGCGCTCAGCCTTCTTCACAGTGCAACTCTCACATCCATACATGACCACAGGAAAAACCATAGCCTTGACTACTTTTGTTGGCAAAGTAATGTCTCTGCTTTTCAAATGCTATCTAGGTTGGTCATAATTTTCCTTCCAAGGAGCAAGCACCTTTTAATTTCATGGCTGCAGTCACCATCTGCAGTGATTTTGGAGCCCAAAAAAATAGTCTGATCAGAGGACTAGATTGAAGTAAAGGTTAGATTTGAGCAGCCTACGTTCTATAAAACATCTTTTAGTGATCTAATTTTCTTCAAAGAGACTTGAATGTAATAGAAAACAAGTGAAGATAATAGAGAACACAATGCAAAATAAACTCCGCAGACAGGAGTTTTCTTTTTCAGCAAAAGCTGAAAGCAAAAGCTGTCGGTGAGTTCTCAGCCTGACAGTGCAGGATAAATCAGTCTTCTGGTCTGGAGCCTTTCACTCTTCACCTGCATTAGTCGAAGACCTTTTGTCCTAGCAGGAAAGGCAGGCAAAGTCTCCAAATCTCATGGGGTAACATGCTCAGGAACATGGGTTTTTAAAAAGGAAAACATGCAAGGAAGCTTGAAAAGCATTTTATAATAGGCCTTAAGAGCACTGAAAGAACTCAGTTCACAGTGAATTTCAAGACAATCAGATTTCATCTGGATAAGCCTGTTCAATGCTCCAAATTGGAAAATTTCTATTACCTTCCTTACAGATCACTGAAAATAAGTGCCTGGCCCATGCTCTACCCAAGGTACAGTCACTCTCTTTTCAAGCTCAAAACAGATATTGATTTTCGTTTCAAACTCTAATGCCAAAATTAGCAGTGTCAGGTTGAATTAGAGGTAGATGGTTTAGAGAGTTCAACAGTGAGCAAGCAGCATGGCCAGACTGCCTTTTCTGGGTTATATTGTTTTTTTTTCTTTTCATGTCTTAAAGACAACAAAACATGGGATATAAGACGCCCTTCAGTTTTATGGTACCCAAAGAAATACTTAGTCCAATTTCACTCATTTATCTTTAGCCCATCAGTTTCCTTCAAGTGTCAGTTCAGGGGTCATAAATACATCTTCTTTGAGGATGATTATAGTTTGATTTCCTTCTGCTGGGCATTTTGCCTCTCACTTAGCTTTGGAAAAATCAAGATTTGTCTAGCAGTTTAAATTGACAGAGCATTTCATCTGCATTGTCCCGTAAAGGGGGTGGCGGCTCAGTTATTGAATTGGCCCATCAGTGGAGCGTGCATCCTTCATATCTGGGATTGATTGAAAGGAAAGGACTACAAATTGCAGTGTGAGAGCTTCCCTCACATGGAACCGTTCATCAAAGGAGCAGACCGAGCTTTGTAATGGGGGCATTTAGAGCATCCATTTACTATGAGGAGCAGGTGCCTGCAAACCCAAGTCACCCAGACTTGATTTATCAATAAGGAAGAGTGGCGTATTGATAAGAGTGGCTTATTTATCAATAAGGAAGAGTGTTGCCAGCATGGCTTTGGGGGGAGCAAAGAGGGGAGAGGAATGAGTATGGATATCCTTGATAATCCTCTAAAATACTTCTATGTCTGTATGATTAATAACATATCTGGTTGCTGCTTCTCTGTACCTCGAATGAAGGCAGCTTTTTCTAGATTGCTCCCATGAAGAGTGGGTGTTTGGTGTGTTTGTGTGTGTGTGAGAGAGACAGAGCAAGTGAGAGATGGAGGGAAGGAAGGAGGGGGAGTAGAGGGGAGGCAGAGGAGAGAAATGAAAAGTGAATAGGTAACCAAGTGCAGAGGTAGAAACTAGAGTTTCCTCAGTTTGGATCTGATGGAGTAAATGCCTATTAAACCACCCAAGCTGTCTTCTTGCAGACATTCTAGTCCCACAAAGGGTGGAGACCAGTTACTGAATTACTCCTTGAGCTTTGTGTGGAGACCTAGTAACTATCTCTGATGGGCAGGTGGCGGGCTCTCAGTGCTCCCACGGTGTGAATGCCTCACTCATCAACCACTGGAGTATGCTGTCATCTGCTCACTGGTCTGTATATGAACTCTTTGATGGCAGGATTTGCATTTTATTCATATTCTGTTTCCAGGGTCTAGAAAATGTCTGGCTTATGGTTTGCATTTTCAAGTTTGATGAATGACTGGCTAGTGGCCTACTCCCTGTGGGGAAGTTTTAGAGGTGAAGATGGGGAGTGATCCCCCAATCCTATAATATTTTAGGAGTAAAATATTAAGAAGAAAGTGGAGAGAGCTTCCCTTTCATCATCAATAGATCAAGAACCAGAGAGCAGGGACTTCCTTGGAAGTTCAGTGGTTAAGACTCTGAGCTCCCAATGCAAGGGACACAGGTTCTATCCCTGGTAAGGGAACTAACATTCTATATGCTGTACAGTGTGAAAATAAAAACAAAACAAAACAGAGAGAAAACAATGCTGAACATTAACACCCAGATACCTGGTATGGGTGTTGGACTATCACCGATTTTGATCAAGCTCCTGCCATATTAAGTTGGGGATATTAGATGAAGGATCTGAGGCAGATGCAGGCAGAAATTGGTGGACCACAATGAGGCAAGAGCCTAGAGAAAAAAGGGCATGGGGCATTCTGAGTGGACTGAGAGAAAGCAGAAATTTGTTGGAAAAAAACCAATGCTTACTGGATGCAGAAGGGGGAAAAGACATGCAGGCAGGCAGGAAGAGCACCCAGGTCATGGAACCGGGACCGGCCATGAGTGTCAAGGGGGTGCTAACCTCCCGTGGTTGGCCATGCTCACGTTCTCTGTTGGGTGCAGTAAATAAAGCGTGGCTAGGAAATCGGGAGAGGAAATGAAGAACGCCTTTTTCTTCCTGCTTTAGCTAGTAAATAAAATTTAACTAAAGTCTGAAATACAGCTCATAGTTTAGTATTAACTATAGTGGTTTAGTTGCTCAGTTGTATCCGACTATTTGTGTCCCCATGGACTGCAGCCTGCCAGGCTCCTCTCCCCATGGGATTTCCCAGGCAAGAATGCTAGAGTGGGTTACCATTTCCTACTCCAGGGGATCTTCCTGACCCAGGGATCAAAACCCAGGTCTTCTGCACAGGCAGGCAGATTCTTTACCAACTGAGCCACCATTAACTATAGTCATGCTTAATACTCCATGGATGGAAGTCCACGTAAATGAGAGCTGATAGGAACAATCTCTGTGCTCTTGAGACCCCAGGTCTTCTGGTACAAACTGTAGCTCCCCTCTACCCACCTGACCTTAACTCATGCTGTACCAGTGTTTTCAATAATCTCTGGAACAACATGGTCACGTGTCAATAGTATGAAGTCCCTAAGGGTTATTATTCAAATGTTTATCTAGAAATGGTGATAGGCTTTTAAAAAGGCATTTTGTTTTTGCGCTTGCCTTTAGCACTGGCCTCTAGCACCCCCACTGAAAGACAAGGCCCTGTTATTCACAAGGTATTTCTCTAAATGTGTTTTGTCTAAGGAATGCTACAACAGGAAAACCTATTTGCAAAGAGATGCTTTGCTTTCTCTGTTGTGATTGGGAAGCACAGCTAGTTTACTCTGTCTAAACACCCAGCTCAGCGATTGATGTTAGAGAAAGAAGCTCAGTCTCCTAGAGTGAGTGGAGTTTATAGACTAGCCTTCAGCTTGTAGATCCTCTGTACCAGCCCTAGGGGAGGATAGATTTTATAAATAAAATATTTGTGAACAGCAGTAGTCACAGCATTATTACAAACTTAAAAAAAAAAAGATATCAAAGGGCACGGTTACATGAAACCAGCAACAAGCCAGTATTTGCTTCTCTGAACTATGCAGGGCTGTACCACCATGCAGGACTTGTTAGTATGCTCGAAAAATGATGGAAAGTTGTGTTAAAAAGGGGGATGTTAAAAATGTCACAAATTCCAAGTATACTGGTGACAATTTTCCAATTGCCTTAACAATATGCCGTTAGCTATTTTTATTTCGGAAGCAATTATGCTGTTTGATAGTGAACTCTAACTTGAGAAATCAGTCATGATTTTCCCTTTCATTTGATCCTGTGGCAAATATTAGAACACAATGAAATAATGGTTTACGAGTATTTTCCAGATAATTTTAGTTTTAACGCAAAATACTACTTTCAGGTGATTTTTATTTGTTGTTGTTGGGTTGTTTTATCTTTCCCTCCCCCACTGAGATCAAAGTATATTTACAGAATGCTAGAGGGGACCATTCCTCGCTTCCCCAATTTCATAGGTTGGTGTGGTTTCTGTCCCCTTCCAGGCATAACTGAGATACACATATTAAGGTTCTGCACACAGGTCCAAAAGTAGCTCAAAGAATGATCCAGACCTAAGTCCAGCCTATCCCAGGAGCTAGATTATTTCTGGAAGCTTCAATGCAAATAGACTTTTGGTTTTCTTAAAGCAAATGTATATCTCCCGGTTCAACATATTATAGTTTACTGAAATTCACCCCTCATGTTTACAAAGAGTCAGACGCTGATTTTCTTTAGCAAAGGCATCAGTCAGGTTATCAGATGTCTACTAATTTTCTCATGCTCAAGTTTTAGGAGTCCTACTAAGTAGACATCACAGCTATGAAGTTTGAAATAATACAAGGACAAATGGGCATCATTTACAGAACAGAATAAAATTAGGTGTCTGAAGTCTTAACATCATTTTGTCGAAAAATTATTCTGTGGTTAGACTGTCAAAAAGTTCACTGTTTAAGAAAGTCAGTGGACAGGTGTTTAACAGGATTAAGAAAAGTTGCCCCTGTATGGATAAGGGAATTTTCAATACAAACTACCATCTTCTATATACCATTCCCATTGCAAAGGCAATCTTAGATGGTTAGCAGCTATTCCATGCCTCTTTCTCATTTTGTAGTCTAGGAAATAACCCTCAATTACATGAATTAGAGTAGGTCAATTAAAGAACACCAGGGCATAAAGATTATGAAGAAGATTCTCTTATGTCACAAGTTATGCATGAAAAACAATTCTTCCTGTCCTATTCTTTAGTAATTGGTAATCTTTCTAGAACAAATATATTCAAGTAAGCTCCAATGCACACTTTGCACATCGCATGCATAATCAGTGTTGAAATGAGAGCTGGCTGTTGGTGAATGATATTTTTTGAGTTGGGGGTCAAGGCTGCCTTGTATTCCTCTGGGTAAGATGTGGAAGTTGCAGGAGATTTTAGAGTATTATTCCTAAACAGATTTTTTTTTTAATAGACGTGTCTCTTTGCCCCCTTTTACTTACTTTCTTTACTGTGGTGTAGTATACATAATTTAAATAACCAGGGAATGTCTCTGGGCTCAAAACCACCTGCTGGCTTATATTAGCTAATTAATGGTGATTTATCTGAGTTACTAATTTCAGTAGAGCTGATTGCCTTTAGGAATTTGGGAAACGTTGCAAGAATTCTAATTAAAATTATGCCTTTGTGTGGACAGCCTCCTTAAATGACTTAAAAAAAAAAGTTTCCTGTTAGCAGATTAAAAAAAAAAAAAAAAAGAAACAAAACCAATGGCCAAATTGATGATCTTGTGTTGTTTTCTGGCTCAGATCATGTCTTATGGCAGCTTGTTTCCCTCTGTGATTCGATTTTATCTCTGCCAGGCTTCTTCTCATTTTGTCTCTTACATTAGGGTTTATTTGCTTTTGACTGCTTGAAAAATAGAACTGATCTTGAATCCATAGAGCTTAATCACTTTCCCCAAAACTAATACAGTAGATTTATTTTAGCCCAAGTTCTGTGTCAGGTTGGCTAGATTCCCAGGACTTGAATGTATGAACTTAATGGTGGTACAATATCTGAGGTAGGAATATAATAGAAAGCTCTCAGTAGCAGATCTGTTGGATCAGTGTAACTTCATTTGTCTGCTGGTCTCAATATCTTTTAAGGCAATGGAGTGCACAGACAATGAGAACTGGCCATTTCTCTCTACTGTGATTACACTGATATTAGAACCACTCAAGAATCACCTTCGCAAAAAAGTATATAGAAGACAACTGTTATGGAGAAGGCAATGGCACCCCACTCCAGTACTCTTGCCTGGAAAATCCCTTGGGCAGGGGAGCCTGGTAGGCTGCAGTCCATGGGGTTGTGAAGAGTTAGACACGACTGATCTAACTCACTTTCACTTTTCACTTTCATGCATTGGAAAAGAAATGGCAACCCACTCCAGTGTTCTTGCCTGGAGAATCCCAGGGATGGTGGAGCCTGGTGGGCTGCCATCTATGGGGTCACACAGAGTCAGACACAACTGAAGTGACTTAGCAGCAGCAGCAGCAGACAACTGTTAAACACACAATGAGGCTTCCATGAAACATCAGTTTTAGTAACTGTGTTCAATTTTGGTTTCAGGAAAATAGTAACGAACCTCTTTGAGTCTTCTGGATTTAGGGATGATCTGACTAACCTAGGCAATTCCTACACCTCTGCCCACACCACATTAATTCAAGGAATGATAAAATGCATCCAGTGCTTTGTGGTGACTGCAGCCATGAAATTAAAAGATGCTTACTCCTTGGAAGAAAAGTTATGACCAACCTAGACAGCATATTCAAAAGCAGAGACATTACTTTGCCGACTAAGGTCCGTCTAGTCAAGGCTATGGTTTTTCCTGTGGTCATGTATGGATGTGAGAGTTGGACTGTGAAGAAGGCTGAGTGCCGAAGAATTGATGCTTTTGAACTGTGGTGTTGGAGAAGACTCTTGAGAGCCCCTTGGACTGCAAGGAGATCCAACCAGTGCATTCTGAACGAGATCAACCCTGGGATTTCTTTGGAAGGAAAGATGCTAAAGCTGAAGCTCCAGTACTTTGGCCACCTCATGTGAAGAGTTGACTTATTGGAAAAGACTCTGATGCTGGGAGGGATTGGGGGCAGGAGGAGAAGGGGATGACCGAGGATGAGATGGCTGGATGGCATTACTGACTCGATGGACGTGAGTCTGAGTGAACTCTGGGAGATGGTGATGGACAGGGAGGCCCAGCGTGCTGTGATTCATGGGGTCGCAAAGAGTCGGACATGACTGAGCGACTGAACTGAACTGAACTGAAGTGCTTTGTTGCTGTTGTTGTTCAGTCGCTAAGTCTTTGTGGCTCTAGGGACTACTCTTTGCAACCCCATGACTGCAGCATGCCTGGCTTCTCTGTCCTCCACCATCTCCAGAGTGCTCAAATTCACGTCCATTGTGTTGGTGACATCATCAACCATCTCATTCTCTGCTGCCCTCATTCTCCTTTTGCCTTCAATCTTTTCCAGCATCAGGGTCTTTTCCAATGAGTGCTTAATGTATATATATTTTTGGCTTCTACTGTTAATTCACAAATATCTTTTAAAGAAGAAGGTACTTTTCACACATGCACATTAGTATAGTTTAAAATTTTTTTTACTATTGAAATATAGGCATAAAGGAATTCAGGGCTGAAAAAGAGATGAGAATTGAGTTCTCAGTGACCTCAGACTTATAGCTTGTTGGGCTTATCTGATTCACTATGACAGAATGAAAACCACAATAACAGAAAACTAATCAAACTGATCACATGGAGAAGAGTGGAGAAATGACTCTAGAAAGAATGACGAGATGGAGCCGAAGAGACAGAGCCAAAGTGAAAACAATGCCGAGGTGTGGATGTGACTGGTGATAGAAGTAAAGTCTGATGCTTTAAAGAGCAATATTGCATAGGAACCTGGAATGCTGGTCCATGAATCAAGGTAAATTAGGAGTGGTCAAACAGGAGATGGCAAGAGTGAACATTGACATTTTAGGAATCAGTGAACTAAAATGGACTGGAATGGGTGAATTTAATTCAGATAACAATTACATCTACTACTGTGGGCAAGAATCCCTTAGAAGAAATGAAGTAGCCCTGATAGTCAACAAAAGAGTCTAAACTGCAGTACTTGGATGCAATCTCAAAAATCACAGAATGATCTTTGTTCGTTTCCAAGGAAAACCATTCAATATTACAGTAATCCAAGTCTATGCCCCAATGCTGAAGAAGCTGAAGTTGAACGGTTCTATGATCTACAAGACCTTCTAGAACTAACACCCAAAAAAGATACCTTTTTCATCACAGGGGATTGGAATGCAAAGTAGGAATCAAGAGATACCTGGAGTAACAGGCAAATTTGGCCTTGGAGTACAAAACAAAGCATGGCAAAGGCTAACAGAGTTTTGCCAAGAGAACACACTGGTCATAGCAAACACCCTCTTCCAACAACACAAGAGAAGACTCTACACATGGACATCACCGGACGGTCAATACCAAAATCAGATTGATTATATTCTTTGCAGCCAAAGATGGAGAAGCTCTATACAGTCACCAAAAGCAAGACTGGGAGCTGACTGTGGCTCAGATAATGAACTCTTTTCAGAGTTAAATTGACTTAAATTAAATTCAGACTTAAATTGAAGAAAGTAGGGAAACCACTAGACCATTCAGGTATGACCTAAATCAAATCCCTTACGATTATACAGTGAAAATGACAAATAGATTGAAGGAATTAGATCTGATAGACAGAGTGTGTGAAGAACTATGGACAGAGGTTTGTGACACAGGAGGCAGTGATCAAGACCATCCCTCAGAAAAATAAATGCAAAAAGGCAAAATGGTTGTCTGAGGAGGCCTTATAAATAGCTGAGAAAAGAAGAGGAGTGAAAGGCAAAGGAGAAAAGGAAAGATATATCCATCTGAATGCAGAGTTCCAAAGAATGGCAAGGAGAGATAAGAAAGTCTTCCTCAGTGATCAATGCAAAGAAATAGAGGAAAAAATAGAATGGGAAAGACTGGAGATCTCATTAAGAAAATTAGAGATACCAAGGGAACATTTCATGAAAAGATGGGCTAAATAAAGGACAGGAATGGTCTGGACCTAACAGAAGCAGAAGATATCAAGAAGAGGTGGCAAGACTACACAGAAGAACGATACAAAAAAGATCTTCATGACTCAGATAACAACTACAGTGTGATCACTTACCTGGAGCCAGACATCCTGGAGTGCAAAGTAACATGGGCCTCAGGAAGCATCACTATGAACAAAGCTAGTGGAGGTGACGGAATTCCAGTTGAGTTATTTCAAATTATAAAGATGATGCTGTGAAAGTGCTGCACTCAATATGCCAGCAAATTTGGAAAACTCATCAGTGGCCACAGGACTGGAAAAGGTCAGTTTTCATTCCAATCCCAAAGAAAGGCAATGCCAAAGAATGTTCAAACTACCACACAGTTGCCCTCATTTCATATGCTAGCAAAGTAGTGCTCAAAATTCTCTAGGCCAGGCTTCAATAGTACCTTAATCGTGAACTTCCAGATGTTCAAGCTGGATTTAGACAACGCAGAGGAAGCAGAGAACAAATTGCCAACATCCATTGAATCACTGAACAAGCAGAAGAGTTCCAGAAAAACATCTATTTCTGCTTTACTGACTACCTCAATGTCTTTGTGTAGATCACAACAAACTGTGGAAAATTCTTCAAGAGATGGAAATACCAGACCACCTGACCTGCCTCCTAAGAAATCTGTATGCAGGTCAAGGAGCAACAGTTAGAACCAAACATGGAACAACAGACTGTTCCAGATTGGGAAAGGAGTACGTCAAGGCTGTATATTGTCACCCTGCTTATTTAACTTCTATGCAGAGTACATTATGCAAAATGCTGGGCTGGATAAAGCACAAGCTGGAATCGAGATTGCCAGGAGAAATATCAATAATCCCAGATACACAGATGACACCACCCTTATGGCAGAAAGTAAAGAGGAACTAAAGAGCCTCCTGATGAAAGTGAAAGAGGAGAGTGAAAAAGTTGGCTTAAAAAACTCAACATTAAAAAAACAAAGATCATGACATCCAGTCCCATCATTTCATGGCAAATAGATGGGGGAACAATGGAAACAGTGACAGACTTCATTTTTTTGTGCTCCAAAATCACTGCAGATGGTGACTGTAGCCATGAAATTAAAATACACTTGCTCCTTGGAAGAAAAGCTATGACCAACCTAGACAGCATATTAAAAAGCAGAGACATTACATTGCCAACAAAGGTCTGTCTAGTCAAAGCAATGGTTTTTCCAGTAGTCATGTATGGATGTGAGAGTTGGACTATAAAGAAAGCTGAGTGCTGAAGAATTGATGCTTTTGAACTGTGGTATTGGAGAAAACTCTTGAGAGTCCCTTGGACTGTAAGGAGATCAAACCAATCAATCCTAAAGGAAATCAGTCCTGAATATTCATTGGAAGAACTGATGCTTAAGCTGAAACTCCAATACTTTGGTCACTGGTGCGAAGAACTGAGTCATTGGAAATGACCCTGATGCTGGGAAAGACTGAAGGCAGGAGAAGGGGAAGACAGTGGATGAGATGGCTGGATAGCATCAATGACTCGATGGACATGAGTTTGAGCAATCTCCTGTGTTGGTGATGGACAGGGAAGCCTGGTGTGCTGCATTCCGTGGGGTTGCAAAGAGTCGGACATGACTGAAGAACTCAACTAAACTTAACTGGCTTATCTGATGCTAAGGAGTGCAGATGAAATACGATTTGTCACTTTTCCTGACTTCTGATACATTTCCACAATGACATGAACACCATCCTTTAAAAAAATAAAAATGTACACCCATGTTCTACATTAGTTGTCAAATCTGACCAACAAAGCTTTGTTATTTGAGTTTGAAGCTGCAAACAGTTAAGCTAAAGTTATTTCTTGGTTTGGCACTTGAAGTCAGTTCCCTAGGAATGAAGTTTTCCTAGCAGTCAGTGCTTTTGCTTTTTCAGTCATTCTCTCCCCTCTTTGGTTACTCAGAGTTAAGATTTTCAGTTCCCACCACTTCTCTTTCTCTATGTTAATTGCCCAGCATCAGTTTCTTAGGCTAAAGTACGAGGCTCTTTCGTCAAGCTGAAATCAAACATTCTCTTCTTGCTTGTTTATGCTCTACTGCTTTGTTCTTTGCCCCTCAACACCACCACCCTCTGAACTATTAATACTTTAGGTCAATAAAGAAGCTCCTCTGAAAAGTCAATGAGCTCTTCTTTATCTCTTCATTTGCTTTATGTTGAAGAGCCATATATTCTTGGGGATAGGGGTGAAAAATTGCCTAATCCCCTCTACAGATACCTAGTTCCCCTATTTCTTATTTTTCTAAGTAAAAGGCAATCCAAGTCAAAGTCCACCTCATTGCATGGTGGCTATAAGTCCCAAGCATTTCCACTTTCATCGGAATGTAGTGGACAGTGTGGTAGAACATAACATTCACTCAATGCAAATTAGTGTATGTATTGTGAGATTGCAAAAGGTTTGTTAATGGTGATGAGCGATGGAATTTAAGCTAGTGCTTTTAAGGTAGGGGGCTCCCTGGTGGCTCAGACAGTGAAGAATCTTTCTGCAATGCAAGAGACCAGGGTTCAATCCCTAGGTTGGGAAAATCTCTTAAGAGAAGGGGATGGCTACCTGCTCCAGTATTCTTGCCTGGAGAATTCCATGGACAGAGGAGCACGGCAGAGTACAGTCTCTGGGGTTGCAAAGAGTCAAACACAGCTCAGCAACTAACATTTGCATTTCAGTTTTTAAGGTAACACAATGAGCAGATGTACTCAGCTCATAACTTTCAGATAAGTTGAGCTAAATGACACATTTTTCAAAAAGGCAAACTCTTTCAGTGCTTAATTGATTGAAGGCAGACAGCATAGCAAAGAGAGAAATAGAGGCTATATAATTTTTTTTTCACTTTAGTCACCATTTAAAGTGAACTCTGAAAGTGGAAGTCATAGACCGTGACCTCCAAATTTGCTGCACTTACAGACTTCGCCAAAAGACTTCTCTTTCTTTCCCCATCTGCACCTTATTCCTTTTTCAGAGATGTCACATTAATATTTATAGGCTGACTCCATGTGAGTTCTAAACTTTGTTCTAGAGAAAAGATGACACTAAATAACAGGGTGGATGATTGCTAAGCCAGAGGGGAGGACAATGACGTTAGCAACCCAAATGTAATTCTCTCATTCCACCCTTCTCGTCTGGCAAGGCAACAGAGTGACACTCCCAGAGCATGAAGCGAAGGATGCACCCCAAAGCATCTTAATCAAGCCATTTTTTAAAAAGTCTAACTTATGAGTTTGATGTTCTTAGTGATTTTTAATGCTCAGAACTAGTTTGGCACTAAGTATTCAATCACCTTGTGATCTGTTCCATTTCAAGAGTGGTAGAGGGGAGAAAATAGACTCCAAATTATAGCTAGTGTCTTGTGCAAGGTTCTTATTAAAAACAGCATATTCCTGTAGCCCAGAGGGCTTACAGCCTCTTCCAAAGCAGAAGTGCTGCTCTAAGCTAACCTCAAGGGGCTACTAGAGAGAGATGCAGCCTTCACCCCTCTCATGGGGCTGGCGGGGGAGGGGAATGATAGCATCATATCCAATCCCAACTCCAAGCCTCCATCACCCCAATAAGAAATACTCCTTGAGGCATTACTGACATGCAGTTCCCTGGTTAGTTGGTTAATAAGTATTTCAATAAGAATAATTAATTTTAAAAAGAAAGAAAAACACTTTACAGTAGAATCTATTTAGGAGATTACATATGTGTAGGCTCAGTGAGGTAAGAGGACTTTGTTGTTTTTTATCATGTTCTAACATTGATATCATTTGCTTCTGTTACATCACTTGTACTTGACATTTTATCTACAGATGATCAAAATATAATAAACGGATCACCTCCAGACTGAGGCTTTTAACAACGGTGAGCAAAGCGATGCTTGGAGACAAGACGCTGAAGAACAGAAATGCACTGAATAAATTCAGTTCAAAAAGGATGATCAGGTCCCAAGGTTACACTAATGTGAGTTGTTTTTTTCTTACTGTCTGCTAAAAGTGACAGCAACTATAAAGAGATTTTTTTTTTCAATTTTTTTCCCCCACAAAGATCATCAGCTTCCAGTTTACTGATTAGACTGTTTCACTTTTCATGCAAAAGCTTGTTGACTTTAAGTTTGACCACAATCATTATTTGTATATTTCTTATATGTTTTACCAAAGAATCATTAATAAGTCAGATCTTAAGGTGTGATTTCATCACTCTATAGATCGTAAAAATGCAACTAAAGGTTTAGAAGACGTTTAGGGCTTATTTAAAAATTATTAGCCTTGTGTATCTTAAATGTATCTATGTATAGCTATGTTTTAAAGGGTAATTGTATGCTATTTTTAAAAAAACATTTAGAACATTACATCCTCAGTATAAAAAAGGAGACGAGTTTATACTAAGGTAAATTCTCATGTCCTTACAACTTAAAATTATAATTTAAATGTCCAGTTATTTCTTTAAGAGAAACCCAAATCACAAGTTAACTTTTCATAAAATGCATTCAACTTTCCAGGTTTTCATTTCTAAATCAAAGGATTGGCTAAGTTTGAAAATAAGACCCTAATTTATATCGTACCTACAAAATTGAGAGCATTCTATGTAATTTCTCCCCGTAAGCATCTCTGCATATAAGGACACAATCCCTCAATGATAACGAGGTATTCATCATCCTATTTCAGCCCTAATGCAGTTGATTTGGCTGGTACTGTGGCCTCAAACCGAGTGAATCGATGAGACAGCCAGCCTTCAAAAGACAGGCAGACCTTGGCATTTGCCCAGACTCACCATTTTAAATGATGATGATTCTCTATGGCTGGAAATAAAAAAAAAAAATCTTGATCTAGGACTGCACATTCAAAGGATATAAATCAACTATCAATAATATTGACTGAAATGTTTTTAAAGCTTCCACTCTCTAGAGGGGACTATTGCTCAGAATATATGGCCTCTGCCATAGGCACATATGCAGGTCAGATAGCTGAATTCTCAAGGAGAGCAGAATGCTAAGGGCAAGTTGGGGGTTTCAGAAATGGAGTACATCTGGGGAGCAGAGAGGTCTTGAGTCAAAAAATTATTTACTCAGACTCACTGTGTCTCCATTCAGCTGTGCTCCACTAAATGTTAGGGAAAAAGCAACCAGATTAAGCCAGCCCGTTTTAATGTCTGAATGGGCATAACTTTAGAGATGGCTGCATTTAAAAACAAATGTTTGTTAAGTTAAAGAAATACCTAATTATGTAACCTCAAATAGAGAAGCAAGATATTTGTAAGCAAATAATCTTTACATGGGAGAGAAGATGCTTTTGATTAGGGGATCATTACGTATAAGACTGGTCTTCGGGTTAGCGTCTACAATGGAATAAATCTTTCCTTAATTTATTGCTATTTTCAGAGCTGCTTCTCTCTTTCTTTACTTCTGTACTAACAGGTACTCTCAAAAGGTCACATTCATTTTGACATTCTTATGGCATTGATGGTGCATGAGGAAGCTTCACTGTGTGGATGAAACAGGCAGAGCTAAATGTTTCTAAGTGAATATTTTAATGTTAGATTTACTGCACCTGTCTGACAGAAAAATTAACAAGAAAATTTAAATACTATTTTTTAAAAATAGGTTTGTGATAAAGTCATTAGTCTCATAACTGCTAAATTGCACTGCAAGTGATATCCAAAAACTGGGTTAAATGACATTATGTATAAACACATTTCAGCATTAGGTTTTATGGGATCTTTGGCAGAGGGTTAAATCACAAGATTTAAAGAATTCTTAAATACTTTGCATAATCTATTTATACCCCAAGAAGAAAATATGGCCTCCAGTTGGGTTAGAGATATTGTTAGAAGGACTGTGAGTTGAGAGGAAGCCTTGGTGGGCAAATACAGTGTTTTCAGAACATTTAGAAGCTGTTCAGGTCTTCAGTGAATTGTTTAAGGTTAAAGAAGATCATTGATAAATTTCAACCAGAATTCTTTCGGAATCGTTCACTGAATTGTGCTGTAAATGGAACATTATTGCTTTAGCAAGTTAGCATTATAGATCTTCAGAGATTCCTGAGGTTTCCTTCATAATATTTTTCACTTCCAGCTTTGGATATAAGAAAATGCTTTCTTACGATCTTAGCATAAACATTTGATTCCACTTGTTCAGTCGCTAAGTCGTGTCCGACTCTTTGAGAACCCATGAACTGCAGCATGCCAGGCTTCCTTGTCTTTCAACTTATCATACTGTAATTTATCCCCCTTATAGTTAATTATATCAGCTTAGCCACCTGATGCGAAGAATTGATTCACTGGAAAAGACCCTGATGGTGGGAGGGATTAGGGGCAGGAGGAGAAGAGGATGACAGAGGATGAGATGGTTGGATGGCATCACCGACTCGATGCACGTGAGTTTGCACAAGCTCTGAGAGTTGGTGATGGACAGGGAGGCCTGGCGTGCTGCAGTCCATGGGGCCACAAAGAGTCGGACACGACTCAGTGACTGAACTGACTGACTGAAACCCAATCCAGAATGGCTTGGATTCAGTCCTAGTCCTATCACTCTTTGGCTGGGTCACTGGGGCCAAATGATTGGGTTTGCCAAAAAGTTCATTTGAATTTTTCTGTAAGATGTTATGGAAAAACTTGAACCTTTCCCCATACTTAACCTCTCTCCAAAACCTACACTGTCCCAATTATAAACAGGAGCTCCCTGTCTCCTCTACTGTCTTTCTGCTGTTTTTAACAGCAGACCTTGCTGCCTCACTCTTCTGTTCTATTTGCCCGTGCCTTAGACCTTTTCCCACCCCTCTTCTCCCCCAAATAAAAACATATTGTTTTGTCCCATTGCCTGAAGGCCTCACTAACGTGTTAGCTAACTAATAATAATGCCCCTCCCAGATAACAAAATGCCTTAATTTAGTGGAAGCAGAAATTTCTTCTTAATGATAATAACTTATATTTGTGTACTGATTTGAGGTTTGTAGTGCCTGTGTGTGCATGCATGAGGAGTCACTTCAGTTGTGTCTGACTCTTCGTGACCCTATGAACTGTAGCCCGCCAGGTTCCCCCGTCCAGAGGGTTCTCCAGGCAAGAACACTCGAGTGGGTGGCCACACCCTCCTCCAGTGGATCTTCCCGATCCAGTGGTCACTTGTGTCTCTTAAGTCTCCCGCTTTGGCAGGTGGACTCTTTACCGCTAGTGCCATTGAGGAAGCCTATAGTGCCTATACATATATTAATATAATCCCAGTTAATTCACACAGCATCCCTGAAGTCGGATGTTATTATCTATATCTAGTAGATGAGGAAACAGACCCTAACAAGAGGTCATGAGATTTTCTTAAGAATACATGCATAATTTGAGATTCAAGTTCTAGGCCAGCTGACCCTAGGGCAGTATTCATTCCACTTCACAGCTGTCGTAAGGCAGTAGTGAGAAGTGTGGGAATCTCAAACCTGAGGGATGGCTGATAATGCAGAAATAAGCAGTGGAGGGGCCCTGCCCCTCACTCAGAGCCATGTGCTCTAAGATAATCTATTTAACCTGTCTATGCCTCAGTTTCTGCATCTTTCAAACTCAAAGGTTGGACAAGGTGACCTCTTAGATTCATTTCAGCTTTAACATTCCATGGTTCTTTGAGCATTAGCATCATAGATGCAATTTCTATACCATTTTCCACATTCTTTTCAGTTTCTGGCAATAGTTTACACTGAGAACTTAGTTACCAGAAAGTATAAAAGTGTTTAAAAATGTTATCACATATATTTTTAAGAGATGAGGGGAGAGAGTAAATTGAGCACTAAATTTAAAGATTCAAATAGGAAGATGTAGCTACCAATTTCTCCTGACCAAACAACTTCTGTGGGGTAATCTTCTATAGGGAAAAGTGCTTAATTTTGAGAGGGATGTACATGGAGAAAAATGGGGGCCATCACTTAGCCATCCCAATCAGCCAGATCAACTCAGGCCTTTAGGAATTGGAAATGTGCAGATAAAGACATGTGGAAATAAGATCCTCATACTTGTGGATCAAATTTTAAAAAGTCAGATATAAAACAGTATTAAGCCATGTAGTCAGTACTGATGTGGCCTAAGTGAAATACAATTCTCTATTATTATCATAAACTGTCCGAGAAAATCTGGCCCAATTTTATAGCACAGGCTAAAAGCAAAATTAAAGAAAAAGATGACATTTTGAAGGGTTTTTCCTCCCCCATTAACACAACTAGGCTGGCTGAGCTGTGATGGAAATATTAGAGCTGTTGTGTCTGAAAAAAAAAGCAGTGATCATTTCATTCTTCCTGTCTTTTAATGCTCCAGGGTTTTGGAGACGAATAGGAGCAATAAGTTCACTTTGCAGAATTAATGCAGTAATTCTTTATCATAAGAGCAGAGCATTACCTCAATCTGATTTTGCTACAAAATGGTTCAAAGTCTATTTTTAATGATGGCCCTAATTTGTTAACACCTTTTAAATTATTAATCCCCTTTATATTCAAGTAGTTATTGCATGTCATAACAATGTATCTATGCAGGGAAATTTAATAGTATTTTCTAGATGTCAAGAAAAGGCTTGTTCTGCAAAATGCTATTAAAACTGATAATGAGCTAAATATTTGCCATAGCAAACACTGAAATTACTATATCAATCAGCATTGGGTGCTCTTATTCAATAAACAGAAATTAACCTATTAACTATGCCTAACTTTCAGCAACAAAACGGTTGCTTTCAAGCATTTCTCTTCTCTTCAAATCTTTCCTTTCTTAAAACTACATATTGCCCTATAATACCACACTTTTGAATCAAATCCTAGTATCAGTATTTAGGACTGAAATTCTAAAAGTACACATGACATAATGTCACAAATGTTTTATGTTAATGACTACAAATATTTTTATCTCCTTTTAGACAGACATTGACGTATACAAAATAAAAAACACCGTATCTGGTAAAGTCAAATACTCAAGCTTTTAAATCATGTTTCAGAATATTTTCCTGATTTTGAAGATTAAAAGAATTCCTTCTTATTTTATATATTATGGGCTTTTACTAAGGCAAACCCACAAAAAATATAATAGTGAAAGTTAGTAAAAAGGCCTGCCATTGGCTATTTATAGCTTTTAGATACTAAAATAAAGATAAAGGAATATATTTTCCATACATATCCCAAATAAAGATGTAAATTCAAAAGCACTTTACACATTTCTTAAAAACAAAGTCAGTCCCTTATTTCTGCTGTGATTTTAGTAGGACAGAAGAAATGCATCTTCACATAGTGGGTGTGCCTTAGTTCCAATTATTACCTTAGTTACACTTGGGGCTGATAATCAGTGTCACACAAAAATGACCCAAAACTGGCTTTCATTCAGATACTTCTCTGTTATTCCTACAAAGTTTAAGGAGCTTATATGTCTTTAGTTGCATTAATAATTTCTAAAAAAAGTATTACACTACACAGTCTGGGTCATTTAAAATAACATTCAAATGATGAACATTAGAAACTATACATGTAGTTCAAAATGATAAAATTAACATCCATATTGTGCTTAAAGCCTTTTGTTTCTGTTGCAACTCCCCTGAAGTAGGCAGGGTATATATATCATCTTTGTTGAACAGATTAAAGGCAGACCTATAGAAGTTAGCTGATTTGTTCAGGTAGTGGGGGCACTGGGAAAAGAATCTAGATTTCTCAAACTTACATTTCTAGTGGTTCTCCATTCTAGCTCTCCTTAGAAATCACTTAGGAAGCTTTAAAAAATATACTATTGTCTGGATGCCACCCAATGAATGTCCATTTAAACCCAAATCCCAGGATATGAAGTCTCTGCATTAGCAGTTTTAAAAAGCTGACATAGTGAGCACAATCAAATAACTGCATAAAAGTAGTATGGGCTACAATCCACAGCATTGCAATATTAGCGACTTAGCAAGTGAACAACAACACTGTAATATCATTTATGGTATTTAAAAAAGAATTTTTTTTTTTTTTACTGTGGTAAAGGTAGTCATGTATGGATGTGAGAGTCAGACTGTGAAGAAAGCTGAGCGCCGAAGAATTGATGCTTTTGAACTGTGGTGTTGGAGAAGACTCTTGAGAGTCCCTTGGACTGCAAGGAGATCCAACCAGTCCATTCTGAAGGAGATCAGCCCTGGGATTTCTTTGGAAGGAATGATGCTAAAGCTGAAGCTCCAGTACTTTGGCCACCTCATGTGAAGAGTTGACTCACTGGAAAAGACTCTGATGCTGGGAGGGATTGGGGGCAGGAGGAGAAGGGGACGACAGAGGATGAGATGGCTGGATGGCATCACTGACTCGATGGACGTGAGTCTGAGTACTGGGAGGCCTGGTGTGCTGCCATTCATGGGGTCGCAAATAGTCGGACACGACTGAGCAACTGAACTGAACTGAACTGAAAGGTCACATGATACAAAACAATACTATGATTTTGCACACTTAAGTATAGTTTGGTGAAGAGGCATTCATTCCTAATGATCTTAGTCAATGCTAGTTCATGGATATTTTTGGAAGTCAGCTGACGAACTTAATGAAAAAGATGACTAATTAGCTTAATGACAGTTTAGTAACTATTCTTGGGAGTATGCTTTGAAATCACAAGTGATCAATACTGTTTGAACAAATCTTTTAAAGTAAATGGTCTGTGGCTGAAATCAGAATATTCATGTTTTAACGTTTTGTTAAAATATATTGTGGCTCAAAGAGAATCGAAGCTGACAGAGGATTCTAAAGCGCAGCCTGCATTAAGAACCCTAGGGAACTTGTTAAAATGCAGATTCCAAAACAGTAGATCTGGGTAGACTGAGCTGCTGCATTTCTAAAATACTCCTCGGTGATGTCCAAATGTTTTGCGTAACAAGGCCATACTTCCTCCTTCACTTCAGTTTCCATTACCACTTCACTTTCTGAAAAACAGGATCTTTTGTGTTTAAGGAGTTGGAGGCAAGTATTTCCTCAAGTAGGTCTATAATTTCTTTGACTTAAATACATTACAGTTTGCTTGACAAAAAGACACTCAACTGAATTCTGATTTTTAAAGTGTTCAAAATTAAGTATAATCTAATGAGAGAACAAACTCCAAATTTAGAAAATTTGGGATCAATGATCAAATAGGGCAAAAGGAAATGGCAACCCATGCCAGTATTCTTGCCTGGAGAATCCCAAGGACAGAGGAGTCTGGCGGGCTACAGTCCATAGCATTGCAGAGTCGGACATGACTGAAGTGACTTAGCACACTTAGCACAGTGGTTCAATGCAGGGACTCTGCCATCAAACAAACCTGGGTTCAGATTCCAGCTCTGTCACTCACTGAGTCTCCTAACCTTCTAAAAGTCTGGTTTTTAATGTGTAAAATAGTTGCACTAATAATATTCGTTCATTTATTCGATAAATACATTCAAAGCCTACTCAGTGCCAGGCACGGATACTCAGTGGTGAAGAAGGCAGCCAAGTCCTTGCCACTAAGAAGCTTACCTGTACCTAACTTATAATTCTTTGCAGGAATAAAAGAGATACTGCCTAGAAATTGCTTAGTATGGGACCTAACATGTAAGGGCTCAATAAATGTTAGTCATTATTTTATATTAGCTCTAAGACTTAGCTGTTATTATATCCAATTAGCACATGCCATTTTGATATGTTGATAGCCCCAATAAGGACAGGAACCATTGATTAAATATACTAATCATAATTTTGGATACAGAAAAGAGCTTACAGGCACATAATGTGAATATGCCCAGGAGGAGAGAGCTTAAACCTTCATTATTACAAAATGTGTGGACTTTAGTTCTTAGTTTTATGGTCAGTTTTTGGTCAAAGGTTATATGTTGTTCAGATGTTTCAAATGAAACTGATGAGTATGTATGCCTGTAAAAGTGATCAGTAAATGCAATCAATGGCAATAGTGAAGAAAGACTTAAATTTCCTTGAATCCAAATTCACTGATAAAAGCTTTGTATCTCATTAGCTTAGTATTGTTGACAATGGCTCATTTAATTATGAAATACTTTTTAACGCAGATTTTCCTTTTCACATTTTAAAAGAGATACAGTTTTGTTTTGTTTTTTTAAGTTGAGGTACAGTTGGTATAACTGACATATCATATTAGTTTCAGGTGTACAACAAAATAATTTGACATTTGTATGTACTGTGAAATGATTACCACGATAAGTCTAGTTACCGTCTGTCACCATATAACAGTACAATTTTTTTGTGTATGACAAAAACTTTTAAGATATACCCTCTTAGAAACTTTCAAACATGCAATACAGTATTCCTGATTATAGTCACCAGGCTGTATATTACATCCTTATGACATTTATTTTATAATTGGAAGATTGTACCTCGTGACCCCCTTCTGTCTAGCCCCCAAATTTCCTCTCCTCTGGCAACCACCCATTTGTCCTCTCTACCTATTAGTTATATTTTGTTTTCTTTGTTTTTTCAGTTTCCACATGTAAGTGAAATCACATGGTATTTGTCCTTCTGTTGTTGCAAATGGCAAGATCTATTTATTTTTTTATGGCTGAGCAATGTAAGTGACTGTATGCAGTCGCCTCAGTCGTGTTCTACTCTGCAACCCTACGGACTGTAGCCTGCCAGGCTCCTCTGTCCATGGGATTCTCCAGGCAAGAATACTGAAGTGGGCTGCCGTGCTCTCCTCCAGGGGATTTTCCTGATCCAGGGATTGAACTTGTGTCTCTTAAGTCTCCTGCATTGGCAGGCGGATTCTTTTACCCAGTGAGCCACCTGGGAAGCCCCTAAGTCTGGGATCTCATATGCTATTACTTGTTTTCTTGCTCACACCTAAGACAAAACAACTTCAGGCATAACAAGCACATCATCTCTTAGGTCCTTGGGTATTTTCTTTATGTTTTGCTAACTTGGCCACTTATTTTTTTAAATATTGTAATTTCTTTATTTATTTTTAGCTGTGCTGGGTCTTTGTTGCTGTGGGCGGGCTTTCTCTAGCTGTGGTGAGCTGGGGCTCCTCTCCAGTCGCAGGGCACCAGCTTCTCACTGTGATGGTTTCTCTTGTTACTGGAGCACAGGCTCTAGGGCACAGGCTCAAGAGTTGTGGTGCACGGGCTTAGCTGCTCCTCAGCACGTGGGATTCTCCCAGACTAGGGGTCAAACCCATTTATGTTAGCAGGGGGCTTCTTTAACACTGAGCCACCAGGGAAGTCCTGGCCATTTGTTTTTAAAGTCAAAAATTATTTATTCTACATTTCAATGGAAAAAAAGTATGTCATGAATCCACAGTCATCTGTGCGTTTCCCTGTTCCCTACTGCGGCTGCTGCTGCTGCTGAGTCGCTTCAGTTGTGTCCGACTCTGTGCGACCCCACAGACGGCAGCCTACCGGGCTCTATGTCTTCTAAATCCCAACTTTTGCTTGCAGTGACCTCTTTTTCTTCTTTCCGCTTAGGCGCTCTCAAGCGTATTTCATGAAGTAACATTGCTTCAAGTGCTATCTGTAAGCCGTGACTCTAAATTTGTATCTGCAGCCCAGTCCTTCCCTTTGAGCTCCAGACTTGCATATCCAACTCTTGTCTGAAACCTGTAGTTGAGGATCTAAAAAGATCTTAAACATCCAAAACAATATACTCAAAACAGAGCTTTTGGTTTCTCCCAGTCCAAATCATGTCTACAAGCCAAAAATTTTAAGAATCATCTTTTATTTCTCTTCGTGGTTCATCCTTAAATGTAATCCCTCAACAAACCCTGGCTCTATACAAAAATACGTCTCAAGTTTGTCTGCTTCTTCTTATCACTACATCTGTGCCACCACCTGGATGCCAGTAAACTTCTCAGAGAGGGACAGAATTGCAGCATGTCATTTAGCCTTTCTTTTTATTCAGTTTTCTTTCGGTGGGAATTCAGGTGAAAACTTTCCGTCCTACTTTGCTTTCTGCATTCTGCGTGCTGAGGTTCTTGTAGGTTCTCCGTGGTAGAGAAGCAGCTGCACATGCACACAGATCAAACAGCAACTTCCACGCCCGTATTCAGGCAGAACTACATCTTATGTCTGTAAATGTAGACATGTGACCGCACATTCCACATCAGGAAAGAAACAGAGCACATATTAAGTTAGTTTTTAGAAATGACGAGCGACAACGAGCAACTTAGTAAAAAGCAGCTTTGAAACACTGTTTTGAGATTTGTAGGTTGAGCAGCAAAGCCTCTGAACCATAAAAGAAGGAACTTGAAATGTGAAGTGTGTTTGGTCTCAATATATCCTGGTTGGAATACCCATAAAGGTCATGTAAAAAATATAAGAATAAAAGAATACATATCTCAGTCCAGAATTATTGAAGACTTCTGAGAACTATTTTATAATCATTCATTGCCAACCTCAGTGGAATATCTCCTGGTTATAATTTATAGCATTTCTTTTTATTTTTGATTCCTCTCCATTAACATCCAGATTTTCCCAAATAATTTCTACTTATCCCAGTGTTTAGGGATAGCTTGATACATTAACAAATAGGAGCAATAAGTTTCTAAAGGAATTCACTGCAGCTTAGGAGAAGCTTTAAAATAATATTGCAAATTGAATTCAAGTAAAATATGCAACATATTTTTGAGCTGGATCCATTGGTAAATATTGTACAATATTTGAGTTTGATCAGTAATTTAAAAATATTGACTTAATTTAATATTTTAAATAGAAAGATGATAGGATTCTGTTTTAATTTCTGTCATGATAGCCATTACAGACTGGAGCTTTAGGACAGATTAGAATTAGATTAGATTTGGCTTTATCTCACTGAGTTTGAGCATCACTACACTTGCCCCACAGTCACTGGCTCTCAACTACTGGCGATACTGCCAAGGGCTCATTTTTCTTCCTTTACATTGGTTCTGAATCTCCTCTTAATGGAACACCACCCTGGAAGCTAGTCAAAATAAGACTGAATTTACAGGTTTTCATGTAGAATGAAACCACCTGCTATTTCCACTGCTTTTAGAGCCTCTTATAACTAGATAGCTGAAGCTCAGAAGTGAATCTTAAATTCAATACTACATTAAAATCATCTTTTTGGCTGATAAGATGTTATAGTTCACCCCCACCCCATCTCAGTAACGGCATTTATAGCTACTTAGGATTCTAAACCTGTAGAGATTCTCAAAAGTTGGAATATTTTACTATTTGAAAGTATTATATACATTTTTATTTTTCTTTGAAGTGTTAAGGATAGTAAACACAATTCTAAGTAAAAATTTTAGCTTTAAGAGAAAGCAAAGATGTTTAAATGTGTATCAATTTTCAATACGAGAGATAAAAGGAAATAATGTTTAAAACATAAAGTTATCTTCTTCCTTCTAAAATCCTCCCATTTGAAGTAAATGTGACATTATACTTTGTAGTAGAACTTTTAAAATATTTTAATCAAATTTAACAGTTGTGAAAGGGCAATTTTAGAGATAAAAGATTCCCAGAATTGATATATCCTTCCAGATCTGCTAGATTCTACCTGCTTTCCCCAAATTAAACCCAGTGGAATACATTTTTAAAGGCACATTTCAGTCAACATTTAGGGTAAAAATCACACTGTCTCAGTCATCCCAGTAATACACAAGGGTTGGGCATCTTCATGGATACAGCATGGTCAAGTGAATGAGTAATTTTCTAAAGGAACCTTTCTAAACTTGGTGTGTGTGTGTGTGATGTTATGAGTATCTTCCTTTTCTGCATTATACATATATCTTTTTATTATTTAAATTGCTTGAACAATTTCATAAGTACAGAAAAAAAGTATATTCTACTGTGCAATCTCTTGAGAACAGCAGTCTCCAGCTCTCTTCTTAGGATCATGTGTCCCATTTGGGAAAAAGAGATAAGACATTCAGGCATGTATGTAGTAGACAATATCTGTAAGCAATTTCTTTTTCTCTTAAGACTAAGATCTCTTCCTTGGGTTAATTTCAGCTTTCACTCTCTGGGGCTTCTCATGGATTTGCCTTTCCAGAAGTCCATCTATTAAACAGCTGATCTAATATTTAACTAATATTCTCTCCCTTCATATATATGAAAGTGAAAGTTGCTCAGTCGTGTCCTACTCTTTGCAACAGCATGGACTATATACAGTCCATGGAATTCTCCAGGCCAGAATACTGGAGTGGGTAGCCTTTCCCTTCTCCAGGGGATCTTCCCAACCCAGGGATCAAACCCAGGTCTCCTGCATTGCAGGTGGATTCTTTACAAGCTGAGCCTCAAGGGATGCCTAAGAATACTGGAGTGGGTAGCCTATCCCTTCTTCAGCAGGTCCCAACCCAGGAATCGAACTGGGGTCTCCTGCATTGCAGGTGGATTCTTTATCAACTGAGCTATGAGGGAAATCTCTCTCTATATATCGAGAGTTTACATATGCATAGAGTCTCTCTCTCTCTTTCTCTCTCTCTCTATATATGAGAGATATCACTGTACCAGGGGTTTTCAATAGTTCTATAAAGTTGGAACAATTTGCTCATATAATGAGTTAGAAAATGAAGATCAGACAGTAAATGGCTGGATTTGAATCTGAATTATCATCTCTTGGGTCTCACTACAGAGATAACTTCTCTTAATTACATTCCAAGGTACTGGAGCTTGTGGATTTGCATGACTCTCACAAACATCAAAATATCCTGAGAATCTTGGAACTGAGGACTTAAAGTAGATAAACTCTGTGTAATTTACTATTTAGACAGACAACAAAAGCTACACAAGAAAGGCAGTGATTTATAAAGGAAAAGAATGTTAGGAGACATAACTTTGTTTATAAAAATATCTATTCTCCTTCTTGAAATAACAATGTTATGTTCAGAAATACATCTGACAATATAGTATGGGACAAAAAAATGGGAGTAGAAAAATGGCTAGTTGGATTATCCAGTATTAGGTAGCTACACTTCTGTCCCAATCAAAAATATATTTTGAATAAAAATTTATAGTTAACATCATATTGAAATGAGTTAATTTATAGTAACCTGAAGAAAAGGGATTCAAAGAATCAAACTGTGAATAGATTCCTTTCTTTTTGACTAAAGCTGAGATTTTGAAATCAAAATTTAAAATATGGTGCGACTCCAATATTCTTAAGTAAATGATGGTCGAAAACATGTAATTTTATAGTTTGAGATTTAAATCTTGAGATGCCCATGAAAAACAAACCAGTAGACTATAAAATTCATTCATTACCATGTAAAGTTAATACAAGGACTGTATTCTGAAAGTTTTGTTCAATAAAACAAGCATTATATAAAACCAGCTCGCTATATTTTGAGTTTACTAAGACTTCATTAGGCTTCCCTGGTGGCTCAGACGGTAAAGGGTCTGCCTACAATGTGGGAGACCCGGGTTCGATCCCTGGGATGGGAAGATCCTCTGGAGAAGGAAATGGCAACCCACTCCAGTACTCTTGCCTGGAAAATCCCATGGACGGAGGAGCCTGGTAGGCTACAATCTATGGGGTCGCAAAGAGTCAGACACGACTGAGAGACTTCACCTCACCTCAAGACTTCATTACAAGCAAGGTTTACTAACATGCTGCTTCAATACAAAATTACCTCAAATTATTCACCTTTGATGTAGGACTACCAGAAAATGAAACTTTATCACAGCAGTCTTTTGAAACATTTTCACTTTATAATCTGTAGGAAATGAAATATACCTAGCTGTGCACATGGAGTGGAATTCTTTGTATACATATATGGATTATTAAAGAAATTTGGTAATAGTAGAGATTCAATGGTAAGCCAGATGAGTATTCGGATAGCTAAGAGAAAACTTCATTTTCTTAAATTTATTTTTATTGAGATAACATTGGTTTACAATGTTATATAAGTTTCATGCACACAATATTATGTTTATACTTCTGTATGCACCACACCATGAGCACCACCAAAAATTTAGTTTCTATTTGTCACCATATAGTTGCTTCCTTTACCCACTTGCCCTTCCCCCTTGTCCTTTCCCTTTTGGTAACCACTACTCTGTTCTCTGTATCTAAATGAGAAAATCTTGACTTAATTTTCAATAAATAAAAATCTAAAATGACAACCAGAAGTAGATTGTCAGGCCAATTGATACAAGGAAGAAAACAAACCAAAAAGCAAGACAATGGCAGCTATTAAACATGCTGCAAGGCTAATTAAAACATGGTATCAACACTGACATCTTTTTAGATGTAATGCCCTCATTTATAAGTAAATCTTGTGCTGCAACTGTCAATTACAAATTCCCTTTCTTTAGTTTTACTTCTATTCTACAAATTGATTTCTGACATCCTGATCTAATACATGCAGAAGGCACTAAAACTTTTATACTCTGTAGTACATTTCTTCACTTCTTTTATACAGCATTTATCTGGTCTCCTAATAGTCCCTTCCCTGCCACTTCAGTGCAGAAAGTGACCACTTTTAAAATAAATTATTGAGTTCATTATTTTATAGATATTAAACGTTATATCTTGGCCATATGAATGGAAAATGTTATTATTTAAAATTAATGGTTGTTGAGAATGCATTATCAAGAGAAGGGAAAAGTCAAGTAAATAACAAGATAAAATGATTGTTAAATTATATTTCTGTGTTACATAAGAAATAAACTATCATGTGTTTATTGTGTTGGTGAAATGTACAGAGAAATAAATTTTGGAATACCACACTCAGTGCAACAACTAGTCCACTGTTTTCATTTAATAAGAAATGACAGTGACTGGTTTTGCTATTGCAATCAATTCTATAATGTAAAATGCTATCCATTATAGTGTTTTGGGGGCTTTGCAGGTGGCACTAGTGGTAAAGAACCCAATGCAAGAGAGATGAGAGACATGGGTTCAACCCCTGGGCCAGGAAGATCCCCTGGAGTAGGAAATGGAAACCCAGACCAGTATTCTTGCCTGGAGGATCCCATGGACAGAGGAGCCTGGCAGGCTACAGTCCGTGGGGTTGCAAAGAGTCTGACACAAATGAAGCGACTTAGCATGCAATCAGTTCAGTTCAGTCGCTCAGTTGTGTTCGACTCTTTGCGACCCCATGAACCGCAGCACACCAGGCCTCCCTGTCCATCACCAACTCCCGGAGTTTACTCAACTTCATGCCCATTGAGTCGGTGATGCCATCCAACCATCTTATCCTCTGTCTCCCCTTCTCCTCCCGCCTCCAGTCTTTCCCAGCATCAGGGTCTTTTCAAATGAATCAGCTCTTCGCATCAGGCGGCTCTTCACATCAGCTGTTGGAGTTTCAGCTTCAACAGCAGTCCTTCCAATGAACATTCAGGATTGATTTCCTTTAGGATGGACTGGTTGGATCTCCTCGTAGTCCAAGGGACTCCCAAGAGTCCTTTCCAACACCACAGTTCAAAAGCATCAATTCTTTGGTGCTCAGCTCTCACATCCATACATGACTACTGGAAAAACCATAGCCTTGATTAGACAGACCTTTGTTGGCAAAGTAATGTCTGTTTTTTAATATGTTGTCTAGGTCGTTCATAACTTTTCTTTCAAGGAGTAAGCATCTTTTAATTTCATGGCTGTGGTCACCATCTGCAGCTCCCCAAAAATAAAGTCTGCCACTTTATTAGCATGCATAGTGTTTATTTTTGAAAGAATCACATAATACCTATAATACCATTTCTTTCAGAATCTAACATAACACATTTTAAAAATATTATCTCAATTATTTTTCAAGATAAAAAGGAAAAGACAGGGTCCTCTATGTGCCATATGCTTAATCATCTCCAAATCTTTGCGACTTCATGGCCTGTATATAGCCCACCAGGATCCTCTGCCCATGGGATTTTACAAGCAAGAATATTGGAGTGGGTTGCCATTTCCTCCTCCAGGGGATCTTCCCAACACAGGATCAAACCTGCATCTCTTATGTTTCCTGCACTGCAAGTGGATTCTTCATAAATAGAGGAATTAACCTCGGACCCTACTCTTAAATGGTACGTTCAACTAACCTAAGACTCAGTTTTCCTTTTGTAACATATAGAGGTAAAATTGGAGCATAATATTAGTTTCAAGTGTATAACATAATAGTTTGATGTTTATATATACTACAAAGTCATCACCACAATAAATCTAGTTACCATTTGTCACCATAAAGTTGACCCCTTCCTCTTTGTTAACCACCAATCTCTTCTCGCAAAGAGTCGGACACGACTGAGCGACTGAACTGAACTGAACTGAATCTCTTCTCTGTCTCTGAGTTTTGCTTTGTTCATTAGTTTTCTTTTTTAGATCCCACATAGAAGTGAAACCATACAGCATCAGTCTTTCTCTGAACGACTTAGTCCACTTAGTCTGATACCCTCAGTGTCCACCTATGTTGTCACTAACAGCAAGATTTCTTTAATTTTTGTTGCTGAGTGGTATTCCATTGTGTATTTTTACCACATTTTCTTTATCCATTCATCCACTGATGGAAGCTTAGGTTATTTTCATGTCTTGGCTATTATAAAGAGTGTTGCAATCAAATGGGAGTGTGTATATATATATATATATATATATATATATATATATATATATATATATATATATCTTTTTGAGAAAGTGTTTTTGTTTTCTTCTAACCACCCAGTGAACTGGGGTTGCTGGATCACATGGTGGTTTTGTTTTTAATTTTTTGAGGAACTTCCAGGCTGTTTTCCATATTGGCTGTGTCATTTTACATTTCCACTAGTTGTGTCAGAGGGTTCTCTTTTCTCTACAACCTCTCCAACATTTGTTGTTTCTTGCCATTTTGGTAACAGCCATTCTGACAGCTGAGAGATGACGACTTACTCTGGTAAGTGTTGGTTTGCGTTGCTCAGATGATTAGTGATGTTGAGCATCTTTTCAAGTGCCTGTTGGCCATCTGTATGCCTTCTTTGGAAAAATGTCTATTCAGATCATTTGCCCATTTTTAATTTAATTGTTTGCCTTTTTGTTATTGACCTATATGAATTATTTACATATTTGAATATTAATCCCTTATCAGATATATGATTTGTAAATATATTCTCCCATTCAGTAGGCTGCCTTTTTGTTTTATTGTGGTCTCCACTGCTGTGCAGAAGCTTTATAGTTTTATGTAGACCTACTTGTTTATATTTGCTCTCATTGTCATTGCATTTGGAGTGAGATCTAAAAAAAATATTGCTAAGAGTGATGTAAAAGAACTTACCAGCTACATTTTCTTCTAGGAGTTTTACATTTACGCCTTTAATTCATTTTGAGTTAATTTCTGTGTATGGTACAAGATAGTGGTACAGTTTCATTCTTATGCATGTGGTTGTCCAATTTTCTAACATCATTTATTCCAGAGACTGTCCTTTCCTCATTGTATATTATTGGTTCTTTTGTTGTAAATTAATTGATCATAGAAGCATGGGTTTATTTCCAGGTTCATTAATTTGTTCCATTGATATGACTTTTTTTAATGCCAATACCATACTGTTTATATTACTCTAGCTTTGTTGTGTAGCTTGAAATTAGACAGTGATACCTCCAGCTTTGTTCTTCTCTTCAAGGTTGCTTTGGCTATTTGGGATCTTTTGTGGTTCATGGACATTTTAGGATTGTTTGTTTTATTCCTGCAAAAATTGCCATTGGAATTTTTTAATGTTACATTTATTATTATTATTATTTTTGCTATTGGAATTTTTGATAGAAATTTTACTCAATGTATAGATTGCTTGGGTAATATGAACATGGACATTTCACCAACATAATTCTTCAAATTTATAAGCATGAAATATATTTCCATCTATTTGTGTCTTCTTCAGTTTCCTTCATCAGTGTCTTATAGTTTTCAGCGTACAGTTCTTTTACCTCGGTGAAATTTATTCATAGGTTTAAATTTTTTTGTTGCAATTGCAGATAAGATTGCTTTTCTAATTCCTCAGTTAGTTTGTTTTTAGTGTATAGAAACACAACTGATTTCTGAATACTCATTTTGTATCCTGAAATTTTACTGAATTTACTATTAATTCTAAGATTTTTTAGTGGAGTCTTTGGGGTTTTCTGCAAATTGTGACCGTTTTACTTCTTTCTTTCCTATTTGGATGTTTTTTATTTCTTTTTCGTGTCTAACTGCTATGGCTAGGACCTTCAGTACTATGTTGAATATAAGTGGAGAGTGGACAATCTTGTCTTGTTCCTCATCTTAGAGGAAATACTTTCAGTTTTTTATCATTGAGTATGAAGTTAGCTGCAGGCTTGTAACATGTGGCCTTTACTATGTCGAGGTGCATTCCCTTTATACTCACTTTATTGAGAGTTTTTATCATGAGCAAATATTGAATTTTGTCAAATGCTTTTGCTGCATCTTTTGAGATGATCTTGTGATTTTTTTATCCTTCATTTTGTTATTGCGTTGTATTATGTTGATTGATTTGCAGATGTTGAATTGCATACCTGGCACAAATTTCACTAGATCATGGTGTATGAACCTCTAAATGTATTGTTAAACTCAGTTTGCAAATAGTTTGCTGAGAATTTATGCATCTTTACTCATCAGGGATATTGGTCTGTAACTTTTTAATGTGGTGTCCTTTTTTGGGGGGTTTTTGTATCAGGGTAATTCAGGCCTTATAGAAGGTGTTTGGAAGCACTTCTTCCTTTTGAACGTTTTGGAAAAATTTGAGTAGAACAGGTATCAAATCTTCTTTGAATGTCTGATAGAATTAATCAGTAAGGCTGTCTGGTTTTAAACTCTTATTTGTTGGGAGGTGTTTGATATTGATTCAGTCTCATTCCTAGTAATTGTTTTATTCAATTCTCTATTTCTTAGAGATTCAGTTTTGGAAGATTGTATGTTTCTAGGATTTTATTCATTTCTTATCTGTTGTCCAGTGTGTGTGTGTGTGTGTGTGTGTGTGTGTGTGTGTGTGTGTTAAATCGCTTCAGTCATGTCCAACTCTTTGTAACCCTATGGACTATCACCCACCATGTTCCTCTGTCCAAGGGATTCTCCAGGCAGGAATACTGGAGTGGTTTGTCATACCCTCCTCCAGGTGATTCCTGACCCAGAGACTGAGACTGTGTCTCTTATGTCTCCTGCATTGGGGAGGGGTGGATTCTTTACCACTAGTGCCACCTAGGAAGCCCATTGTCCAGTTTATTGGTGTGTAATTATTCATAGTATTCTCTTATGAACCTCTGTATTTCTTTGGTATCAGTTGTAACTTCTCTTCTTTCATTTCTTACTTGTTTGAACTCTCTCCTTTTTCTTTTCCTGGTGTCTTAGATGGTAAAGAGTCTGCCTGCAATGTGGGAGACCTGGTTTCAACCCTGGGTTGGGAAGATCCCCTGGAGAAGGAAATGGCAATCCACTCCAGGATTCTTGCCTGGAAAATCCCCATGGATGGAGGAGCCTGGCAGGCCACAGTCCATGGGGTAGCAAAGAGTTGGACATGATTTACACACACACTCCTTTTTTCTTAGTGAGTGCAGCTAAAATGTCAATTTTGCTTATCCTTTCAAAGACCAGCTCTTAGCTTCACTAATCTTTTCTAGTGCTTTTTTCAGTCTCTATTTCATTTATTACCACTCTGATTTATTATATCCTACTTTATACTAAAGCTTAATTTGGGCTTAATTTGCCTTCTTTTTCTAGTTCCTTTAAGTAAAAAGTCTATTTATTTGATATTTTTCTTGTTTCTTGAGGGACCTCCCTGATGGCTCAGATGGTAAAGAGTCTTCCTGCAATTCGGGAGAGAACTGAACTCAATACCTGGGATGGGAAGATCCCCTGGAAAAGGAATGGCAACCCACTCTAGTATTCTTGCCTGGAAAATCCCATGGACGGAGGAGCCTGGCAGGCTACAGTCCATGGGTTGTTGCGTGAAGCGGGGTTGTATCACCATGAACTTTCCTCTTAGATCTGCTTATGCTTTATCCCATGGATTTTGGGTATCTTGTATTTCTATTTTCATTTGTCTGTAGGTATTTTAGTTTCTCCTTTTATTCTTACTAATCTACTGGGTTTTTTGTTTTGTTTTTTTACTGACCCACATGTTGTTTAATCTCCACCTTTTTTTTTTCACTTTTCTTCTTTAAATTGATTTCTAGTATCATTTGATTGTGGTTGGGAAAGGTACTTGATATGATTTCAATTTTCTTAAATTTATTCAGACTTGTGACCTAACATATAATCTAACCTGGAGAATGTTCTGTGTGCATTTGAGAGGAATGTGTATTCTGCTGCTTTTGGATGGACCCCAGTAATGTGAATGTGATTCCACTTGATGTTGTCCCACAGGTCTTAAGTTTTCTTAACTTTTAAACTTCTCTTTTGTTTCTGCTGCTCTGTTTGGGTGAGTTCCAATGCCATGTCTTCCAGGTCACTGATTGTTCTTCTACTTCATCTAATCTGCTATTAAATGCCTCTAGTATATTTTTCAGTTCAGTTCTTCAACTCTATGACTTCTACTAGGTACTTTCTTATATTTCCTATCTCAGTGTTGACATTCTCATGTGTTCAACCATTCTTCTCTTGAGTTTTGTAAGCATCCTTTGTGATCATTATTTTGAACTCTTTATCATGTAGACTACTTATTTCTCTTTAAAGGTCTTTTTCTGAGGTTTTGTCTGGTTGTTTGGTTTGGAATATAATTTCCTGTTTTCTCATTTTCCTTGGATCTTGTGTTGTTTCTATTTGTTAGGTAAAGCAAATACCTCTCCTAGTCTAGAAGGAGGGGCCTTGTGTAGGAGATGAACCTTATCATTCATCCCTGTCCTAGTTCCTGATTGTCTCTTGAACCTTTGTAATTGTTTCAGCAGCCAGATTTATTCTTTTCTTCTGCCTTTGCCATATTTATTTTTTAACTTTTTATTTTATATTGGAGTACAGTTGATTAACAATGTTGTGTCAGTCTCTTATATACGAACAAAGTGATTCCAGCACACATAATCTTGGTAGGTCTCAGTTGTTGAGGGTGTGCCAAGACCTCAGTGTTCCAAAGGGAGTGATCTTGGTCAGCACTTCCGGGCTTATTGGAATCTAGATTCTCAGGCAGCAGCTTTAAAGTACACAGATAGATGCAGTCCCGTGGAGCCAAAGTTGTAGACCCTGCTAACCTTTAGAAGATCTGGAGATATCCTTGGGGCAACAGTTGCAAGAACTGGGGCTTCGTTTAAATGTAGAGTCACATTTCTGGGGAGCTGTGGTGAGTGCAAGGGAGGGCACCTAGATGGTGCACATCTAGCCACTAGATGTGCCACAGACCCGAAGTCTGTCCGTCAGGCTAAAGCTGCAGGACAATTAGATGGACCTTTTCACTTGCAGCCTGGTGATGTGTTTCAGTGTGCTGTCTGTGGAATGTTCTGGGTGTTGGAGCCTACCCAGAACTCTGTCTGCCCAATTATTATGGACCAGGAGCATAACCCTCTGTCCAACTGAGACAGGCAATCAAGAGGTGTGCCGTGTATGCAGTGTGCTGGCCCACGAGCTTCACTGAGGCTGTAGATTGGGCATGCCCCTAATTTTAGTAATGTCAGAAAAGAGTTCTGGGGGGGAGCACACCTGTGGCTTTTGTGAGGCCTGGGGTGAACACCGAGGGTGCAGCACACATTCAGCTTTATTAAGTTTGTATCTACCCATGTCTACCACGCTAGCAAAGTTAAGGGAGAGTGTGAAAAATGGTGCTTTCCAGCACCTCTGTCCCCGAGGAAGAGTCCAATTAACCCCCGCCCCTCCAGCAGACAATTTAAGATTCACAGCTAATTTGCAAATAAGACCATCTGTGGTGACCTAAATGGGAAGGAAATTCAAAAGAGGAGATATATATATATATTCAGCTGATTCCCTTTTTTTTGTACAGAAGAAACTAACACAACATTGTCAAGCAACTATACTCCAATAAAAATTAACTACAAAAAGATTAGCAGCTGAATCTCCTTCATGTATATTTCCATCATCTCTCAAACTCTTGCTTTTGTCCTGGCTCCTGGGATAGATAAGTAAGCATGTTAGCTGCTCAGATCCCTACAATACTCCAGGTCCCCTAAATGCAAGTTCTGCTTGTCTGGCCAAATATCTGGCCAAAGCCAGATATTTTGGGGGCCCCGTTTCTCTGCTGCAGGTTCCCAGGGCTGGGTTCCCCAGTGTGGGGCACAAACTCCCGGTCCTCAGGGGACAGGCTCTAGGTCTGTGAGATTCTTCCCTAGTGTGTGTCATTGCATGAGGAGTAGGGGTTTTGGCGAGGTCATGTCTCTGCCTTTCCCAGTGTCTCAATGTGCCCTTCTATCCCTTGTGGTGGAGGAGGCTGTGAACCTTGTTTTCAGCTGTTTTTCAGCAGATGGTATCCCATGGGTTACTGCAGACTCTGTGTGTCCATGGAGGAGATGAGTTCAGGATTTTCCTATGCTGCTACCTTTATCTATGATCATCTTTCTCTACCTAAGACTCACTTCTCTCTCTAAACTTTCTGGAAACTTGTGAAGTAGATTAAACAATTAACTCTGTAGCTTGAATTAGTTTTCAAAGCCCCTTGCGTTGTCAATCTTTCTTTAGAAGGCAGAGGGTAAACTTTTTTTTTCTTTTTGACTTTCCTGGTGACTCAGATGGTAAAGAATCTGCCTGCAATGCAGGAGACTAATGTTCAATCCCTCGGGAGTGGTTGGGAAGATCTTCTGGAGACAGAAATGGCAACCCACTCCAGCATTCTTGCTTGGAGAATCCCAAGGACAGAAGAGCCTGGTGGGCTATAGTTCATTGGGTTCCAAAGAGTCAGACAACAACTGAGTGACTTTTACTTTCACTCTGTTAGGTACCCAAAATTTAAAAAATTAAATGGTAATAAGATTATTGCATGTAGCACAATAAAATGGAAAGAGTGTGGGGTATGCCTTTAGGACATCCATTCAATGTCTGACCCTGCCACTTCCTCTGTTTGGCCTGGGGTAGGACAGCTCACTGGAGAAGGAAATGGCAACCCACTCCAGTACTCTTGCCTGGAAAATCCCATGGATGGAGGAGCCTGGTAGGCTGCAGTCCATGGGGTCGCTAAGAGTCAGACACGACTGAGCGACTTCACTTTAACTTTTCACTTCCATGCATTGGAGAAGGAAATGGCAACCCACTCCAGTGTTCTTGCCTGGAGAATCCCAGGGACGGGGGAGCCAGGTGGGCTGCCGTCTATGGGGTTGCACGGAGTTGTACACGACTGAAGTGACTTAGCAGCAGCAGCAGGACAGCTCACCTCCAGTAAACATTAAGTTTCTTCATCTTTAAAATGAAGACTCAACTACAAATCTGGGAATCTTTTACAACACTGAAGTTCTACAAAACAAAATTTCCTTGAGATTCCCCTGCATGTTCAAATCAACTATAAATGAATGTAATTTAATCTTTTCTTGGTGACTCAGGGTCATCAATAGAAAAAATAACATATGTGAAAAAATAATGGAAAAATAACATACTTGAGTCTGTAGGGTTTCTTTGCTCCCACATAAAACTACCTCAGACTACTGAGTGTTTGTATGAATGTGTATTTATGTGTGTATGCGAACATTTTTATTTTCAGCTAATGTTTATTGATGCTGTCCCAGTGCTCTTTATACCATGCTGTCTTGTTTTTAATACACTTATTAGTGGGTAAATATACCCTTCTATAAAGTATGTTACAATTGCTTCAACAGCAACAACAAAGTAAATGTTTGGCTTGTTGAGGTCATCAAAATTTGACTGATTGATAAGTGATTTATATGCTCTGGTAGTTAATCCATTTTCTTTTGTTTCTTCCCTGAGAAGATGGAAGGCAGTTGTTAAAGTAGCCTTACCTTAATGACACCTACTTGAAGTCAGTAATTATTCTCTCCCCACAGTCTAAAGTAGTCTCAAGCTTTACCCGTTTGCCACATTTTCCCAGTGATTAAAGTTCTTCATTATGACTTTGTAAATCCTTCTCAGGGCTTTCACTTGCCTTTAAAGCTGTCTGGTTTCAAAACAAAAACTGCAGTCTAACATTAAAAATCTTGCTATTTCTGTTAACATTTCTGTTAATAAATCTTAAAGTGATATTAACACTTTTGCTGCCATTTTCATCTTTCTAATAGAATCTGCGACTGTGCATAGCCATGGACCTGCCTGCACACACACACACAGACACACACACACTCCCATGTGAAACAGTAAACTTGGTTGGCTACAGAGATCAGAAGAATTTTTCTATGAGTTACTTACAAGGCTTGATATCTAATTTAAAGTTTTTTGACAAATAAAACTAATGAATGGGACTGTGCTTATGAATTAGGCCATAATTTTAAGGTAAGAAGACTACGTCCTCTTTTTCCTCTTCCTGCAGTGTGTCATCCTTAGAAGTCTCCTCTTACAGGTGTGTGCAAATTGTAACGCAGAGGTGGTTTATATGTGTTCTTCTATAAACATCTGGCACTTTCAGACAATACTGTGGGTAATAATCATGCCTATGTTTGAAATGTGTGCTTTAAAATAACACAGTTGAGCCAACATGTAAAGCTTAGCCATCCTACTCACACTCAATGAAAGATAATTTGGATTTCACGCATTTGTTTTATGCACACAAATGAAACTAGAGTACCATGCTCTCCTCTTTGGAACAGCATGCTGGGCTGTGCTGTGCTCAGTCGTGTCTGACTCTTTGTGACCCCGTGGACTGTAGCCCACCAGGCTCCTCTGTCCAAGGGATTCTCCAGGCAAGGACACTGGAGCAGGTTGCCATTGCCTCCTCCAGGGGATCCTCCCAACCCAGGGATTGAACCCGTGTCTCTTGCATCTCCTGCATTGGTAGGCGGACTCTTTACCACTAGCACCACTTGGGAAGCCCTTGGAACAGCATAATTTCCAGTAAGCTTTTCCTACTTAAGGCCCTATACTGAAATCCAAAGGCAGTCTTTTTGTATCATCACCTTCTTTTATACAACGACATTAAACCCCTGTTTCTGAAATCCTATTTGTTCTTCAAAGACATTCCTACTTATGTTGACATAGCATAGGAAGTAATGTTTTCCTTTCTGTTACCTACAACTCCAAAATCTAAGTATTTGGCTAACACTGTGATCAGTGTCTCAGAAGCAGTGTGTAGGGATTGAATATTGGTTAGAAAACTGATTAAAATTTGGAAGTTGATATTTAGGTTCAGAAAAAAATGCTTTATAAATGTCACAAAACTGAAACAGGGAAAATAACATTATATATACTATTTGCATGTAAATATTATTTAAGACAGGATCTGTTTCTGAGAGTCATCAAACACTTGCAAAGGGAATATGGGAAACTGTTCAAGTAACATGAAGGTAGTGGTACACAAGTATCGTCCTACTGAGTTAGGATCAATTTCCAGTAGTTTACTTAAGTTGTTGAGATAAAGTCTCATAAGTTTAAAAGTGAGACTAATGAAATAATTTGATTAATATGCTGTTCAAATATAATGCCAGATGATTTTATGTATACCTATTATACTTTCCATAGGTCACTTTATATATTTCATGTGTGTCTGCGAGTGTGTGTAGAAGATTGAAATGGAGGTAGTGACAGTGAATTTAGTAAGCCAAATATTGAGTTGTTTCCCAAAAGGGGGGAAATTGATTCACACGCTTGTTTGCTATTAAGGCTCCGATAACTCTCCTACGATTCTGCCTTCTCTTCTAGTTTTCCATTTTGACAGCTGTCAGTTTACAGATATGATTACTTGATCTAAGCATCACAAACACTGCAGTAGGGTCTTCAGAAAATACACTGTGAAAGTTGCAGTTTCATTGTCCCCCGTCAATTACCACATTCTTAAACTTGCAGTGTATTCATTTGTGGGCACTGAGGCAGCCAGCGGGAGGGCATTGATTGGAGTATAATGTCATGTGTAGGAGAGAAAGATGAAAAGTATTTTCTGCTTAATGGGTTGGTATTAAGTAGGTGGGAATGGCTTCTAATTAGCCAACAATTGCTGTGGTTCCCCGTTTCCCTCCTTTCCCTCCTCCTGTCGGTCACCAGCTGCCAATCTGCCCCTATTTTTTTTTTCTTTTTTTTGGAGTTCATTGCTCACTGCAGTGAAAGCCTTTGTTTAAGAAAGAGGGCTCCCAGGGTCACAGCTGCCTGGGTACAGCCTGCTGCCTACGATGAGTAGCAACTGTCAGTTTATTTTATCTCACCCTTTTCATCATTCTGCTGAAACTGATCGACTGAAACCACCTGAGAGAACTGAGGATTCCGTACCTACAAGTCATTAGCTAGGACCGCAGCCTCCCACCACAGGGCAAGTCAACTCAACACTCCCCGAAAGGCAGTCCACTTTAACCCCATGTTTCCCCAGGAACATAGGGATTCTGTCGCTTTTTTTGCATCCGAAGCGGAGTCGATGGGAGAGGATGCCTCTGACGTACAGACCGGTAAGTCGGGACTCTCGGCTTTAGGTAAAGGTTGTGGATAATGTCCTCTGGACCGACTGCTGTGGTGACCCCAGCAGTGGGGCACATTGTTCCACCCACAACAAAAGCGAATGTGAAATTGGAAAACATTTTACAAAGTGACTTTATCACCTCATTTCAAACCCCATTCTTTACCGACATCGAATGTGCCGGACTGAAGCCTGATTTCACGTGCATGTGACCCACAGGACAGCTGCTTAGCTAAAGACAAACTTCCCACACACTTTAATAATACATTGAAGCCTTTTTCTAGAGAAACCTTCTAACCTATTGTATCCAAAATGCATCAGAACAGAATGACATGACGTGGCCTGAGCTACAGTGGTGGATAATGTCTAGCAAATATCAAGGACATGCAAACCTACTGAAAAATGATATTATGTCATTGTTGTTGTTCAGCTGTGAAGTCATGTCCGACTCTTTGTGACCCCATGGACTGCAGCACGCCAGGCTTCTCCGTCCTTCACCACCTCCTGGAGTTTGCTCAAACCCAGGTCCATTGGGTCTGAGACGCCATCCAACCATCTCATCCTCTGTTGCCCCCTTCTCCTCCTGCCCTCAATCTTTCCCAGCATACCATATACCAACCACTGCCATATACCACTTGGACTTGTGGAGTTGTGAGTATGTGGTATTTAACTACATTTCAACATGGGTAAATAGACTTAAGGAAGTGAAATTTTAGAAACATTTAGAAGGAAAAGGGAAGGTAACTGAGCAGAGAAAAAGATTATTTTGATAAATTATGTGAGCAAACAAGAATTGGAATTAAGAAGGAAGAATTCAAAGGCCTTCATTTGATTTTAAAATACTGGATATATAAAGAAGGGAAAGGGAAGAGATGTATTGATTTAAAGTGCTTTCCATTTATCATTTGTAAATTTTTAATACTGCTAAGAAATATTACCTGAAGACTCACTAAATTGGTTTATAGATATTAGGACAACATCACGTATTCACGAGGCAAAGATAACCTTGCACTATTACCTTAAAATACTGAAAAAATTTAAGAGCATTCTCACACATAAGAATCACCTGGTGAGCTTGTTGAAAGCAGATTCTCAAGTCCCTTCACTGGAGATTCGGGATCAATAAGCCTGTGGTAAGGCTTTCCAGGTGGCGCTAATGGTAAAGAACCCACCTGTCAATGCAGGAGATGTAAGAGATATGGGTTTGAACCCTTGGTTGGGAAGACCCCTTGGAGGAGGGCATGGCAACCCATTCCAGTATTCTTGCTTGGAGAATTTTATGGACAGACGAGTTGGCAGCTACAGTGCATGGGGTCGCAGAGTCAGACATGACTGAAGTGACTTGGCAAGGCACACAAGGCTCTAGAATATGCATTTATAACACCGTCTCCCACCACCACTAATCAGGTAATTTTTGATGCAAGTGGTCCTTGAGTTGTATCCTTGAGAAACTGCCTAAGGCTTATTGTGAAGTTTAACTTTACACAGGGTATCTTCAATTATTTGAATCATATTAGAAATACAAAATATCTTGAATTACCAATGAACAATTCTAATCTCAATGTCATTTTTCCTCATAAGAATCTATTTGCAATTTTCTTTAAAATCATTAAAAAAATATAATAGACTAGGTTATAACAGAAGAACACGAGTGCATCACATGTAGTAAGTGTGGTTTGTCAAAGTCTTGATTGAGCCCCATATTCTACATCACATCACAAGGTAAGATATATTTCTTAAGGGAGGTTTTAATCAAAAGGACCACTGCTTGACAACCTGTTCTTCACACAGCAGTCAAAGTGATCTTTTTAGAGTCAGACTCCTATTCTCAGACCTTAGGGACAATTTTCCACCACAACTGGAATAAAAACCAAAGTCATCACTATGGCCTGAAAGGTCTAAATTAACTAGCTATCACTGGAACTTGAATTCTTCCTGTCCTTACTCAGTTTGCTTCTACCATATGGGTCTTCTTGTTACTCAAACAAGCCTGGCTTTACCTGGACATCTTTCCCCTACCCTTTTAGACAGCTTCATCATTTCAAATCAGGTTTCTCTATAAGCCATACATATTTTGAAAGACTTCTCTGAACCTTCTGTTTAAAGTAGCCCTCCCAAACCCAATCACTGTCTCGCCTCTTACCCAACTTTATTTTTCCTTCATGGCACTCAGCACTATTTCTAGTGGTTTCCTGCCAGCAACTGTTTCCATGCTTAAGAAATTCTCTGCTTTATACATTTAAGTGGCAAATTAGGACTTGTTCTCACTCTAGTCATTGAAAAGCCAGATATTCACTTCCTCAGCTTCCCTTGAGCTGTGCAGAGTCGTGTGAGCCAGGCTCCACCAGTCAGTTGAACTCTGCATTGGGATCTGCAGGGCTGTGCAGAAGCCAACCATGGCATCAGGCAGAATTCTACATTGTAATACTTCCTTAAGATTCTCCTGACAAGAAATTAACCTGCCACAATGTGTATGTGTTCATTAATTTTTTCTGAACATTTTTTGCTGTTGTATAAACTGGCCTTAGTATCTGAAAACCTGAAAGATTTGCTATATACATATTTAGTTGTAGAACAGGATAGTTAGTTCTCTTATATCCTCTGTTATCAAGTTTGTATAAATATTTATGTGGGTCTAAAAATAGTTACTGGATTATTACAAGTATAGATTATTTCATTTATGGGTGTTTAAAATTTACATATGGCTTGATTTTTGTTTCTCTTCAAATTGATATACTAAAGAGAGTCAAGATGCCTCCTGGAGAAAATATAATAGACTGGTTTTGATCTACCTATCTTTTATAAATTATATTTTTCTTGGCATGTATTGAAAAGGGTATCAGTAGAAAGCTGTTGTATTTTGTTAAGGGAAAATTCTATGTTAAATATAGAAAGTGACAGTATTATGCATAATTATCTATGCAATTACACTTCCACATGCTTGAAAATTTTTAGCCAGGAAATCCTTAATAACATTTGCATGGTTAAATGAGACAGCAGAAACAACTGGAAAGGCCTCAGGGCATGGTCATCTATTTAAGCATCCACTTGTATTTTCAACATAATTAGTCATATAATTGTGTGCCTAAACTTAGTAGATTCATGTAACTAATTATAAATTATTTAAAAGTTGTGTGTGTAATGTTTTGTTCTCTGCTTCCTGCCAATCGAATTACTAAGGAATATACTATATTCACATTTCATCATATAAATCTTCAAATAAGATTACAATTGTAAAGCCCTGGATGAAACTGAGCGAACAAGTGAATTCACTCAGTTTATATATACACACACACACACACACACACACACACACACACATATCTATTGAACATCAATATTTTAGGGAGTATTCCTATGATAAAGTCATATCATTCTGTTTCTACTAAAGACTTTATGAAAAAGATTGTTTCTTTTCTTAATGTTGTATTCAACACAATTAGTTTTTTATTTTTTAATTTTCAAATTTATTTTTTAAAATTAATTTTTATAGGAGTATAGTTGATTTACAATGTTGTGTTAGTTTCTGCTATAGCTATACATATACATATATCCCCTCTTTTTTGGATTTCCTTCTCATTTAGGTTTATTTTTATTCATTTAGTTTTAAATTTTAACTCATACCTAAAAGGTTGGACATAATAGCTTCCTCCAGTATGGTAAATTTTCTCCTTTTTATAACCTAGTTTGTGGGTGGTATTAAAAACATGGGCCAAACAAATATGAGTAGCAAAAATATTAACCTCAAAATTTTATGATGGTCATTTTGACTCAAATTTCTCCCCTGGTTTTTCTCATTAATCATCTTCCTGACTATTGATTCTGAACCTTCATTTCATTTCATATTTCTTCATTGTTATTTTTATACCTGTGTTACAAAAATGTGGAGACTCGAGGAAAACTATGTACCTTTTCCCAGAAGCATATTTGATAAGCAAAACTAGATCTTTGAAGGTGTTAAATCAAACTTCCTTTGATTAAGAGTGCAAAATACACTTTATTAGCTGCTGACACAATGAAAGGTATATGTAGTCTTAATTCTGAGAAATCAGACAGGTCTCACTAAAGGCTAAAATTAACTGGTCTTTTCTCATTTTGAGTGCCTGATTGCATGTTAGAAGTCAATAAATACAGTCCCTTAGAGGCACAGCACTTAAATTAGCTAACTTTAGTTTTCCCTACTGGTTTGACAAAGTCCAACTTTGTTTATCTTGAGGGCATGGTGAAAGAACATCTATTTGCCTCAGATTTTTAGATTGAAGGTTAGAAGGCATTGAAAGGAAGAAAAAAACCTGAGTATACTGCTGTGTTAAAGGATTTGGGATGATGAATATTAGTGTTTTAACAGTTATTTTATTGCTACAGTGGCTCAGAGATTAAAAAAGTAAATGAATTCAGGTACATTTGCACTGTTTTCAAGGATTCACTTCCAGAAGCTCAAGACATCAGTTGAGATGATCTGGCATTAAAATTAAGAAATATACTAACATTTCATCTGATTAGACTCTTGCTCCATATTTCCCATATTAAGCACATTTTACCTATTCCTGGGAGACAGACATTACCCATGAAGAGTGAAATATACATCCAAGGACTTTTAGCTAAGTCAGTCATCATAACAAGGCATTATAAATGATTTCTAATTTCTAAAAGAATATTCATCATGAAAAGTATTTATTTTTATATTAATTATGCTGGGGAACCTAGATTATAAAAACATTTACCCATGTCTGGGAGTTAAAACTACACGGAGGACAGAGTAAAAGAATTCAAAGGAAAGCAAATCCTGGGACCATGGATATATTTTTTGATTGATGTTTTGGTTAGAAAAAATCAAAATTCAAAATTCATAATAATGAAAATACCAAGGAGAGAAATAATTAGAAAGCAAAGCTCCCAGGCAATACCCCCAAACAGGGAAACTTTGGAAAAAAATTAGAATCCAACAGAATTGTGCCTCCAGTATGTTCATAATGTTAGCGTTAACTTCTTTTTTCAGAAGGAAGCTATTGGAATTTCATAAAGACAATATGGAATTGTCCTAATAGAGCCTTACCAAAGAAGAATCAAATATACACAGGAGAGGGTTTTTTTTTCATTTTTTTGCTTTCAAACTCTAGCAATGGCAGAAAGTGCTTAGCTAAATTGACTGTATTTGTATTAGCTAGATGCAAAGTAAGAACCCCTCTCTGGGAATGAGACAGACATAAACAGGTGACAACAGGGTTCTGCTGGGACTCCAAAGCCTAGCCTTCCGCTGGTACAGCTGCAGCGTTTACTCAAGTTTTACTGTGGTCTAACCAATCGACAGGATTTTCATAAGCTCTTCAAGCTAGCAAATAAAGACAAATTAAATCAGACTAGAGAAACCCAGCTACATTTTTCTTAGATATAGTGAGTTCAGCGTACATTGGAAAGTTAAAACTGGTAACACCACCAGCTCCCAAGAACTGTGAGCAGAATCTAAAAGAAGTATAGTTTTTGTCTGAGCAATCAAGAATTCTCTTTTATTGAACCAAGGCAGCAGATAGAGAAGGAGGCTCTCAGAGGGGGAAAAAAAGAAAAAGGAAAAAAAAAGATCTTTCAACCCGAGGGATCTAGAGCTACATTATTATTTCCCAATGAAGTGAGCATTAGCTTTCTGAAGTCACAGTTGATTCCTAAGGAAGAAAAGTTGTCACTTATAGAAAACATATGAAGATGGATGAACTGCATTAGAGTAAGGAAATCTGAAATTCATGCTCTAGTTCTGTGGTCTTTTTTTATTTAAAAATATGGCTACAATTAAGTATTGACTTGTCTTTTTCAGCATGTTTCATCTTTGGAATTATTTTCTTATCAGGTATGGAAGCCATTGAATTCTCTAAGCTCTTTCTTGACATATACTTTGATTAACCTATTGTGATTGAAATGAGATGAACAGAAAAGATGTTTATCTTTTGTCAATTTTTTGACAGTAGCATAGAATATATAAAGGACACGTTTTCATGCTTTATCTTCTTCTTGTCTTATCAAACTTGTTTCCTGTGAGTAGGAATGGAAGTTAAAAACAAGGGATTTCTGCCTTTAAAAAATTATATGCAGACCTACAACCTATAAATACACAATCTGTAAATTGTCATATAGAGAAATGCCAGCCCAGCTCTCCCACTGGAGCTCCCACTGCTGCTGTTGAGGGACCTGTCAGGAAGAATCCTGAAGCTTGTGGGCATCAGGGAAGTTTAAATTCAGCCGTGGCAACAGACAACTCTGAAGTCTCAGTGGTTCACCACCATAAAGGATTATTCTGTGTTCACTGCACTTACAAATGGCTTTCTAGGACAACTGTTTTACATGCAGAGATTTAGTGATTCAAGCTGCTTCGATCTTGTGTCTCCATAATGTTTATTAAAACTTTCTCCATGATCCCCACAGGAGGGAGAGCATCAGCTGCAATATCTCAGGTGGGCTCTGTTTTGCTTTCGCCCGGAAGTAACTTTGGCCTGAAAGTAATTTCTGCCAGAAGTAGTCACAGCACCCTGCCTAGTTGCCCACAGCTAAGAAATGCAGCCTTCTACGGGTTCTATCCCTGGTCGGGGAAGATCCCATATGCCCAGGGGCAGCTAGGCCTTTTCTTCACAACTACTGAGGCCATGCTCTAGAGCCTCTGCTCTGCTCTTCTCTGCAAGAGAAGTCACTGCAGTGAGAAGCCCACATACCACAACTGGAAAGTAGCCCCCACTGGCCGCAATTAGAGAAAGCCCTCCTGCAGCAATGAAGAACCAGCGCTAGCAAAAATAAATAAAATAAAATGAAGAAGAAATTCAGGAATAGCTGAGCGAAGCTGAATTTAGGGTCAACTCCAAGACTCTGGTGGAGAAGGCAATGGCACCCCACTCCAGTACTCTTGCCTGGAAAATCCCATGGATGGAGGAGCCTGGTAGGCTGCAGTCCATGGGGTCGCTAAGAGTTGGACACAACTGAGTGACTTCACTTTGACTTTTCACTTTCATGCATTGGAGAAGGAAATGGCAACCCACTCCAGGGTTCTTGCCTAGTGAATCCCAGGGACGGGGGAGCCTGGTGGGCTGCCGTCTACGGGGTCGCACAGAGTCGGACACGACTGAAGTAACTTAGCAGCAGCAGCAGCAGCCAAGACTCTGGAGGACCAGGCCATGTTAGCTGCTCAACATTCTCTGAATGATTTCAGTTGCATGCTACAGTACAACTAAGTTCTGACAATAGGTAATCTTCCAACACGTAAAAAATTCCAGTTGCTCTGAATAGGTTAAAGCACTTGCAGTCATTCGTAATAAGGTATGAATTGGTTCAATCAGATGATTTCTTCCTAACATTGTTCATGATTTCAGTCCTCTGAAGAATAGGTATCTGAACTAGGAAAAGAGTTAAGTTGAGAGGAGGGATAAGTAAATTTAAAACGTGGGGCATTTTTAAAATTCAGAAAGAACGTCAGGATTCTGAGACACTACTTAATACTTAAAACCTGAGCCTAATAAAAAAACAGTAGGGTTTTCAATCCACAGTCTGCAGTTGAGTATGCCCTGGGCACTACTATGTGCCAGGCATTGGGCTAGTGCCTGGGGCTATGACACAACCACATGTGCCACTCTGTGCCATGATAATGTGCCAGCACTACTTGGCATTTTTTTGTAGAGTGCTTTTAGCTGCAAGTAAGAAATGATGTTCAAGCTGGTTTTAGAAAAGGCAGAGGAACCAGAGATCAAATTGCCAACATCCGCTGGATCATCGAAAAAGCAAGAGAGTTCCAGAAAAACATCTATTTCTGCTTTATTGACTATGCCAAAGCCTTTGACTGTGTGGATCACAATAAACTGTGGAAATTCTGAAAGAGATGGGAATACCAGACCACCTGACCTGCCTCTTGAGAAACCTATATGCAGGTCAGGAAGCAACAGTTAGAACCGGACATGGAACAACCGACTGGTTCCAAATAGGAAAAGGAATACGTCAAGGCTGTATATTGTCACTCTGCTTATTTAACTTATATTCAGAGTACATCATGAGAAATGCTGGGCTGGAAGAAGCACAAGCTGGAATCAAGATTGCTGGGAGAAATATCAGTAACCTCAGATATGCAGATGACACCACCCTTTTGGCAGAAAGTGAAGAGGAACTAAAGAACATCTTGATGAAAGTGAAAGAGGAAAGTGAAAAAGTTGGCTTAAAGCTCAGCATTCAGAAAACTAAGATCATGGCATCTGGTCGCATCACTTCATGGCAAATAGATGGGGAAACAGTGTCAGACTTTATTTTTTGGGGGTTCCAAAATCACTGCAGATGGTGATTGCAGCCATGAAATTAAAAGACACTTACTCCTTGGAAGGAAAGTTATGACCAACCTAGATAGGATATTCAAAAGCAGAGATACTACTTTGCCAACAAAGGTCCGTCTAGTCAAGGCTCTGGTTTTTCCAGTGGTCATGTATGGATGTGAGAGTTGGACTGTGAAGAAAGCTGAGTGCCAAAGAATTGATGCTTTTGAACTGTGGTGATGGAGAAGACTCTTGAGAGTCCCTTGGACTGCAAGGAGATCCAACCAGTCCATTCTAAAGGAGATCAGTCCTGGGTGTTCTTTGGAAGAAATGATGCTAAAGCTGAAACTCCAGTACTTTGGCCTCCTCATGTGAAGAGTTGACTCATTGGAAAAGACTCTGATGCTGGGAGCGATTGGGGGCAGGAGGAGAAGGGGACAACCGAGGATGAGATGGCTGGATGGCATCACCGACTCGATGCACTTGAGTCTGAGTGAACTCCAGGAGTTAGTGATGGACAGGAAGGCCTGGCATGCTGCAATTCATGGGGTCGAAAAGAGTTGGACACGACTGAGCAACTGAACTGAACTGAACTGAACTGAAGAAATGATAGTAGGGTGTTGTTGTTGTTTTTTTTAAGTTCAGTTCATGGCTTTTTTTAAAGTGGTATGCAATTAATTGTGAATAAGAGTTGCTAATATAGTACTAAGTCATAAGTCATAGGACTTGCCTGGTGGCTCAGATGATAAGGAGTCTGCCCACAATGTGTGAGATCTGGGTTCGATCCCTGGGTGGGGAAGATCCCCTGGAGAAGGAAATGGCAACCCACTCCAGTATTCTTGCCTGGAAAATCCCATGGATGGAAGAGCCTGGAAGGCTACAGTCCATGGAGTCGCAAAGAGTTGGACACGACTAAGCAACTTCACTCACTCAACAATAATTTAAGCCACTGAAAGTGGCCTAAATAAGGAAAGTTACGTCACATATAAAAAGGGGTGGTATACTTAACTTTCGTATATTTTCTTTAGTAGTTCTTAAAGTACTGAATATGGCTTTTATTTTTTTCACTTCCCCTTACCATATATATTAAAAATACAAAAAAAACACTTCTGCTGGACTGTGATTTTGATGGATATAGGTGCAATATTTGGAGAAGGCAATGGCAACCTACTCCAGTCCTCTTGCCTGGAAAATCCCATGGACAGAGGAGCCTGGTAGGCTACAGGCCATGGGGTCGCTGGGAGTTGGACACAACTGAGCGACTTCACTTTCACTTTTCACTTTCATGCACTGGAGAAGGAAATGGCAACCCACTCCAGTGTTCTTGCCTGGAGAATCCCAGGGACGGGGGAGCCTGGTGGGCTGTCATCTCTGGGGTCACACAGAGTCGGACAGACTGAAGCGACTTAGCAGCAGCAGCGGCAGGTGCAATATTAAAACAAATGTTATAAAGATTTTTTTTTAAGTTCAGTTCAGTTCAGTTCAGTTGCTCAGTCATGTCTGACTCTTTGCGACCCCATGAATCGCAGGCAATTACAGGATTAGATAATTTAGCATGCAAGGAGTCATTAAGGATCTAGATTCTTTCTATGCTTCCCCACTGCCATCCTCATCATTTTGATATCTCAGTTGTATGTTGGCTATGACAGCTCCAGGCATCACAAATTCACACATCAACATTTAACATCAGAAATAAGGGGGAATCTCCTTGTTTGCACATCTTTTTAAGAATGAGGAAAATGTTTCAAAGAGTTCCTTAGGAGATCTTCTTCTCTTATATTGTTAATTACAATTGTGTTAAATATCCTCCAGAAAGCTATCACTTGGCAAGTAATAATGAGGTCATGGTCACTGACATTAGTAGACACTCAAACACTGGGGATGGAGAAGGGCCATCCCTAACCCTAACCCTAACCCTAATCTTCTGCAAGAACATGAGGACTTGAAGAGAAAAAACAATCAGGACTGTTACCAGGAAGGAAGTTGGGCAATGGCTACTGGGTAGGGAATCAGTGGGATCTTCCCCATGGATGCATTATGTCACTAGACCTTGACTAGGCTGTCAAGGCAACCTGTTGGACTGAGAACAGGCATCTTCCTTTACAGATGACGTAACAGAAGTAAAATTACCCAGGTCAACAGTCTATAAAGTGAAGGAGCTGGAAGAGATCGCCTGACTTCAAAGCCCAAATTCCTCACCATGCAATATTTGATGAATTTGGTCAAAGAAAACTGCTCATCATTGAAATGTGTTTTTTTCCAAATTCATAGCTGTGTCTCTTTTGTTGCTGCTGTTCACTCTCCCAGTTGGGTCCCATTCTTTTGACCCCATGGACTGTAGCACACAGGCTTCCCTGTCCTTCACCATCTCCTAGAGCTTGCTCAAACTCATGTCCATGGAGTTAGTGATGCTGACTTGTCCTCCAAAAATCTTGTCCTCTCTGGTCCCCTTCTCCTCCTGCCCTCAATCTTTCCCAGTATCAGGATATTTTCTAATGAGTCAGCTCTTTGCATCAGCTGGCCAAAGTATTGGAGCTTCAGCTTCAGCATCAGCCCTTCCAATGAATACTCACGACTGATTTCCTTTAGGATTGACTGGTTTGATCTCTTTGCTGTCCAAGGGACTCTCAAGTCTTCTCCAACACCACAGTTCAAAAGCATCAATTCTTCAGTGTTCAACCTTCTTTAGGGTCCAGCTCTCACATCCATACATGACTACTGGAAAAACCATAGCTCTGACTAGATGGACCTTATTTGGCAAAGTAATGTCTCTGCTTTTTACTATGCGATCTAGGCTTGTCATAGCTTTTCTTCCAAGGAGCAAGCATCTTTAAATTTCATGGCTGCAGTCACCATCTGCAGTGATTGGGGAGACCCCCCCCCCCAATAAAGTCATTGTTTCCCCATCTATTTGCCATGAAGTGATGGGACCAGATGCCATGGTCTTAGTTTTCTGAATGTTGAGTTTTAAGCCAACTTTTTCACTCTCCTCTTTCACTTTCATCAAGAGGCTCTTTAGTTTCTCTTCTCTTTCTGCCAGTTGGGTGGTGTCATCTGCATATCTGAGGTTATTGATATTTCTCCTGGCAATCTTGATTCCAGCTTATGCTTCATCCAGCATGGTATTTCACATGATGTACTCTTCATATAAGTTAAATAAGCAGGGTGACAGCCTTGATGTATAGCTTTCCCAGTTTGGAACAAGTCTGCTGCTCCATGTCTGGTTCTAACTATTGCTTCTTGACCTGCACACAGGTTTCTCAAGAGGCAGGTAAAGGTTGTCTGGTATTTCCATCTCTTGAAGAATTTTCCGCAGTTTGTTGTGATCCACATAGTCAAAGGCTTTAGCATAGTAATGAAGCAGAACCAGAATTCTTCTAGAATTCTCTTCTTTTTCCATGATCCAGTGGATCATAGCAATTTGATCTCTGGTTCTCCTACATCTTCTAAATTCAGCTTGAACATCTGGAAGTCCTCCATTCAAGTACTGTTGAAGCCTAGATTGGAGAATTTTGAGTATTATTTTCTAGCATGTGAAATGAGTGTAACTGTGTGGTAGTTTGAACATTCTTTGGCATTGCCTTTCTTTGGGATTAAAATGGAAACTGACCTTTTTCAGTCCTGTGGCCACTGCGGAGATTTCCAAATTTGCTGGCATATTGAGTGCAGCACTTTCATAGCATCATCTTTTAGCATTTGAAATAGCTCAGCTGGAATTACATCACCTCCACTAGCTTTGTTTGTAGTGATGCTTCCTAAGGCCCACTTGACTTTGCATTCCATGATGTCTGGCTCTAGGGGAGTGGTCTCATCATCGTGGCTATCTGGGTCATTAAGATCTTTTTTTATAGTTCTGTGTATTCTTCTCACCTCTTCTTATTTATGTCCTTTATTGTACCCATCTTTGCATGAAATATTCCCTTGATATCTCTAATTTTCTTGATGAGATCTCTAGTCTTTCCCATTCTATTGTTTTCCTCTATTTCTTTGCACTGTTCACTTAGAAAGGCTTTCTTATCTCTCCTTGCTTTTCTTTGGAACTCTGCATTCAGTGGTATATCTCTCCTTTTCTCCTTTGCCTTTAGCATCTCTTCCTTTCTCAGCTCGTTGTAAGACCTTCTCAGACAACCATGTTTCCTTTTTGCATTTCTTTTTCTTGGGGGTGGTTTCTCTTTTGAATGTGCCTTAATTCTGTCCTTCAGTTCATCAGAAAAATCTGTAGAGATGTGTTACTGTAGAGTATGACTTAGGAACTTTGAAGTAACTGTGCTTCAGTTTATGTATAAATCTATATCCTCCTCCTTCACTATAGGTTGATATACTTGTAATATTATGGCAAAAACAATATAAAGGAGTTATTATATGGCATGTGTGCATGCTAAGCTGCTTCAGTCATGTCCAACTCTTTGCAACCGCATGCACTGTAGCCTGCAAGGCTCCTTGGTCCATGGAATTCTCAAGGCAAGAATACTGCACTGGGTTGCCATGCCCTCCTCCAAGGGATCTTACCAACCCAGGGATTAAACCTGCATCTCTTATGTCTCCTGTATTGTCAGGCAGGTTCTTTACCACCAGTGCTACCTGGGAAGCCCCTATTGTTATATGGGGTCCACTGCAAATCATATTGAGAATATTATGCTTTTGAAACGCATACTAATTCTTATGGTTTTTCAAGATTTCCTTAAATTTAATTAAAGGAAAGTGAATTTTAAAAGCTTTAGAATTTTCTTAGAAACTTAGGAGACATAGATTTAGAAAACTAAAAATAAATTCAGAGGTGATATAGTTTAATTCCCTTCCTACAATGATTTTACAAATGAGGAAATTTGTACAACACTGAAAAATCCCAGTTTGCAAAGATACTGGGAATAAAAGACAGTATAAAGCAATTATCTATTTGATGCATCACAGTCTCACAATAAAACCAACATAAGGACCAATAATATGACTACTGAAAACAAATTAAGTTTTTTTGGGGGGGTAGGTGGGGGGAGTGCATTTTTTTAGCTGACTAGAGCCACACAGTCAAATTTCTGTTTTAAAGCTACTTAGACATAGGAAGGGACCTATAGATCTTGAGATGTATAAGCTGGATCAAGGAACTATTTGAAAATGAACTGACCCCACACTGTCCACAACAATACCAGAGAAAGTCCTAGATATATTTTTACTATTATCATTCTTTAAATTTAAAAAAATTATTTTTAAGTCCTCTATTACTCTTATAATTTTCATTTTTATAACATACTATTACTTTGCAAAAAATAAAGGCCCTATTTTTTAGAGCAAACTTCATATATATATATTTTATAATTTTGTGACTTTTTTTTCTTTAATATTGTATTTTTGACAATCCAACCTCTACTCTAGATTTTTAATTTCTGCTTTTAGGTATTTGTTATCAATTTTGTACCTTTAAGAACCCAATCTTCAGTATCCATTTTTACTTGGGAGCGAGATTACTGGCTTGACTGTTCTCTCCCATTTTGGACTCTCCTTTTTCTCCACCAGGTCGCCTCTATTTCCTCCCTCCCCCTTCTCTTCTCTACCCAACTGTGTGAATCTCTTTGTGTGTTTCAGACAGTGGAGAACACTTAGGAAACTGATTGCTGGCTGCATCTGTCTCTCTCCTTTAGATTTCCCCCTTTATCCTCCTGGCCACCTCTGTCTCCCTCTTCCCTCTTCTCTTCTCTGTGTAACTCCGTGAACATCTCTGAGTGGTCCAGACTGTGGAGAGCACATAGGGAAGTGATTACTGGCTAGCTTGCTCTCTCCCTTTTTGATTCCCTCTCTTTTCCTCCTGGTCACCTCTATCTCCCTCCTCCCTCTTCTCTTCTCCATGTAACTCTGTGTACCTCTCTGGGTATCCTTAACTGTGGAGAAACTTTTCATCATTAACCTAGACGTTTTATCATCATTGCTGTATAGGTGGAGAAGTCTTGAGGCTACTGTAAGAATAAGACTGAAAACCAGAGGCAGGAAACTTAAGTCCAAATCCTGAGAACACCCGAGAACTCCTTAATCAAGGGAACATTAATCCATAGGAGCTCATCAAACGCCTCCATACCTACACTTAAACCAAGCACCACCCAAGGGCCAACAAGTTCCAGAGCAAGACATACCATGCAAATTCTCCAGCAACACAGGAATGTAGCCCCGAGCTTCAATATACAGGCTGCCCAAAGTCACTCCAAACCCACTGACATCTCATAAGTCATTACTGCACACTTCATTGCACTCCAGAGAGAAGAAATCCAGCTCTACCCACCAGAACACTGACACAAGCTTCCCTAACCAAGAAAACTTGACATGCTACCCGTCCAACCCAACCCAACCCACAGCAAGGAAACTCCACAATAAAGAGAACTTCACAAACTGCCAGAATAAGGAAAGGCCACCCCAAACACAGCAATGTAAACAAGATGAAGAGGCAGAGAAATACCCAGCAGGTAAAGGAACAGGATAAATGCCCACCAAACCAAACAAAAGAGGAAGAGATAGGGACTCTACCTGATAAATAATTCTGAATAATGATAGAGAATATGATCCAAAATCTTGAAAACAAAACGGAGTTACAGATAAATAGCCTGGAGACAAGGAATGAGAAGATGCAAGAAAGGTTTAACAAGGACCTAGAAGAAATAAAAAAGAGTCAATATATGAATAATACAATAAATGAGATAAAAAACACTCTGGAGGGAACCAACAGTAGCATAACGTAGGCAGAAGATAAGATAAGTGAGGTGGAAGATAGAATGGTAGAAATAAATGAAACAGGAAAAAAGAAAAATGAATTAAAAGAAATGAGGACAATCTCAGAGACTTCTGAGACAATGTTAAATGCCCCGATGTTCGAATCATAGGAGTCCCAGAAGAAGAAGACAAGAAGAAAGACCATGAGAAATACTTGAGGAGATAATAGTTGAACACTTCCCTAAAATGGAGAAGGAAATAATCATCCAAGTCCAAGAAACCCAGAGAGTCCCAAACAGGGTAAACCCAAGGTGAAACACCCCAAGACACATATGAACAAACTAACAAAGATCAAACACAAAGAACAAATATTAAAAGCAGCAAGGAAAAAACAAAAAATAACATACAAGGGGATTCCCATCAGGATAACAGCCAATCTTTCAATAGAAACTCTTCAGGCCAGGAGGCAATGGCAGGACATACTTAAAGTGATGAAAGAAAATAACCTACAGCCCAGATTACTGTATCCAGCAAGGATCTCATTCAAATATGAAGGAGAAATTAAAAGCTTTACAGACAAGCAAAAGCTGAGAGAATTCAGTACCACCAAACCAGCTCTCCAACAAATGCTAAAGGATTTTCTCTAGACAAGAAACACAAGTTCAGTTCAGTTCAGTTGCTCAGTCGTGTCCCACTCTTTGCGACCCCATGAATCGCAGCACGCTGGGCCTCCCTGTTCATCACCATCTCCCGGAGTTCACTCAGACTCACATCCATCGAGTTGGTGATGCCATCTAGCCATCTCATCCTCGGTCATCTCCTTCTCCTCCTGCCCCCAATCCCTCCAAGCATCAGAGTCTTTTCCAATGTGTCAACTCTTCTCATGAGGTGGCCAAAGTACTAGAGTTTCAGCTTTAGCATCATTTCTTCCAAAGAAATCCCAGGGTTGATCTCCTTCAGAATGGACTGGTTGGATCTCCTTGCAGTCCAAGGGACTCTCAAGAGTCTTCTCCAACACCACAGTTCAAAAGCATCAATTCTTCGGTGCTCAGCCTTCTTCACAGTCCAACTCTCACATCCATACATGACCACTGGAAAAACCATAGCCTTGACTAGACGGACCTTAGTCGCAAAGTAATGTCCCTGCTTTTGAATATACTATCTAGGTTGGTCATAACTTTTCTTCCAAGGAGTAAGTGTCTTTTAATTTCATGGCTGCAATCACCATCTGCAGTGATTTTGGAGCCCCAGAAAATAAAGTCTGACACTGTTTCCACTGTTTCCCCATCTATTTCCTATGAAGTGACAGGACCAGATGCCATGATCTTCGTTTTCTGAATGTTGAGCTTTAAGCCAACTTTTTCACTCTCCTCTTTCACTTTCATCAAGAGACTTTTTAGTTCCTCTTCACTTTCTGCCATAAGGGTGGTGTCATCTGCATATCTGAGGTTATTGATATTTCTCCCAGCAATCTTGATTCCAGATTGTGTTTCTTCCAGCCCAGCGTTTCCAAAACAATCAAGTAAATGGCAATGGGATCATACTTATCAATAATTACCTTAAATGTAAATGGGTTGAATGCCCCAACCAAAAGACAAAGACTGGCTGAATGGATAGATACAAAAACAAGACCCCTATATATGCTGTCTACAAGAGACCCACCTCAGAACAAGAGACAAATACAGACTGAAAGTGAAAGGCTGGAAAAAGATGTTCCATGCAAACAGAAACCAAAAGAAAGCAGGAGTAGCAATACTCATATCAGATAAAATAGACTTTAAAAAAAAGGCTGTGAAAAGAGACAAAGAAGGACACTACATAATGATCAAAGGATCAATCCAAGAAGAAGACATAACAATTATAAATTTTCCAGGCAAGAGTACTGGAGTGGGGTGCCATTGCCTTCTCTGAAATATATATGCACCCAACATAGGAGCACCGCAATATGTAAGACAAATGCTAACAAGTATGAAAGGGGAAATTAACAAGAAGACAATACTAGTGGGAGACTTTAATACCCCACTCTCACCTATGGATAGTTCAACTAAACAGAAAATTAACAAGGAAACACAAACTTTAAATGATACAATAGACCAGTTAGACCTGATCTATTGATATAATTGATATCTATAGGACATTAGACCTCAAAATAATGAATCTCACCTTCTTCTCAAGTGCACAGGAAACCTTCTCCAGGATAGATCACATCCTGGGCCGTAAATCTAGCCTTGGTAAATTCAAAAAAATTGAAATCATTCCAAGCATCTTTTCCTACCACAATGCAGTAAGATTAGATCTCAATTACAGAAGAAAAACTATTAAAAATTCCAACATATGGAGGCTGAACAACATGATGCTGAATAACCAACAAATCACAGAAGAAATAAAAAAAAGAAACCAAAATATGCATAGAAATGAATGAAAATGAAAACCCAAAACCTGCAGGACACTGTAAAAGCAGTGCTAAGGGGAAGGTTCATAGCAATACAGGCATACCTCAAGAAACAAGAAAAAAGTCAAATAAATAACCTAACTCTACACCTAAAGCAACTAGAAAAGGAAGAAATTAAGAACTCCAGGGTTAGTAGAAGGAAAGAAATCTTAAAAATTAGGGCAGAAATAAATGCAAAAGAAACGAAAGACACCATAGCAAAAATCAACAAAGCTAAAAGCTGGTTCTTTGAGAGGATAAATAAAACTGACAAACCATTAGCCAGACTCATCAGGAAACAAAGGGAGAAAAATCAAATCAATAAAATTAGAAATGAAAATGGAGAGATCACAACAGACAACACAGAAATACAAAGGATCATAAGAGACTACTATAGCAATTATATGCCAATAAAATGGACAACATGGAAGAAATGGACAAATTCTTAGAAAAGTACAACTTTCCAAAACTGAACCAGGAAGAAATAGAAAATCTTAACAGACCCATCACAAGCATGGAAATTGAAACTGTAATCAGAAATCTTCTAGCAAACAAATGCCCAGGCCCAGACGGCTTCATAGCTGAATTCTACCAAAAATTTAGAGAAGAGCTAACACCTATCCTATTCAAACTCTTCCAGAAAATTGCAGAGGAAGGTAAACTTCCAAACTCATTCTATGAGGCTACCATCACCCTAATACCAAAACCTGACAAAGATGCCACAAAAAAAGAAAACCACAGGCCAATATCACTGATGAACATAGATGCAAAAATCCTTAACAAAATACTAGCAATCGGAATCCAACAACATATTAAAAAGATCATACATCATGACCAAGTGGGTTTTATCCCAGGGATGCAAGGATTCTTCAATATCTGCAAATCAATCGATGCAATACACCACATTAACAAACTGAAAAATAAAAGCCATATGATTATCTCAATAGATGGCAGAGAAAGCCTTTGACAAAATTCAATATCCATTTATGATAAAAAACCCTCCAGAAAGCAGGAATATAAGGAAAATACCTGAACACAATAAAACCTATATATGACAAACCCACAGCAAACATTATCCTCAATGGTGAAAAATTGAAAGCATTTCCCCTAAAGTCAGGGACAAGACAAGGGTGCCCACTCTCACCACTACTATTCAACATAGTTTTGGAAGTTTTGGCCACAGCAATCAGAGCAGATAAGAAATAAAAGGAATCCAAATTGGAAAAGAAGAAGTAAAACTCTCACTGTTTGCAGATGACATGATCCTCTACATAGAAAACCTTAAGGACTCCACCAGAAAATTACTAGAGCTAATCAATAAATATAGTAAAGTTGCAGGATAAAAAATCAACTCACAGAAATCCCTTGCATTCCTATACACTAATAATAAGAAAGTAGAAAGAGAAATTAAGAAAACAATTCCATTCACCATTGCAATGAAAAGAATAAAATACTTAGGAATATATCTACCTAAAGAAACTAAAGACCTATATATAGAAAACTATAAAACATTGGTGAAAGAAATCAGAGAGGACACTAATAGGTGGAGAAATATACCATGTTCATGGATCAGAAGAATCAATATAGTGAAAATGAATATACTACCCAAAGCAATCTATAGATTTAGTACAATCCCTATCAAGCTACCAATGGTAGTTTTCACAGAGTTAGAACAAATAATTTCACAATTTGTATGGAAATACAAAAAACCTCAAATAGCCAAAGCAATCTTGAGAAAGAAGAATGGAACTGGAGGAATCAACCTGCCTGACTTCAGACTATACTAGAAAGCCACAGTCATCGAGACAGTATGGTACTGGCACAAAGACAGAAGTATAGATCAATGGAACAAAATAGAAAGCCCAGAGATAAATCCACGTACCTACGGACACCTTATCTTTGACAAAGGAGGCAAGAATATACAATGAAGAAAAGACATCTCTTTAACAAGTGGTGCCGGGAAAACTGGTCAACATACACAAAAATAAACTCAAAATGGATTAAAGATCTAAATGTAAGACCAGAAACTATAAAACTCCTAGAGGAGAACATAGGCAAAACACTTTCCGACATAAATCACAGCAGGATCCTCTATGACCCACCTCCCACAATATTGGAAATAAAAGCAAAAATAAACAAATGGGACCTAATTAAAATGAAAAGCTTCTGCACAACAAAGGAAACTATAAGCAAGGTGGAAAGACAGCCTTCGGAATGGGAGAAAACAATAGCAAATGAAGCAACTGACAAACAACTAATCTCAAAAATATACAAGCAACTCCTGCAGCTCAATTCCAGAAAAATAAACGACCCAATCAAAAAATGGGCCAAAGAACTAAATAGACATTTCTCCAAAGAAGACATACGGATGGCTAACAAACACATGAAAAGATGCTCAACATCACTCATTATCAGAGAAATGCAAATCAAAACCAGAATGCCTGCGATCCAAAAGTCTACAAGCAATAAATGCTGGAGAGGGTGTGGAGAAAAGGGAACCCTCTTGCAGTGTTGGTGGGAATGCAAACTAGTACAGCCACTATGGAGAACAGTGTGGAGATTCCTTAAAAAACTGGAAATAGAACTGCCTTATGACCCAGCAATCCCACTGCTGGGCATACACACCAAGGAAACCAGAATTGAAAGAGACACATGTACCCCAATGTTCATCGCAGCACTGTTTATAATAGCCAGGACATGGAAGCAACCTAGATGTCCATCAGCAGATGAATGGATAAGAAAGCTGGGGTACATATACACAATGGAGAATTACTCAGCCATTAAAAAGAATACATTTGAATCAGTTCTAATGAGGTGGGTGAAACTGGAGCCTATTATACAGAGTGAAGCAAGCCAGAAAGAAAAACACCAATACAGTATACTAATGCATATATATGGAATTTAGAAAGATGGTAACAATAACCCTGTATGTGATACAGCAAAAGAGACACAGATGTATAGAACAGTCTTCTGGACTCTGTGGGAGAGGGCAAGGGTAGGATAATTTGGGAGAATGGCATTGAAACATGTATATTATCATATGTGAAATGAACTGCCAGTCCAGGTTCGATGCATGATACAGGATGCTCGGGGCTGGTGCACTGGGATGACCCAGAGGGATGGTATGTGGAGGGAGGTGGGAGGGGAGTTCAGGATGGGGAACACATGTACACCCGTGGCAGAATCATGTCAATGTATGGCAAAACCAATACAATATTGTAAAGTAATTAGCCTCCAATTAAAATAAATGAATTTATATTTTTAAAAATGTGGTGAAATATGTAAAAAATTAAAAAAATAATTAAAGCCACTTAAAATATTTTCTTTTTCTGCAACTATATCACCAACTGGATACATATTTAGGGTCATTAATTTTAATTTATTTTTGATTTTTAGTGACTGTTTTTTCAAAGTTTACTTTTGTTAGGGCTCCTTGGAGAAATATTTGATGGCAGTTCTGAAGTCACAGATGCGTACATGGAGCCTGAAACAGTTATCACACCAGATAACAAGGCAGCCATTGAAATCCACAATGCCTACACTGAAGGCTTTTTGTGGGAGGCTGGAATGATTTTGGGCCAAAAGATACTTAGATAAAAATGGATCACTTATCCTAAGCCAGATTGTTTTTTTCAATCCAAGAAAAAACAAGATGGAAATCAAAATAAATTCCCGTTAAAGAGAGCTGACCACTAGGCAATGAGAATATGCTTCTAAAACAGGGGCTTCCTCACAACAAGACTGACGGGGTGAGCAATAAGAAATTCAGTTGAAATATGGAGCTATTGTGGTCCCTAAGTTGACAGTTATCTGCCTGGTTGAAACTGAAAGTAGTTTTTATAAAACAAGATATCTCTATTGAATTGAATTGAATTCCATATTTGTTATAAATTCTTCAATACTTTCTTATTACTTTTGTTTTCAACCATTATTTTTTTCAAGGAATTTTAAAAAGAAGATTTTATTTTTGCTAAAATATTTCTCATTTTCTTATTCATGCTTTATGTACATCCAGGTATCTAACTAGATTTCCTGTTTATTCTGCCTGGAGTGAAACATTTGTTGTGCTTCCCTCACTGCTCAGCAGGTAAAGAATCCACCTGCAGTGCAGGAGATAGAGGAGACAAGGGTTTGATCCCTGGGTCAGAAAGATTTCCTGGAGAAGGAATGGCAACCTGCTCCACTATTCTTGCCTGAAAAAAATCCTAAGGAGAGAGGAGCTTAGTGGGCTATAGTCCAATGGGTTGTAAACAGTCGGACATGACTGAGTGACTAGGCATGGAATTCACATACTGGTGTGTTAGAGATGAATTTTCTTAGCTTCTGTGTGCTTGGAAAAATATTTTATCTATGCTTTTGAAAGATATTTTCATTGGGTATGGAATTTCAATTTTGATGGTCCTTTTTTCTTTTAGTACTTTAACTAAGTTACTTTATTTATTCTCTTTTGATTTACATGGTTCCAAGGAGATTTCAGGTCCTATTATGTTTGTTCCACCTCACCCTTTACAAAGGAACTTTTAAGACTTTTCTCTTTATCACTCATTTTAAACACTGTGATTATGATGCTCCTTGGTTTAATTTTCATGTTTTTCTGCTTAGGGTTAATTGAGCTTCTTACATCTGTGGGTTTAAAGCTTTCATCAAATTCAGAAAAAAAATCAGCCTTTCATTATTTTTTAAAATATGTTTCAAGTCCCTCTTCTTTTCCTCTTCTTTGGAGGTCTCCAAATTACTCACACATTAGGCTTCTTAAAGTGACCCAGGGTTCTCTAACATGCTCTATTCATATCCTTTCAGTATGTTTTCTCTGTATTTCATTTTGGATAGTTTCTACTGCTATGTCTCCAAAGCTGATCTTTCCCTTTGCATTATATAAATCTGCTGCTAAGCCACTGAAGTTTGTTTTGTTTTATAATTCATCTTGGGCATTTTATTACTTCTAGAAATTCAGTTTGGCTTTTTAAAATCTTTCCAGACTCTATATGTCTAACTTTCTATTATATCCTTGAATATATGGAATATAGCTTTAATATCCTGTTTCTGTCCTGGTCTACTAATTCTATTATCTGTTGCATTTCTGGGTTAGTTTCTATTTATATATTTTCTCCTCTTTGAGTTATACCTGCTCCTTGGCTTGTCTACATAATTTTGATTGGATGCCAGATACTGTGTATTCTACCATTTGTTTTGTTTCTTGTTTGGTTGCTAAGTCATGTCCAACTCTTGTGACCCCATGGACTTGTAACTCCCCAGGCTCCTCTGTCCATAGGATTTCCCAGGGAAGAATAGTGGAGTGGGTTACCATTTTCTTCTCCAGGGGATATTTCCAACTCAGGACCAAACTTCCCTCTCCTGCATTATAGGCAGATACTTTACCACTGAACCACCAAGGAAGCCCTGCATTTTACTTGCGTGCTAAATATTTCTTATTCTTAGAAATATTCTTGACCTTTGTTCTAGAATTCAGTTAAGTTACTTAGAAACAGTTTGATCCATTTGACACCTGTTTTTAAATTCAGCAGTGGCCACAAGACTGGAAAAGGTCAGTTTTCATTCCAATCTCAAGGAAGGGCAATGCCATAGAATGTTCAAACTACCACACAATTACACTCATTCACATGCTAGCAAAGTAATCCTCAAAATTCTCCAAGTTAGGCTTCAACAGTACTTGAACAGAGAACTTCCAGATGTTCAAGCTGGATTTAGAAAAGGCAGAAGAACCAGAGATTAAACTGAAAACATCCATTGGATCATAGAAAAAGCAAGAGAATTCCAGAAGAATATCTACTTCTGCTTCATTGGTTATGCTAAAGCCTTTGTGTGGATCACAACAAACTGTGGAAAATTCTTCGAGATGGGAATACCAGACCACTTTACCTGCCTCCTGAGAAACCTGTATGTAGGTCAGAAGCAACAGTTAGAACTGGACATGGAACAACGGACTGGTTCCAAATTGGGAAAGGAGTATGTCAAGGCTGTATATTGTCACCCTGCTTATTTAACTTATATGCAGAGTATACCATTGCCAGGAGAAATATCGACCATGATATGCAGATGATATCACCCTAATGGCAGAAAGCGAAAAGGAACTAAAGATCCTGTTGATGAAGGTGAAAGAAGAGAGTGAAAAAGCTGGCTTAAAACTCAGCATTCAAACCCACTCCAGTATTCTGGCCTGGAGAATTCCACAGATTGTATAGTCCATGGGGTCACAAACAGTTGGACATGACTAAGTGAGACTGTAGGGGTGATATCAAATTTAGGGGCTCACAGATAGCCACAGACTAAAGTGCATGAAGAGGGGATAATGATGAGCTGAGAGGCAGGTGTGTATAGGACCTGGAAGCTTCACAAACAGTGGGGAAAATGTTGGGGCTGAGGAAATACTGACGGGAAGTATGACATAAGGTTGATGATGGTAGATAAACTGAAAGGCTGTAGATAAAATGGTTAACTAGGTTTAGCAACCTCAGCAGTGCCAACCAGGGAGAAGTTAGATTGCATGTGATATCTGATATCTAGAAACTCCTTTATTATAAATTTTAGCAGAAGGGTCAAATAATACACCTAGCATTTAGACAGCTACTTGATATAATAATAATAAAATTACCTCTTGTGGAAACTCTCAGAAACCAGGGTTTATGGGGAAAAAACAAGAGATAAAATGCTCATGAAGATTTAGATTGTATTTTTTAAGGACTAGAAAATACCTTACTTATTTAGAAGATGTTCTTATGACAGAACTGTGGTCAGTTCCAGAGGAATCTTATAATGACCTATTTTGAACCTGAGATAACAGGCTAAAGAGGCTTCAATCTTTTGGCAAAAGTCACAAAGCAGATTAATGCTCAATGTGGTATTAGGACCCAGGTCATCAGATTCTTGAGTAACAGTCTCTCTCAACGATACTAAGCTGCCAGTAGGCTGAGCATTGATTCAGCCATGGTTTTCACTAGAATCTTTTTATGTGTCATGTTTTTGAACACATGATTGGAGAGAGGTTGCAATGGGTCATCCTGGGTGACCACAGGATGATATAAAACCTGCTTGCTGACTTTTTGGCTAATTTCATAACATCTCCCTCCAGAAGTAGCAATCAAGAGAACATGAGACACACATGTGAATGTGGCTTTTTCACATTTTTATAATGGATGAAGTCATCAGTGAAAAATAAAAAAAAGGATAGGGTGAGAAAATGTGGCTTGACATTAAACCAAGAACCACACATCAAGCCAACACAAACCAAGGCTGGGAGACAATTTCAAGCTTTTTTTATTGTTTTCCTTTAAGAATATTAAATGATTTATAAAACTAGGATGATAGTTCTGGCAACTCAAGGAAACCTTCACATGCCTTTTTGTAGAAAACAGTATCTTTACTGACTAGCCAGTGTGTTCATCTATTTCTATGCTGAGGATTTGTATCCTATTTACCTGACATAATCTACACTTGGTTACAATAAGAATGTGCATGAAGACCACGCTACTGATATCATCAGTGAAGTGCCCAACCATGTTTGCTTTCCAGATGGCACTAGTGGTAAAGAACCTGCCTGCCAATGCAGTAAACACAAGAGACTCGGGTTTGATCTCTGGGTCGGTTAGACCCCCTAGAGGAGGGCATGGCAACCCACTCCAGTGTTCTTGCCTAGAGAATCCCATGGACAGAGGAGCCTGGTGGGCTACAGTCCACTGGGTCACACACAGTCAGATACGACTAAGGTGACAGCATGCACAATCACATTTTGAGGTGAACAGTTGTATTAAGTTGGATAAAGAAAGCTTGGGCTTCTGTGTCACTGCTCCTCATCGGGGTCTGTGATCTCCAAAAGGCAAGATGAATTAGCTTTTCATTAAAAAAAAATTTCATGATGGTACAGATACTAGTCCTGGTGAGGAAAATAAACTATATTGTGGAGAAATCAGCAGAAATTCCTAGATTAAGCTTTCCAGAGTCAAACGATTTCTGTTGCTTCAGATTTGAATAATTCTATTGAACTGTAATAGAATTTGAATTCATTCTAAATTCTCAAATTTGGGAGGAGAATCTCTTCTTACTTTACTACTGGTAGGGGAAGGAGGAATGCAAAATCATTTCCACCATAATCTAAATGTATTAGAAGAGTATAGAGGTGTCTATATTTGCTATTTTCCCTCTGAAAGACACAGAGATGAGAGGTGATTCTGGTGAATCACTGTTCTATTTTATCTAGAGACCTGAGTGCTCTCACGGCTCTATTCCCTTAGGAGGTCATGTTCCTTTGCTTAAAAGAATATTGCCTGCTCTGTGAGCTAATGATTTGTTTGGAGGATGTAAGTCTCAGAGGTGAAGATAACCTCACGGCTTTTATAATGTATCTTTCAAATCTTTGATCTGCTTTTTACTGAATACCTGGGACCCCTCAATAGTAAGATTAAAGACGCCTCTTCAGAGAAGAAAGGCAAAATTTGAAAAACTAAAAGTTCCTCAGATTTCCAAATAATATTTCTGCATTCCTTAATTTTGTCAATATCATATTGGTGTTATCCTCCATTCATGTCATAATTGGATGGTAAATCAAAAATGCAGTATTGGATCATTATAGTTTTTTCCCCCATATTTTCCAAGGAGGCACGGAACTACAAATCTTGTTTTCAACAGTAGTTAATACAAACTAGCTCATACCGAGGGCATACATATACACTTTGAATTCCACTTAATTTGACAAATATTTACTTGGTACCTAGTAGGTGTCAAACATGCCTTCTTTTGTAGGGAATATCAAGAATCTGAATCTGATTTCAAGAGACTCCTACTCTGATCAGGCAGACAAGGCAAATATAGAAACGGCCATGACAAGATGCAGAATATGACAAATGAAAAATACTTGGAGAGAAATGGATGATATTTAATATGAGAAGAGAGAGGAGAAACAATATTAAGTGAGAAGAGAATGAGGGAAGATCTCAGTATTTGAGAAGGACCTTTCAAGGTGGGTGAGATTTCCCTGGAGAGGGCTGGCCTTACCTGAAAGTAAGGCAATAATAGGGTTATGGTGTATATGTAGACGGGGGTGGGGGGGGTGGGGGGGGTGGGGGGGGGGTAGGTGGTCAAAAAGGTTGAGAAGCTTGTATTTAACTTGTGAACAGGAATGACTCCATGAAAATTTTTAAACAGAGCAAAGACAGAATAATAAAGAGTTATGCTTTAAGAAATAATTTTGAAGCATTTTAAATTTTAGTGGAGCTTCCCTGGTGGCTGAATGGTAAAGAATCTGCCTGCCAATGCAGGAGACATAGGTTCAATCCCTGGGTCAGGAAGATCCCCTGGAGAAAGAAATGGCAACCCACTCCAGTATTCTTGCCCGGGAAATCCCATAGACAGAGAAGCCTGGCGGGCTTTGGCCATGGGGTCACAAAAGAGTTGGATACGACTTAGTGACTAAAAACAACAAAATTTTTGTGTAAAACAAACAAGGTGTTTGATAATGTCCTACAGGTTTAATGTACAAACAAAATAGCTACCACTAAAAATGTTGACTATACCAGTAGTATGTGAATTCTCATTTGCCATGAATCTGAAAGATTATTATTTTTCACTTTTATAATGATATAGCTCGTTCAGGCATAAATTTCTAGTTTTGGTCAAATGAATCAATATGGGGGTATAATTTTATAGAGTTATGGAGAATTTAATCTTCTCCACCACATGAATAGCTGAATTTTTACTGTCTGAATAATACTTTTTATTTTTTTATTATGGTAACACTGTTTTATAACATAAGTTGCATGTGTAGAACACTCTGTTTTTACTTCTGTATACTTTGCAGCATGCTTACCACCAAAACTCTAGTTTTTGTCCATCACCATATGGTTGATCCCCTTCACCCATTTTGTGTCCCCACCTCCCCTGCACTAACCGCTATTCTAGGACTTCCCTGACGGCTCAGTCAGTAAAGAGTCTACCTGCCAATGCAGGAGATCCAGGATGGGTCCTTGATCCCGGAAGATCTCCTGGAGAAGGAAGTGGCGCCCCACTCCAGTGTTCTTGCCTGGGAAATCCCATGGACAGAAGAGCCTGGTGGGCTGCACTCCATGGGGTCACAAGAGTTGGACACGACTGAGTGACTAAACCACCACCAACAACAACCACTACTCTGTTCCTGTATCTATGTGTTTGTTTTTATTCATTCATTTTGCTTTTTGTTTGTATTTTATATGTCTAAACAATATTTTGAAGTGCATTTTTGTTTGCTCTTAAGCTCTTTAGAACACAACATGCCCTTATAAAAAATGGGGAGATAAAATGTAAAAAGAATAGAAACACAAATAGCTTTATAGACTAAAGCAAAGCAAAAGAGATTTTTAAAAAGCCAAAAATAAGACTGCAATAAATGAACACATGACTCTGATCTGAAGCTAGTTTTGAGGAGTATATATTTTTTCATGATTATCATTGTGTTGGTTATAGTTTATCCCAACTAAATCTGAAAATGTGAGTAACTCAACTTATTTTGCACCAAACCATTCGTCAAAACAAGTAACCTAATAAATGGATCATAATTTCACTGTTGTAGCTCCTGGGCAGAAAAGGTGAGAGCCTGAAGGGAAGATAATTCAAAACTACAGAACAGATGCCCAAATATATGACAAGACAACATCCTGAATAAGCAAAGTATTATGTGAAAGTTGACTGTTGACTATAAATATTTTTTGAGCACTTGAAATTGCACATTGAAATTTAGCAAGCCATCCACTTCTGAAGGTTTCATCTTGCTTCCTCTTACTGTGCTTCCATTAAATGAGACCTTTCCTTATTTTCTACCTAGAGGACAGATAGTCACAAAGCAGTATTCTATTGATGTAAAAGAGTCAATAAAATTTCTTTGTGCCAAGTTTACTACTATTTATTGCTTATTCTATGGAGGAAAGAAACAGCCAAACAAATGATTGTTTCATGTAAATGACCTAAGGGGAAAAAAAAGAGTACTAAATAGGAGATAGCAATTCCACTCCTGAAAATATAGCCAAAAAAAGCACTCATTCAAAAAGAACAGCCCAATGTTCATATTGGCATTATATACAACTGCCAAGATATGGAAGCAACCTAGGTGTCCATCAACAGATGAATGGGAAGAAGAACAAGTACCCCCCTGAACACAAACACCACACACACAGGAACAAAACTCAGTCATAAAAAAGCATAAAAATTTGCCTTCTGCAGAATCATGGGTGGACTTGGAGGGCATTCTAAGTAAAGTCATATAGAGAAAGACAAATATCATATAATATCACTTACATGTGGAATCTAAAAAACACAACAAGAAACTAGTGAATAGTACCAAAAAGAGGCTGACTCACAAATACAGAAAACAAACTACTGATGACCAGTGTGGGGAAGGGGCCACAAGGGGTAGACGAGTGAAAGGTACAACCTATTGGGTGTAAGAGAGACTCAGGAATATATGGCACAACAAGAGGAACATAGCCAATATTTTATAAATGCTTTGTAACTGTAAATGGCAAGTAACCTCTAAAAATTGTGTAAGAAGTTAAAATACAGACAGGAGATGCCCCTTTACATTATGAAATTTTGACTTACGATTTGATTTGAGTTCCCAAACGTTTAAAATATTTTGCTTTAAAAATCTGATTTACAAGCAAATAGTTATGTAATCCAAAGGTCTTTCATAGGCAGCATTTTAAAAAATTGTTTAAAAATCCTAAAGTTCTTAAATGGGGACTAAAACTCAGTTGAGTTGATATATAAAATCGACCCTTACATCCACTTATTTGTTTTTAATAGACTATTCTAATTATCACATTCTTGTGATTATGTAGGAAAAAGTAGGATTAAGAGAAATTATTATCAAATATTTTGTCAATTAATAGTCACAACTGAATTAGAGAAAGATAGGAAAACTGACTATCATAAGAAAAGTGAGAGTATAATACTAATTAGCATCTATATACACTTGCTCTTGTCAGTAAGGTACAACACTGAACATTTTTTAAAACATAAACCTATTTCATATTCCTTACAACTGATCAGTACATACTGTTGAGTAAGATAACTGAAAAAATGGTGATTTGTCAAGTTGAATAAGTCATTATCACTATTGTATGCTTTCCTTAAACACTGAAGTTACAATATAGCATGAAAATGCATTCAACATTCACATAGTGATGAATAAACCAAAATAGAATCACCACTAAAATTAAAATCGCCAACGGTTGAATAAACTTTTATAATGAAAATGACTTGGCCATTAAGAATAATACAGAAATCTACAGTGTTCTCAAAAAGCAGAGAAGAAGTTGTGATACATATATACAATGGAATATTACTCAGCCATAAAAGGAACAAAACTGGGTCATTTGTAGTGATGCGGATGAATATAGAGTTTGTTGTACAGAGTGAAGCACGTCAGAAAGAGAAAAACAAATATTGTATATTAACACACATATACAGAATCGACAAAACAGGTATGAATGAAACTAAATTTGCAGGGCAGGAATAGAGATGCAGGTGTAGAGAACTGAGCTGAACACAGTGGGGGAAGGAGACACAGTTGGGACAGACAGAGAGCAGCACTGACATACATACACCACCATGTGTGAAACAGAGCTGGTGGGGAGCTGCTGGACAGCACAGGGGGCTCAGCTCGGTGCTCTGTGATGACATGGGCGAGGGGGAAGGGAGGGAGGCCCAAGAGGGACGGCATACATATATATATATATATATATATATATATATATATATATATATATATATATATACACTTTCAGCTGTTTCATGTTGTTGCACAGCAGAAACTAACACAACGTTCTAAAGCAATTATCCTCCAATTGAAACAAACAAACAAAAAGCAATGCCTTACCAGAAGTTGGATCAGGTACCATGTCGCTTCTACTCTCCTTCCATGACAGCAGGTAGTCAAGGCTGGTGAGGTCTGCAGATTCTATACAACTGTTAACCATCAGCATCATTTGATGAGCTTTTGCGATTCCATAATGAACTTTAGTTTCATCCATCAGAGATATGTTCATTATGTCTGCTGTTGTGTGGAAAGCTTGCTGAAAGTATTCAGAAGCTTTGCTATAGTGGCCCTAAAGATGTAAGAGAAATATTTTTTCTTAATTTTTATTTTACTCTTCCACATATCTGCCCACCGTGGCATGCGCCACACTAATCTTTCAACAGTTTTAGCAGTTTATCTTCAAGAAGAAAGATGACAAGCAGGATCTCTCTTAGAGTAAGTTTTCTTTTAAAAGTTGTGATTACTAACCATGCAATATCTTAAAATTAATTCACCAAGAAAGGAATATCAACCAGGTGGAATGCTATTTCAAAATATAACACAGGGTTTTTTTGGATCCTTTTTTTGACCACATTCTGAGGCATGTGAGATCTCAGCTTCCCAACCAGGGATCAAACTCACACCCTAGGCAGTGGAAATGCAGAGTCTTAACCACTGGACTGCAGAAGAAGTCCTCTAAAACAGGATTTATATGAGAATTAGATTTTGTAATTAAGAAAATATAAAATTGTATCAAATACATTTGTATGCCAATTAAATAAATATGATTGGAAAATAATATCAATGTTGAATATGAAAATAAAACTACTTAAAATTATAAATTGTTCTGTTAGATATCAAAGATATGGGACAAAATAGATGAAAATACATGACTAGACCAAATGTTTCTATTTTTAAAACCAGAGAAGTATAACTATCTAATTATTGTTCTAGCTATCATCCTGAGCTTTAGGCTGTTCATTTTTTCTTAAAGTCTTTATTGAGTTTGTTACAATACTATGTCTGTTGTTTATGTTTTTGGTTTTTTGGTTGAGACACATGTGGGATCTTATCTCCCCCACCAGGGATCAAATGTGTAACTCCTGTACCAGAAGTGTACTAGAAGTGCAAGTCTTAACCACTGGACTGTTTCAGGTGGTAATATCAATTTCGAAGAATTATTCATAAATAAATAAACATATATTTGAATTTCCAGAATTATTTTGATATATTATTATGTTGAAACAAGCTCATTCATCCAATGAACAGCTATTATTTGCCAGGCCCATGCCAGGCAGTAGAGATTCAGCAATGAATAAAGTTTATACAAGCAGGCAAGCTTACTGCTAGTGAAAAAGTGAAAGTGAAAGTCGTTCAGTCGTGTTCCACTCTTTGTGACTCCCATGGACTTCTCCAAGGAATTCTCCAGGCTGGAATACTGAAGTGGGTAGCCTTTCCCTTCTCCAGGGGATTTTCCCAACCCAGGGATTGAACCTAGGTCTCCTGCATTGCGGGCAGATTCTTCACCAGATGAGCCACAAGGGAAGCTCTACTGCTAGTGGAAGTATTCATTTATTAGTATTCTAACTTTTATTAGGCTTTTTTTTTTTAAACAAATGCTTTCTCCCCTAAATACTTCTATATTAGGTAATCATTCTTCCATCAAATTGTGCCTAGAGTTCAATCTTGAGACACACACACCTGTCATAAAACTGCTGTCAATCTAGATTTCTCTAGTTTAAAGCTCTCTTAAGTAATACAATATCAATTCTTCTCTGATGCAACAATTTTTACACATACCTTTTTAGAGCAAGGTTTCATTAGCGTGCTTTGTAATTCCAGATTTTTACTCTTTTAATCCCCTCTCCAAAGGTTCTGTCCAACCCTCCACAGTTTCTGTTATCAGTGAATCCTCCTATTCTATTATAAAATTCAGGAGATTCCAGTAATTAATCCTGGTAATCTCAAATATGAGTTTGAGGATACATAAGTGATATATAGAAATGAATTTATGCATCTCATAAGTGCATTTTATTGGAAGAAACAACTTCACTTAATGTTAGAAGTATCAGTAACAAGCATTTAGTGCACAATTTCAGGACAGGATCTTGATGACATCATAGACCTTGAAACAAAACTTACATTATTACACTATAAGAGAATTTTCATGCATTATTGTGATCCTTCTTAGTGTCTAAATTGTCATCACTCTGTCCAGTGAGCAAGCTCAAAGTAAATGGGCATTTTTTTAGTACAAAGGAGGAATCATTTCTTACATATTTTCCTTACCATGTTACTGTTGGAACTACCATTGTTTTAATTATGTGATTATGCTCTGACCTCATTAGAGGATAAAAGATCTCATAAAGGGTCCATATCTATTTATTTTCCCTAAAATATTCTCATCTGACTTCTTTACATTGATGGTATATTTTGCATTAAAAACCAGTCACATCAGGAGGGTGGGATGGGTGGTCCATCTTCTATCATTATATAGCAAAAGGTAAATTAATTAGGATGTTTTTAAGATGTGTTAACTTTAATTATAATAGCACTATAATAATTAGAGGAAACTGTATATTTCCAAATAGAGTTTAATATTATAATTGTGGTCTTATAAATAATATTATTTCTTGGAAATTACTGTTAAGAATACAATCAGAGGGACTTCCCTGGTCATCCAATAGCTAACGCTTTGTGTTCCCAGGGCAGGGGGACTGGATTCGATCCCTGGCTGGGAACTCGATTCCACATGCCACAACAAAGAATTCAGATGCCGTAGCTAAAGATCCCACATGTTGCAAACTAAGACCTGGTGCAGCCAAATAAATTAAATAAATATTGAAAAAAAATACAATTAGAATATATTTCATGAATAATATAGAGCCAGAAAAGGTATGACGAGGGCTGTTTATAGAGGTCCTTAAAAGGTAGACTGACAAGGATCAGCACTGTTAGAGTTGCTTTTAAAGATTCAGTGCGATTTTTCAAAATGTCAAAATACTGGACAAAAATGAAGCAGAAGCTTGGAATTTTAAAAGGGACTACTTACTCTCAACTACTATAAAATTGGTTACAAATTTATGGATCAATTCAATGAACTCACGTATTTTTGTTCACAAAAATATTTTGAACTCTGTGCCAGGTTCTCTTCTAGAAATTGGAAAGAAATTTAAAAAGGGCAGGCCTGTTCTCTGTTTTCATTAAGCTCCCATTCTAGAAACATTCAACAAGGAGAAGAAAAACATCATAAACAAGAAAATGATGATAAGTGCTGCATGGCAAACTCTAGTCACACGAAAGGGTGAGCTGGTGGCTACTTTTATTAGGCTGCCCCAGGGAAGACCTCTCTGAAGATGTGGCATTTAGCTGAGTTCTGAGTGACAAGAAGCCAGCCATGTGAAGTTCTGCTTGGGGAGCTGTCCACACAAAGCATCCTGGCTAAGGCAAATGTCCTCAGGTAGAAATCAGCTCAGCATATTTGAAGAACTCCTTGAAAGTCTCTTTGCCTGTGGTGGAGAGGATAAGGAAAGAGGAAGGCAACGAAATCAGAGACTGGGGGTGGGGGAGATAATGCATCTCATACAGACTTTCTAGTCAGGGTGAGGATTTATATTTATGTTCCCAGTAGCCTGAGAAGCAATGGAAATGTTTTAATACAAGAAATATCATGATTTTATTTACGTGAGTGCGTGCTAAGTCACTTCAGTAGTGTCCGACCTTTCGTGACCCCATGGACTGTAGCCCCCCAGGCTCCTCTGTCCATGGGATTCTCCAGGAAAGAATATGGAGTGGGTTGCCATGTCCTTCGCCAGGGGAACTTCCTGATCCAAGTATTGAACACACATCTTTTACATCTCCTGCATTGGCAGGCAGGTTCTTTAGCCCTAGTGCACCTGGGAAGCAATTTTATTCACATTTTGAAACAATTACTTGGGCTTCTGTGTGCAGACTGGATTAGATGGAGGAGAAATGGCGAAAGAGGTTCAGAGCTTACTTCAATAGTACACATGACAAAACATAGTGTCCGAACCAGATGTGGGTCATCTGGAGAGAGGAGGGTGGATTTGAGGTGTGTTTTGGTGGCAGGAAGGTCAGGGTTTGCTTCTGGATTGGATACAAAGCAGGAAGGGAAAGAAGAATCAAGACTACCCAAACGAATGGCTGGAGCAGTGGAGCTGATGGATAATGGTTGTCATTTATTGAAATGTGGGAGCCTTGGGAGAGGTAGGTCAAGGGAGGGAGGAAACATACAAATCTGAGATGTCTATTAGGAGACATCCAGGGAGAGATGCTTGGGGGACAGCTGGCTTCACACGTCCTGAGTCCCAAGGCGAGATCAGAGTTGGAGATATACATTTGGATGGTATTTAAAGCCATGGGCCTATCTGAGGTCAGAAAAGAAGAGCTCACAGATTGAGAAGAGAAGTTTGCCTACAGAATGCCTGAATAGTATTCCATCCTGCTTAAACACTAAGTAGAGAGAGAAACAGAATTTAGGGAGAAAGATGGATGAGTTGAGTTCAGTTTTTAATAGGTTATATTTTAAGAGATCTAAGTGAAGATGTCAAATAGGCAGTGAGAATGAGCCTACATGAAGGAGGGAGACCTGAGTTTGAGAAACTAAGTTAAATGCTACTGTGTATCCAATATATGCCAGGAACCATGTACATATTTTTAAATTTCTCATCCTCAGATAACCAGTCTTCAAGGTGTCTTGTTACTGATATATGAAAGATGAGGAAACGGAGGATGAAAGAATTAACTTGCCCAAGGTCACAGTTAAGAAACATCTAAGGGCAGATTCAAAGTCAGGTGGGCAAAAGTTGGTATAGTTCCTCTGTCCTGCTATAGTTTTATTCAAGAAAAAGCTTAACATTAATAGATAGTGTGTGTTCCAAATAGCTTGTGAAATTGTTTGGGTAGGATAACTGGAACAAAGGCATTTAATACAATTAGGAAACATTTCTAAGCAACTGAGTAGCAGATATATGAAATAATGTTTTTAATGAAATAATGCTAATAATGATTGATGCTTTTTCTAGGAAATGGCTTTTTAGGAGTAGGAGGAAATTTAGGATGCTGCAAAAAGACAAGGAGAAGAAAAAATAACTATCACTTAGTTCTAATCCACTTAGCTATACATTTTCAAATCATACTTTTAGAGTAATAATTTAGAGTAATGATTTAACATCTCAGACTCAGCCTGAGAAGTCATCAGTAGATTTTCTGACTTGAGAAAATACCAGCAGAGAATCACAAAACTGCACAAAAATGGAGCATAACATTAATAATTTTAGTTTCGAAGCTTTGTCTTGAAGTCTGTGATGTCATAAAAACATTAAAGTATTACGTTCTCAATATTACGCTGTGACTATTTACTACATTAAGATAAAAGCAATCACAAAGGCATATGAATCTACTTGTATCATTGAAGGTATGCATATTTGAAGAGAGCATGATACCTATAATCCTCCAAATTTTATAACAGAATAGGGATACACTGGTAAAAAATATTAACTTTTGTACTTGACACAGCCTTTGGATATTATTCATTTCTAGCTTTAGATATTAAATTCTTCTTCAAAAATTACTAATCAGAGAATAAAGTACATGTGGATAAGATACTCTTGGTAAAAAATTAAGAAAATGTGAGTATAAAAATATGGCATGCATGCTAAATTGCTTCAGTTGTGTCCAACTCTGTGCAGCCCTATGGACTGTAGCCCACCAGGCTCCTCTGTCCATGGGATTTTCCAGGCAACAGTAGTGGAGTGGGTTGCTATGCCCTCCTCCAGGGGATCTTCCTGACCCAGGGACTGAACCCGCATCTCTTACGTCTCCTGCATTGGCAGGCGGGTTCTTTACCACTAGTGCCACCTGGGAAGCCCTTACAAAAATATTACCCCTCAGATATGTTTATGCCTTTTACCTTCCTTATGCTTTCTGTGATTGGGAAAATACAGGCTGATATTCTATGTCCACGTTATAGTTAAAAAAACACATAACTGTATTCTGGGTATTGTTTGGTAGGAGGGTGAAACGATTTGTGCTTTTTGCACCTCCCTTTTGAAGGACGATCCTTTTAAAAAGGTAAGACTACACATATTTTGGGACTTCTCTGGGGGTCCAGTGGTTAAGACTTTGCCTTCCAATGCAGGGGGTGTGGGTTTGATCCCTGGTCAGGGAACTAAGATCCCACATGCCTCTCAGTCTTAAAACCTAAAACAAAGCATTATTATAACAAATTCAATAAAGACTTTCAAGAAAACTGTCCACAATCTTCTCCATCCCCCCCAAAAGACTACACATATTTATTAGGAATGTCAATTCTGCCACCCTAGGATAAGCTTGCCCATTAGATGGTGAGCTGCACAAAGGCATAAGTGTTGACTCTTGTTTTCATCACTATATCCTGAAAAAGTACATAAAAGGAAATACAAAATCAGTAATACAGGGTCACCAGAGGCAGAGAGCAGAACACAGAGACTGGGGGGGCAGGCATCCATCAGAGAGAGAACCCTGGGGGTGACACATGGGTGGGAGCACAAAGAGGGGCAACAAAGTGGGGAGAGGGAGAGGACAGCCACGGGGGCCAGAGTGGTTCCAGAAAGACAGGGCCGGCAGAAGGCAAGCAAGTGGGCGAGGGAGAGGACGGCCATAGGGGCCAGAGTGGTTCCAGAAAGATGGGGCCGGCAAGAGGCAAGCAAGTGGGGAGAGGGAGAGGACGGCCACAGGGGCCAGAGTGGTTCCAGAAAGACAGGGCCGGCGGAAGGCAAGCAAGTGGGCAAGGGAGAGGACGGCCATAGGGGCCAGAGTGGTTTCATAAAGACAGGGCTGGCAAGAGGCAAGCAAATGGGTGAGGAAGAGGACGGCCACAGGGGCCAGAGTGGTTCCAGAAAGATGGGGCCGGCAAGAGGCAAGCAAGTGGGCGAGGGAGAGGACGGCCACAGGGGCCAGAGTGGTTTCATAAAGACAGGGCTGGCAAGAGGCAAGCAAGTGGGTGAGGAAGAGGACGGCCACAGGGGCCAGAGTGGTTCCAGAAAGATGGGGCCGGCAAGAGGCAAGCAAGTGGGCGAGGGAGAGGACGGCCACAGGGGCCAGAGTGGTTCCAGAAAGATGGGGCCGGCGAGAGGCAAGCAAGGTGGGTGAAGAAGGAGGAGAGGAGAAAGGGTGACAGCCAAGAAGAAAGGGCACAAAACATTATTTCTGAATGAGAGGACAGGGAGAAGGCCAATGAGCCAGGGTGAGCAAGAGAGAAGGGTGTAAAAAGAAATGAGATGCATGTTTCCCACTGTAGAAACTACATATGGTTATTTTATTCATTCAAATTGATTTCAGACTCTTACTTTCTTAATAAAAAGTCTAAATAATTCCGAAATGATTAAAATCATTGACATGGCAAATGCAGTGGTTCAGTGGATGAGTTTGAATACCACTGCCACCTAGAAGCTTGGTGAGCTGGGGTAGGTTACTCCAGCATTCTGAGCTTGGCAAAAAGGTAACTGTGTGATACTATGTGAGAGCAACAGTTAGAAGCAGACATGGGACCACTGACTGGTTCAAAATTAGGGAAGGAGTATGACAAGGATGTACATTGTCACCCTGGTCATTTAACTTCTATGCAGAGGGCATCATGTGAAATGCTGGGCTGGATGAAACCCAATCTGATCTGGGTTTCATCCAGCAACCCAACATTGCTGGCAGAAATATCAACAATCTCAGATATGCAGATGATACCACTCTAATGGCAGAAAATGAGGAGGAAATAAAGAGCCTCTTGAAGATGGTGAAAGAGGAGAGTGAAGAAGCTGGCTTAAAACCCAACATTCAAAAAACAAAGATCATGGCATCTGGTCCCAACACCTCATGGCAAACAGAATGGGAAAAGGTGGAAATAGTAACAGATTTTATTTTCTTGGGCTCCAAAATCACTGCAGACGACAACTGCAGTCACGAAATTAAGACATTTGTTCCTTGGAAGGAAAGCTATGACAAACCTAGATAGTGTATTAAAAAGCAGAGACATCACTTTGCTTATTACAAAGGTCTACATAGTCAAAGCTACGGTTTTTTCAGTAGTCATACTGGAGAGAGTTGGACCATAAAGAAGGGTGAGTGCCAAAGAATTGATGCTTTTGAATTGTGGTGCTGGAGGAGACTCTTGAGAGTCCCTTGGACTGCAAGGAGATCCAACCAGTCAATCCTAAAGGAAATCAACTCTGAATATTGATGGGAAGGACTGACACTGAAGCTGAAGCTCCATTACTTTGGCCACCTGATGTGAAGAGCCAGCTTATTGGAAAAGACCTTGCTGCGGGGAAAGATCGAAAGCAAAAGGAGAAGGGGGCGGCAAAGGTGAGATGGTTAGACAGCATCACTGATTGAACAGACTTGAGTTTGAGCAAACTCCGAGAGATAGTGAAGGAAAGGGAAACTGGGTGTGCTGCAGTCCATGGGGTCACAAAGGGTTGAACACGGGTGAGCAGCTGAACAGCAGCAACAACAACCTAGAAGAGGAAGAAGTAACAGGCATTTCCCTTCCCAGCCACTGCCTTCTGCATTGACTAAGTCCTGCTTTCCTGGGGCTATTCTGGACAATATACTATGGGAAGATGAGGATCAAATAAAAACAGAAGTTTAAAATTATGCAAAGAAACACAGTATGCTCACTTTTTCGTTGTAGATGTCCCCAAGCATTGTACTTGCTCTCACAAAATCCAGGTTTTGAAAGTTGTTTCTTGCAATTTTCATAACTTTTTTCAAGTATTTGACTGCTTCTGCCATCTGTCCTTGGCTAGAAAAAAAAGAAAAAGAAACCATGAAAGTCTCATCTCATTTAATACCACATTAAGAGAAGATTTCTTTGTGTCTTTGCTTTAGAAAGTGTTAAGACAGGATATCCCGATATGATAATGAAATGTAGGGTGTAAATTTTAAAAACATGTAGCTCATCTTTGATAGAGTGTACAGTGAGTTAGAACATGAGCCTTTAAACTTATGGATTACTGGTAGGATTGTAAAATGGTGTCATTGCTTGGAAAAACAACTTGTCAATTCTTCAAAAAGTGTAATAGTTACCATATGACCCAAGAATCACACTCCTATGTATATACCCAAGAGAAACGAAAACACACATTCACCCAAAAACTTGTACATAAATGTTCTTATCAATAATCATGATAATAGCTAAGAAGTGGAAACAATCCAAATGTCTATCAATTGAAGGGATAAGCGAAATGTGCTATATTCATACCACAGAATGTTATTCAGCCATAAAAAAGAATGAAGTAGTGATACATCCTGCAACATGGATAAACATACTAAATGCGAGAAGCCAGTTACACACAAAAAATCCCCACATATGATATGATTCCATCTACGTGAAATGTCCAGAAATGCGAATCTACAGTGGCTACCCACTCGCTGAAGAGTTCCATGGACAAGAACCTGGCAGGCTACAATCCATGGGGTCCTGAAGAGTCAGACATGACTGAGCAGCTAACACAACAATGATAGAAAGCAAGTTAATAGTTACCAGACACTGGGGCAGTGGAGGCGGGGAGGGGGTCTCGGGTAGGGAACTGGGTGTGGCTGCTAACAGGTGTGGATTTCTTTTTGAAGCGAATAAAATGATCTGAAATTAAGTAGTGGTGATGGTTGCACAACTCTGTGAACATACTAAGAACTACCAAATCCTAAAATTTACATGTAAAATCTATGCCATATGAATTACATCTCAGTAAAGCTGTTATATTTTTTTAAAAAATAAAACCTCTAAAAAGGTTGAAAATTTATGCATTCCTTTGCAAATGAAACCAATTCTTTGAGAGGGAGGCATATGTGATTCATAAAATATTTGCTGGAGGTATTAGAAAAAATATAATGAAAATAGAGGATTGTTAAATCTCTTAACCAGGATTCAAGAAAGGAAAGATAAATCCCGGAGATGGAAGGAGCCTGGCTCCTGGTATAAGCTTCTGGCAAATGGCAAGAATTTATATAAACAAGAAATAAGACCTAATTTTCATAAGTCACTGAGATGTTGGAGACTGTTGCTACTGTTGCTGCTGCTGCTGCTAAGTCGCTTCAGTCGTGTCCGACTCTGTGCGACCCCACAGATGGCAGCCCACTAGGCTCCTCTGTCCCTGGGATTCTCCAGGCAAGAACACTGGAGTGGGTTGCCATTTCCTTCTCCAGTGCATGAAAGTGAAAAGTCAAAGTGAAGTCGTTCAGTCATGTCCGACTCTTAGCGACACCATGGACTGCAGCCTACCAGGCTCCTCCGTCCATGGGATTTTCCAGGCAAGAGTACTGGAGTGGGGTGCCATCGCCTTCTCCAATGAGTAAGAGCTAAACAGTAAAGGATAATAGCAAGTGGAAAGGAGCTTCCCTGGTGGTTCAGTGGTAAAGAATTTGCCTGCCAAGTGGGTTCGATCCCTGTGTTGGGAAGATCCCCTGGAGAACCCACTCCAACTATTCTTGCCTGGGAAATCCCATGGACAGAGGAGCCTGACAGGCTACAAGCCACGGGATCGCCAAAGTCGGACACAACTAAGCGACTAAACAACAAATGGAAAGGGTCTAAAAATCTCTTTAAAAGAGCCAATTATTTGAAAGTCAGTCTAAAGAGACAGGTCTTTTCTTTGAAGAGCTAGTTGTAGTGATGTCTTATGCGAAGAACACTTGGGGGTCCATGAGATCAAGAACAAAGGTGAAAAATCCTTGAGCAACCAATGAAAAAGACATTAATTTGTGTAAACAGCTCCATCCAAGGTATCATATGCTGTGAGCATTTTTTAATAGATGTAGCTGAAGCTACCTTTAACAACTCAAGGGACATTTAACTGCTGATTCAAAGACTGCTGACTCAAAGACTGCTGATTCACAGCCATAAAGATTTACAGGCATAAGATTACACACAAGGCCAGAACTGATTTCAAACTAATGACTCCAAATTAAGCATCCTGAAAAAATTTAATATCTTTTGAATATCTGACATTTTTGGGGTCAATCCCTAAAAAAGAATGACGAATCTAAGATGATACACAATCCCATTGTTAAATCACTCAGAAATATTGAAATTTTTTATTGAAGTGACAAAATCCAAAATTTAGAGGTTTTTAAAGTAACAGGAAACACCGTCATTGTATTCCTCAAAGGAGCATAACAAAGGAAAACCCCTACTCCTGATTGTCTCTGAATTCCTAGAACCACCTATCTTTGCTTTCACAGGTCAGCAGTTACCAGTGAGCATCTGTGCTCTGACCCTTAATAAATAACAAAATGAAATTCTGAAACTCGGAGCTTGTTTTGCGATCTTGCATGAAAATGTGTTTGTCACTCAGACATGTCCAACTCTTTGCAACCCCATTGAATGTAGCCCACCAGGGTCCTCTATCCATGGAACTCTCCAGGCAAGAATACTGGAGTGGGTCGCCATTTCCTTCCCCAGGGGGGTCTTCCCAACCCAAGTATTGAACCCAGGTCTCCCGTATTGCAGGCAGACTCTTTACCATCTGACCCACCAAGAAAGCCCAAGAAGGGCATTTCTTTATGTTTATACGGCAAAGATTTACTCAGAGGAGATCCAGATAGGGTGGTATCAAATATGGCATATGGAGAAGTTTTACTAACAACTTTTTTAATTATTACAACTATAGAAAAATTCAGCAATATTGAAACCATATTTCATTGATTCTAAAACACACACTTTCCCATATTTTAACATTCCCTAAATTGAGATCCCTCCCTGAGAACAGGTGACATCTTATAGTTTTTCATAGACAGGAGTGGTCAAGTCATAGTTGTTACTGAACTTGTCCATGTCTTTTGACATGACTCATGATCGTAATGCCTTGATCCTTCTGTTGACAACTACTTAATGATAATTTCAGAAAGAAATATGAGGACTGATTGTTTTCTGAAATCCTGGAAGATAAGAAAGTACCAGTTTCAAGACTGGTAGATTGGTAACCCATGACTTGGAAGAAATACTGAAAGCAGGGGACACTGGAGCCCTATTTGAAGAAAGGCTACATAGCACCAATGTTCTTGATGACATAAAAAAGATAAGGATGAGAAAAAAATGGTGACAAGTTGAGTTTAATGGTGATTCAGAAGTATTGGACTTCGAATGCAAAGATGTTCAAGGAATATGAATTTACTTTGTTTATAGTTTCTTTTTACAAGAATTCTCAAGAATCATTGTAAAAATACTTATTGTGAATGAGTCTAAAACAGCTCTCTTATTAAGTGTAAAATACAAATTTTAAGCAAAAAGAAAGCATTATGTCACAGTTTAGTTGGAATATTTTTATTGTACAATGTGTAGTCCAATAGGAAGAATGTTAGATTCAGTAAAATCTGAAAATAAAGCTACTTGTTCAGTGTAACGAATTCAGTTAGTTCACTGATTAATGACTTTTTGATTAAAAATGTCTAGGAAGTGTAAAATTCACATTGAATTTATATGTATATACATGAAACGACTAGGACATAATGAGATCAAACAACTCTAAAACTGGTCTAATTATTTATGGTTCTAGCAAATCTCTATCTGAATTGACTCAACTTAATTTTATGCAAAAGTTAACTTACCCAATTTTTCATGTTTCTGTTTATGTCATGTGTGTATAGCCATAAAGCGATGAAATACCCAACACTGTTCCATTTGTATGTTGGGCATCAAAATATTAACTGTTCTCACTTTACACATTCATTTGCAAAATGGCCTTCATTTTCCTGGTTGCAGTTAAAAGAGCAAAATCTAACATTCACCCAAATCTCTGAACAAATAGAACTCACTGTAGAATCATTTCTTCCATGAGTGTTTATAATCAATAATTGATGAGCTATTACTATATGTAATAAATAGTTGGAAAAGCACTTCTTGACAAGGTAATGTAAAAGATAATATTTGATTATTAGTGGTAAGGCCTTGAGATCTGTCACACCAGAAATGGTCATATATGGAATAAATAAGTTAATGCAAAAACATTTCATATATTTAGAATTTTCATAAAATAATCCCATTATTATATAATGGGATATGTGTGTTAGCATCACCATTAGGAAAATTAAATTTGTTTGGCTTCTTTACAAATCAATTAAAATGAGTTAGAAAATTATGTTTATACCAAGGAGGAATCATCTAAGATTAGAACTCTTATTCACCTTGGAAAAAATGTCAACCTGCCTTGAAACATTGACTAAAATGAGCTAGTTTATCTAAATGCTATTTTTCTGTGATCTATATGGAAATAAACACAGCAGCTCTGAGGAAAAACTGCATATCATTAATCCACAGTCTTTGATCTATACTAAACATTTAATAAAACTAGTCTTTAATGTCAAAAGAGAGGGGTGAATCGTATGGTATAGGAATTATATCTCAATAAAGCTGATACAAAAAAAAAAAAACATTTAAAAAGTTTATAATGGGTGAATGGTAGTTTGTTTTTGCAAGTGTCCCTCAGCAGTGAAATCTGCTTCACTAAAGTCACCTAACAGAGTTTTGCCAAGAAAACACACCGGTTATAGCAAACACCAACAACACAAGAGAAGACTCTACACAAGGACATCACCAGATGATCAAAACCAAAGTCAGATTGATTATATTCTTTGCAGCCAAAGATGGAGAAGCTCTATACAGTCAGCAAAAACAAGACGGGGGGCTGCCTATGGCTCAGATCATGAACTCCTTATTGCCAAATTCAGACTGAAATAGGAGAAAATAGGGAAAATCCCTAGACCATTCAGATGTGACCTAAATCAAATCCCTTATGATTATACAGTGGAACTGAGAAATAGATTCGAGGGATTAGATCTGATAGAGTGCCTGAAGAACTATGGGCAGGGGTTGGTGACACTGTACATGAGAAAGGGATCAAAACCATCCCCAAGAAAAATAAATGCAAAAAGGCAAAATGGTTGTCTCAAGTAGGGCCTTACAAAGAGTTGAGAAAAGAAGAGAAGTGAAAGGCAAAGGAGAAAAGGAAAAATATACCCATTTGAACGCAGAGTTCCAAAGAATAGCAAGGAGAGATAAGAAAGCCTTCCTCCGTGATCAATTCAAAGAAATAGAGGAAAGCAATAGAATGGGAAAGACTGGAGATCTCTTCAAGAAAATTAGATATATCAAGGGAACATTTCATGCAAAGATGGGCACAATAAAGGACAGAAACAGTACAGACCTAACAGAAGAAGAAGATACTAATAAGAGATGGCAATAATACACAGAAAAACTGTACAAAAAAGATCTTCATGACCCAGATAACCATGATGGTGTGATCATTCACCTAGAGCAAGACATCCTGAAGTGCTAAGTCAAGTGGACCTTAGGAAGCATCACTACGAACAAAGCTAGTGGAGGTGATGGAATTCCAGCTGAGCTATTTCAGATCCTAAAAGATGATGCTGTGAAAGTGCTGCTCTCAATATGCCAGCAAATTTGGAAAACTCAGCAGTGGCCACAGGACTGGAAGCGGTCACTTTTCATTCCAATCCCAAAGAAAAGCAATGCCAAAGACTGTTCAAACTACCACACAATTGCACTCATCTCACATGCTAGCAAAGTAATGCTCAAAATTCTCCAGGCCAGGCTTCAACAGTACTTGAATCGTGAACTTCCAGATGTTCAAGTTGGTTTTAGAAAAGGCAGAGAAATCAGAGGTCAAATTGCCAGCATCCACTGGATCATCGAAAAAGCAAGAGAGTCCTAGAAAAACACCTACTTTTGCTCTGTTGACTACCCCAAACCTTTGACTGTGTGGATCACAACAAACTGCGGAAAATTCTTAAAGAAATGGGAATACCAGAACATTTGACCTGCCTCTTGAGAAATCTGTATGCAGGTCAAGAAACAACAGTTAGAACTGGACATGGAACAACAGACTGGTTCCAAATTGGGAAAGGAGAACATTCAGAAAATTAAGATCATGGCATCTGGTCCCATCACTTCATGGTAAATAGATGGGGAAACAATGAAAACAGTGACAGACTCTCTTCTTGGGCTCCAAAATCACTGCAGATGGTGACTGCAGCCATGAATTTAAAAGATGCTTGCTCCTTGGAAGAAAAGCTATGACCAACCTAGACAGAATATTAAAAAGCAGAGATATTACTTTACCAACAAGGTCCATCTAGTCAAAGCTATGGTTTTTCCAGTAGCCATGTATGGATATGAGAGTTGGACTATAAAGAAAGCTGAGTGCCGCAAAATTAATGCTTTTGAATTGTGGTGTTGGAGAAGACTCTTGAGAGTCCCTTGGACTGCAAGGAGATCAAACCAGTCAATCCTAAAGAAAACCAGTCCTGAATATTCATTAGAAAGACTGATGCTGAAGCTGAAACTCCAGTACTTTGGCCACCTGATGCGAAGAACTGACTCATTGGAAAAGACCCTGATGCTTGGAAAGATTGAAGGTAGGAAGAGAAGGGGATGACAGAGGATGAAATAGTTGGATGGCATTACCAAGTCTATGGACATGAGTTTGAGCAAGCTCTGGAAGTTGATGATGGACAGGGAGGCCTGATGTGTTGCAGTCCATGTGGTTGCAGAGAGTCAGACGCGACTGAGCGACTGAACTGAACTGAACTCACGGGCAATTTCTTAATCATGTACCACTACCTATTATGTATGTACTAATTCCCATATGCACATGCCTGACATATCTATATTTCTAGCCCTGATTTCACCCTCTATTTTCAATTGTCCAGACATAGTTGGTATGCTAAGGAAGACAGTTCTTTCCAAGTGATATCATCTAATGATGACACCAATGGCATTTTGGGGATTAATCTTCAGGAAACCACTTCATAGTGGAGTGATACAAAGCGTTCACAAGTCATTTAATGTGTTTTGCTCTAAAAATGGGGTTACTCTCAGAGATTATTTTCTATGTTTTCTAAATGTGTCTCTAGATCAGTTTGGCTGTTTTGAAAGATCAAGCCCACCTCTCCATCTATGATGTTGAGTAGGAGCTATCCAAAAGGACATCCCACGAGCTCAGAAAGAACTTCAAAAGAGTTTAATTTTTAAAAGACAGTGGCAGGATTAGAGGTATAAACTTGCATAACCTCCAAAGATTTGTTGGGAACAGCATCCATTTTCATAGATAAGCTGTGGTATACTTGTAAAACTAAATTAAATTGCTTTAAAATCATGGTATGTGCTATGGTAAATGGTAGAAAGATCTAAGCTTGAATCCCAGCTTGGCCTCTTAGATAAATAACTTTGATGACATCTGCACTATTTCTTAGCTTCTGTGTCCTCACTTTTGAAATGGTCATATGTATTGTGAGATGAAAAATTACATATATGGATAGCTTGGCACACAGTAAAAATTCAATAAATGATAGCTCAGATGGTAAAGAATCTGCCTGCAATGTAGGAGACCCAGGTTTAATCCCGGGGTTAGAAAGGTCCCCTGGAGAAGGAATAGGCAACCAACTCCAGTATTCTTGCCTGGAGAACTCCATGGACAGAGGAGCCTGGTGGGCTACAGTCTATGGGGTCACAAAGAGTTCATAACTAAGCAACTAACAGACACACACCAGCGTTATTATTACCTCTCAGTGAAATAAAAAGCTATCAGACTCATAGCTCTGCTGTTACTGTTACTGTTAAGTCACTTCAGTCGTGTCTGACTCTGTGCGACCCCATAGACGGCAGCCCACCAGGCTCCGCCGTCCCTGGGATTCTCCAGGCAAGAACACTGGAGTGGGTTGCCATTTCCTTCTCCAATGCATGAAAGTGAAAAATGAAAGCAAAGTCACTCAGTCATGCCCGACTATTAGCGACCCCATGGACTGCAGCCTACCAGGCTCCTCCATCCATGGGATTTTCCAGGCAAGAGTACTGGAGTGGGGTGCCATTGCCTTCTCCTACGTGGTATTATTTGTCAATAGCTGAGAGGAAAATCAATTTAACTAAGCACTGTTTTCTGAAAATCTTCCATTATGCAATGAATTAAACACCATATTTTGAACACACACTCTGCAAGACAGGCACATAAAGTCTTGGTATCTATTTTCCAGGGACAGAGTAAAAGAACTAACACTGTTTACCTGAGTATCAGGTACTGCCAATGCATTCTTTTTTCCTTTCTTATTGGTAAAAGAATGTTCTATGTTTCAGAAATGGAATGGAATTTTATATTACTGAAGTTGTGAATATTGCATTTTATGATTCTGTTCTCACTTTTTTATAACAAAATTATGAATAATCTTCTTCCACACGTGGGAATAGTTCAGTTCTCCAAAAAAAAGTCATGAAGCTGAATATTTCAAATGCAGATATCATGAGAGGTGCACTCATTACTCCATAATATTTGTTTTGTGGAACAACTAAAATGGTATTGAGAAAGCTTGACAGTATAGGCAAATTAGTAAATAAAATAATTATTTTACTTAGAATTTTAAGCAAATTTGCAGATTTCTAGGACTAAATTGATCGTATTAATTTAACTCTCAAAGATCTTTCTTGAACTGTAATAGTCAAGAAAAAAATGGATGAAATGAGACAGTGAAGACGTTGTATAACTATTTATCAAACCATAGGGGAAATTATTATCTTTATTTAGTAAAAATGGATTCACCGAAGCTTTTTATGTTTGTGTTCCTGAAAGCTGATCTATTTTTGATGGAAGAACATTTTGCATTAGGTTTGGATGGCTGAGGATTGTTAAACTGCAATATATACAAACAAAAAAACAAGTTCAGTGAACAAGAAACACGAAACAGTATAAATAAAACTGCTGCTAGGTGAGTCAAGTTGTTTTTCTCCCAAAGGAGCTACAGATCTCCAAAACATCCAGAATTATCTGGAACTTGCTCTAACAAATAATGCTAGAGAAAAAGGCTTCCTATTATAAATTGTATGCCACACTCAATGAATGTGCAGTGCTAAAGCCAGTATAGTTGTTAATATAACATCTGAAATATAAGCATTATATGCTACTTAAAGGATTTGCACATTTAAAAGTTAGCAATAGATTTAGAAACCAGTCTTTCTTTGCAAGGGGAAAAGTCAAATATTTTCTTATGGGAAACTACAGATTATTTGTATAAGTTAAAGCACAAGGTTAAAATGTTAGACAAATATTAATTCCAGTTTTCTATATGCAGTGCACAGGTGCAACTGGAACAGCGTATTATATGGTATAATCATTAAATTCATTCAACCAGACCTTAGAGAGTTAAAAACATATATTCTGAGGAACAGGACTCCTCGGTCCAAAGAATGAGAATGAAATAGTGCAGAATATTTGTGTATCAAGGTGATTCCAGTTTCCAACTGGGAAAACAGGACTGTTAACACCCACATCCCCTGACAACTGTCCAATTATGTATATCACACTTGGCCTACTGTTTGCAGTAGAAGTAATCAATAAAGGATGTGGTTGAGTGAACATAGATTTTGGTTGAACCAATGCATGAAAACTTAATCATTTACTCAGAGAGAAGAAATCAAATAGAGCAGAGATGAAACAGCCACTGAGGGGTTTGTTGATTGTGCCACCAAGTTTGTGGGCCACAGATGAAAGTAATAAGGCAAATGGAATCAGTGACAGGAGAAAATGTAAAAAGCTATTCTTAATTTCATGAATTAATAGAAATGTTTTGATGTATGTTGCAGGGTCATTTTTAGGAAATTTCACATCAAAGCCTGGATGTTCCATTTTAAAGAATATATGAAAATTACTAGGGCATGTCATTTCTCTCAAGCAAGAAGAAATTAATTTTCAGCTATAACAGAAAGGCAATTTTCACACTTGAAACTTTGTACTGATTGATTTAAAGATCTTCACTGTGGAAAGTTTTCGAGGAAATAATTTAACCCGAGTTTGCAAAAAAATTTACAATTGGTAAGGAATAAACCCAGAGATGGGCTAGTGGTGACCAGTATGTCTTCAACAACTCTCATTTTTGTGATTTTTTTCCCTAGATTTAAAAAAAAATCATTCTGACTATTTGAAGAATTTCAGTAAACAAGGGGGGGAAATGCCAAAAGGAAAATAAGGATATTTCCCTCTGTATTTACTCAAATTGTTTATCTATGTAATAATAATATTCACTTGGTAATTTATCAACCCAGCCTGTCTTTGTTTTATGGACTATAATTCTGGCTTTTATAGCTGTGTCATAGGCAATTGTTCTCATTTTAGAACACTGACTTTTTTTCACTAGATTCCAAGTAGGAGGGAAAAGACATTGTAAATGCTTATTTTCTGTTATACTACTTAAACCCCTGTGCAATTAATATTATTCAGACCAACAGCAAAAATATTAAGCCCTGCTCACTATTAAAACCTTCATCAATAACCCTAACACCAGGGCTGAGTCTACCGTTACCAAACAGGCAACTGTATTACCAAGTCCCTAGTCTTGAGGGAATGTGGCATGTTTTTCAATTGAAAGCTTAGTATAAATTCTTATAACCATTTTAGAACCTTCCAGCCTTGCAGCTTATTCACCCTTCATGCACGCTCAGCTGATGGTCTTAAACACACACTTATCCTAGACATGGCTATCCTCTTCCATTTCCTTTAAAGAGATGAAATATGTTTATAGAGATAGGACTCCCATTAGTGAAACTTATGCAATTGCATAGGGTAGGAGAGAGAGATTTAGAGGTGATGCTAAGCTTCATGTGCAGCTTGATTTATTTTCTAGTCGCCACCACCATAATTTCCTCTATTTTGGTTGTGCTCCATTTCTTGTGTGTTACTGCTAATCTGAGGACAGTTTAGGACTATGAAAGGGTGTGTGTGTGTGTGTGTGTGTGTGTGTGTGTGTATCCAGGCACATGCCAGAGAACACTAAGCTCTTGAAGTGAAATTTTCTAAAAATGAACACAGACTGTATATCAAAGTATTTCTGGTGATAAGTGGACTCAATTTAATAATGTGTATCAGATATCTCATGAGTTTGATCCCTGGGTTGGGAAGATCCCCAGGAGAAGGAAATGGCAAGCTACTCCAGTATTCTTGCCTGGTAAATCCCATGGACAGAGGAGCCTGGCAGGCTCACAAAAGAGTCGGAAATGACTTAGCGACTAAACAAAAACAACAGTCAGGTATCTAGGGTGCTGTTTTCCTACAGGTATAGAATTTTTATTTTTGAAATGTTTCTAGAGTTACTTTGCACAAATAGTGAAAGAATATGTTGTGGTTTACACTCCCCTGACTGGTACTCCAAAAACAGCAAAAAAAGCCACAAAATAGCAGATTTGGATTGGAAAGCTTAAAGTGGCCTTGGGACACTTTCTTCAAGACCTTGGAGGAGCCCTTTTCTATACTCTTCTGTGCATTATCTGGCTACACATGAGCTCAGTCAAGTTCAATCCTTTGTGACCCCATGGACTGTAGCCCACCAGGCTCCTCTGTTCGTGGAATTTCCCAGGCAAGAATACAGTGGTTTGCCATTTCTTCCTCCAGGGGATCTTCCTGACTCAGAGATAGAACCTGTGTCTCCTGAATTGGCAGGTGGATTCTTTAACATTGTGCCACATTTATACAATTAAGAACCCATATCTACCATACAAATCACTGATGACTTCATTGGTATTCTAGTAGATAGGAATTCTTACAAGGGGAATTAACTTCATTTAGTATAAAAGTGAGCTGAGGATACATTTTCTTGTCCATTATATGTTTGCCCCAAGGCAGGTTATTAGATTGTCGAAACAATCTAACAGTTATTGGACTGTTGTTACTTGGTTGCCTCTATCCTCCCCAAAACACCTCATTCTTCACGATAAATCAAATATAGCTGGATCCAAGGGTCTCCAATCAAGATGGTGGAATAGAAGGAGCTCACCTTCTTCCACAAATACATCAAAAATACACCTACACGTGAAACAGTTCTGACAGAATGCCTACTGAACGCTGGCAGAAGATCTCCAACAGCCAAAATTGTAAGAAAGTTACCACATATCCAGGTAGGATGACAAAAGGAGGGCAAAGGAACCGTTATGGGACCTGTGTCCTGAGGAGGGAGCTGTGAAAGAGGAACAGTTCTCTCACTCCGAGAAGCCTCTTCACTGGTAAAGAGATCAGCTGGACAGAAAGGCAGCCTCAGAGGCTTAGACAAGAGTGCAGCAACCGGCTTGCAGCAAGTAGAAGACAGAGAGACCTGCACAGATGGTCTGTGTCACCTCGCTGCACTCCCCAGACCAAGATGCACATTTGCTGGTGTGCACAGGAGCTGAGCGCTGAAGCTCAGGCTTCGGGGGACAGACCTGGGGGAAGGACTGGGGTTGGCTGTGCAGAGACAGCCTAAAGGGGCTAGAGTGTGGGACAGACTACAAGTAGGGGGTATATTCAGAAGGAGCCTAGAAGTGAAGCACTACTATTAACAGGCACACAGAGGGAGGGGAAGGGGCCCCGCCACAGCAGGCTCACACTTGGAGTGCTCACAGCTGGTGCAGCTCTGCTTCTACAAGTTTGGGAACACGCAGGTGCCAGAAGGTTGCCCACACATGGGAGCAGGGCTGAAATCAGAGCCAATCCCCAGGGGCCACACCGCTTAGGAAGCAGAGCTGAAATCTGAGTCCTCTCCGCATGGTTGTGTGATCTGTGAATTTTTGCCACTGCTGCTGCTGGGGTTAGTAGCTGTGGACTTTGAGGGTACACACACCCAGGGATGGGGCCAGAGTCTTGGATGCTTCCATAGCTCCCACGGCAGGTCCAGGCAGGAGGCATAACCCTCCCAGACTTCAGACAATATTACAAAGCTACAGTCATTGAAACAGTGTGGTGTTGGCATTACTGAGGTTCTGGCACCTGACTTCAGTGGATCTGTGCCTATACATCTGCACGGGTGGCTTTGTGAATGCAGTGCCTCAGGGACACCGGGGCACACTGCCTGCGTTCCCATGGCTGAGTCACTGTCAAGAGCAGTTCCCCAAACAGGGTACTGTGTAAGCTCACACAGTGAACGGCAGGCGACACCACAGAACTCACTTCCCAGTGGACAGTCCCCGAGGAGGAATACTCAGTGGCTTCTCTCCCAGTGGGAGTGCTCTGCTTCTGCAGAGAGGACCCAAACAAACAAAATAAGAAATGGAAGAGGATAAATAACAACCGATACCACAGAAATTCAGAAAAATAGGACAATAATATGAATAATGATCGACATGCCAACGAATTTGGCAGTCTAGACAAATGAACTAGCTTCTAGAAACATACAGCACACCAAAGCTGAATCAAGAAGAAACAGTAACTTGAACTTACTGATCACTGGAAGTGAAATAGAATATGTAAAAACAAAAACAAAACTCCCTGCAAACTAAAGTCCGTACCAAATGGCTTCAATGTAGAATTCTACTGAACATACAAAGAATTCATACCAATCCTTCTCAAACTCTTCCAAAAGACTGAAAGGAGGATACCTCCCAATATCATTCTATGAAGGCATTAGACAAAGATACCAAAACCAGACAAAGATACTACCAAAAAAAGAAAATTAAAGGCCAATATTTTTTATAAGTGTAGATGCAAAAATTCTTCACAAATATTAGCAAACTGAATCCAACAACACATAAAAACAGTAAGAACAGCATGCTAAAAAATCCCTTTTAAACATATCAAAAAATAAAATATGTAGGAATAAACCCTACAAAGGTGAAAGATCGTATGCTGAGAATTATAAAACACTAATTAATTGAAGATAATACAAAGAGATGGAAAGATAACCCATGCTCTTGGATTGGAGGAATTAATATTGTTAAAATGGCCATACTTCCCAAAGCACTCTACAGATTTAATGAGATTCCTATCACATTACCCATGACATTTTTCACAGAATTAAAACATATAATCTTAGAACTTTTATGGAGCCATAAAAGACCCAGAATTGTCACAGCAATCTTGATCTAAAAGAACAAAGCAGGAGCCACAACCCTCCAAGATTTAAGACAATACTACAAAGCTAAAGTAATTGAAAGAGTGTGCTATTTGCACAAGAGCAGACAAATGTATTAATGGAACAAAATAGCCCAGAAATAAACCAACACACCTATTGTCAATTAATCTTTGACAAAGAAAGTACAGTGGAGAAAAAGTCTCTTTAGCAAGTTGTGTTGAGAACATTGGACAGACACTTTTAAATCAATGATATTAGAACAATCCCTTGTACTGTTCACAAAAATAAACTCAAAATGGCTTAAAGATTTAAATATAAGACATGACACCATAAAACTCCTAGAAGACAACCTGAGCAAAACATTCTCTGACATAAATTATAGCAATGTTTTTGTAGATCAGTCTCGCAAGTCAATGTAAATATAAGTGAAGTCATTCAGTCATGTCCGACTCTTTTGCAACCCCATGGACTGTAGCCCACCAGGCTCCTCCGTCCATGGAATTTTCCAGGCAAGAATACTGGAGTGGGTTTCCATTTCCTTCTCCAGGGGATCTTCCTGACCCAGGGATCGAACACAGGTCTCCCGTATTGCAGGCAAACGCTTTATAGTCTGAGCCACCAGGGAAGCTCAATGTAAATAAAAGCAAGGCTATTAAACAAATAGGACTGAATTACACTTACTTTTTTGTGCAGCAAAGGAAACCATAAACAAAATGATAATATAACCTACAGACTGTGAGAAAATATTTGTAAATCATGCAAACAACAGGGCTTAATTTCCAAAATATACAAATAGTTCATACAACTCAATAACTAAAAAATGAACAACTCAATCAAAAATGGGCAGAAGACCTAAATAGACATTTTTCCAAAGAAGACATACACATGGCCAACAGAGACATATGAAAATGAAAATATGATTAACTTTGCTAATTATTAGAGAAATGCAAAACAACACTATAATCGCCTCACACTGATTAGAAAGGCCAACATTAAAAAGTCTACAAATAGTAAATGGTGGAGAGAGTATGGAGAAAAGGGAACTCTCCTACAGTGTTGGTAGGAATATAAATTAGCAGCCACTATGGAAAACAGTATGGAGGTTGCTTAAAAAACTGAAAACAGAACTACCATATGAGCCAGCAATCCCATTCCTGGGCTTCTATCCAGAAAAGACAAAAATTCTCATTCTAAAAGATTCATGCACCACAAAGTTTATAGCAGCACCATTTATCACAGCCATGGAAGCAACCTGAGGGTCCATCAACAGATGAATGGATAAAGATGTGGTATATATATGCAACAGAATATTACTCAGTCATAAAGAAGAATGAAATAACGCCATTTCATAGCAACATGGATGGACCTGGAGATTATCATATGAGGTGAAGTTAGTCAGAGAAAGACAAATATCACATGATATCACTTATATGTGGAATTTAAAATATGATGCAAATGAATTTATAAAACAGAAACAGACTCACAGACATAGAAAACAAACTTATGGTTACCAAAGGGGAAGAGGGTGAAAGGATAAAATGGGAGTTTCAGATTAGCAGATACAAACTACTATATATAAAATTAACAACAAAGTCCTACTATATATCACAGGGAACTATATTCAATATCCTGTAATAAACCATAATGGAAAAGAATATAAAAAAGCATATCTATATCTATCTATACATCTGAATCACTTTGCTATATATCAGATACTACCACAATGTTGTAAATCTATACATATATATAGTTTTATACATATATAGTTGAAATAGAGTTGATTTATATATATATATGTGGATTTTATATATATATATATATATATGGATATATATGGACCCTTTTTCTCAAATAATGCTTAAGCAGCGAAATTACAACATCTGACTGTTGTTGTTGCAAAACTAACTGTTCAACTCTCCCCTCAGGTTTTATGGTGTTGCTGCTGTTTACTCGCTAGTGTCTAACTCTTTGGGGCCCCATAAACTGCAGCACGCCAGGCTTCCCTGTCCTTCACCATCTCATCGACTTTGCTCAAACTCATGTCCATTGAGTCCATGATGCCATGCAACCATCTCATACTCTGTCACCCCCTTCTCCGCCTGCCCTCGAGCTTTCCCAGCACCAGGATCTTTTCCAGTGAGTCAGCTCTTCCCATCAGGCGGCCCAAGTATTGGAGTTCAGCATCAGTCCTTCCAATGAATATTCAGGGTTGATTTTCTTTAAGATCGACTGGTTTGATCTCTGCAGTCCAAGGGACTCCCAAGAGTCTTCTTCAGCACCACAGTTTGAAATAATCAGTTCTTCAGTGCTCAGCTTTCTTTTTGGTCCAGCTCTTACACCTATATGTGACTACTGGAAAAACTACAGCTTTGACCATACAGACCTTTGTCAGCAAAGTGATGTCTCTGCTTTTTGATACACTGTCTAGCTTTGTCATAGCTTTCCTTCCAACAAACAAGTGTCTTTTAATTTTGTGGCTGCAGTCACTGTCTGCATTGGTTTTGGAGCCAAAGAAAATGAAGTCTGTCACCATTTCCATTTTTTCCCTATCTATTTGCCATAAAGTGATGGGGTCAAGATGCCATGATCTTAGTTTTTTGAATGTTAAATTTTAAGCCAGCTTTTTCTCTCTCTTCTTTCACCTTCATCAAAAGGTATACAATATAGACGAGAAATTCAAATCGTGGAGTGGAAAATAAAATATTCCAGATGAGACCCCAGTTTAACAGGTGAAAAGTATTTTAAGATGACCACAGGTTTTCAGAAGTTTCAAAAATAACTATAAAGACTATCAGTAACCAAAGGTGAAGACCAACACTTGTTTTGTGACATAGTTAGTGCTCAATATAACAGGTTATAGAAGAAAAGACTTTTCCCTGAAGTTTTATCTCTTTGGTTATATTAAAACACAATGTAATTTTGTAGAAATTATTTTATAAACATGTTAAGGGATGCATTTATTTAACTGTTTAGGCTTAGGCTAGGTCTGCTGCTACAAGGCAAGACAAATCATCCCATTGTTTCCTACTGGTTCTAAACAAGGTTCACAGCAGACTCAAGCAATTAAATAATCAAAATGAGCTGAACAAAAGGGTACAGAGTTGGTGTGCTCCAGACATTAAACTGAATCGTTACATATCTCTTTTTCGTGTGTTCAAGCATCTGCTTCTTTCCAGTGATTGTTTGGAAAAGAAAAGTTTAAGGGATAGCTAGGTTGATCATCCACAGGACGGTTATCAACCTTCATTTGAAGGGACCACAACGCTCACAGGTTGCTTGCTTGACTCATGGCTGGCCCTGCCTTCCTAGAGTATATATCCATATCCTTCTTATAAATATGTCTGTCCCAATCATTCATCCAGTGAAGACTGCAGTGCACTTAATTTATTTTGTTCGGCACCTTACACGTCACTGGTGTTGGTGTTTTGATATTTAATTAATTAATTATTTAATATTCGATGATAACTATATTGGCAATGATAATTACATAATGAAGATCCATTTTCAATGCATTCGACATTCTAAGTGCCTTTGGAATAATAATTTTACCTTTTAAAACACCACCAGTTGTATGTATTTACAACTGAAATACAGATAGGAACAAATCAGAATTTGACACAATCTGTGTTTACTACTGGGCTTCCCTGGTGGCTCAGCAGTAAAGAATCCGCCTGCCGATGCAGGAAATGCAGGTTCGATCCCTGGGTCAGGAAGATCCCCTGGAGAAGGAAAGGGCAACCCAATCAAGTATTCTTGTCTGGGAAATCCCATGGACAGAGTAGGCTGGAGGGCTACAGTCCATGGGGTTGCAAGCGGGTCGGACACACCTGGACTAAACAACAATAACAACAATATTTACTACTACTATTACTACTACATAGTAATACTATGTATTACTACTACATAGTTAATACTACTACTACAAAATTATTTAAAAGCTATATCTTGGATATAAGGTAACATACCAAAAACCAAGGCCATAACTTTGATAACTTTTCTTATTCTTACTCTATCTTGGCTAAATATAATGCAGTGCTTAAATGGAGTACACAACGATCACAATATGATGACTGAATGCCATATCATATATTTTCCATGGAAAAATTTGTATCACAAGTTGTTATGTATATTTTTGTTCAATTTTTCTGTTTTAAATGAAACACTGGGAATATTGTTTTTGCACCTGATCGTTTATCCAGATGCATTCAAAGGAGAGATGGATGTCTTAATGGAAGAAGCATAAAATGGAAACTTTCCTCAAAGAAGATATCTGGAAAGGTTACGGTGAACCACAGTCACTGAAGCGTACTGTCTATGTGCTCTCTGCTTTTTTAACCTGTGAGAGGTGACCTGATTTTCCCCTCTCATTCAAGGTCATCACCAAACTTTCAGAAAATCAAAAACGTAAAATAATATGGAGGAGGAACAGACAAACAAGAGTTTAGGTGCAAGTTTAAAAATACCACCTTGGCTTAAAATAACTTATGATGAAAGGGTCACTTAAGAAGGGCACTGCTTAAAATTTAAGCAGGCAGTAATGGAAAGCGACAGACCTCAAACAATTTAAGTCTTTCACAGTTGAGTGAATTCACAGTGACAGCAAGACAAGGATGTGCAAACTTACCTCTGCAGGACCTTGGCCGTGGCTTCATAGGCTCTCCCCAGGCTGAGATCATCATCCAGGTCTGTAGAGATTTTGCCGTAAGTGTTGAGGACCTATGGGGAAAGAGCAATACATATTAAACATATAACATGACCAGATTCACTGATGTTTCATTTCAAAACAGAAAAGATCCAAATTAATAGCTGTTTTTCATGTCACCATAAAATTTTTTTATTAAAATTTCATGTTGGTTTGGTTTATTTTTATCTATTGTATTACTCGTTTCACAGCAATCTCTTTGAGCCTTGACAGTGAAGTCTTACTTTTGTAAAAATAATTCTTTTCCTGCACAATCCAAAATCTTCCAATTGATATAACTTAGCTGTGAATAAATAACTGAATGGGTTACAACATTATTTGAAAATATAGGACTATTATCTTAGGTAATATAAGGCAGATTATAATAGTCTACTAGGGTAGGTTAAATATCACTTCTCTTCCTATAAATAGCTGTTTGAAAAGCATGATTTTAGGTGCCAGGTAATTTCTAAATCTATCATTTTATTAGAGGCATATCTCACAGTTTGTACACATGTTCAGAATACACTAAAACTATTTCTTACAAATGTACTTCATTACCAACAATCTCTTCAATAATCAAAAGATTATGGCTGCCACAGCCAAAAGTATGATCTTAATTTAACACTGACATCTGCATGGTATGATTTTCCTTTTTATTCTATTTCCTTTTCAAGGGCTAGAAGAAGGAAAATAAAATTCCTTCTTCTTCCTTGATTGTTACTTGACCCAACCTATTACACACATGAAGACACAGGAAATCTCCAAAGACCTCTATGGAAATCCTTTTTGCACATTTTCTAAGAAAGAATTAGTGAAAGTCATTTGACAGCGTTGAGAGAGAGTCAGCATGAGGGAAGATGGACATTCAGGATGTGTCTTCAGCCTGAATTAGGCATCTTAGAAAGTTTGCATGTTAGAGACAGTGTTGATATCCATCTTTACTTTCTTAAAGTTAATATTTAGGAAATAATTTTAGTGAGGCCATGGTGATACCTCCTAATTTGTGTGTGTGTGTGTGTGCATGTATGTGTGTGTGTGTGGTTTACTAGTGATTGTTTGAAATAATACTGATATTAAAACTTACTGATGCATCTTGACCCAGTATTGTAACTCCTGTTAAACCTGCAAAGTTCAACAATTCAATTCTTATTTTTAAGCCTCTTAGTAAGTCTTGTATGAACTTGAGAATTTTCTGTTCACTCTGTCCTACACAAATGACAGCACTCAGACTGTCTGATATGACATGACATAGAGCTTTCTGAGTTAAAGGACAGAATCTTTGAATTTTGTGAATTTATAGGAGACTTTATTAAATCCAAACATCAAAATATTTAGAAAGAGACTGTCTAGTGTCTCTTTTGGCCTATACATGTTTTATACGACATTCTAGAAATTTAAAGATCAAATATTACTATGTTTTTGTGTCAAAAACAATTTATTCAGTAAATATTGTTATTGGATGCCAGTGCTGTGATAGACACTGCATGCTTGCGTGCCAAGTTGCTTCAGTCGTGTCTGACTCTGCGACCCCATGGGCTATTATATATAGCCCGCCAGGCTCCTCTGTCCATGGAATTCTCCAGGCAAGAATACTGAAGTATGGTTGCCATGCCCTCCTCCAAGGGAATCTTTCCGACTCAGAGATCCAACCTGGGTCTCCTGCAGCTCAGTGCTGCAGGTGGATTCTTTACCGCTGAGCCACTGGGGAAGCCCTCTATTAGACCCTGGAAAATCTTACAGAAAAGAGAGCATGCCTACAGACCTTCAAGGGATTTACATCTAGTGGTACAGAGGTTTGCACTGATGCAGCTGTCTGAATTAGTAATGACTGAAGACAAGTTTCTCCAGGGCTTCAGCCGCTTATCCTGCACCATGCTCCCATGTCCCTCGTCACTGTGAACCCGGAAGCAGTAATGTAACATCTGGAAGTACCCAGCATTATCTTAGGACTGTGCCTCCTTTGACCATGGTTAAAAGGGTAGATGTCCAAGAAAGGATAGGTAAACACTTCAGTATTGACGGCTCCTCTCCCACACAAGTATGCAGCACTCCCAGGGAAAAGCTGAGGCAAATACCAGCTCAGTCTGGGCTTCTAGTTTTAACCTTGGACTTGATTTTACAGAAGCTTCCTCATGGAACACGATGGGGTTGGCTGGAAGGAACACTCAGCTTAGAGTAAGAAGACTGGGATGCAAGATGTACTTCTACTACACCCAACACATCTGGCCTAAGAAATCTCCCTGAGAAGCCTTCCTCAGAAGCAAAAATGAAAACCTCCCTCTGAGAGGTGTGAGATAATACAGAGAGCCATTTGAACTTGGGATGAGAATTTTCTGGGACTCTGTTAACCAGCCATCAGTGAAGAGCTCCCAGAGAACCCCTCCTCAGAGTAAAGACAACACATTCTATTTGTGACTTGAGAGAGTTCATCACTCAGCTTAAACACTTTACCTAAAAATCGGAAATATACAGACAGTGGGAAAAATATAGTTCATTATTGGCCCAAAGGGGAATACATACATATATGTATACACACACACACACACACACATATATATAATATACACATATATGGTATGTGGAAAAATAACATTATTAATTGTGTAGAAAATAACTGTTGGTGGGAATGTAAATTGGTGTAGCCACTATGGAAAATAGTAGGGAGGTTCCCTAAAACACTAAAAGTAGAGCTATCATATGATCCAGCAATCCCACTCCTGGGCATATATCCAGAAAAGACAAAATCTCTAATTTAAAAAGATACATGCACTCCAATGTGCACTGAAGCACTGTTCACAACAGCCAAGATGTGGAAGCCACCTAAACGTCCATCGACAGATGAACGGGTAAACAAGATGTGGTATATGTGCACAGTGGGATACTACTGAGCCACGAAGAATGAACCAATGCCATCTGCAGCAACGTGGATGACCCTAGAGATTAGCATACTAAGTGAAGTAAGTCAGACAAAGATAAATATTATAGGATATCAGTTATATGTGGAATCTGAAAAATAATACAAAAGTGTCTACGTACAAAATAGAATCAGACTCACAGACACAGAAAACAAACTGTTAATTATCAAAGAGGAAAGGGAGAGATAAATTAGGAGTACAGGATTAACAGATGCACACTGCTATACATAAAACAGATAAGCAACAAAGGTTTACTTTGGGGACACTGTTCAGTATCTTGTAATAGCTTATAATGGAAAATAATCTGAAAAAAAGTATAAAACTGATTCACTTTGCTGTATATCTTAAACTAACAACATACTGTAAATCAATTATTCTTCAATTTAAAAAATGAATATTAAATACCTCAAAAAAACTCAAATTGTGTAGAAAATTAAGATGTGTTATATTGACCTTACAGTAAGTTATGTTACCTGCTTTTTAACTAAGGTACAATTTGCAAATTAATGAATATTGATCAACTTAAATCACTAGACAAATAGTGGAGTCTTCTTTACAAAGAATACTTTAAGTGAGAAAATACAGTGTGGAAATCTGAAGGATCCACTGTATTTGACTGAATATTCCTGTGGCATGCAATTTGTTGAAAACATATCTAGTGTCTTGAAGGTTAAATTCTGTCATCACAAATCAAAGAGAAGAGAAGAGAAAAAAGAATATCAGGTGCAAAGTATTTTGATGCATTCAAAACTCATTGTCATGGTGGTCATTTAGTCGCTAAGTCTAGGGGAAGGGAAATTCATAGTTTTTGTCTTTTCTACTTTCTAGGCAGCTCAGTGTGTTTGATGAAAATGCCACATCAAAGATGATGCAGTTGGCTGCCTGGCTTCCCATCATTCCAAGATTTCAAGGTTTAATGCTTAGGGAAAGGAGGGGAAATAGTTTTCTGTCTCCTTCTGGCATGGCACAGAGCATGCACAACTCAAACTAATACAGATCGGTGGCATGAAATTTAAAATGGGCTTCTGCACTCTGGCTGGTGACCCAAACTGCCATTGTTTCTGTAGGAAAACAACCCATGGAAAATGACATCGAAAATAAGTTACAGCATCTAGTCCATTTGAGATGGAAATTTTGTAGCTTTTCAAAAATTTCAGTAAACTCCATTTCTTTTATTTCACATTTTTGGTATTTTTTTCTATATACATTTCTTTCTCCACTTACTACCTTCCCCCCACTACTCTCTTCCTTAGTTACTGCAATACTTGAAACCTGTTGGGACTTTTACTCTGAAGGCATCGAACAGGCTTTGGAAGGGCCTTATGGGAAATTAATCCAATCTCCCTCTGGGTGCTCAAATTTTCTTTAAATACTTTACGCTCGAGTCAGACAGGCTTACTACTGAGCTAAGTGACATGTGTCAAGTGGCTTAGTATCTGTGAGTTTTATTTCCTCGGGTGTAAAATTAAAATGAATAAAGTCTACCTTGAAAAGATGTTATAAGGTTCTACTACTAAGGATTTGAATGAAGCACCTGCTTAGTTTTCCCAAGTCTTATCTAAATGAGTGGTTCTCAAACGGGGGTTGTTTGCCTCATAGGGGATATTTGGCAATGTCTGGACATGTTTTAGGTTGTCATAATTGGGAGAAGCCAGGGATGCGGCCCAACAGCCTATAATTCACATGATATACCCCCTTCTCCCATGATAAAGAAGTGACCAGTTCCAAATGTAAATAGCACTGCCACTGAGAAATTCTTATCTAGTCTTGGCTTGAACAATTTTCCTGATGGGAGACTACCCTCCTGTGAGACTAGGCACTGAATCATTGGAGAGTTACGTGAAAAAATTTTTTTCGTTAAGTTCAATCAAAATCTATGACTCTGCCTGCTAGCCAAAGTTGTGTTTTGTGGGACAAGATAAGTCCATTCCTCTTTCATGTGATGGTTCTTCCAATACCGGAAAGAGTCATTTTTCCCCCTTAAAGCCTCCAAACTCACAGAGGCATCCAGGACACTCCCAAACAAGTGAGGATAAAACCCCAACAGTTTTGCTCAACATTTGAACATTTTATTTCAAATTCTGTGGACAAGTCTAAGAGTTCTAGAAGAGTTTAAATAAACCGAACTGCACCAAAATACATTTATAAAACCACAACAGGGGTCCATCGGACTTGTCTGTAAATATGAAGTTATGAGCCCATTGCCTGGGGTGCATTTTTTAAAATCTTTTTCTTCCTTGCCCACCATAAAAAGGCAGCAGAGCAAACATTTTGTTATACAGCCCTACACAAAACCGAAATTGTGCCACTTCATAACAAAGGTGCAGCACTGAGCTCTACACTGTGCATTACTTTGAAGAGAAAAAGGAAATGATACAGATTTATTCTTGTGCAATAAGAAACACAGAAATAAAAAAAATCAAGTCTGCCATCTTGAGCTTGAAATCATTGTCAAATCTTATCGGAAATACATTTATTCTGATTTCTGGCAATCTAACCCCCTTTAGCCATTTCACAGTTGGTGAGCAGAAAGGATGTTTCTGCCTCATTTACAGCGTCTGAACATGATTCAGACAATCAACTGCAACATTAGTCAAAGAAATCAGTGGCTAATGATTTCTGACAAGCGCTGCAGTAACAGGCTGAGGACCAGACTGGGCATCAACGACTCTGAGAGCATTTTACTAGGGACAGCAATAGGTGATGGGAGAAGATGATAAAAATGAGGTAAACATACTATTTCCCCATCACCTAAAGGCTCTTGTACACTTTCTGCAAAGGCATAGTATCTGACATGCAATAAACACAGTAATCTTTTGCTGCAAATATGTTATATTGAATGAACACTGAGGACAATCAAGTGTGCAGCTCTGCAAACAATAACACATGAAAGTAGTTAAATATTTTGCATTCCGCTGAAAATATAGCCTTAAGTTAGGAGTAGTCTAGCTTTACTATTTTTATGGATCATTTGGACTATGTGTGCTTTCTCCCTGAAATGCATTACTCATTATTTAAACTGTTACACACCGACTGTTTACATCACTTGACACAGAAAGGGAAGGCTGATGGCCCAGTGCAGAAAGAACCGAGTGTTAAAAGACATGAGTTCTTGCTTCTCTTAGGCCCTGAGCTCAGAGTGTGACCTTGGACAGGTCACTTGGTTACCTTGAGCTTCAGTTTCCAAGTCTGAAAGATAAAGGGGTAGGACCAAAGGATCTAGAATTCTCCGTTCCAAAAATATGATTTTGATTTTAGACTATGTTGATATATTTAGTAGTTGAAGATATGTCCTAATTATTTTCAATCATTTATCTTTGGGTTCAAAATCCCTGATGAATTTATCTTATGTTTAATTTTTTTAAAACAAGAGAAACAAAATGATAAGTCATTTCATTCACTTGAAATTTTATTTTCAACCTTTCTCCCTTATTTGAAAAATACTGCATATTCTTAATGAACTGCTTTAAAAAAAATATCCCTACCATGGAGTAAGTGATAACAAGAAGGGCTAAATCTACAAAGCTTTTGGTTCATATTAAATACTGACTGTTACATATACAATGATCAGTGCTGCTCAAAGATAGTAAACATTTTTATACCTTGAAATATTCAAAAATTGGATGAAAATTCACCATGAATTTCACTTAAATTCATAAACCGAATTAGAATTGCTGGTTAATCTCTCACATATTAGAGTTTACATTGCATTTTCAAAAGCTGTAAGGGTAAAAATAAATCTCAAAAATTTCCAAGAATTTTCCTTCACTAAAAGCTCTCTATACATACATTCAATATACAGATGACCCTCAAAACAATGAAACAGAAATACACTTACAAACAAAAGTTTCCTCAGTAGTAAATTGGAACATATTACTTAAAACTGTCATTTTCTAAATCAGTCAATATATGTGTGTACTATATTAACAAGAGACATGTTCACAAAGAATTTTTATTCTAATTCTCAATGATTATTTTCTATGTGGTAAATTAGAAACCATGGAAACATTTATCTTGGACAGCCCAATCATGGTGTGAGTTATATTTATAGCTCCTTAAAAAGAAAATTTCCCTGCCCTTTATTTCCTGCTTGGGAAATCCACCAGAGGTTTTGCTGTATATTTTGTAGAAGGCCCTTGACCAAAGGCATCACTGAGGTGGCCAGACATGAAAAGTTCTATTCAGTGGAAGAATAGAGTGATCAGTTAGCTCAGTCATGTTCTCTTAGGAAATTCAGGAACACCACACAGAGGGTAATGGCAAAAGTGAGAAGGTGCTCAAAGACCACCAAGAATGTGGTCAAGTCACGTCAACAGAGTGGGTCAGACAGACTACTGCTAAGAGGGTGATAAGGAAACTGAACCCCTCTTCTTCCAGGACTCCTCCAGTTCCCGAGAGTCTTTCAGTTGGTGAAGCCAACTGTCCACTGACCCTAGGGACTCATGGGCTATGATCTCCCTTCTGGTCACGGGAATCTTTACAGTCAATGGCTTACCAGAGGTCCACTGCATGAGCCTCTTTCTTGCACTCAAAGGAAAAAACTGAGAAGTACTGAGAAGTAAAAGAGTTCTGTGGAACTACAGTGGCAAGTAAATAAGTTCAAGCCTTTCTCCCCTTCCATGTTTATCAGTGAAAAACAATACAGGCAGATTCTTTCTACAGCAAGAGTTGGTGCAGGTTATATAAAATGATTAGAGATTTCACTGTCAGAAAAGAGTTGAGGGGAAAATTTTGCATATTTTTTAAACTAACAAAGTCTCCAGTTCCACTCATTGGAAAAGACCCTGATGCTGGCAAAGACTGAAGGCAAAAGGAGAAGAGGGTGGCAGAGGATGTGCTGGTTGGATAGCATGACCGATTCAATGGACATGAACTTGGGCAAACTCCAGGAGATGGTGAGGTACAGGGAGGCCTGGCCTGTTGCGTCCATGGGGTCACACAGAGTTGGACAGGACTGAGCACACACACACAATTGTTGAATGAATGTGGTCAAGTTTTGGAAGGTACTGGTAATACAGTAACTGCAGGAGCATTAGGACAACAATGTTCATAGAAGGATGAAAATGCAGTGTGAAGAATGATTGTGTTATGATAACATTACCAACCATTTCAGTTCTCTGCTCTTTATGGAGACTAAAGAGGGTGGTGGCAAACAGAATCAAATGAAGAGCCCATCAATTTTAATTTGGCCAAACAGGTACTGTCACTTTGCCCATGCAGAAATGGCAACATGTATGTCTTACTGGAATGTGCAGGACTCTGGAAACCTCCCTCCAGCCACAAAGACCTCCTGCTGTCAGGAATCAACTCAGATCTCTCCATCTCCCTGCCCCTCTGCCTGTACTGCTCTTTCTGATTTCATGCATGACTCTTCTGGTGGGCAGACACACACATACACACACACACACACACCCCCACACACACTCTACTTTGTGCTGTTTCACCACTGAGTAAAGCACCATATGTATCTACTTAAGAATGTTTCTCTCTCCAATTAGATCACAGGTGCCACAAGATCAGGAATGATATCTGTTTTTCTCTCTGTTGTACCCTTAGCTCCTAGTCTTATGATAATGTAGTGAAGAGACGCAGGTTTGATCCCTGGGTCAGGAAGATCCCTCGGAGGAGGAAATAGCAACCCACTCCAGTATTCTTGCCTGGGAAATCCCATGGACAGAGGACTCTGGTAGGCTATAGTCCACAGGGTTGCACAGAGTCAGACACAACTGAGCACACACACAATTGTTGAATGAATGTGGTAGAGTTTTGGAAGGTCCTGGTAATACAGTACCTGCAGGAGCATTAATGTGGATATCATGAGCTGTTGTATTATATAACATAATATTATATATAAATATTTACTTGGCTCAAAGGAAATAAGCTCACATATTAAGTATTATATAATATTAATATATTACATAGAATATATATCAGAGCTTAATATATATTAATTGTATTATATAATGTTTTGCCTTATAACTCACTCAATAAGGAAAAAATACAGCACTTTAAAACTATGGTAAATAGAAAGCATGTGAACATTTTTAGCTAACAGCCATCCTGGAGAGTTCAAATATCATAACAGCAAACAAGTCAGACTCCTAAAGGAAGATTCAAATGACTTTTTTTTTTTTTTGCTGTGCCAATGTGGCTTGTGAGATTTTAGTTCCCCAACCAGGGATTAAACCTGGGGCTGCAGCAGTGAAGGCTATGAGTCCTAACCGCTGGAAACTCCAGGGAAGTCCCTGTATGACATTTTAAAATGACAAGAATTCCCCTATCTAAATGTGTGCCTATTTCATCTGGTCACATTTCTAAATAAACAACTTCCCCTCATTATGAGCCCAAGTGGAATTTAGCGAGGAGGCAGATAAGAGGCTGAAATTATGTTAGATTCGTCATGGTATCTTGAGTCATTCTTCCTGCCTGTAGAAGGACTTTAGATCACTTTTTCCCTCTCTTTTAATCTAGACAACTACAGTTTCTACTCTAAAAGCAACAAGTCGGAGAGCTGAGCAGTGAAAAGCCACTAGCTCAGTGACACAGCAAGCTCCTCAGCTTCCCCTGAAATGGCCACTTACCAACCTCCCTCCGTTGGACCATTTTGCACAAAACGGTTTCTGGTTCCACAGGGAAGGCTCACGGAGGGTTCTATATTAGCAAGTGACGACCTGGAATGTTTTAATAAACACTGATGCTGTGACAATTTCTGTATTTCTGCATGAACCAATTACCACTAGGAGATTTGTCTTTCCCGTGGTGGAAAAACCATCATCTATTCATAATCCCCCTTACTAGATTTTTTCCTCATTTAAGGCTGGATTCAATAAAATTTCATTCTGGTTCCCCCTTCTCAGAAATCCATAAAAGCTGTGAGAAAACATTTTGAGCATATTGTCTCTGTACAATTTGATATCCTTTCCACCACAGGCCATTACTCTGCTAAACTCAGTAAACCCTAATTTAGATCCACAGTGTAATGCTTTCCTATCTGGCTGCGTGAACACGTTTCTTGAAAATAAAACATGGTAGGAAAGTCTTCCTCTGAAGGCTTGCACACAGAGGAAGCTTCATCTATTTCCCTTTCACCATGAGAGAAGAGACGAGAAAACAATTTATGAGTCATTTCCATTCTGACAGATGTGACAATGATGGGAAATGCAATGCCTGCCAAGAGCTTTTATCAACTAGGTTATAACGACGAGTAATAAGTGTAAATAATAAATGGCTGGAATCTTAGGGGAAACGGTGGCAATATGAAACGATGTTTGGTCCTTCGGATGGGGGCTCTGTGACTCTTGGAATTCCCTGCCTTCCCAGTAGAGTTTTGGCCTGACAATAAACAACAGTTTAGTACTTTATCTAATCCTAGCCAGGAGGTGAGTTCAACAGCAAGCTTTTGCAGATGTTCACATCCAATAATCTATCCATAATTGATGAAACAGGGAGGTCAGATGTAATGGCTGCTGCTATTCCAGCAACAAATAAATGGTTATTGACAAAACAAGCCAGCGTGGTGCAGAGCGTGGAGCAGTGACAGGCGGGCGGCGAGGCTGAGCGGAGGCCGGGAGGACGATTCGGATTTCTTGGCAGGCGAGCTGAGTGGCAGGAGGGCCACACTGACACACAAACAGATGCAGGGGCCTTGGAAAAGAAAAGGCAGGGTGCTGAAGCGTGCACGTGCGCGCACACACACACACACACACACACACACAAAGAAGAAGACAGTTGGAGGCAGAGAAGAAAAGGTTAAGTGGGCAAGGCTGGGGACCCAGGTAAGTTCAGATGCGTGTGGTTCAGAAATGCCTTTGAATATGCGTGCTGTGGCCCAGCTGGCTGGCTGCTTTCATCACCAGTGTGTCTTTGCCCACATCGCTGGCTGTCAGTCTGTGCTGTCGGGATGACTCGACCACCAAAGTGGATGCATGGGACACCTTGGTGCCCAAACCTTCCCACTGAGGGATATTCACTGATATTCCATTTAACACTGCAGATGCCATTTTTTCCTATATATTAAAAAAATCTAGGAAAATCATGCATGCAATTTTAGTATTTTCAGATAAGCCAAAATTGCATAATTGTGCAGCTGCCCAGTTTCTTAACACTGAGACTAATCCTGAAATACATGCTGCCTAAATTCAAATTTAGTGCTAAGGACTGTGAGTGGGAGGCAAAGTTTTCTTTAACAGTAAAAAGACAAACGTGACACTCTAGTCACCTCAACCTAGGCAGAGAGGAGTATAAGAAATGCAATAATCGAGTATACTTTTATTGACTGAATAAAATTCAAGATATTTAAACGTAAATAAACAGCTGAAATCTTACATTTCTACTCCAGTGCTAAAAAATAATGTTTTTTACACAGTTTTCTATGTAATATAAGATGAAGAATGGTAGAATGAAATGGTGCTTATTACTGCTATAGGTAGCCATAAAGAGGCTTGGGACAGAGCTGTTTTAAATATTAATATTCTGAAAATCACTTAAATCAATTTAACACTCTTCAGTGGTTTATTTAGAAGTGTGATTTATTTTATACTCTGCAACCAATGCCTTTGATCAGCCCTGGAAATAACATATGAGCTGAAAGTAAAAAGGCAAAACAAATTGCTGCTAACATTCTTATAGTAAGTTTTAGGCTTTATAGGCTAAACTAGAAAATTAAACTAGAAAATTACCATTATATTGGGCATATTCAAATTATTTATTAATACCTAGAAACAGAATTATAGAGCCCCAAAGATCATTTCTGTAATCATGTTCTAGTGACTTGGCTTCTTGAGCTCTGCCATCTGCCCTGCTGGGGTCTCCCTAGTCAGCAACTTCGACCTACCCCAGACCCTAGAACCATTCCTACCCACGGTCTTCCAGGGCAGAAGCTTTGTATCAGATTGGTTTGCCGCAAATTATACTTTGATTTCAAACTTTATTGAAAGTGACCGGGTTCTTGCCGTGTGCCTTGAAACCAAGTCCCCAGCAACTGCCCCAGCCTTCGGAGCTGCATCCCTGCCTTCTTACCTGAATCTCTGCCTTGGTACCTGGTCGGGTCCCTACTTGCTGTGAGTCTGGAGACCTTCCTTATCACCATCAGCACGCTCCCATCAGAAGTTCCACTCCTAAACCCCAGTCCCTGTGACCTGGTGCTTGTCACTTGCCAATGGCAGTCACTACCATTGATCGACTTTAACTGGCTTCCTGGGAGGTGCTAGTGGTAAAGAACCCGCCTGTCAATGCAGGAGACATAGGAGATGTAGGTTCCATCCCTGGGTCAGGAGGATCCCCTGGAGGAGAGTAAGGCAACCCACTCCAGTATTCTTGCCTGGAGAATCCCATGGACAGAGGAGCCTGGCGGGCTACAATCCATGGGGTCACACAGCGTTGGACACGACTGAAGAGATGCAGCATGCATGCACCATTAATTGAGCAAAAACCACATGTGTGCCGTATTTTACAGTTTTGATATATTTGATCTTCACAGAGCCCTCTGAGACAAATAGTAATAGTCCCATTGCACAAATGAGAAATAGGAAGTGCAGAGAGGTTAACTCGCGCTAGTATACATAGTGCTAGAGGAGGAAGAGAAGAAAGGAAGTTGAACTGGGTTTATTGGACTTAAAATCCTGCCTTTTCTCTTCTTAAGCACTGTGATAGGTCTGCTGCCGGGTAACCCTGAGCATGGTCGTGCTGACCTAGACCTCACAGCTCACTGCCTCCTGACACCATTCCCACAAGATATCCTCCACTCACCTACAGGGGCACCCACTCCCCGGTATCCAATGTTCTAGACGTTAACCTCATGCTTGCCCAGTTACAGCTTTGTCTATTACTAGATGCTACTTTTCACCACATGGCTAATGACAGTACTTGGTACTAGTTAACCCTCCTTATCTTTTTCTTTTTTGGGGGTGCACCACATGGTTTGCAGGATCTTAGTTTCCTGATCAGGGATTGAACCTGGCCCTCTACAGTGGAAGCACAGAGCCCTAACCGCCAGACCACCAGAGAATTCTTCACACTGAGTATTTCCTGTGTCTCTCCTCTGCCTGAGTGACCCACTTTTCACCCAGACACAAACCACATCACATTACAATGCCCACAAAGCGTTCTGTGATCCCACCTTTACCTGTCTGACTTTAGCTCTTTTTCCTCTGCTCCCCTTTTGCTTCTCCTCAGCCTAACTGGCCCCAAGCCTCTGGGGCATATTGCTGCCTTGAGGATTTAATCCTGACCATCACCCTTGCTTGGAATGTCCTTCTCTCACCTGCGTGACTAACTCTCTCACTTGCTTCCAGTCTTCCGGCCAATGTCAACCTCTCAGCAAGGCCTCTGATCATCTATTTAAATTTCCTCCCACCTACCACTTGCTTTGGCACGCCTGAATTATTCCTTTGTATTTTTTCTTTATTCCTCTATGGCTTATGATGGTCTAATGAACTATCAATTGTTCATTTTATTTCACGTTCCTTGTCTTTCTCTGCTGGGATGGAAGCTCCGTGAGGACAAAAACCTTTGTCTGTTTGGCTGTTGATGTATTTCAAGTGCCTGTAGCAGGATTTGGCAATAGGTGCTCTGAAACGATTTCCTGGATGAAAATGTCATAGACTTCTCTTGAGACTACACATATTAACTAATTTAATCTCCCCAATACCCACAGGTAGGCATTATTGTTATTATTATTACCATTACTACTTTTTTCTTAAAGATGAGGAAACTGAGGCACAAAGAGGTAAAGCCACTGGGCCAAGATCATACAAGTGGTAAGTGATCAAGGAAACACAGTGGACCCAGGTCACCTGATTTCAGAGGCAGTGTTGTTACCCGGCCCTCTCTCCCACAAGGCTCCCTGACAGCGCCACCGTGCAGACGGGGCTCCAAGTTCCGGTTCCTTTTGGGACCACCTGTCCTGGTGTCAGCCAAGATTATAAGAGCAACGTTTTACAACAATGTCGTTAAGGAAACTGAACAAGGCTTAATGACTGGCCCAAGGCCAAAGTACTTGTTAACAGAACCACAACTAAAACTCAGGAAGTCTGACTCCCAGTTTGGCGGTCTTTCTGGTGCATTCAGAACTGATTTTTAAGATCAGAGTGACTGTTTGGGCAGTACTTTTCCATTCCTACACAATCTATTACAAAAAACAATTAAAAAGTCATTTTCGCTTTGCAGACTTGAGACAATTATTAATGAATATTTACATAACATTTTAAAGGGAAAATGTTTATTTTGGTAATATCCATGATATTATAACATATAAAATGAACATCATAAACAGTCACTCTGCTGTAAGCTAATATAAGCTCATAGGGAAAATGAATATGTTTAATTAAGTTTAGGGAAAAGGTATAGTTAAATCATTTGCAATATAATAATAAGGACCAATAAACCATTAACTTCTTACTATTCCATTGGAATTGTCAGCTACATGCTATATTAATAAATACCATCTTCATTTACAAAGTGAGATGTTGAGAGATTTGTCAATGATCTGCTAAGTTAGCAGTGGCAGCTGGAATAACATAATCCTTGCACTAGCCCAGCAAAAAACATAAAAAACAAAACAAAACCACTTCTACTCTTCCATACTATTCACCAGCATTTATTGAAGGAGTGTAGTATGTCAGGCATAGTTCTAAGTATTTTCTGCATATTAACCCATTTAACCTTCACCACCATCTTATGAGTACCTATTAGTACCTAACTGTTACTAATGTAATCCTTATGCTGCAGGTGAGAAACAGAAGCACAAGACAGCTTAAGTAGCTCACCCAAGGTCACAGGACTAGAAGTGGCAGGACCAGGATCTGGAATCAGGCAACGTGACTCTAGGGGCCCTGCTCTTAAAGACTACATCACACTGTGTTAATGGTTGAGACAGCAACCGAGAGAACTGCAATCTACTGGAAGGACCTTGTCTCCCTCCCGCTATTTTATTTTATTCAAAAATCATAATCATTCTGCCCTATCAGCTGTTTCAGCTGCAAATCTAGTGAAAGATACTTTTAATGCTCACCCCCTTGCATTTACTGAGAGATAGAAGATTTGTATCAGTAGCAAGAAGAGACCAGGGGTTGTAGGCATGTGTTTAAATACGCTGCTTTCGAAAAAGAATTCGATTGCTTTTTCTGTTTTACAGATGTATTAACACCAGTGCTGCTACATAGTTCACTGTCAGCTAAACAGCCAGAGGAAACAAGGCAAATTCAGCGAAGCAGGCAAGTCTTAACCCAAGAGGAACCCATGGTACCCCATTATCTATGAGCGCGAGAGGGAGATGGAAGATGAAAATGAGAGGGGAGAATTCCTGACATCTTCTCTGGAGAAGCTACAAAGCAGTGGGTCACTGCTAGCCTGACGCCACTGGACACTACTACTTGCTGCATCCTCACACCCTCTCTTCCTAATTCTGCGCTCATCCTGAACTGGCCCAGCACTTGGGAGGTGATTTTTCTTTTTAATCATCAAGCATTATTCAATACTAATTTCTACTGGGCATGATAACAAAATGTTATTTATGCCAATCAGTAGTTACTTAAGCAGAACAGATGAGAATGTTATTAAAAGTGTACATGAGAGATCTGTGATGAGACTCAACAAGGGAGTTTAAAATCATCTTACTGACAACTCCCCCAGTTGCAACAGCATTAGCAGTTATGTTGGAGCTGACTCCTCAGTCAGTCTTGACTCTGCGTTTGCTGGCTTTGTGACCATGAGGAGGCCACTTAGTCTAAGTCTCAACCTTCTTCATCTGTGAAATGGGAGTACACAGGAAATACTAGTAATATCTGCCTCTTAAGGTTCCTGTGAGTATTAAATGAGGCAAAGCATATAAATAATAAGGATGAATACAGTTCTAGACACATAACATGCAAAGACACATCGGTTGCTTTTGCTCAGGATGATTCTGTTCAGTTAGGGCTCATTTGAAGTCATGAGACAAAAGCCACCCCAATCTAATTTAGACCAAAGGGGAAAATAGGGACTCAAATGCTGCTAGGAATTGTTCTCTTGATTTCTTACGTTGGTTTTCCTCTCTCTGTGTCAACTGTATTCTCTCAGCCCACCATCCTCCATGGCTCTAGAAGTTCCCAGGCACAGAAGGCTGGTTCTGATTAAGCAAATATATTGGGACTTTCTTGGCAGTCCAGTGGTTAAGACTTCACCTTCCCAGGAAGGGGATGTGGGTCCAGGAACTAAGATCCCACATGCTTCATGGCCAAAGAGCCAAAACATAAAACTGAAGCAATACTGTAACAAATTTAATAAAGATTTTTAAAAAGATTCATGTCAAAAAAAAAAAAAAAAACCTTAAAAACAAACTTTATGAGGTAAGCAATCTGACTTAGCTCATTTCAGAACCCTCTCCTAGGGATTCCCTGGGTCAAGAGGCAGTGGTGTTGGTAATATTTGTAACCCAAGGTTAGAAATGAGGCTGTAGCCAGCAGAAAGGTGGCACTTGGAATGGTGTGATGTTCTGGAAAGACACAGATGTCTTCCAAATTGCTATGAGATCTTCTGCATAGCTGCTTCTCCTCCAATGGCTTTATCTCAGTTAACAATACCATCATACTTAGGATTACTTAAACAAAAAAACCCAGATTCAACTTGGACTCCCACCCTGTCTCCATACTTTCATCTACCCAGACAGCAAAACTGTAAAATTGGGTAATATCTCTCAAATGTTGTCTATTAGGATTTACACCACCACCACCAAGTTCAAGGGCTCATCTTTCTTCAATGGAAATATTTCAGAAGAACCCCATAATTAGTCTTCCCTCCTCTACTCTTTCCTTTTGATTTGACCTACACACAACTGCCCGCGCGTCTTTCAAAACAAGTCCCTCCCTTACTCAGTGTCATCCCACCACCCAGGCTCTCCAGCCTCCCCACCCAGTCTCTCCAGCCTCCCTGCCCAAGAGCTCCACTCCCTCCAACTCACACCCCAGCATGACTGGAATGCTTTTCTGCATTCCTCAGCCTTTACTTGAGCTGCTTCCTCTCCACTGAGGGGTCTGGAAAGGTCCCACTCAAATGTCATTACCTCCGTCTTCAAATAAGATAAGGCTTCCCTGTTGCTTCTCTGGCTCTGGTTCCTGTTACAAGCACGGCATGAGTGTCTATTAGGGGCCTATTTCCTCTGTGGACAATGCAGGCTTGCAGCACAATACGAACCTACTTGAGGATGAGGAAATGGCTCAAATCTCTTATTCAACAATGTGCACCAAACTGAACTCTAAAACAAATAACAGTCTATCATCACTATATATAAAATAGATAACAAGGACCTACTGCTCTCATTGTCACGGCCCTGGGTTCACTCCCTGGTCAGAAAATTAAGACCCTGATACGGCACGTGGTACAGCAAAAAAAAAAAAAAAAATTAATTAAAATAAATTCTTACATTAAAAAAAAGAAACCAACAAGGTCTGCTGAATAGCACAGGGAACTATCTTCAATATCTTACAATAACCTGTAATGGAAAAGAATCAGAAAAAGTATATATATATATACACACACACATATATTAATATTATATATATTATAACATAAAATCTTTCCTGGTGGCTCAACTGGTAAAGAATCCTCCTGCAGTGCAGGAGAAGTGGGTTTGATCCCTGGGTTGGGAAGATCCCCTAGAGAAGGGAATGGCTACCCACTCCAGTTTTCTGGCCTGGAGAATTCCATGGACTGTATAGTTCATGGGGTCGCAAAGAGTTGGACAGGACTGAGCCTTCAATATATTCATATTATAATATATTGAACATATATGAACAGCAATGCAGTTATAATATTTGTATATACATATTCAGTGACAATATTAACATATATGCATATATAACTGTTATACACCTGAAACACAACATGTAAATCAACTATATTTTAATAAAACATTTTTTAAAAATACATAATAATAGTCGATCATCTATATCAGTTCAGTTCAGTCGCTCAGTCGTGTCCGACTCTTTGCGACCCCATGAATCACAGCACGCCAGGCCTCCCTGTCCATCACCAGCTCCCGCAGTTCACTCAAACTCACATCCATTGAGTCAGTGACGCCATCCAGCCATCTCATCCTCTGCCGTCCCTTTCTCCTCCTGCCTCCAATCCCTCCCAGCATCAGAGTCTTTTCCAGTGAGTCAACTCTTCGCATGAGGTGGCTGAAGTACTGGAGCTTCAGCTTTAGCATCATTCCTTCCAAAGAAATCCCAGAGCTGATCTCCTTCAGAATGGACTGGGTGGATCTCCTTGCAGTCCAAGGGACTCTCAAGAGTCTTCTCCAACACCACAGTTCAAAAGCATCAATTCTTCGGCGCTCAGCCTTCTTCACAGTCCAACTCTCACATCCATACATGACCACTGGAAAAACCAGAGCCTTGACTAGATGGACCTTTGTTGACAAAGTAATGTCTCTGCTTTTGAATATGCTATCTAGGTTGGTCATAACTTTCCTTCCAAGGGGTAAGTATCTTTTAATTTCATGGCTGCAATCACCATCTGCAGTGATTTTGGAACCCCCAGAAATAACATCTGACACTGTTTCCACTGTTTCCCCATCTATTTCGCATGAAGTGATGGGACTGGATGCCATGATCTTCGTTTTCTGAATGTTGAGCTTTAAGCCAACTTTTTCACTCTCCTCTTTCACTTTCATCAAGAGGATTTTTAGCTCCTCTTCACTTTCTGCCATAAGGGTGGTGTCATCTGCATATCTGAGGTTACTGATATTTCTCCCAGCAATCTTGATTCCAGCTTGTGCTTCTTCCAGCCCAGCATTTCTCATGATGTACTCTGCATAGAAGTTAAATAAACCGGGTGACAATATACAGCCTTGACGTACTCCTTTTCCTATTTGGAACCAGTCTGTTGTTTCATATCCAGTTCTAACTGTTGCTTCCTGACCTGCATACAGGTTTCTCAAGAGGTAAGTGAGGTGGCCTGGTATTCCCACCTCTTTCAGAATTTTCCACAGTTCATTGTGATCTACACAGTCAAAGGCTTTGGCATAGTCAATAAAGCAGAAATAGATGCTTTTCTGGAACTCTCTTGCTTTTTCCATGATCTAGTGGATGTTGCCAATTTGATCTCTGGTTCCTCTGCCTTTTCTAAAACCAGCTTGAACATCTGGAAGTTCACAGTTCACATATATTGCTGAAGCCTGGCTTGGAGAATTTTGAGCATTACTTTACTAGCATGTGAGATGACTGCAATTGTGCGGTAGTTTGAGCATTCTTTGGCATTGCCTTTCTTTGGGATTGGAATGAAAATTAACCTTTTCCAGTCCTATGGCCACTGCTGAGTTTTCCAAATTTGCTGGCATACTGAGTGCAGCACTTTCACAGCATCATCTTTCAGGATTTGAAATAGCTCAACTGGAATTCCATCACCTCTACTAGCTTTGTTCGTAGTGATGCTTTCTAAGGCCCACTTGACTTCACATTCCAAGATGTCTGGCTCTAGGTGAGTAATCACACCATCGTGATTATTTTGGTCACGAAGATCTTTTTTGTACAGTTCTGTGTATTCTTGCCACCTCTTCTTAACATCTTCTGCTTCTGTTAGGTCCATACCATTTCTGTCCTTTATTGAGCCCATCTTTGCATGAAATGTTCCCTTGGTATCTCTCATTTTCTTGAAGAGATCCTTAGTCTTTTCCATTCAGTTGTTCTCCTTTTCTTTGCATTGATTGCTAAGGAAGGCTTTTTTCATCGACACAGTAATTACTTTTCTTGTTCATATGGACTTTGGCCAGATTTACTTAGGATACCAAAAGCCATAAGGCTGTATTTTTCTCCCTGTTTACATTGTTTTATATTTTGTAATTTATATGATTGTCTTTTCACTTTTTCAGGTCATCTTTAAATGTCATTTATTACTTTTTAAGCATTTAATAACTTTCTTTAATATTTTGGGATAAGATGAGCTGCAGAAATGATCAACTGCTGTGATCAATACTGTGCAGGAGATTTTTACTACAAACAGTCTATATAAAACCTACTGAAAACATTAATTAAAGTCTTTAAATTTTCATGGAATAGAAAGAAATAATAGCTTACTTTTTCTTACTACAAAAGCAATATATGCTGTTAGAAATTTTGGGGAATACAGTCCATCACTGCCCCCAAAATTGAAAATTAAAGTCATCCATTATTCCAGCTTCCAGGATAACCACTGAAAATAATTTGGTGTTTCTAGTATTTTCATACATGGTGTGCATGTGTGCTCCATCGTGTCTGATTCTTTGGGACTCCATGGACTGTAGATGACCAGGCTCCTCTGTCTGTGGAATTTTCCAGGCAAGAATACTGGAGCAGGTTGCCATTTCTTTCTCCAGGGAATCTTCCCCACCCAGAGGTAAAATTAAAATCTCCAGCATCTCCTGCATTGGCAAGTGGGTTCTCTACCAGCTGAGCCACTGGGAAAGGTCCATTATTTTATATATATGTATGCAATGTAAATACATATAAGTACAGCCTTAATATACATTGTACTGTACCCCGTGTTTTGCTAAATATGGCAATAATGTTTCTATTGTTATAAAATATTTATTTTTTGTGTCATAGGGTACTCAACAATGTTTAATCAATTGGCTATTGAACGTTTACTTTGTTTTTGGATTTTTCCCCCTTATAAACAACACATAACATTGTGTATAAAAGTTACAGCTAAATTTCTGAATATATTAATAATTAAAAGAATACTATAACTAAATATTTATATACATTAATATTATTTCCTCTAGACAAATTCTTTAAATGGATAATTCCTGAGTCAGAAGATATGCAAAATTATGAGTGTTCTTAAAACAGAACAAATCTACTATTTATTGAATGCTCACTAAGTGCCAAGTACATCACTATCTTGTCTCATCTCATCCTCACAGTAACTTTATCACCCCATTTTATGGGATGGAAAAGGAAGCTCAGGAGTCAAGTGATCTGCACGGGTGTATCTGACAACATCAGTGCTGCTCCCATAATCTGTGCAGCCAGGGGCTGCTGAGGCAGCACCTGGAACTTCCTGTCTGATGGCTGGGTTCATGGTAAAGTGGAACTGCCAGAGAATTAGTGTCCTTGGAAGACAGAGGATGGGAATTCATGGGTAAATACACCAGGTCCCTTGTTCCTCTGCTGGGATAACTGATTGGTTTCCAGAGAGTGCCAGCACATCTGAGCTCTATTTGCCTCTAATGGCAACACACCTCTGTGGGCTCCTTCTTTTGCCTGATGCTCCTGCCGGTGGAACCTCTCCCAGATAAACAAGTTGTCCTCCAATCCATGTCTCCAAGTCTGCGACTGGGGAACCCCAGTCAAAATGTCAAGATTCTACATCAAACAGCAGTGCAAAAATGTACACCAGAAACTCAAAGAACACTTTGAAAGCTCTGCAAAAAATATCTGAAAATGCATATTTGAGCAAGAACCATGAGACACATTCAGGTTGCAATCAAAAGCATTTTGTGACTGCTGTTTTATGTGATTTATAACTTAGCTGGTAAAGAATCTTCCTGTAATGCAAGAGACCCTGGTTCGATTCCTGGATCAGGAAGATCCCCTGGAGAAGGGATAGGCTAACCCCTCCAGTATTCATGGGCTTCCCTGGTGGCTCAGATGGTAAAGAACCCGCCTGCAATACGGGAGACCTGAGTTCGATCCCTGGGCTGGGAAGATCCCCTGGAGGAGGGCATGGCAACCCACTCCAGCATTCTTGCTTGGAGGATCCCCATGGACGAAGGAGTTTGGTGAGCAACAGTCCATGAGGTTGCAAAGAGTCGGACATGACTGAGAGACTAAGGACAGCACTTACAGTCAAATTAGCAACACTCTTTAGAGCAGGGCACACTACTGACCTGTGCATGTCCCCCTGATTTTTTTTAGTACATATTTTCCCCTCCGTTCTCCCTCCATCTTTTATTCCCTTTCCACTCAAAGGCCCTCTCTAATGTGTTGCTGAAGAGTTTCTCTGTGGAGTGGAGCTGGCACCACAGGGTAATCACACACTGACTCTCGCCCACCCCATCCCTCTAAACTGGACTCCACTTCTAACCATTGTTCCTGCTGTTTCACACCCTTGCCAACCTTTGATACAATTTGACTTTCTAATCTTTTGCCTCTAAGTCACACTTTTATGTAAAAGAATCTTAACCTTCTCCCTTGAAATGCTCAGAAATGAAAGCTGTTACACACATCTATGTAATCAACCCTTGATTATTCAAGAACTAAACATCATTTTCTGGGTTGGTTAGTTTTTTTCACTGTCTTCCTTCTTTTTCTCTATCCCTGGCCATCAGCGTTATCATTTAGAAAAAAATAATAGGGTCAATAGAAGACATTCATGAAAAAAAAACAGTGGTTTAGTCTTCAGTGAGTCTACTTTCTTAGTTATAAACTAAACTTTTATATGATTAAGGAGAAAGTTGAAATTACTGGGTAAAATAGTTTTTACATAGTTTTTTAAGGATATAGTTTGAAAATTAAGAGTATAGTATTAATGCTATTTTTTAGAATCTAGTATATGTTGCTACTGTTGCACACTGGTGGTGGTGGTTTAGTTACTAAGTTGTGTCCAACTCTAGTGACACCATGGACTGTAGATCGCCAGGCTCCTCTCTCCATGGGATTTCCCAGGTAAGAATATTGGAGTGGGTTGCCATTTCCTTCTCCAGGGGACCTCCCTGTCCCAAGGATCAAACCCAGGTCTCGTGCATTGTAGACAGTCTCCTACATCACAGGTGGTCTCCTGCATTGCAGGCAAATTCTTTACTGACTGAACCATCAGCAGCATTAATTATACTGATAATCTTTAAAAATGCAGCAGTTACTTGAAGATCATGTAACTGTCTACACTACAGATAGATTTGAGAATACTTTGGATAAATTTTAAGACGTTGAATTGTATTTTCTTTCTGAAGATATCTTGCATGTTGTAGAGGAAATATATGCGATTTGGCTCTATCTATAATGATGCAGTCTGATCTGCACATGATTGTGGTTTCGCCCATCTAATCCTACAGTCATCTCCAGGTCCTTGCAGGTGTGATGACTTCTTTGTGGGCCTCTGGATCCACATGTCCTAACAGCTGTGCTGTTGCCTCTAGGTCTGTCATACAATTAGTCTTGTGATGAACTATTCAGGTTGCTTTATTGCTCCAGAGAACATTTTCATATGCTAGGCCTTGAACTTTAAGGAGTCTACATACATTATGTTCCATATGTCACTGTTCGGGATAGTTGATTAGAGTCTCAATTTTCAGTCTTGAAGTTCATCCTCTTTTGAATGAACCAGATAAAAATAATTATCCTTCTCTTCATTTTCTCTCAAAACAGATATTAGAAATTTTTGCACTATTTCTTAAAATGTGAATGACTGGAAACAAAAATTTCAGCAGCTTTGTAAACAGCTATTCTAGTGGTACTTTTTAACTTTTACAATAAATGACAATAATCAAAGTGGTATTCTATATCTCAAAGGAATTTAAAATGAGCTTTCACATTGAAAAAAATCAATAAATTTTATAAAATTTATTTATCATATAAATTTCATTTTATCAGTGTTTATACTCATATAGGCCATGAACTTCACTTTTTGACATAAAGCATCTCTTCATTTATGAAAGTCTACAATTTGTAAATTTTGCCATACAGATTACTGTTTTTTAAAATACAAATTTCCTTTTTTCTTGAGCCTTTGAATTTTTCCATAATGCTTTTGCCACCTAAGTGACTGTTACTTATGTGAAAAATACCATCATGTAGTTATCATTTAAAAAGAAGAAAAACTACATAGGCAATTTCCTAAGGTATAATACCATAAAGAAAAAAAAAATCAGGAAAACTATAAATAAAAAAAGGTTTAAGGATAGTTAGCTCCCTATTAGAGGGAAATTTTAAAATTAAAATTTAATTTACTAAGATTTTAGTCTGCAGTCTTTGCTACAGAAATTTATACTAAATTGTCACTGTAAGGTTATTTGTTTTAATGCTTTAGAAAGGTCATGACTTTAAACAGAGAGGTAACAGCCACAAAATTATTAGTAAAACATGTTTTCATAATCTCCAAATTATTTAAAACACATTTACATTTCTTATCTGTTTAAAATGTGCTTAAATTAAAACTTTTTAATGAACTATGTAGAATACTATTTTCTTAATAAAGCTGTTTAAAGGTATTAAATAAGATCAGAGGGCTGGTGGCTCAGCTGGTAAAGAATCTGCCTGCAATGTGGGAGACCTGGGTTCGATCCCTGGGTTGGGAAGATCCCCTGAAGAAGGGAATGGCTACCCACTCCAGTAGTTTGGCCTGGAGAATTCCATGGACTGTATAGTCCATGGGGTGGCAGAGTCAGACACGACTGAGCGACTTTCACTTTCACTACACTTTCAAATAAGATCAGATATGGACTACTTGCTTACACCACACTTGAAGTTATTGCTTAATAATTTGGGGTAATGTAATGCTATGATTTGGAAATAAATTCATTTTTAAAAAAAAAAATAGGAAATATGACTTCCTCTACAGTGTTTTTTCTAATCCAATGACCTTTCTTTCACTTGTCAGATAACGGATATTTTGAACATTTTTCTTCTTAGCAAAAGTATGAAATGAAAAGGAAGGAAGTGCTATTTGGATACTTTTTAAAAAATATATAATTTAATTGGAGGCTAATTACTTTACAATATTGTATTGGTTTTGCTGTACATTGACATGAATCTGCCATGGATGTACACATGTTCCCCATCCTGAACCCCCCTCCCATCTCCCACCCTATCCCATCCCTCTGGGTCATCCCAGTGCACCAGCCCCGAGCACCTTGTATCATGCATCAAACCTGGACTGGCGATTCATTTCACATATGATAATATACATGTTTCAATGCCATTCTCCCAAATCATCCCACCCTCTCCGTCTCCCACAGAGTCCAAAAGACTGTTCTACACATCTGTGTCTCTTGCTGTCTCGCATACAAGGTTATCGTTACCATCTTTCTAAATTCCATATATATGCATTAGTATACTGTATTGGTGTTTTTCTTTCAGGCTTACTTCACTCTGTATAATGGGCTCGGGTTTCATCCACCTCATTAGAACTGATTCAAATGCATTCTTTCTAATGGCTGAGTAATATTCCATTGTGTATATGTACCACAGCTTTCTTATCCATTCGTCTGCTGATGGACATCTAGGTTGCTTCCATGTCCTGCCTACTATAAACAGTGCTGCGATGAACACTAGGGTACACGTGTCTCTTTCCATCTGGATACTGGTGAGGATGTGTGTCAAGGGGATATGGTCCTGAGTAGAGAGGCGTCTGCATGGCAGCAACTGGGAGAGTGAGGTATGGAACAGCTCCTCCTTTAGACTCTTGACAAGGAGACTGCCTGAGGTGGTCACAGGACAAAAGGATAAAGCGATGAAAACTTGGATGTCAAGCAGGCAAATGACTGAGCTTATACCTGACCTGTCTCAACACTGCATGGTGAGTCCACTACAGCATATTTTCCAAGCTGGTGATGAACTACGCAGGGACCAAGAGGCTCGCTGGCTGCGTGAAGCACTGTCTGCATGTTTTGTATAATGATGACCAGCAGCCCTCTGGGAGCAGGAGGTCATGACTTCCTCCGTGCCTGCATCTGAGCTCCCCTCAGACACTGAGGCTATTAGACAGGAACAGAAGGGTCACTTTTAGGTAATGATTTCTAAATTACAAGGAAAGACGACTTCTATTTACTGGATAGTGAAGAGGTCTGATCTTCAAATAAAGAAATGACTTCAATTCCTTTTTTTAAAAAAAGATAAATGCCTTTTCTATTTAAGGAAAAGTTAATAATAAATTAATATTTCCATAAAATGATGGTCTATTATATTTGTACTATAAAAATATGCTATTACAAAGATAAATGTAAGCACTATGTAATTTACCTATGATACAACTAGTGAATTACAGTTAAAAAAAAAATAAGTACAAAGCAGGCACTCTGGATGGATACTGAATATATGCCACCTAGTATGTTACCTAGTAGAGGACTGTCTGAGCCACCAGGGAAGCCTAACACGTTAGGGTATTGTTGCTGTCATTGGTCGGTGCTAATTACGTCACAATCTGTAGTGATAACGGTATCTCACATTTGAAAACTGACGATAGTCTAAAGTGTAAACCTATGTTTTTTTCTTTTGATTTGCACAAAGAAAGTGCCATTTGTAACCCTTATTTTACAAATAAACCTGAGCTTCCAAGAAGTTAAGTGACTAAGCTAAAGTTAGCAGCTTGAATGTGACAGAAGGACTAAGATCCATGTCTTCTAGTTTCAACTAGCACCTACTCTTTCTATACCATAGTTATCTTCCATATAAAGACCCATTCAGAACTTACTATTAGTTGAAATATTTAACCACTTGACAATTAGAGATATCACATATATGTGGCATTTAAAAAAATGATACAAATGAACTTATTTACAAAACAAAAATAAGACAAACATAGAAAACAAACTAATGAGTACCAAAAGGGAAAGGGGAGGGATGGGTAAATTAGGAATTTGGCATTAATAGATATCCATTACTATATATAAAGTAGATAAACAACAAGAACCTGCTGTACAGCACAGGAAACTCTACTCAATATCTTGAATTAATCTTTAATGGAAAAGAATCTAAAAAAGAACATATATCTACATATATATATATATACTGTGGTTGTTCAGTCACTAAGTCATGTCTGACTCTTTGTGACCCCATGAACTGTAGCACGCGGGGCTTCCCTGTCCTTCACTATCTCTTGGAGTTTGCTCAAACTCCTATCCATTGAATCAGTGATGTCATCCAACCATCTCATTTTCTGCCACCCCTTCTCCTCTTGCTTTCAATCTTTTCCATCATCAGGGTCTTTTCCAGTGAATCAGCTCTTCCTATCAGGTGACCAAAGTATTGGAGCTTCAGCTTCAGCATCAGCCCTTCCAACAAATATTCAGGGTTGATTTCCTTTACAATTGACTGGTTTGATCTCTTTGCTGTCCAGAGCACTCTCAAGAGTCTTCTCCAACACCACAGTTCAAAAGCATCAATTCTTTGGCACTCAGCCTTCTTTATGGTCCAACTATTATATCCATACATGACTACTGGAAAAATCATAGCTTTGACTAGACAGACCTTTGTCAGCAAAGTGATGTCTCTGCTTTTTAATATGCTGTCTAGGTTTGTCTTAACTTTTCTTCCAAGGAAAAAGCATCTTCTAGTGGCTGTAATCACCGTCTGCAGTGATTTTGGAGCCCAAGAAAATAATCTCACTGTTTCCACTTTTTCCCTTTCTATTTGCTATGAAGTGATGGGACCAGATGCCATGATCTTAGTTTTTTGAGTGCTGAGTTTTAAGTCAGCTTTTTCACTCTCTTCTTTCACTCTCAACAAGAGGCTCTTTAGTTCCTCTTCACTTTCTGCCATTAGAGAGCATGAACTGCATATCTGAGGCTGTTGATGTTTCTCCCAGAAACCTTGATTCCAGCTTGTGATTCATCCAGCCTGGCATTTCACATGATGTACTCTGCATAGTAGTTAAATAAGCAGGATGACAATATACAGCCTTGTTGTATTCCTTTCCCAATTTCGAACCAATTAGTTGTTCCATGTAAAGTTCTTCTTGTTGCTTCTTCACCTGCATACAGGTTTCTCAGGAGGCAGGTAAGGTGGTCTGGTATTCCCATCTCTTTAAGAATTTTCCAGTTTGTTGTAATCCACATAGTCAAAGGATTTAGTGTAGTCAGTGAAGTAGAAGTAGATGTTTTCCTGGAATTCCCTTGCTTTTTCTGGTAATAGTCCATATGTACAACATCTTTTTCCGTTCCTCTGTCAACAGACATTTAGATTGCTTCCATGTGGTAGCCATTGTAAATAGTGCTTCTATGAACATTGGGGTTCATATATATTTTTGAATTATAGCTTTCTCTGGCTATGTGCCCAGGAATGGGATTGCAGGACCACATGGCAACTCCACTTTGAGTTTTTTTGAGGAAACTCCACACTGTTTTCCAGCGGTTGTACCAATTTACATTCCCACCAACTGTGTAGGAAGGTTTCCTTTTTTCCACATTCTCTCCAGCATTTGTTACGTGTAGACTTTTTAACGGTGGCCCATTTGAACAGTGTGAGGTGGTACTTCACTGTAGTTTTGATTTGCATTTCTCTAACAATTAGGTGTCCTTTGGAAGGACTGATGCTAAAGCTGAAACTCTAATACTTTGGCCACCTCATGTGAAGATTTGACTCATTGGAAAAGACCCTGATGCTGGGAGGGATTGGGGGCAGGAGGAGAAGGGGACGACAGAGGATGAGATGGCTGGATGGCATCACCAACTCAATGGACATGAGTTTGGGTGAACTCCGGGAGTTGGTGATGGACAGGGAGGCCTGGCGTGCTGCGATTCATGGGGTCGCAAAGAGTAGGATACAACTGAGCGACTGAACTGAACTGAACTGAACAATTAGTGGGAGCTTCCCAGGTTGTATGAGTACTAAATAATCTGCCTGCTAATGCAGGAAACACAAGAGAGGAAGGTTGGATTCCTGGGTTGGGAATATTCCCTGGAGAAGGAAATGGCAACCTGCTTCAGTATTCTTGCCTGGACATGTCATTCCATGGACAGAGGAACCTGGCTGGCTACAGTCTATGGGGTAGTAAAGATTCAGACAAGACTGGGCACACACATGTGCATGCACATACACACAAACACATATTATCAAAGTTGAACATCTCATGTACCTTTTGAAGAGTCATGATTTTTTGACCCATGAGAGAAAAGCAGGTAGGAGGAGAGATGGGGGAGAAAGGGGTGATTAAACATCTGTGAGCAGAACATAGGAGGGACCTTTTGTGTCCAGGAAGTGACATGAAAATAAATCCTTCAGGATATTTAGAGAAAGACAAATTGATTTTTTTTTTTAATGGGAGGAGAGAGGAATTTTTTAAAAATAATGTTGCTGTGAGTTAAGAATTTTATCTCTAGTTTTCTGAAGACAACTATGGAAAAATTGAAATTACTTTTCTTTTAGCTTGCTGGATGTTTTCCTTTTAACATGGTATCCCACTAAGAGAGCTGTGAAGAGCTCACATTTATTTGGGTTGCATCATAGTTTCAGTGGTAGATAAAAATCATCACTTATAAAATTGATTAAAAGGAAAACTTGTTTTATGTATGTTATTGTAGAATCTGCAAGCATGTGTATGTCAGCTAGATTATCATTTAGGTGAAGAGTTTACTGTTATGAAAGAGGGAGTTACTATTAAGGGAGATGGTAACAAGTTAAACAGGAAAGGAACTAAATGGGAACAAGTATATAGGAAACTTCTTGCCTCAAACTTTCTATATCCTAAACATTAGAAATAAAATAAATTATCCTTTGATAGAAATGCTTCCTGATATATATATATATATATAATCTTCATATCTGTTGAGTCAAAGAATAAATAAAATTTGATTACAATTATTTAGTGAAACCTTAAGATGATATAATTTTAACCCATATCCTCCATTGTTAATACTTATCAATAATCCATAAGTCACTAGAATATTAGTATAACTATTTTCAGATACATTATTTCTTTGCATTTTTCTATGGGATGCTGCTGATAAGGCTAGAGATTTGGGTTAACCATATATAAGAGCTAACATCAATGTTAGAAGCATTATAAATTATTATAAAGATTCTGACATGTCTGCAAACAAAGAAATTGCTACTGTTTTATATGTGGAATAATTAAATATAGTGCAAGAATTTAGTACTATAAAATCAAATGAAGTACCAATATGGAGAATTCTCCTTTCAGAGGATCACTTCAGTTCAGTACAGTCACTCAATCATGTCCGACTCTTTGCGACTCCATGAACCGCAGCTCACCAGGCCTCCCTGTCCATCACTAACTCCCAGAGTTCACCCAAACCCATGTCCATTGAGTTGGCAATGCCATCCAACCATCTCATCCTCTGTCGTCCCCTTTTCCTCCTGCCCTCACTTTCCCAGCATCAGGGTCTTCTCAAATGAGTTAGCTCTTTGCATCAGGTGGCCAAAGTATTGGAGTTTCCACTTCAACATGAGTCCTTCCAATGAACACCCAGGACTGGTCTCCTTTAAGATGGACTGGTTGGATCTCCTTGCAGTCCAAGGGACTCTCAAGAGTCTTCTCCAACATCACAGTTCAAAAGCATTAATTCTTCTGTGCTCAGCTTTCTTCACAGTCCAACTCTCACATCCATACATGACCACTGGAAAAACCAGAGCCTTGACTAGACGGACCTTTGTTGACATAGTAATGTCTCTGCTTTTGAATATGCTATCTAGGCTGGTCATAAGTTTTCTTCCAAGGAGTAAGCGTCTTTTAATTTCATGGCTGCAGTCACCATCTGCAAAGATTTTGGAGCCCCCAAAAATAAAGTCTGACACTGTTTCCACTGTTTCCCCATCTATTTCCCATGAAGTGATGGGACCAGATGCCATGATCTTCGTTTTATGAATGCTGAGCTTTAGGCCAACTTTTTCACTCTCCTCTTTCAGTTTCTTCAGGAGGCTCTTTAGTTCCTCTTCACTTTCTGCCATAAGGGTGGTGTCATCTGCATATCTGAGGTTATTGATATTTCTCTCAGCAATCTTGATTCCAGCTTGTGTTTCCTCCAGCCAAGCATTTCTCATGATGTACTCTAGAAATAAGTTCTGCTTAATAATGGAAAATAACTAAATAATGGGAAATACCTCAATGAATGCACTGAAGACTGATCTAAGTTGATGTTCCTAAGATTAGGAAGTGGAATGGAGTATTTACAGAGAAAGGAAATTCATGCACAAAAACAATTTACTTAGATAGGACCATCCGTTTCCTTAAAATAACTATGGTTGCAATGTTTGATTGTAGGAGCTGGGCCAGATTTGCATAAGGTCTTGACTGTGATTTTTTGGTAAAATATGTTCCTCCTTGAAATCTTAGGACTTCATAAGATACATTTATTTTCTAAAGTTAAGAATTTACTCTACTTGGAAATTTTCAGGTGTAAATTGACTATGGTCGAAGGGAATTACTACTTCTTTCCTCAGCATCCGATGTATATTGGTAGCTTTCTTCTCTTTTAAATATCAGGGTCTCTGTGACCTTCTGCACAGGTTTATTATAGGAACCATCGCTTCTCTTCACCAAATGGACTTTCCCCATTAGTAGGTACTTCAGCTCTAAAAAAATCCACTATTTGTTTTTAGTTTAGTGCTAGTTCATAATTCAATAAAGAATGCTTTGTCAGTGGGGATGGTATGCCGAGGAAAAACTTATTTATTTAGAAATATAAAGAGAGATTAGGAAGAAATAGTGTAGTGGGAAATTTAGTGGAGAAAAGAGGGTGAATAACTTGGTTTACGCAGAAAACTAATAAAGTTCCAAGACAAGGAACTTGCACCATCTACGTTAGGTCACCGGCGCCCACTTGAATAGCTGAGGGTGCCCCGTCTTAGGCTCCCTCTCGTGTGGATCTTGGAAGCAAGGGCAAGTAAGTAGAATCGGAGAGCCTCCATGCCCTAGATGGGAATTCAGCCTGAAAAGGAGAGGGAGGGAGAGGGAGAAAGAGAGAGAGAGAGACTTGACATGGGGGAAACCCGTCTTTCCAGTGACTGGCCCATCCTCTATTGTCCGGAAAGGCCTTATATACTTTTGATTTTACATAGAGATCAATGGATAATACAAAATTATGCAGCGTCAGCAGCCCTGACTCTTATCGAAACCAGGCTTTCTCTCTGCATACCTATTGTATACACAAGTCTTAGGTGATTTACATCATCTTTTGGCCAGAAGGCCAATTAGCATTTTACAGCCCTTTTCTGATAAGGGTAATAGTGTTGATCTTCCCAAAGTTTGGTGCCACTCTCAGAAAGCACTAAATAAAGCTACATTCTTACATAGCAAGGGCACAACAATTTATAACAAGGAAAAGGAGTACAGTGATTTATAACAAAGAGAAAAGTAATTAACTCAAAAGTCTAGTGTTTTTAACATCAAACCTACTATATTCCTTTTTCTGCATCCCATTTACATTGATTAATGTCCTCCCAGGTGCCTAAAAGATAAAGGATATGGAGGCCTGGTGGCAACATTAACTCAACAATGGAACCCTTCAACAAACTAATTCTTAGCTCATATACTTGTCAATATATTCTTCTATTATATGTATTGCTGCTGCTACTGCTAAGTCACTTCAGTCGTGTCTGACTCTGTACAACCCCATAGATGGCAGCCCACCAGGCTCCTCTGTCCCTGGGATTCTCCAGGCAAGAATACTGGAGTAGGTTGCCATTTCCTTCTCTAACGCATGCATGCATGCTAAGTTGCTTCGGTCGTGTCTGACTCTGTGTGACCCTATGCACAGCAGCCCATCAGGCTCCTCCGTCCACAGGATTCTCTAGGCAAGAATACTGGAGTGGTTTGCCATTTCCTTCTCCAATTACATGTATTAATCATTTATTAAAATATTAAAGCCTTCAAATCGAGATTAAAATTAGCAAAATTTCAGAGTCCCTTCTGTTTCACATGATGAGAACCATTAATTAGGGATATTTACGTGTAACAGGTTTTTCTAAGTCAAGATTCTTTGGAAAAAATAATCAGATAAAAATCCGTAAACAGATGGACAACATTTTGGGAAGGAGAAGAAATTTATGAGAGATAGTAGCTGAGTATAGGGGCAAGATACTGAAAATCTGAAAATATTCCAACATAAATTTAAAATATGAGTGAGAGAATAAAAAGAGTGTATGGAGTTGACGATAAGAATTAATGATAGACTGAATATAAGAAGGCAAAGGCTAAAACTAACAGAGCACTTTCTCAGCGTGAGGATGATCAGATCCAGCGCCTAGCATGATGTCTCTGTGACAAGGTGCTCAGTAAACAACCGTGAGTGAATTAAGGAGATCATGTCACCAGCCTCATCAAAGTCATCAAATATTCCACACTGCTTAAAAAATGAGCTTCACATTCCCCAGCAAAGCATTTAAGACTCTCCAATCCTCCCACAGATTAAAAAAGTATGATCTTGGAATTAGAATGAATTTCTAATTCTCAAAAAAAACACTTTCTGAGAATGAGTAGTCTTTCTGAGAATGTCCAGAAATCATACAAGAAGAAATTGATAAATTTGGCCACATACATATCTAAAAGCTTGGGATGGAAGAATTTCATAATAAGGTAAAAAAAAAAAAAAACAACCAACAATGGCCTGTACTTATGGCTGATTCATCTTGTTGTATGGCAAAAACTAACACAACATTGTAAAGAAATTATCCTCCAATTAATTAAAAAACACCTTTAAAAATGGCCTGGAAAAACATTCATAACACATATTAACTAAATGTCTAAATTCTTAAAATACAAATAGCTCCTGAGAAAGCAGGCACTTTCACTGATTGTTATTGTTATATGACTACAAATGTGTGAAGTGTCTTTGAAGTGAAGATCAGATTTATTTTTAAATTCACCTTCTCTCTGACTCAGCATTTCCACCTGTAGGAATTTACTCTGTAGATCATCTCTTACTTCGGCACAAAGCTGTTCACTGCTGTACTCTATGTGATAAAAACTGATTGGTGGGAATGCAAACTGGTACAGTTGCTATAGAGAACAGTGTGGAGAGTCCTTAAAAAACTGGAAATAGAACTGTCATATGACCCAGCAATCCCAGTGCTGGGCATACACACTGAGGAAACCAGAACTGAAAGAGACACGTGTACCCCAGTGTTCATCACAGCACTATTTACAATAGCGAGGACATGGAAACAACCTAGATGCCCACCGACAGACAAATGGATAAGGAAGTTGTGTACATTTACACAATGAAATGTTATTTAGCTATGAGAAAGAACATATTTGAGTCAGTTCTAATGAGATGGATGAAACTGGAGCCTATTATACAGAGTGAAGTTAAGTCAGAAAGAGAAACACCAATACAGTATAGTAAAGCAATATATATGGAATTTACAAAGATAGTAACAACAATTCTATATGCAAGGCAGCAAAAGAGACACAGATGTAAAGAACAGAATTTTGGACTCTGTGGGAGAAGGTGAGGGTGAGATGATATGAGAGAATAGCATTGAAACATGTATATTACCATGTGTAAAACAGATGACCAGTGCAGGTTCGATGCATGAAGAAGGGCACTCAAAGCCGGTAGGTGCTCTGGGCCACCCCAGAGGGACTGGGTGGAGAGGGAGCTGGGAGGGGTTCAGGATGTGAGGACACGTGTGCACCCGTGACTGACTCATGTCTATGTATGGCAAAAAGCACTACAATATTGTAAAGTAATCAAAATAAATAAATAAAATTTTTTAAAAGGAAAAAAAAACTGCTTGGAGATAACCTAAATGCCCACCAACAGGAGATGGTTAAATCCCTTATCGTATAGCTATACCGTGGGGCACCATGAGTCCTTTTTAAAATGAGACCTGTCTAGATATCCATCAGTATGGAGGAAGTTAATTCAGGAGGCAGAACGGTGTGTATAAAAACTTACTATTTTGTAAACAACAAAATGGGCACACATATATGTGTACTTATATGCCAGGTATAGACATGAAAATTTTTGGCAGGATAAATCAGAAACTTGTAACTATTAATTGCCTTTGAGAAAACTGTGAGATTGAGTATAGGGGTAGAAGGAAGATTTATTTTCACTGTAAACACTATGGTATTGTTTGAATTTATTTTGCTATGCACTTGCCATGTGATGAGGTGGGGGGAATATCTTTAAGCTAGTTTTCACTTAATTTTCCAGCCTGATCTCCTACTGTATCCTACCTTGCACATAACAATTCAATGCTTCTCAAACCTACTCAAACATTCATGTGTTGAGTGTGTGTGAATGAGTGTGTGTCTAATATTCCACTATCCATGACTCTCATACTTTCTGCCTGTAGATAGCCTACCCCTCAAAAGTTCTTCTGTGCAACCCTCTTGATTTCCGGTATTGGAACTAAATACATACTTATCTCTGAATTCAGAAAACCCCTGTCCATCCTGCTTTGAATTATAGTTGTTTACAAGTTGGTCAACCTCATTAAATTAGCTCCTAAAGGGAAATGTGCATCTTGTCGGCTTCTGTGCTCCTGAAAGTATCTGGAACACAACAGCCTTGCTGAACGCATGTCATTAACTAAAAAATATTAAGCAGAAGAGTCAGCTAGGAAAACCCATGTTTCCTATGATGACCCAATTTTAAGGACGATAAAGAATGTGTCTAGCTCAATTACAGGAATGCTACGTAGCATGAATATCTAAAAGAGCCAGTAAGAGCTCCTTAAAGCTGAAAATAAAGCCAATACTCCCTGTCAAATAGGGTTATTACCTGAGATGTAAACAAAATTAAATATGAAGCCACACTTGAAATGTATTAGAGGTAAGAGAACAATGGGAGAAAAATTATTTCTGTTATAGAAAAGATAGCTCTTGACATTTGTGTGTGTCAAACACCCCAAGCCTGATCATAAAATAGGCAAACAGTGATTTTTATCATGAAACAGGCTACTTCTCAGATTGGGATTAGCGATGCCTTCCCCACTTGGTGCCCTCTCCCCTAACTCCCACAAACGAAAAGTCCACAACAATGGAATTCAATCTGTTCCTTATTAACCACCGTCTTGTCTAAAAAAAAAATGTCCCAAAGCACAAGTTTATTATAATTTTTTTTTACTGTATACTTTTTGCTGTAATTTAAATCCATTTCCTCTTGTCCTTGGTGCTATGGGAGTGGAGGGCCCCATTATTTGACAGATTTAACTTCATCAGTAAAACCAATTTTTAATGCTTCTAGAATAGCTATTTTGCTTTAGTCTCTATAAACAGGTACACTTACATCAGGCCCATCTCACTCCTGTTGGCCTTATAACAACATACAATTAAACAAATATAATAAAATAAAAATTAAAAGTGGCAGTGGTGAAAAGTCTCCTTGAACTTACTGCTAATGCTGTTTCATACTCTCCAGCAGCCAAGTGCGCTAAGCCCAAGTAATAGGAAGCCTCTCCTTCCATCTTTTTGTCATTTCCTAAAACAAAAATGTAGAAAAAATATTATGGTATTGCAGAAACTGGCTTATTACCACAAACAGAGTCTCTGCTTTTCAAGACACTGGGAAGTTATTATAACAAAGTATACAGATTTATATCAACAACCCCTGAAGCCTAGCTGTGTACTGATCAAAAAGGCTGACATTAATATAATTTACCTGGGTCACAGATGTTAGAATAAGGTGTATGTGCAATATAATTATGATGAGTTTCCTCTGTGTACAAAATCCAGTCTTAGCATTTTGACACCCATATATGATTTCTATATCAGTCACCCATGTAAGGGCTTCCCAGGTGGGGTTAGTGGTAAAGAACCTGCCTACCAATGCAGGAGACATGAGAGGCACGGGTTTGATCCGTGGGTCAGGAAGATCCCCTGGAGGAGGGCATGCAACCCACTCCAGTATTTTTGCTTGGAGAATCCCATTGACAGAGGAGTCTGGCAGTCCATAGGGTCGCCAAGAGTCAGACATGACGAAAGCAACTTAATATGCATGCACCACCATGTAAAACCTACAGCCATTCACCATAGCTGTGACTACATACATGAAATAACTGATAAGGAGTATCAGCCTTACTTGGTGGACAAACACACATACACACACAGACTGGCATTCAGCTAAGTCTCCAATAAGGCAGATAATTAGCAAGTTAAGCAATTGTTGCCTTGACTAGGTTTTAGTTGGAAAGTTATTGCTTAAAACTTGGGTAAGAATGCCAGAGCTTCGTTTCTTGGTATAAAGTTCCATGCATATTTTGAAATCCAAACACATTTTCCCTTGCTAGTGATTGGTAAATGCTTTTCACCATCTTTTCAGAAGGAATTTAGCCTAATTTTTGTAGGATGTGCTTTATTCCAGGCATTATCAAATTTTTCTTCCCAAAATATGTCACCATGTAACATGTGCTTCAATAAGACATACATCACACTGTCTAATAAATAGATAATTTACTAACAGTTAATGTACAAAATTTACCATGTAAATCTAATACACTTGCAAGAACCACAAGAGGTTCTTATTTTTAAAATAATACTATTCTCTTTTACTTTTGGAAGTTTTTTCCTTTTAATGTTACTTAACTCCTGGGTAGTGCAAATGCTGATTTATCTACCCTCATTTTTTATCTTTGGAAAGTAAAGATCCTCAGATTTCTGCACTCTGCATTCCCACCATGATGGATTTCCACAGGAGCTAGCAATTCTCTGCTCAGCACTCACTGAATTACCTCTTGTGAAGCAATGGCTCAACTGGAAGACTGCAAGGAAACAGGACAGCAAATGCCACTGACAGTGTATTTTTTCTTCTCTGACAATTTCATCAATTGCAGAGAATTATACCCTCAAGATCCCACTTCAGCAGAGCTGATGATGCTAGTGATTCAGTTTGGGAAATCTGAACTCATAATTCAGCTGGGTCCTCACTTTTTCTCTGCTATAGGCTTATGACTGCTGGGGAGAAAGGTGGGACTAGGGAAGGAAAAGAAGGGGTAGAAGCAAGAGACTATGGTGGGAAGTTGCCTCTTTGATAATTAAAGGTTGATTACTTGAGACTTGTACTTGCTGTGTTAAATGGTGTAAAGCAGTGACAACTGCATGTTTGCATACAGGATCATTATTTGCATTAAACTTTATGTAAAAAGCAACGAAAAAAAAGTAGAAAAAAATCTATTCCTGTAGACAGAAAGATTTTGAAACAGCTAATTGAACTAGATCACACCAAATAATAGTAGGATTTAAGTATAAGAACTTCCTGTTTACTGAGATGAAGTTAAGATAAACTGAAAATAATAAAATAATGAAGGAAAACATATTACAGTTGAGTGACCCACTCAACAGTGACATACAGAAAAAAGTGTCCAAGATTATTTATATTGTGTTGTTTACCTGAGTGGGTTAAATTTATATTAGCCATGCTATCCAAGTCAATAATCATTTATCTTAAAGAAATTAATATGTTTTTATTTTCAAAACTAAATTGTTCATTCTTACACTAGTATGTTTATTAGAGAATCCAAAGAGGAAGTCATTCCAGGTGGAATAATGGACACAATGTTCTTGGGAGTAACTCAAGCGTTTTATTAATATGTGCCCTAAACCTTCTTTTTGTTATTTGGCCAACACATATTCACTCATTCATTTATTCAGTGCTTATTTATTAGGACCATCCTATACAAGCTAGAAGGGGGCGACAGGGAATGAGGTGGTTGGATGGCATCATGGACTCAATGGACATGAGTTTGAACAAACTCCAGGAGATAGTGAAGGACAGGGAAGCCTGGTGTGCTGTAGTCCATGGGGTCGCAGAGTCAGGCACAACTTAGTAACTGAAAACCAAAAACCAGGCACAACTCTCAGCACTTGGAATCCATCAGTACCTTAACCAGACAAATTCCCTGTCCTTGGCGAGTTTATATTTTAGAGAAATAAAAGAAAAAGACAGAAAATTGAAAATAAACATAATAAAGTACATGGTAAGTTTCAGGGTGATAAGTATTTTAGGGGAAAAAATTAAGCAGGTTAAGGGGATTTGAGGATGCTAAGTAAGGGTACAAAGAAAAAAGCAGGTTTCAATATTAAATACAATTGTCAGGGTAGTAGATATCACTGAGGAGATGGTATCCACAAGAAAATGAAATTAAAGATAACAGAAAAATTTGAGAAGCTCACAACTATGTGGAAATTAAACACGCTTCTAAATAATCATTGGATCAAAGAAGAAATGAAAAGGTAAACTAGAAAATACTTTGAGATGAATGAAAATGAAAATACAAAACCCCCAAACTTGTGGGATTCAGCTAAAGCAGAGCAGAGAGGGACATGTACAGCTATCAATGTCTGTTTTTTTTAAGAAAGGAAACATCTTTTCACTTTATAAAAGTAGAAAAAGAATAATTAAACTTAAAGCAAACAGAAGGAAATAATATAGAGAGGAAATAAGTGAAATAGAGAGTAGAAAAAAAAGAGGTTCTCAACAAAACCAAAAGTTGGTTCATTGAAAAAGTCTACAAAATTGACAGACTTTTAGCTACACTGAACAAGGAAAAAAAGAATATCCTCAAATTATGAAAATCAGGAATGAATGAGGGAAATCACCACAGTTCTTACAGAGATAAAAAAATATTATAAAGGAATATTATGGACAATGGTATACCAACAAATTAGATACAGTTGATAAAATGGAAAAATAGAAAGACACATACTACTGAAACTGACTCAAGAAGAGATGGAAAATATGAATAGATTCACAATAAGTAAAGAACTTAAATTAGAAATCAAGCCGTTTCCACAAAAGAAGCCCAGCTAGCTTCAATGATGAAATCTACTGAATATTAAAAATATAATCGACACCAGTTCTTCACAGACTCCTCCAAAAACTGAGAGAACACTTCCCAAATCATTCTATGAAGCCACTATTATTCTGACATCAAAAATACACCACAAGAAAAGAAAACTACAAGCCAACATCCATCATAAATATAGACAATTCCCAATATTTACTAGCAAAGCCAATCCAGGAGTTAAAGGAAAAGGATTAAATACCAGGATCAAGCTGGATTTATCCCAGGAGTTTAGGGTTGATTCAACATGTGCAAATCAGTCCATGTAATATACTATTTTAAGTAGAAAGGACAAACCACATTTTCATCTCAATAGATGCAGAAAAAGACATTTCACAAAATTCAACCCTTTTTTATGATGAAAAAAAAAACCCTCAACAAATTCAGAATAGAGGGGAACTTCCTCAACGTGTTAAAAAACAGTATTTACAAAAACCCCCACAGCTAACATTAAACTTAATGGTGAAAGACTGATAGCTTTTGTCCTAAGATCAGGAAGAAGACTAAGATGGCCTCTGACACCAGCCCTCACGTTTATGGTCAGTTAAACTTATCAACAATCCCAAGACAAGACTGAGAAGGAAGAGCATTTTCAACAACTAGTACTGGGGCAACTGGATATCCACACGTAAAACATGAAGTTGGACCCTCTTGACACACCCACCCCCCCCACACACACACACCCCTAAATATAGGACTTAGAACAATAAAGCTCTTAGAATAATATATAGAAGTAAATCTTCATGACTTTGCATTAGTGAAAACCTTCATAGTCATGGTATCAAAAGCACAACCACAGAAGAAGGAATACATTCCTTTGCGCTTCATCGAATTAAAAGCTTGGCCCTCAGTGGATACCGTCAGAGAGGGAAAAGAAAACCCAGTGTTTTCAAATCACAAATCTGATGAAGGACTTGCTCTAGAATATTAGAGGATTCTTATAACTCAATAATAAAAAGAAAAATAACCCAATTAAAAATGGGCAAAGAAACTGAATACACATTTCTGCAAAGAAGATATACAAATGGACAGTAAGCACACAAAGAGATGCTCAACATTATTAACCAACAGGGATAGGCAAAATAAATTCAGTGAGATATCACTTTATACCTACTAAAGATGACTATAATAAAAAGACGAGCAACAAGTGCTGGTGAGGGGGTGGCTAAAGTGAAACCCTTTATACATTGTTGATGGGAATGTAAAACAATTCAGTGACTCGGGAAAACTCTTTGCCAGTTCCTGAATATTCATTGGAAGGGCCGATGATGAAGCTGAAGCTCCAATACTTTGGCCAACTGATGCGAAGAGCTGACTCTTTAGAAAAGGCCCTGATCCTGGGAAAGACTGAAGGCAGGAGGAGAAAGGGATGACAGAGGACGAGATGGTTGGATGGCATCATTGACTCAATGGACACTGAGTTTGAGCAAGCTCTGGGAGACGGTGAAAGACAGGGAAGCCTGGCGTGCTGCAGTCCAGGGGGTCACAAAGAGTCAGAGATGACTGAGCAACTGAACAAGAACAACAACAATAAGTTAAACATAGAGTTATATGACCCAGCAATTCCATAACTAGGTATATACCCTGAGGAACTGAAAACATGCACACAAATGTTCAGAGTAGCATTATTCATAACAGACAAAAGGTGGGAACAACATAAATGTCCACCAACTGATGAATGGATAAAGAAAATGTGATAATAATCATATAATTAGGGTATTATTTGGCCATAAATATGAATGAAGTAGTGATACATGTTACAACATGAATAAACTTTGAAAACATGATGCTAAGTGAAAGAAGCTAGACACAAAAGAACATACAGAGTATAATTCCATTTGTGTGAACTATCCAGAAGAGGTCAATGCACAGAGACAGAAAGATGAATGGTTACTAGGGGACAGGGGAAGAAAGGTGTAGGGCATGACTTCTAGTGAGTATGGGGTTAGTGTTGATGTTTGTACAACTTTGTGAATTTATTAAAGACCAATGATGATTGAAATATGAAAATAATTGAATACTAGAGTCATGAGACTACTGTATGGCTGTTGCTATACTTGTGCATTACACGAAGGCACCCTAACAAAGGAGCTGGTGCACTATGGATATCAGTCCTCTCCAAATACTATGTAATCCAATGTGGGAGGCAAGGCGTGCAATCATCAGCTTGCTGCTTCAGGCTCCCTGACCAAAGCAGAAGGCAACAAAAAGGGCTGATTTGTTCCAGAGCATTTCAGCAGCTGTCAGAGCTCTGTGAAATACTGCGCCATCTTTTAACCTGCGTTCTTTCTTATATGAAAAATATGGGCACAAATATTTATTGGTTTCAAAAGATACTCAAAATTATTACAGCATAAGAAGTTGGTTTTCTCCTATTCTCTTTATCTGTCCTTTGGAAAGTGAGAGATGTTTTCAGAAAGGAGACTGCTTGGCAGGCTCTGACTGTTGGAAGAGACCCTAAGAACTTTGCTTTCTTTGTGAATTACCTTATGATTTAGCAAATGTGAACCTAAAGTGAAATACCTTTTCCTAACTGATAACATTAACTTACATTAAAATTATACATAACTTTTCACATGACTAAAGTTAGCTGCTGAAATTGATCTAAGAACTAACTATTTATGTCAGTGTTTACCCCTTTGGGGTAGGTACTTGATCACCATTCATTCAACGGGATACATCTTTCAATGTTATATTTATTTCAACTAATAATATTTTTAAAAGGTAACAGAGAGAATAAGCTTTTTACTTTCACTCTTTAAAAAATTAAAATCAAACCCAGAAAATCACTCCTGTTTACTCCAAATAAGCCATTTGTTACTGAGTAAACCAACTAATTAAATATAAACACAAGCTAATGAACTTTGGTTCAAGGGCATAACTTCCATCTTTTCCTCCTTCATGAAAGGGTTCTACTCTATTAATAAATTACTCTGAGGTAATTTATTTTACTTTGCATCTCACAAAGTAAAAGCTTATGAGTGTATGTTCCAAATTTTTCTTTATATTTTATACATATGCAAATGATATAGAATATCAAGCATGTGATCAGCTCTCACAAAAGCATTCTCACTACTGTGAGCGTGCATATGAATCACCCGGGGACCTTGCAAACCTGCAGATCCCGATGCAGTCGGTCTGGAGTGGGGTTGGAGATGCTGCGTTTCTTACAAGCTTCCAGATGATGCTGAGGCTGTCAGTCCAAAGGCCACACACTTTGACAGGCAAGGGTCTAGAATATATTAAACCTCATCTTCCTGTTATTCCTAACTTAATATCCATCATATATTTCCTATTACCTGACAAAAGGGAATTTACAAACAGTGAAAGGTCTCTCAGATTTTAAGAAATATATGAATTTAAGCGTGCACGTGTGTGTGCACACACACGCACACACACGTATACACACACACACATACACACACACCCTTAACTTTTGCAAATGACCTTACCTTCTCATTATGGGTTTATTGGTTTATCACATTACTCCCAGAGGGTTGCAATTTTGGAGATAAAGCTTTCCAGAAACTAATGGATTTCTTGTTGTCAGCACTAAGGCCCCTCTGTTTTACAGTGAAACTTGAAAGTATATTGATGGCATTTGTCTCTGCATTTCATAGGAAATAATCACCCAAACACTTGACGGTTTTTACCTCCCTCTTGGGAGAAGCAGCGTCTGCCCATTAAAGGCAGCAGTGTGAGAGTGCTCTTTTCCACCCACCTTCTTTGGCTATTTCACAAGCTTTTATTAGAATTCTGATGGCCTGTTTGTATTCTTTATTTTCCAGCATTTTGTCTGAGAGTAATCTGTAGGTCCTCAGGAGACTCTCGCAGGCCAACAAGTTGAGAACACGGCCTGTCTCATCCTTCCATATCCGCCCTTGCGTCAATTGATGGAAGGCTTCATAATGCTCCGCAGCTTCCAGAAGCTGACCTGAGGAATAAAAGCCATTCATAAATACCAACCACAGACCAGAGCGTAGCTTCAGATATTTTGAAGACTTCTTGTGCTTTACTATTCAAGTGGGGGTGAAGGAGGGTGGAACCAGGGATGCATTCAAGTCTTTGTAAGGCTGAAGACGACTTCAGCTGATTGAAAGGAGCTATCTCAATATGGTTCTGAGATTCAGCACTGATTTTTTAAAAGTAATTTCTTTATTTTAATTGGAGGCTAATTACAATATTGTGGTGGCTTTTGCCGTACATTGACATGAATCAGCCATTGGTGTACATGTGTCCCCGATCCTGAATCCCCCTCCCACCTCCCTCTGCATCCCATCCCTCAGGGTTGTCCCAGTGCACCAGCTTTGAGTGCCCTGTTTCATACACGGAACTTGGACTGGTGATCTATTTCACACATGGTAATACACATGTTTCAGGGCTATTCTCTCAAATCATCCCACCCTTGCCTTCTCCCACAGAGTCCAAAAGTCTGTTCTTTGTATCTGTGTCTCTTTTGCTGTCTTGCATATATGGTCATTGTTACCACCTTTCTAAATTCCATATATATGCGTTAATATACTGTATTGGTGCTTTTCTTTCTGACTTACTTCACTCTGTATAATAGGCTCCAGTTTTATCCACCTCATTAGAACTGATTCAAATGAGTTCTTTTTAATAGCTGAGTAATATTCCATTTTGTACATGTACCACAGCTTTCTTATCCATTCGTCTGCAGATGGATATCTAGGTTGCTTCCATGTCCTTCCTAGCTATTGTGAACAGTCAGCACTGATTTTGGATGGACACTTGTTAAAGGGATATACTTGGGCTAGTAGAAATTAATGAGAATTGAATATGTTTAGAGATGGTGTGAATGTTAATAATTATTAACAAGAATCATATTAGCTAACATTTATTTACTCAACATGATGCATGCAAGGGATGTTTGCAATGCACTATATATGCATTTCTCATTTAATCATCAAAACAGTCCTATGGAATATAGATTTGTTATGATTCCATTTTACAGAAGAAAAGAGTGAGGTTAAGAATTTTGCCCATGGGCTTCCCTGGTGGCTCAGTGGTAAAGAATTCACTTGCCAATGCAGGAGACACAAGTTTGATCCCTGACCTGGGAATACCTCACATGCCATGCAGCAACTGAGTCTGTGGGCCACAACTATCGAGTCTGTGCTCTAGAGCCTGGGAATCACAACTGTTGAGCCCATGTGCCACAACTACTGAAGTGTGAGCACCCTAGAGCTGTGTGCTCCAGCAGAGAACCCACTGCAGTGAGAACCTGAGCACCTCATCCAGAGGGTAGCCCCTGTTTGCTGCAACTAGAGAAAATCCTGTGCAGCAACAAAGACCCTGCACAGCTAAAAATAAATAAATAAATAAATAATCAATTTAGGAAACTATTTTGCCCAAGACTGCATGGCCAGTGGCTTTGCAGATCTGGGCAGTCTGATTCCAGAGCCCATGTTCTAAACCTCTCTGCTGTCCTGTTATCCCAGTAAAGCAGCAATTCTTCATTCTCAATAACTGAGGTATCTTGAGAGAGGGTGCATTTGCTACAGATTTCAAATGTAAATATTATGAAGCTTTAAACTACTTCTGAAAGTTTGAACTTTTCAAGGAGACTTTGTATACTCTGCTTAATTTTAAATAATAAAATAACAACTGCCCTTCTGAATTATATTTTATAATATAGTTGAAAATATATCTTCTCAAAGCCCAAACTCTAACTTACAGTCATTTGATTCCTTAAAATGTGAGCAAGCACATTTCTGGAAGGGTAGTTTGTAGTTCCCCACTATAGACTCTATTTTACTTGTGAACGGACTTATAGAAATGCCCACAAAATCCTGTAGTAATATAGATACCAATGTTATAGTATTGGAATTACTTAACTGGAATTAACCAAAAAGGCACTTACATCTAGGCATTCCAATAATACTATTTAAGAGTAACTGTAGGCTCCAAGTAGACAGTCTGGGTACCTATACCACTTTTACCATTTCTGCTGTTTGCGTGCATGCGTGCTAAGTCACTTCAGTCATGTTCGACTCTGTGTGACCCATTGGATCATGGCTCACCAGGCTCCTCTGTCCATGGGATTCTCCAAGCAAGACTACTGGAGTGGATTGCCGTGCTTTCTTCCAGGGTATCTTCCCAACCCTGGGACTGAACTTCCATCTCTTATGTCTACCCGCACTGGCAGGTAGGTTCTTTACCACTAGCACCACCTGGGAAGCCCTTCTGCTGTTTAGCCTCAGGCTAATTACTACCCTCTTTGTGGCCAAATTTAAGGCTTCTGCAAACAAGATTATAGTGTAACTATTCAAGGTGTTATTGTGAGAAATGAATTACTATGTGTTCAATATCTGATACAGACTAGGTACTCAATAAACATAGCTACTGTTACCAGCTGGCATAGTGATAATATTTTTTAAAAATCCACAGGCCAAATGAAACATAATCACTATTTATTTTTCTTTTAAGTACAACATATTCTTCCAACAAAATATGTAGTTGAGTCCTGATGAAAATATTATCACGACTGATTAAAGGACCCTATGTAGGACATATTAGGCTCAATTTCCTTAAATAAGATGCATGATAGAGGTGTTAACTAACCCTACAGTCAGAATCATTTTGCAACATGTAACTATATCAAATGAACACATTGTACACATTAAACCTATATAATATTATATGTCAATTACACCTCAATAAAGCTATAAAAATAAACAATGGAAAAAAAAGATGCATTGCACAGTACAGGTTGAACATTCCCCTGCTATGACTATTGTGTATAATTTCTTCCTACTGACCCACTAGAAAAGACCCTGATGCTGGGAAAGATTGAAGGCGGAAGAAGAGGGGATGACAGAGGATGAGATGGATGGATGGCATCACCGACTCAATGGACATGAGCTTGAGTAAACTCCGGGAGTTGGTGATGGACAAGAAAGCCTGGTGTGTTGCAGTCCATGGAGTCGCAAAGAGTTGGACAGGACTGAGCAACTGAACTGATTTTTGCATTGAATTTGTTATCAAAATAAATATTAAAATGCACATATAAAGAAGTAGTATTTTCAAAGAAATACGACAGAGATATACAATCAGGAAATGATCTGTACAAAAATTCAGTAAAGACATGACGAGTCTGAGCCCCTTGCAGAAGGAGGGTGTATCAGCAAAGAAACATGGGAGGGGGTGGCTTGTGATGCTGAGCTGTTTATAAACTTGTACTATGAAATTTTCATGATAAAAGACTACAAAGACATAAATATGATATTACAGAAGAATATTTGATTACATGGACAGGTGCTTATGAGAAGTGAAAATACTGAAGATTATCAGAAAACATTTACAAAGCAGTATCAGTGTTATCTGGGTGATGAATGGTTTGTTTTCTGTTTTTCTTTCTGATTACTGGCATTTGCTACTGTTTCTTGCATCAAAACATGTTCAGTGTGTTAAAAGAAATACGTAATAGGAGCTATTTTAAAATAATGCCCAGTTCTTTTTCATTTTGATACAAATGCTCACGGTTGAGGTTTCCTGTTCTGTCTTTACATCTAACTGACAAATTTTCTCTTACCTCCCACAAAAGCGGGCACAGTTTTTCACCTCTCTCCTGCAGCACCACTCAGCAGAAACACCTTTCTCCAAATACCCACGACTCTCATTTCTTTTTTAAAACTCAAATGGAGCATTGACATATATGTGTGTTATGTTTCCTCTGTTAACTATATTTCTGCCTGTAAAGTGTAGCTCTGTATTCCTGGAAAGATTGTATATGAGAGTTCTTTTTTTTTCATCCAGCATCCATTTATTCATAAAGTATGGATACATATTTCTCTTTGGTCATGTAAATAGGGATGGATGGATACAGGGAACTGTGAGTAAACCAGAGAGTTCCAAAAAAAAAAAATTGGGGACTATAAGGAGGCTAAGAAGGGCCTGACAGCATCTGCGGTCACACACAGCAACCATATGGAAAGAGGGTCCAAAGGTGTGTTATACAATAACAGATTCACTAAGAATTCCAGAAGGAGAGCCAGGAGAGGAAGCTCTGGGTAACCCAACTAATTATAATGAGATGCAAATGATGCATAATGATGTAGACAGTATATGAGAAGTGGTAACTGGGTCCAAGATTTGATCCACATCAGGCAGAAAGGGGAAGTAAGGGGAAGGGAGGGGGAAAGTGGGGAAAGGAGATGTTGAGGAAATGGCGGGGGGATGAAGATGGGGAAGACAGGGAGAAAGTTGGGGACTGTGTCTCGGTATTCCAAACAACCCAGACTTCTCTCCCGGTTACTGATGTCATCAGATTTCCAGCACAGGCTGTCTATGCAGAAATGAAATGAGAGGTTCTTGGGACATTGGTTTCAGTTAATTAGTATGGAAGGGGGCCTTGGAATGATCGAGAAATAGACTTTTCAGTTGAGTTTGATTTTTGATTAAGCAGTGGGGACTAGTATCAGTGTACTGCCTAGCTGATAATTACTAGCCAAAGTTAAGCTCTTTTGTGCTTGAGTTTCTGCTATTAGAAAGGAGTCTAGGCCAAGATACTCAGTAAAAGGTACAGACTACTGTTTCTCAAAGAGCGATGGCTGCTAGTCAAAAAAAGGTTTTTTCGCCTCATACATTATCCTAGTTAACTTTTCAAAACAACCTTTCAAACCTTTCAAAAGGTGTCCTCTTTTTACACCAAAGAGGACACCAAGGCTCACAAACATTAAATGACTCAAATTGCTAAAAGATGATGTTTAAGATTTAAATCCAGGATTGCCAAACCACCCCTAGAGCTTGGTTCTACCATATCAGAACAAGTTAGAAAACTTAGATGGAGTAAGTCAGACTGCCTGGACATAAATCTCTCAAGTTAAAACAATGCTGGAGTTACATGATGTGTTCCAGGTCTATAACTCTGTGCCCCTATTCAGGTAGTCATAGGAACTTCCAACATGAACGAACAGATACTACATACTGATGTGCTTCTCACTGCTCTCCCTGAGGGAGTCTAATGTACAACCAGCTCTGTAGTCTGCATCTAAATTCTCTACTTTAACCTAAACTGGGAGGTGACACCCATGGGGTGAGGGTACCTAGGATATCAAAAACATAGTCCCAACCTGTGATCACATCCAGCTACTCATGGCTTTATGTCTGCTTCCTCAACCACTCTGCTACAGAGGAGGTCCCGGGGGGTTCTGATCAGCCCTGTTTATTTATTTTTAAATTTTTATTGGAGCAGAGTTCATTTATAATGTTTCAGGTATAAGGCACAGGAAATCAGTTATTCATATATATATATTCATTCTTTCTGAGACTCTCTTTCCATATAGGTTATTTTGAGCATTGAATTCCCTGTGCTATAACTAATAGTAGGTACTTATTAGTTATTAGTTATCTATTTTATATATAGTAGTGATCAGCACTGTTTTAAACCGAGGTGCCTATTTAGAGCAAGAAGAGTTTTCTAGCCCTTCTTGAATGTAGGGAATCATTTCTAAAGTTATCCAGTGGCAAATAGGAGAGTAAGTAAGCCAGCAAGGATTTGATCCAAATAATCATAAGCATACAAATGACCTGGCTGTAATTTCTAAAGACTGGTCAGAATGTGAAAGTACATATTATGATATGGTATAATATTTGATTTAAAAATATTGAAATGTCTATGAAGGGAGCATATGAATTTAAATAGGAAAATATTTTCCTTTAAGCATGACTAACAATGTGATCATTTCCATCCAATTTGTATTTCCAACAGTGAAAGAAAAGAAAGTGAAGTCGCTCAGTCGTGTCCGACTCTTTGCAACCCCATGGACTGTAGCCCACCAGGCTCCTCCATCCATGAGATTCTCCAGGCAAGAGTACTGGAGTGAGTTGCCATTTCCTTCTCCATCCAACAGTGAATAGGACTTTAAAGATTTTGTTACTCTATGAGTAAAGACTCATCTTAATATCAACTAGATATTTATTAGGACATAAGGCACCCTGTTCTTATCTAAAAATCCTAAATTTAATATACCTGAGAGAAATAATATAAAAAGTCTTCAATCCAGTGATTATTTTGACAAAGCTAAATGTAAATATAAATGGAGATCCTAAGTCAGGCTTTCAAGTTTGGCTCATGGCAGCCCTTTACAGCTTCTTCAGCATGCTCAGTGTGTCTGCCCTTTGTTACCAGATGAGCTTTAATATATCAGGGCCAGGCAAGAGTCCCAGACCCCACCATCAATCTTGCTGAAGGACAAGTGTCTAGACAGGCATCCTTCTCTGGCATTTTCAGGCATTAACATTACTTTTCATTGAGAAAGAGGGCAGAGCGAAGAAAAACAATTAGAACAAGGTATCACAAAAGCAAAAGTTTACTGAAAACCAGAGAGGAGGATTCAGGCACATTCAGAGATGGTAAAGGCATCTTGAGGGGACATGAGCTTTATCTTCTTGCACCAGGAATTACTCATCACTATGAGTAACAAAGATCACAGGAGTAACTGTGATAAGGAAGACATGCCGTGTCTCATCACTAGGAGTGCCTGGTTCTACACCAGAACAAAAATCCAGAGCTCCACTCATATTTCAAGCTGATCAGGGAAGAAAATGGAGCCAATATGTTTTGCGGGAGTGATTGGAGATGGCCTTCCATCAATAATCAATTTATCTCAAGAACATGAGATACTATCAGAAAACATATCACAGTGGGAGACACACTGTGAACAACTGCATACGAGAAGAATCCAGGCGTGCACAGAAGTAGGCTCAGTCCCAAGTGTTTCTTGGTTTTTCTGGTTTGCTTTTGCTTTTGTAAACAATCATACAACATCTACAGATGTTGTTTATAGTTTTTCATCTAAAAGAAAGTGTACCCTTAAAATAAAACTGCTACAAAGGAGTTCCCTTTACCCAAAGCCCACATAAACAAGAAATCCTCCCATTTATTTAAAATTACAAACAAAAACCTGGACAGTGTTGTAAACTGCAAAATGTTTGGTAGGATGTTAAGATAAACACTATGTAGAAAAAATAAGGTTTTATATATTTGGGTGTTACCCAGATTGCTGCTTACCCCTCTTTCCTGGCACAACATCTCTGAAAGTTTATAGATATTTGTTGTATGACAGCAGATGTCTAGAACAAATATTAAGCAAAGGAGAATGTATATGGTCTCTCCCATTTTAGTTTTTTTTTTTAAAGTAGGAAGATTGACTAGATATTAACACAAATGGGTTTAAATGTGAAGCTGCCATAAAAGCAGGAACATAAATGTAATTCTCCCAGCCGCTATTTTGATGCACATTTTTGATTCCATGAATATTTTATGAAATGGCCCAAACTAAAGCCATATAACATTCCTGCATTACTGATGCTTGCGCCCGTAAGCTACGAACATTAGAGGCATGATTGAGTGCATTAAAATGAACTCATTCAGCAGTGCATTGATTACTCGAAGGGGGAGGGAAAAGAAAAAAAGAAAAAAAAAAAGAAGTTGCTCCACTTAAGAAAACAGCACACGAATCTAAAGTTTGCAATATAATAAAGGTGAGAGCAAGTTTGAAATAAAATAATATTTCATAAATAGGCTGTGACTCTGTCTAGACTTGACATTAATTAGGCAAGGTGTTAATTATGTCCAAAGAGGGCTCTGGAATTGTTCAGGTAATTTCAAATGTCACAATCTCTAAGACTCCCAGGCTGGCCTGCTTTAGCTCCATGCATCAGCAATTCTGAAAGTAGCTAATTATTTCCTTTTCTATCAACTTGTACATTTGCCAGTAAAAATAATGCTACAGGAACAATTGCATGAGAATAATTTGACAGGCTCATAAGGCCTACTTCTTCAGCAGCCTTGGTATAAGTCATAAGCATATTTAGTTGTAAATGGTGCCCATTTCCTTAAAGAATTTAAGGAAATATTCCACTTTGGTTTAAAACAACAACCTAAAGGAACAATAAAGCTTTATGTATCTCATATTACATTTTAATCTGAAGCTACTGGACATCTTTGGCAGTTGGTACTATTCTGTATGATGTAGGCATAAACTCTGCTAGAAGCAATACTGAACAGCAGCAAAAAGAGAAAAATGTTATTATTGCCTTTTTATTAAAACAAAAGACACTGCTGTCCATTTCAGTTTAACTGCATGAACAATTTATATTATCTTTGGGTTTTAACATTCAATTATGGTAATTATAAAGGCATGATCCATGCTGAAATATTAAGGGTCTGTCATACTTCCCAATGGAAACTATCACTTTTAAGGATTTATCTCTTATCAGGGGAGATGTGTTCTGTGTTCTCACCCACTGCACACCAGTGCAAGATGGAATGCCAGAAAACAAAGATTTTGTTTCTGAAACTCAAGAGCATCCCTAATAAACTGGGAAGACAATGTGCCTGTAACTTTTGAGTAGCTTCTCTGGGATGTCTAGAGAAAATGTAAGGTGGTGGTTCAGTTGGTAAAGAATCTGCCTGCAATGCAGGAGACCTGGGTTCAATCCCTGAGTTGGGAAGAAAAAAATCCCTGGAGAAGGAAATAGCAACCCACTCCAGTATTTTTGCCTGGAGAATTCCATGGGCGGAGGAGCTTGGCAGGCTACAGTCCATGGGATCACAAAGAGTCGGACATGACTGAAGGAGTAACACTTTCAAGGTGCTATTTAAAAACTGGAATCCTTTCCTTATAATTTTGAGCAAAGATTTCAGATGGAAGTTGTAGGTGTGCTACCATGCCTCTTTTAAAGAATACAGGTCACTAAACCAAGACAATGAAAATAAATCCCAGGAAGACAGAAAGGAAGGCATGGGAGAAATTCACCAAAGCCTTTATCACTGATGTTGGCAATGTTGGTGAATTAATTTTTATATTCCAAAAAATTTGCCAGGACTTCTGAAATATTCTGGAGGAACTGTTATCAACTGCTGTTGCTTGTGATTTTAGATAGCTGAATTGTGGTCAGTGCTGGACATGGTGCACAAACTTATAATACACCAATTATTATGCTCAGATGGTACTTTCTATCCAAGTGTTATAATTTCTAAGGATTAAGCATTAGGCAGCTTTGTTCTTAAATGTTCACTCTTGGAAGTACTGAAATCTCTCCAATAATTTTTTAAAGGGTAAACCACTTGTATGCTGTATAAACAACAGGAAATTAATACTAGCCATTAAAAAGCCTATAGAGCTTTCTACCTCATCTTAAAATTGTAAGTAAAAAGTGTTGACAAACATAAAAGTCTAAGGAGAAATACAGTCAATATTGACATTAGATCAACTAATGAATTATTTTGCTCTGGACTTGATCAATCACATAATTCTTACTTGAATTACAGATTGCTCATGATTTTAAATAAACCACGTTCTGATGATGTGTACTATGGTTACATGAGCCAAGAGAAAGGTGGGGAGTGTAGATGCTGAAGTATCACTATTGATTCCCCTATGGCAGATGAGGGGAATGAGGAGGATTTTCCCCATACATGGCTGTTCTGATTGAAATAAGTATCTGCCAATTTGGGGTATTATAAAAACCTAACTAACTGAAGGCCTTCCCTGGTGGCTCAGTGGTTAAGAATCCACCTGTGGTAAAGAAGACATGGGTTCGATCCCTGGGTCTTGAAGATCCCCTAGCGAAGGAAATAGCATCACACCCCAGTGTTCTTGCCTGGAGAATTCCAGGGACAGGGGCGACTGATGGGCTATAGTCCTCGGTACTGCAAAGAGCTGGGCGCAACTTAGCGACTAAACAACAGCAACTAACAAAGTAATCTATTTAGGTGAGTATGGAGGGAGAAAAATCACGTTAATGGACTCCTTACCATGTGCCTAGCACTAACAGTAGTAAATATATATATATACACACACATATATACATATACATGTTGGCCAACCCAATATATCAGATGTGCATATATGCATATATATGCATCTTCATCTTATTTAAAATCTTTATTTTTTACTGAGGTATAGTTGATTTACAATACTATATTAGTTCTGTTGTACAACAGTGTTCCAAATTTTTATAGATTATTAATGTTATGAAAATTAGCTACATTCCCTGTGCTGTGCAATATGCCCTTATAGCTTACTTGTTTTGTGCATAGCAGTTTGTACCACTTAATTCCCTACCTCTCTTTTGTCCCTCTTCCCTTTCGTCTCTTCACTGGTAACCACTAGTTTGTTCTTGTTATCTGGGAGTCTGCTTCCATTTTGTTATCTTCATTTGTTCTTTAGATTGCACATGTGTGATAATAGTATCTATATTTTAGGGATAAAGACAATGAGCATCAGGGGTTCTCTGGCCTAAATTCACATACCAAGCAGGTGGCAGAGCTGACGCCCAAAGCTCATGATGGCTTTACTTGTTCAAAGTGACCCGTTTTTGGAAACTGTTCAGTGTTTGACTTAAAAGCAAAGACCCCAACGCCAGGATATCATCGGACCTCTTCCACACTTTCTTTAAAGGTTCTGAGACAAGGAGAGCAGTGCCAACCTCAGGGTGTGGCTGAAAGGGGCACTGAGAAAGCTGTGTCAGCATCCCGGATGAGCCTCTTCTACGGAGTGCTTCAGATGTAAATGCTATGGAACAGTATCACTTATTCAAATGGAAAGCCTTTAAGACACTAGTTGCAAACAGCACACGTCATCCAGCTTGCGCCCAGCACCCCTTTCACTCTTGGTCAGTGGCCCCTCCTAGGAGATATTTCTGGGGCAGTGCCTCTGCTCAGAGAGACAAGAGGAAATACTGCTTTCAGAACGGTGCATCCAGTGGGACAAGAATTGCTGCCTTAGTGCCTCTATTCAAGATCTCCTTGCAAAGCTTTGAAAAAGAGAAACCCACTACAGAGCAGGCACCTCTGAATGAAGCTTCCTCTCTGTACTACTCGTTAAGCAGTAAATAATTAAATCACCCTGAAAAAGACAGGTAAAATACAAGCTGCAATGTCAGTAACACAGACATGAAAGAGAAGGGGAAGAAAATGAATTTTAAAAAAAAAAGGCAATGAAATAATTCATTTGAAGCTCTAATAAAGTTTCATTTGCAGTCTTGTTTAAAGATATATCAGACTTTAGGGATGTAACCTAATTACATTTTTATTCTAAGTTCCATTCAAAGATCTTGGACTTTGATTCTTTAACACAGATCAAACATGGAATAATTTTCTTGTGGCTATCAATACTTGAAAAGGATCTCTTCATTAAATACTATAAGGTCTTAGGAACATGTACACATGGCAGATGGAGAATAAACTGACATGCCCCGAAAAGTGACAATTAATTTATGTAGAAATAGCAATGCTAATCACTTAACTTCTGGAGAAAAAAAAAGCCTTTTAAACTATGACATTCACTTTTATTCAAATATAAAGTGACTCAGTTTCTAATATTGATCAAGTCAGATGCACCTTAGATAATGTATACCAGTGCCCATTTTTGAAATCCAATCTTGGAATTTACCCAGGAAACGAAATACTGGAAGTAGTAAGTCTCGAAATCATGCAGAGATTAAAGGGGAGCTGCTTTCACAGGCCTGCAGTCAGTCTAACAGCCTCAGTGAAGGGTGGGTGTTGACAGTAATCGGTGCTCATACTTAGACACTTTCTGGACTGGATTTATTTCACATGTTTACTAGGAAACCTGAATAGAATTACATGTTTCCTCTTCCAGAGAATCTTCTTTGAAAAGTTTCCTCCAAAGGGACTTTTAAGATGCTAGGACCTTTTAAGTAAACCTTAAAAATGCATTTCAATACACAGTATGTGAAGACAAATATGGTTTGATTCCACTTATATGGCGCTCAGTTGTGTCTGACTCTTTGCGACCCCATGGACTATAGCCCACTAGGCTCCTCTGTCCATGGAATTCTCCAGTCAAGAACACTGCAGTGTGTTGTCATTTCCTTCTCCAGGGGATCGTCCTGACCCAGGGATCCAATCCAGGTCTCCAACACTGCAGGCAGATTTACCGTCTGAGCCACCAGGGAAGCCCAGATGTATATTTTAATCATTTGTCCAGTGCTTCAATAGTCAGATTATTTCTCCATTATAAATTATGTTACAATTAACCTCTTTGGGTATTTTTCCATCAGTTCAGTTTAGTTCAATCACTAAGCTGTGTCCGACTCTTTGCGACCCCATGAATCACAGCACACCAGGACTCCCTGTCCATCACCAACTCCCAGAGTTCACTCAAACTCACGTCCACTGAGTCGGTGATGCTATCCAGCCATCTCATCCTCTCTCGTCCCCTTCTCCTCCTGCCCACAATCCCTCCCAGTAACAGGGTCTTTTCCAATGAGTCAACTCTTCGCATGAGGTATTCAAAGTATTGGAGTTTCAGCTTCAGCATCAGTCCTTCCAATGAACACTCAGGACTGATCTCCTTTAGGATGGACTGGTTGGATCTCCTTGCAGTCCAAGGGACTCTCAAGAGTCTTCTCCAACACCACAGTTCAAAAGCATCAATTCTTTGGCACTCAGCTTTCTTCACAGTCCAACTCTCACATCCATACATGACCACTGGAAAAACCATAGCCTTGACTAGACGGACCTTCGTCGGCAAAGTAATGTCTTTGCTTTTGAATATGCTATCTAGGTTGGTCATAACTTTCCTTCCAAGGAGTAAGCATCTTCTGATTTCATGGCTGCAATCACCATCTGCAGTGATTCTGGAGCCCCAAAAATAAAGTCTGACACTGTTTCCACTGTTTCCCCATCTATTTCCCATGAAGTGATGGGACCAGATGCCATGATCTTCGTTTTCTGAATGTTGAGCTTTAAGCCAACTTTTTCACTCTCCTCTTTCACTTTCATCAAGAGGCTTTGTAGCTCCTCTTCACTTTCTGCCATAAGGGTGGTGTCATCTGCATATCTGAGGTTATTGATATTTCTCCCAGCGATCTTGATTCCAGCTTGTGCTTCTTCCAGCCCAGCGTTTCTTATGATGTACTCTGCATAGAAGTTAAATAAGCAGGGTGACAATATACAGCCTTGACATACTCCTTTTCCTATTTGGAACCAGTCGGTTGTTCAATGTCCAGTTCTAACTGTTGCTTCCTGACCTGCATATAGGTTTCTCAAGAGGCAGGTCAGGTGGCCTGGTACTCCCATCTCTTGAAGAATTTTCCACAGTTTACTGTGATCCACACAGTCAAAGGCTTTGGCATAGTCAATAAAGCAGAAATAGATGTTTTTCTGGAACTCTCTTGCTTTTTCCATGATCCACCGGATGTTGGCAATTTGATCTCTGGTTCCTCTGCCTTTTCTAAAACCAGCTTGAACATCTGGAAGTTCGCGGTCACGTATTGTTGAAGCCTGGGTTGGAGAATTTTGAGCATTACTTTACTAGCGTGTGAGATGAGTGCAATTGTTCCATATATATATTTTAATTTCTAGTAGTGAAATTAGCAGATAAAGACGTATGGAAAATTTTGTAGTTGCTATGCATTGCTACATTGCTTTCTAAAACCATTTAAATGATTTACATTATCACCAGCAATATATGTAAGTATTATTTTAAGGAACCAGGATTGCTTTGTTTTTGCATTTTAAGAAGTGTTAAATGGTCTTTTCCCTGACCCTTAGTGTCACCCCTATAGCATCTCTTCTTGAATAGCAACTGTAGAGATCATGAACACTTATAAAATGAATCCCCAGGGAACAATTTTTTTCTTCTCTTTCCCACCCAAGCTACTATGCTTCAAAGAATTTCCTTGTTTGTAGGCAGTAGCCCAGCATCCAAGTAGAACAACAGGGATCAGCAGATAAAGCCTGCAGGCTCTTGATACCAGGAGAATATGTACCTACTAAGCACCTACTGCATACACAATAGTAATCCCACCACTTGGAAAGGCAGCAGAAAAGTTATTCATGGAAGCAAGGCTTCCCCTTTCAAATACACTTAATGTTTTAAAGGAAAATTAAAGAAGTTAACAGTTTTTAAGGACTGATCTTTCAATAGCTATTAAGTGACCATACAGAGTAGAGCTGGAAGTGAACTCAGAGCAATCCTGCCCCTACTCCCTCACTGTAGAGACAAGGAGAGCAAAATCTACCACAATTAAATAACTCACCCAGATACACATAGTTGTCTAGCACACAGCAGTGTCAAAAGTGAATCTAAGGTTATTGTCCAATCTAACAGTTTTTCTTCTGCTGGACTTCATCTCTAGCCTGATGCTCAAATGCCCTTCGGTTAACTATGCAGACCAAAATGGTCATCCAATGTCTAAACATCCATGACTAATGTTTGCCATATATCTTTATTATATCTTTATATAATAAACTTATTATATATCTCATATTTTTATTAAAGCTTTTGTCCCATGTTTCTAATATCCTTGTAGATTTGGACTTCCCTTGCTATCCAAAGAACCAATCAATAATTAACACCCCCCCTCACTTTTCTTCATGATTAACAATATGATTGGATCTCTGATAGTTCTTTAATCTTCATCATTATTATTTTTATCAACTGTAAAAACCTTCTGTCCTTCTCTTTGCTTCGTAATTCAATGAAATCTTTAAAAATTAGCTAGTTTCGCTTTCCAAATAAAAGAGCACACACACAAGAACCAATTCTAATAGTGTGAAATAGCATTTAAAGCAAAATAAGTCTGCCACCATTCCACAGCACTGGTGCCTTTCTCCAGGGCTGTCTCAGTTAAGATTTTGTATATTTGATGGGTTTTAAATCCTCTCAACAGAGCTTACATCGCTATTAATTTTTAATAAAATGAAAGAGAAAATAAAATACCACACTAAAAACTGATATATCCTTTGCATTTCTTTTAGTTATTAAGGCTGTTTTTCTATTAAACTGGCAAACATTATTCCATGACGAATAAGAAATTACCATGAAATTTCTATCCATTTGATGTAGCATCTTTGACAATATTAAAATCTTTGATTATATTATTATATTTCAACCTTTTTTTGAGAACTGAATACTGTGACGTTAAATTTCATTTCAAATGCTGAAGAATAAAAATATTCACCAAATGAAGTCATTTTTGTAATGGAATATAGAGTAAGGTAAAAAGCCAAAACTCTAGGAAGAGATTGTTTATATTAGATATTAAGGAGTTTTAAAAAAAATTTTTCTTATATTATTTTAGATAATATTCAATTGATCACCACCCACAATAAGTGTTTAAAACAAGAGAACATTACATCCTTCTCATGTCCAATTTTATCACCTTCCACTATTATATTCCTTTATTTTTTCCTAAAAAAACCCCATTTTTTTAGTTAATAAAAATCACTGACACTATATCGAATATTGTATTAGTTTCCTGAGGCTGCTATAACAGAGAATCACAAACGGGGTGGTTTAAATAACAGAATATACTCTCTCATAGTCCTGGAGGTTGGAAGTCCAAAATCAAGGTGTGGGTTAGCAAGGCTAGTTCCTCCTGGAGCTTGTCGGGGAGAATCTGTTCAATACCTCATTCCTAGCAGGTGTTCTTCGGATACTTTTTTTTTGGCCGAGGCACGTGGGATCTTAGCTCCCCAACCAGGGGTCGAGTCTGTACTCTTGGCATTGGAAGGTAAGTCTTACCCAGTGGACCACCAGGGAGGTCCCCTGGTCCTTGGCCTGTAGATGAGGTTCTTCTTATGTCTTCACATCTTCCCTCTGTCTTTCTATGTCTGTCTATGTCTTTCTCTGCACCCAAATTTGCCCATTTTATAAGGATGCCAGTCATATCGGATTGGGGCCACCTAATTACCTCATTTCAACTTGATCGTTCGCCAAGACTCTATTTCCAAATAAGGTCACATTCACATGTACTTGAGGTTAATTCAACCTCTTGGGGACTCCCCTGGTGGTCCAGTGGTTAAGAGTCTACCTGCCAATGCAGGGGACATGGGTTTGATCCCTGGTCGGGGAAGATTCCAAATGCCATGGGAGCAACTAGGTTCGTGTGCCTTAGCTACTAAACCCGCGCTGTAGAGCCCATAAGCCAAAATTACTGAAGCCCGCACCTAGAAGGGCTTCCCTGGTGGCGGGGAGTATGCTCCTCAACAAGAGAAGCACTGCCCTGAGAAGCCTGCATACCACAACTAGCGAGTTGCCCACTGACCACAAGCAGAGAAAGTCGATGCGCAGCAATGAAGACCCAGGACAGACAAAAATAAACAAGTAAATTAAAATTTTTAAAAGAAGGCCTTTTCTTAAAAAAAAAAAAAGAAAACCTCAACATCTCTTGATGGGTCCCAATTCAATCCACAGCAAATATGACTGAAATTTTTCTCTAAATGAGTATCAGATTCATACGTAGTATGGTCCCGTCTTGGTTGTGTACGGTACTGAGAGCAGTCAGCGCCAACACTGGGGAAGCAAAGGAAGGCAGGGAAGCACATCCGGCTCCAGGATAAGAGACTGCAGGCTGGGGGAAAAAGGCTTATTATCCCACTAAACCCAGACACAACTAATATCTCAGACATGGTTACGAGTGAGATGCAGGTGGGAGCCCGTGCCAGTGGCGAATCTGAGCTCAAGCAGAGAGGAGACAGGGTGGGGACTGGAGGGCTCCTTTACTTTGAGGCATCCAATGAAGGATGGGCATCTAATGGTCTGGCAGATGATGGATCTGAAAATACGAACGTACACAGAGAGATACAGAAGGCAAGGTGGAAGGGAAGAAAGCCAGGCTGTTGGTGGCAACAATGAAAAGGGTCCCAGAAATTTATGAGTCAAACTCCAGGTTGAGCAGAGCCAGAAACTCTATCCTGAACAGTGCTGAGGCCCAACTGTGTGTCGTGATCAATTCTAAAAGTGTTGCCAATAATTTTTTTTTAATTTTATTATTTATTTATTTTTTACTTTACAATATTGTATTGGTTTTGCCATACAGCAACATGAATCTGCCATGGGTGTACACGTGTTCCCAATAATTTTTATAACAAGAAACAACCGAACTTTTGGAATGCTTTTTTTTTTTTTAACATATAACGATGATTTACCCATTTTTAAGAGTTCCTTGGAAAAGGAAATGATACCCCACTCCAGTATTCTTGCCTGGAGAATCCCATGGATGGAAGAGCCCAGTGGGGTTCATGGTGTCACACAGAGTCGGACATGACTGAGTGAATGGGCACACATTTTTAAAAGTCCTACTCATTTGAATCCCGGTGCTTTTTCTAGGTGGGAGAGAGAGACTGTAGAACTTGAGGGAGCATAAGACCCTCGGCCTGCTTTCCTTTTACCACAGCCCATGATCTGTGGTGGCGTTACTACTTCTGCCTCAGGGGCAGATGTGCGGGTTGAGATCTCGGCATTTTCACAAAAATGTTGTCTAAGTCAATATTAACAATCATATTTGTTGCTTGAGAGAACAGGTTGAGAAAGGCAACCATCCTGCACAGAATCACTGCCCCAAGGGTGGGGTAGCTGGAAAATAAAAATATAAGGATACACAAGCCTATGAATATTAGGTGGTGAGCAGGGCTACAGGGCTTTTTTCTTTGGAGCAGATATACTAGTATGGTTCGAGGCCACCCAATGTCTCTAGGCTTCCCTGGTGGCTCAGACGGTGAAAAAAAGGAAAAAAACCTGCGTGCAGTGTGGGAGACTTGGGGTCCTATGCCTGGGTTGGGAAGATCCCCTGGAGAAGGGAATGGCAACCCAATTCAGTATTTGTGCCTGGAGAATTCCATGGACAGAAGAGCTTGGTGGGCTTTGCATGGGATTGCACAGAGTTGGACATGAGTGAATGACTAAAACAACAACAACGTCCCTAGAGGCATAGAATGAGAGTCTGAGTATTCATGGCAAGGATCTACATGTAACATGTGTGTCTCTAAAGCTGTACTTCAGCAGTGAAAACCTGTTCTGAGAATGTCCACAGACAGCTAGATGTTTCGAGCTGTATGCATTACCTGAGATGATGGTTCAGTGGGACTGAGTGCCAGAGATACTTTCAGGGTAGATTATCTTGAGGATAGCAGATCAGACTCCCTTGATTTCTCAGATAAGGCATCTAGAGAATCTGTGAAATTGGTTCAATGCTCTCATTTGATGGTTTCTGAAGTATCTGTGAGCAGTTTTCAATGCTGACAATCACATCTGCTATTTGTGTATTTTCGACATCTTTGCTCTCATGGTTGGTGGTTCTTCCACACTGAGTTACTGAATTAGCCTAGAGGGAACTTTGAGAGATTTCAGTGAAGGGAATGAGAAGTCCAGACTGAGTGAGTGAGCTCAAGTTTTGGATCCCAATTTCAAGACCCATGATCAGTTAATAAGTCTCTGTGGTAACACTTCAAGACAGGATCAGCCAAGTAGACCACTATTTCCTCCTGGATTTACTCTCCAATAATGATAATCAGGGGATGTTGAAATAGTTTAGGACCCTGTTTTGCCTAGCAGGCAAAACACTATTGCAGCCTTGTGATGGAGTGATTCGGATCCAGAGGGATGGTATGGGGAGGGAGGAGGGAGGAAGGAGGGGGGTTCAGAATGGGGAACACGTGTATACCTGTGGCGGATTCATGTTGATGTATGGCAAAACCAATACAATATTGTAAAGTAATTAACCTCCAATTAAAATAAATAAATTTATATTTAAAAAGTAAAGAAAAAAGTCACCTATTTTTATTTTCTGGATCATAAATATGTTGCTCATCTATTATATTCAAACAATATAGAAATGTGTTATAAAATGCATCTATGTTTTCTACATTAAAAATAGAAATGGAATTTTTGGGAGACTAAGTTATGTTAGTAAATTTAAAAAAGATTTGTAAAGTGTCTCAAAATGTTAAAATGGAAGTGTTTGGAAAAGCACAAAGACATTATATATCACATCCCAAAGGAAAGCTTTAGTGTGACATTTTCAGAGAAACAGCCAAAAGCCATTCACAAGACTTGTGAAATCTTTCATTCAAATGAGGGCATGCCAGTGTTGGAGATTGTATCCGTCAAAGTTACAGGCTGCACCATGGTAGTAAACAGACCCTGAAATCCCAAGGGCTTAGACAAAGTAATTTTCTCATTCAGGTGAAGTCCCCTTAGGGTAGAGTGACTCTCTTGAGCAGCTCCCCTCCAAATGCTCATTCACGGAACAGGCTGCTTCCAACTCAAGATTTCACCATCTCATCATAATTCCTCCATGGCCATCATGGCAAAAACAGAGGTAAAAGGAAGGACTCAGCTGCTCCTCCAAGCTTCAGCCTGGAAGTGAGTACTCGTAAACCACTGGCCAGAATTTGCACTTTTATAGTGACTGACACATAGCACTCAATAAGCGGTGGCTCTTATTACTATAATCATTGGAAAATAGCATTTTGACTGGCTGGATAAGAGTTTATCATATATAATTTATTGTTCACCCACCCAGTCATGGCATTCTATTTTCTTTGTGTGCATGACTCTCTGTGACTGCAGCATGCCAGGCTTCCCTGCCCTTTACTATCTCCCCGAGTTTGCTTGAACTCATGTCCACTGAGTCTGTGATGCCATTCAACCATCTCATCCTCTGTCGCCCCCTTCTCCTGCCTTCAATCTTTCCCAGCCATTGGGGTCTTTTCCAATGAGTCGGTGCTTCCCAGCAGGTGGCCAAAAATATTGGAGCTTCAGCTTCAGCATCAGTCCTCCTAATGAATATTTAGGACTGATTTCCTTTAGGATTGACTGGTTTGATCTCCTTGCTGTCCAAGGGACTCTCAAGAGTTTTCTCCAACACCACAGTTTGAAAGCACCAATTCTTCAGCTCTCAGCTGAAGAATTCTTTATGGTCCAACTCTCACATCCATACATGACTACCAGAAAAACCAGAGCTTTGACTAAATGAACCTCTGTCAGCAAACTAATGTCTCTCCCTTTTAATAAGCTGTCTAAGTTTGTCATGGCTTTTATTCCAAGGAGCAAGCATCTTTTAATATCATGGCTGCAGTCACCATCCTCAGTGATTTTGGAGTCCAAGAAAACAGAATGTCACTTTTTCCACTTTTCCCCCTCCTCTATTTGTTATGAAGTGATGGGACCAGATGTCAAGATATGAGGGTTTTTTTTTGTTTTTTTTTAAAGTTTTTTATTTTTTTAATTTTAAAATCTTTAATTCTTACATGTGTTCCCAAACATGAACCCCCCTCCCACCTCCCTCCCCATAACATCTCTGTGGGTCATCCCCATGCACCAGCCCCAAGCATGCTGTATCCTGCGTCAGACATAGACTAGCGATTCAATTCTTACATGATAGTATACATGCTAGAATGCCATTCTCCCATATCATCCCACCCTCTCCCTCTCCCTCTGAGTCCAAAAGTCCGTTATACACAGCTGCGTCTTTTTTCCTGTCTTGCATACAGGGTCGTCATTGCCATCTTTCTAAATTCCATATATATGTGTTAGTATACTGTATTGGTGTTTTTCTTTCTGGCTTACTTCACTCTGTCGGCTCCAGTTTCATCCATCTTATCAGAACTGATTCAAATGAATTCTTTTTAACGGCTGAGTAATACTCCATTGTGTATATGTACCCCAGCTTTCTTATCCATTCATCTGCTGATGGACATCTAGGTTGTTTCCATGTCCTGGCTATTATAAACTGTGCTGCGATGAACACTGGGGTACATGTGTCTCTTTCAATTCTGGTTTCCTCGGTGTGTATGCCCAGCAGTGGGATTGCTGGGTCATAAGGGAGTTCTATTTGCAATTTTTTAAGGAATCTCCACACTGTTCTCCATAGTGGCTGTACTAGTTTGCATTCCCACCAACAGTGTAAGAGGGTTCCCTTTTCTCCACACCCTCTCCAGCATTTATTGCTTGCAGATTTTTGGATCGCAGCCATTCTGACTGGTGTGAAGTGGTACCTCATTGTGGTTTTGATTTGCATTTCTCTGAGAATGAGTGATGTTGAGCATCTTTTCATGTGTTTGTTAGCCATCCCTATGTCTTCTTTGGAGAAATGTCTATTTAGTTCTTTGGCCCATTTTTTGATTGGGTCGTTTCTTTTTCTGGAATTGAGCTGCATAAGTTGCTTGTATATTTTTGAGATTAGTTATTTGTCAGTTGCTTTATTTGCTATTATTTTCTCCCATTCAGAAGGCTGTCTTTTCACCTTGCTGATATTTTCCTTTGTTGTGCAGAATCTTTTAATTTTAATTAGATCCCATTTGTTTATTTTTGCTTTTATTTCCAGAATTCTGGGAGGTGGATCATAGAGGATCCTGCTGTGATTTATGCCGGAGAGTGTTTTGCCTATGTTCTCCTCTAGGAGTTTTATAGTTTCTGGTCTTACATTTAGATCTTTAATCCATTTTGAGTTTATTTTTGTGTGTGGTGTTAGAAAGTGATCTAGTTTCATTCTTTTACAAGTGGTTGACCAGTTTTCCCAGCACCACTTGTTAAAGAGATTGTCTTTACTCCATTGTATATTCTTGCCTCCTTTGTCAAAGATAAGGTGTCCATATGTGTGTGGATTTATCTCTGGGCTTTCTATTTTGTTCCATTGATCTATATGTCTGTCTTTGTGCCAGTACCATACTGTTTTGATGACTGTGGCTTTGTAGTAGAGCCTGAAGTCAGGCAGGTTGATTCCTCCAGTTCCATTCTTCTTTCTCAAGATTGCTTTGGCAATTCGTGGTTTTTTTTGTATTTCCATACAAATCTTGAAATTATTTGTTCTAGTTCTGTGAAAAATATGGCTGGTAGCTTGACAGGGATTGCATTGAATTTGTAAATTGCTTTGGGTAGTATACTCATTTTCACTATATTGATTCTTCCGATCCATGAACATGGTATATTTCTCCATCTATTAGTGTCCTCTTTGATTTCTTTCATCAGTGTTTTATAGTTTTCTATATATAGGTCTTTAGTTTCTTTGGGTAGATATATTCCTAAGTATTTTATTCTTTTCGTTGCAATGGTGAATGGAATTGTTTCCTTAATTTCTTTTTCTACTTTCTCATTATTGGTGTATAGGAATGCAAGGGATTTCTGTGTGTTGATTTTATATCCTGCAACTTTACTATATTCATTGATGAGCTCTAGTAATTTTCTGGTGGAGTCTTTAGGGTTTTCCATGTAGAGGATCATGTCATCTGCAAACAGTGAGAGTTTGACTTCTTTTCCAATTTGGATTCCTTTTATTTCTTTTTCTGCTCTGATTGCTGTGGCCAAAACTTCCAGAACTATGTTGAATAGTAGCGGTGAAAGTGGACACCCTTGTCTTGTTCCTGACTTTAGGGGAAATGCTTTCAATTTTTCACCATTGAGGATAATGTTTGCTGTGGGTTTGTCATATATAGCTTTTATTATGTTGAGGTATGTTCCTTCTATTCCTGCTTTCTGGAGAGTTTTTATCATAAATGGATGCTGAATTTTGTCAAAGGCCTTCTCTGCATCTATTGAGATAATCATATGGTTTTTATTTTTCAATTTGTTAATGTGGTGAATTACATTGATTGATTTGTGGATATTGAAGAATCCTTGCATCCCTGGGACAAAGCCCACTTGGTCATGGTGTATGATCTTTTTAATGTGTTGTTGGATTCTGATTGCTAGAATTTTGTTGAGGATTTTTGCATCTATGTTCATCAGCGATATTGGCCTGTAGTTTTCTTTTTTTGTGACATCTTTGTCAGGTTTTGGTATTAGGGTGATGGTGGCCTCATAGAATGAGTTTGGAAGTTTACCTTCCTCTGCAATTTTCTGGAAGAGTTTGAGTAGGATAGGTGTTAGCTCTTCTCGAAATTTTTGGTAGAATTCAGCTGTGAAGCCGTCTGGACCTGGGCTTTTGTTTCCTAGAAGATTTCTGATTACAGTTTCAATTTCCGTGCTTGTGATGGGTCTGTTAAGATTTTCTATTTCTTCCTGGTTCAGTTTTGGAAAATTGTACTTTTCTAAGAATTTGTCCATTTCTTCCACGTTGTCCATTTTATTGGCATACAACTGCTGATAGTAGTCTCTTATGATCCTTTGTATTTCTGTGTTGTCTGTTGTGATCTCTCCATTTTCATTTCTAATTTTATTGATTTGATTTTTCTCTCTTTGCTTCTTGATGAGTCTGGCTAGTGGTTTGTCAATTTTATTTATCCTTTCAAAGAACCAGCTTTTGGCTTTGTTGATTTTTGCTATGGTCTCTTTTGTTTCTTTTGCATTTATTTCTGCCCTAATTTTTAAGATTTCTTTCCTTCTACTAACTCTGGAGTTCTCCAATTCTTCCTTTTCTAGTTGCTTTAGTTGTAGAGTTAGGTTATTTATTTGACTTTTTTCTTGTTTCTTGAGGTATGCCTGTATTGCTATGAACTTTCCTCTTAGCACTGCTTTTATAGTGTCCCACAGGTTTTGGGTTGTTGTGTTTTCATTTTCATTAGTTTCTATGCATATTTTGATTTCTTTTTTGATTTCTTCTGTGATTTGTTGGTTATTCAGAAGTGTGTTGTTCAACCTCCATATGTTGGAATTTTTAGTAGTTTTTCTCCTGTAATTGAGATCTAATCTTAATGCATTATGGTCAGAAAAGATGCTTGGAATGATTTCGATTTTTTTGAATTTATCAAGTTTAGATTTATGGCCCAGGATGTGATCTATCCTGGAGAAGGTTCCATGAGCACTTGAAAAAAAGGTGAAATTCATTGTTTTGGGGTGAAATGTCCTATAGATATCAATTAGGTCTAATTGATCTAATGTATCATTTAAAGTTTGCGTTTCTTTGTTAATTTTCTGTTTAGTTGATCTGTCCATAGGTGTGAGTGGGGTATTAAAGTCTCCCACTATTATTGTGTTATTGTTGATTTCCCCTTTCATACTTGTTAGCATTTGTCTTACATATTGCAGTGCTCCTATGTTGGGTGCATATATATTTATAATTGTTATATCTTCTTCTTGGATTGATCCTTTGATCATTATGTAGTGGCCTTCTTTGTCTCTTTTCACAGCCTTTGTTTTAAAGTCTATTTTATCGGATATGAGTATCGCCACTCCTGCTTTCTTTTGGTCTCTATTTGTGTGGTATATCTTTTTCCAGCCCTTCACTTTCAGTCTGTATGTGTCCCTTGTTTTGAGGTGGGTCTCTTGTAAGCAGCATATAGAGGGGTCTTGTTTTTGTATCCATTTGGCCAGTCTTTGCCTTTTGGTTGGGGCGTTCAACCCATTTACGTTTAAGGTAATTATTGATAAGTATGATCCCGTTATCATTTACTTTATTGTTTTGGGTTCGGGTTTATACACCCTTTTCGTATTTCCTGTCTAGAGAATATCCTTTAGAATTTGTTGGAGAGCTGGTTTGGTGGTGCTGAATTCTCTCAGCTTTTGCTTGTCTGTAAAGCTTTTGATTTCTCCTTCGTATTTGAATGAGATCCTTGCTGGGTACAGTAATCTGGGATGTAGGTTATTGTCTTTCATCACTTTAAGTATGTCTTGCCATTCCCTCCTGGCCTGAAGAGTTTCTATTGAAAGATCAGCTGTTATCCTTATGGGAATCCCCTTGTGTGTTATTTGTTGTTTTTCCCTTGCTGCTTTTAATATTTGTTCTTTGTGTTTGATCTTTGTTAATTTGATTAATATGTGTCTTGGGGTGTTTCGCCTTGGGTTTATCCTATTTGGAACTCTCTGTGTTTCTTGGACTTGGGTGATTATTTCCTTCCCCATTTTAGGGAAGTTTTCAACTATTATCTCCTCAAGGATTTTCTCATGATCTTTCTTTCTGTCTTCTTCTTCTGGGACTCCTATAATTCAAATGTTGGAGCGTTTCATATTGTCCTGGAGGTCTCTGAGATTGTCCTCATTTCTTTTAATTCGTTTTTCTTGTTTCCTTTCTGATTCATTTATTTCTACCATTCTATCTTCTATTTCACTAATCCTATCTTCTGCCTCCGTTATTCTACTATTTGTTGCCTCCAGAGTGTTTCTGATCTCATTTATTGCGTTATTCATTGTATTTTGACTCTTTTTTATTTCTTCTAGGTCCTTGTTAAACCTTTATTGCATCTTCTCAATCCTTGTCTCTAGGCTATTTATCTGTGATTCTATTTTGATTTCAAGATTTTGGATCATTTTCACTATCAATATTCGGAATTCCTTCTCAGGTAGATTCCCTACTTCTTCCTCTTTTGTTTGGTTTGGTGGGCAACTCTCCTGTTCCTTTACCTGCTGAGTATTCCTCTGTCTCTTCATCTTGGTTATATTGCTGCGTTTGGGGTGGCCTTTTTATATTCTGGTAGTTTGTGGAGTTCTCTTTATTATGGAGCTTCCTCACTGTGGGTGGGGTTCTATCAGTGGCTTGTCAAGGTTTCCTGGTTAGGGAGGCTTGTGTTGGAGTTCTGGTGGGTGGAGCTGGGTTTCTTCTCTCTGGAGTGCAGTGGAGTGACCAGTAATGGGTTATGAGACATCAAGGGTTTTGGAATAATTTTGAGCTGCCTGTATATTGAAGCTCAGGGGAGTGTTCCTGTGTTGCTGGAGAATTTGAGTGGTATGTCTTGTTTTGGAACTTGTTGGCCCTTGGGTGGAGCTTGGTTTCAGTGTAGGTATGAAGGCATTTGATGAGCTCCTATTGCTTAAATGTTCCCTGAATTCAAGAGTTCTCTAATGTTTTCAGGCTTTGGATTTAAGCCTCCTGCTTCTGGTTTTCAGTTTTATTTTTACAGTAGCCTCTAGACTTCTCCATCTATACAGCACCGATGATAAAACATCTAGGTTAAAGATGAAAAGTTTCTCCACATTGAGGGACACTCAGAGAGGTTCACTGAGTTACAAGGAGAAGAGAAGATGGAGGGGGTAGTTAGAGGTAACTGGAATGAGATGTGGTGAGATCAAAAGAGGAGAGAGCAAGCTAGCCAGTAGTCACTTCCTTATGTGTGCTCTATAGTCTGGACCGCTCAGGGGTATTTACGGAGTTATACGGGGAAGAGGAGAGGGAGGAAGTAGACAGAGGTGACCAGGAGGATAAGAGAGAGGAATGAGAAGGAGAGAGACAAATCCTGCCAATAACCAGTTCCTTAGGTGTTCTCCACCGTCTGGAACACACAGAGATTCACAGAGTTGGATAGAGAAGAGATGGGGGAGAAAAGAGACAGAGGCCACCTGGTGGAGAAAAAGGAGAGTCCAAAGGAGGAGAGAGTGGTCAAGCCAGTAATCTCGCTCTCAGGTAAACTTGGGTAGTGAAGTTTGGGTTTTTAAATGTACAAAATTGACAACAGAAACCTAAGAGCAAAGATTAAAAATCTATAGTAGAGGTTGGATTTCAAAAAATACAATATTAAAGAAAAGAAGCAGAAGGAAAAGGGAAGAAAGAAAAAAAAAACAAGAATTATTAAAAAAACAAACAAACAAACAAAACAAAACAAAACAAAACAAAAACAAAAAACCACCAACAACCATCCAAAGGCTATATATGGTGTTTGCCTTAAAAAAAAAAAAAAAAAAGTCTTTTTTTTTTAAAATAGTAATAGTAGGTTATAGAAATAAAATTTAGAGGAGAAATAGAAGACTTAACAATTAAAAAAAAAGTTAGAAAAAAAAAGAAGAAGGAAAAAAAAGAAGAAAAAAAAAAAGGAATGATTTTAAAATTATTAAAAATATATCTGGCCCTTCTCTGATGTTTTGGGCCATGTGGGATCACTTCCAAGGTGGTTCCCTCTGTTTAACTTCTTCTGTTTGCTGGTTTTTTAGGCTCACTAGTTCAGTCACGCTGTGGGGAGGGGGGATGCTGCAAACAAATAGCACTGTTGTGTGCACAGTGTCTCAGCCCTGCCTGACCTGTCCCTTCTTGCGGCGCACAAACCGCTCCGGCTCTACGATGCTCAGCCAGGAACCGTCTGCAGCCGGCCCTAGGCTGCGTGCACTTCCCCGGTCCAAGCCGCTCAGGTTCGGCACTCAGGCCACCCTCAGAGGCACAGATTCGGCTGGGACTGCGTTTTGTGCCCTTCCCGGGTCCGAGTAGCTCAGGAGTTTGGCGAGCGCGATCGCCGCGGCATGTCACCTTTTCTGCCGCTGCTGCTCAGCTTTCTGGGTGGACCGCTGGCGTCCCCCGTGAGGCAGACTGTGAGTGTCCAGCACCCCCAGAAGTCTTAGCAAAGAGGCCTGCTTGCAGTTAGGTAAGTAAAGTCTCTCCAGGTCTGCAATTGCCCCTTTCCAGTCCTTACGGCTCTGGCTGCCTGTCCCCGGCAGGGGATGGTCTGCAGCCGGCTTTTTCCGTTCTGTCCTTTGTTCTGTGCTCGGTCCTGGTGCTGTCTTATGTTCGAGCTTTTCGCGTGGTAGCTACCCCACAGTCTGGTTTGCTAGCGCAAGTTAGATCGTTCTGGTTGCGCGTGGGGCGTTCCTGCCCGATTCTTACAAAGCACTGCAGCCCGGGCCTCCCGCGCGTCCCTGCCCTGCCCCCACTTCCCAATGGCGGATGCAGGCGTCTGCGCTGCTTTTTCGCTGGGGGAGTTACTGTTGGGCTTGTAATCTCTTGGTTTTAATTATTTCTTAATTTTTCCTTCCTGTTATGTTGCCCTCTGTGTTTCCAAGACTCGCCACAGACTCGGCAGGGAGAGTGTTTCCCGGTGTTTGGAAACCTCTCTTCTTAAAATTCCCTTCCCGGGACGGGCTTCCCTTCCCGGGACGGAGCTCCCTCCCCACCTCCTTTGTCTCCTTTTTCATCTTTTATATTTTTTCCTACCTGTTTTTGAAGACAATGGTCTGCTTTTCTGGTTGCCTGATGACCTCTGCCAGCCTACAGAAGTTGTTTTGTGGAGTTTGCTCGGCGTTGAAATGTGCTTTTGAGGAATTTGTGAGGGAGAAAGTGGTCTTCCCATCCTATTCCTCCGCCATCTTTATCCCGTCCCTCAAGATATGAGTTTTTGAATGTTGAGTTTTAAGCCAGCTTTTTCACTCTTCTCTTTCACCTTCATCAAGAGGCTCTTTAGTTCCTCTTCGCTTTCTGCCATTAAGGTGGTATCATCTGCGTATCTGAGGTTGTTGATTCCAGCTTGTGATTCATCCAGCCCAGCATTTCACATGATGTACTCTTCATATAAGTTAAATAAGCAGGGTGACAATATACCTGTCACCTGATGTAATCTTGATATACTCCTTTCCCAATTTTGTACCAGTCTGTTGTTCCACGTCCAGTTCTAACTGTTGCTTCTTGACCTATATACAGGTTTCTCAGTAGGCAATAAGGTGGTCTGGTATTCCCATCTCTTTAAGAATATTCCACAGTTTGTGGCGTTTCATCAAATGTGCATCATTCGTTGTGACACAGTCAAAGGCTTTAGCGTAGTCATGAGGTCATAAGTCGGTGTTTTTCTGAAATTCCTTTGCTTTTCCTATGATCCAGCAGATGCTGGCAATTTGATCTCTGGTTCCTTTGCCTTTTCTAAATCCAGCGTGGTCATCTGGAATTTCTCAGTTCATGTACCGCTGAAGCCTAGCTTGAAGGATTTTGAGCATAATCTTGCTAGCATGTGAAATGAGGGCAGTTGTGTGATAGTCTGAGCATTCTTTGGCATTGCCTTTCTTTGGGACTGGAATGAAAAAACTGATCTTTTCCAGTCCTGTAGCCACTGCTGAGTTTTCTAAATCTGCTGGCATAATGAGTGCAGCACTTTCACAGCATCATCTTTTAGGAAATGAAAGAGCTCAGCGGGAATTCCCATCACATCCACTAGCTTTGTTTGTGGTAATGCTATGTGTGTTAAGTGTTTTTTTCTTACCAATTTGTAAATGTTCTTTATATAATAATTATACTAATCTGTTATCCTATTTGTTTCCAATAATTTCAAGTTTTAGCTTCTCTTTAATTAAATGAAGTCTTCAATAAATAATTTTTCTTGACGTATCAAATCTGTCAGTATTTCTGAAAGAGGGGAAGCTATTTCACTAGCTTCCTGTTTCCATGAGGGGACCTTCTGTCTCCTTCCCTGTTTACTTCTCACCACAGAGAAGGAGCAACAATATCTCTGACTGGTGAAATCCTGAACTTTCATTTTCTCTAGCCTCTGTTCTCAAGTGCCATGCTGAAGTTCACAGGCACAAGCTTAGAACCCACAGGAGAGTCTGAGCATGAGGTGACTTTCAGCAACTAGATGGCTATGATGAATTCTGTGAGATAATCAATTTGATTTGAACAGATATAAGCTCTGTTCCCCACCTAGCCTTAGCAATTATGATCTATTTGATTCCCGTATTTCTTCTGACTTGGTTCTGAGCTTGGAGCAGTGAGAAGATATCATTACCTTTCCATAAATCCCATCACTTTTCTTTGCGCTTTGTTCCATTGTTTTTATGTTTCAAAGGTCTTTCCCATCTAAGACTAAAATAAATGCTTTCCTATAGTTTCTATTTTTTATAGTTTCTATTTTTTTTATAGTTTATGTTTAACTGTTTCTTATAAAATTTAATCTTAAAATAAGTCATTGATGTAATTAACATTACCATAAAATGTTTAAAAAATCATAAAAAGAAAAATTTAAATCACACAATTTTAAACATTCCTTCAAAGGAGTGTATATTGTATACAACACAATTTTTATAGTTTGTATTGTCTATCTCCAAAATTACTGACATTTTGTATACACTTAATATTTAATCAGTTCCGGTGTATACTGTCAGTTCTTTTATATTAGGACTTCCTTCTTCTTAAAATTTTTACCTTTGATTTATTTCTTGTTGGGTTACAGAATATGGCATACAGGGAAACTACATTCACAGTGTACTTTCTGAAGCTTGCATATGTAAGAATATCTTCCAGTTGCTTCACATGGGAATAGAACTTACTTCTGTAGCCTATTCTGAAGTTTATAGCAGCCCATTCTCTTTCCCCTACCCTCAAATCCCCTGGACTCTACTTGTTTGTTTGTTTCATGGCATTTTTTGTTGCAAAGGAGAAAGAAATGAGACTATCTAATTTTGCTTTCAATGCAGGCAATCTGTGTTTTCTCTTCAGCTAAAGGTGAGAATCTGTCTTAATCTGGGTCGTTCAAAAAATTTCCTGAGAATTATCTAGTTATGGATCTTTCCCTATATTTTTGACTAGAACATAAAGAGCTATTCAATCTGCATACTCATCGTTTGGGGGGGGCGTCAAGAAAGCTTTCTTAAAATGTCTTTGGTTATTGTTTTCATTTTAGCTATTATCTACTCTATCTCAGAAACTTCCAAATTTATAATGTCATTGTTTTCATTTCTTAGTCTTTCACCTGCATTTTGGGAAAACATTCCAAGTCTGCCTGCCCTCAACACCCCTGATTTAACATTCCGTGGTGTCAACTATTTATACACTCGGGTTTTCCCTGTGGCTCAGTAGTAAAGAATCCGTCTGCAGTGCTAGAGATGCAGGAGACACGGTTTGATCTCTGGATTGGGAAGATCCCCTGGAGGAAGGCATGTGTTCTTGCCAGGAAAATTCCATGGACAGAAGAGCCTGGTGGGCTACAGTCCATAGGGTTGCAAAGAGCTGGACACGACTGAAGTGACTGAGCATAAACACAATCTTGCTCTTTTCTTTTTCCCCTCTGTAGTTTAATTCTACCAATTAATTTCATTTCATTGAAATTATGAATAATTTCATTTCATTGAAATGAAACCTGTATTTCATTGAAAGCCTTCCTTACTTCATCTGGGGCTCACTGTCATCTCATTTGGTTTTATCCTTAAACTTTTCTGTCTTCTTGTATCTTCCTGAAGACACTAGGAATTTTTCTAATTATTCCATTTATAGGTTTGTTTTTCAGATTAATGGTTTGTTTTGCTTTCATTTTCTACATCTCTCAATTGGGAATATTTAGTCAAGGTATTTAAAGGCAAGCAGAATGGACAGTCTGCCCTTGGATCTGCTAGCTGGTAAGACTAGCACTCACTCAATTTCAGCATCTAGCAGGCATTCTTCTAGGACTGAAATTGGATCTTCTCTTACTTTTGTTCATTCATTTGTTCTTAATTAATTTTTACTGGAGTATAGCTGCTTTACAACGTGTTAGTTGCTACTGTCCAGCAAAATGAATCAGCCATACACGTACCTACATCCCCCCCTTTTGGACCTCCTTCCCGTTCAGGTCACCACATGTACACTGCTGATACTACATAGAAGACAAACAACTAATGAGGACGTATTGTATAGCACAGGGATCCTCTGGTTTAACTGATGCTTCCGCTTTGATCCACTCTTTAAAACAGCGAGTCTTCGGTGGTAGAGATCCTTTTGAAGCTTACCATCTTACCGACTTTGTCCTAGTTTTTAAAGGATAGCACTTCTGTGTTCATAATCTGACCCTAGTCTCTGCATGTTCATGTCACTCCTTTACAGAACTTCCAGACTTAACAAATAAGGGTTAACTCGTCCAGAACTGATACCCTGTAGACTAATTTCCTAGAAAAAGAGATGGACTCTGGCAAAGTTCCAAAGAAACCAGTTAGGTTTAGTATTTTTAGGGCAATGAATCCTGACCTATAGCGAAGGCTTAGACCCTAGAGTTCTCTCCTGACAGGAAAGAGGTTGGGGCTCCCGAAATTACGAATGCCTAGGTGGCAAATCTTGTGACATATCCTATGATTTTCTTTGCCATACTCTATGTGTGTTAGTCGCTCAGTCGTGTCTGACTCTTTGCAACCCCATGGACTGTAGCCCACCAGGCTCCTTTGTCCACGGGATTCTCCAGGCAAGAATACTGGAGAGGGTTGCCTTTTCCTTCTCCAAACAACAAACAATCCTGTGATCGCAATCCCAATGCGGAGACCGCATCTGTTCCTCCATACCAATCATAGGGGAAGGGCTGGCTGATCTGACATCAAACGATGGATGCTGAGGTGACAGGGTAGAGCTTGTGTCAAGGTTCTGCCATGTCATGTTGTTATTGGGTCTGGTCCCCAATTATACCAAGAGTGTAACAACAGTTCCCTAAACACAGAGCATCCAATGGAAGGGCAATGGGAGACCTGCACACCTGCTCTGCTCCTGTCTCTCTGAGTTTTCTCAGAGCAGCGTGGCCCTGGTAGGCCTGCTGTGAGTGCGGCTGACCAATTACTTCGTTAGCATGGCAGTTGTCCCAGCAAACCGGGCATCTCTCCAGGCCAATAACATGGCCTTCTGGAAGCAAGTCAGGGGGGTTGGAAAGAAATCAAAGACCAAGATGGGAGTGGGAAGAAAATGCTAGTGATACTGTGGTCAGCCTTCAGGATGGCTGGCTAGAGATCATTAGCAGGAACTAGCTTTGAACAATCCTTAGCAGTGGAACCCCTGTGGGGTTAGGACTCTCAGTGATAGAATTCCTTTGGTGGTGTGTGTGTGTATGATATTGAAAGTAATTACCTAATACACAGTGGACACTTCACTGAGAGGAAAGCTGAACTACTGCCCCTCATAAAATTCATGCAAAAAAAAATGAAAGGGGGCATCTTCCTTACAATGGGTGGAGGATGTGTTAGGAAAAGGCTGACTATTACAAAACAGGATAAAGTGAAAGTGAAAGTCACTCAGACTCTTTGTGACCTCATGGACTATACAGTCCATGGAATTCTCCAGGCCAGAATATTGGAGTGAGTAGCCATTCCCTTCTCCAGCAGATATTCCCAACCCAGGGATCAAACCCACGTCTCCCGCACTGCAGGTGGATTCTCTACTTTCTGAGCCACCAGGGAAGTAAGAACCTGCCTGCAATGCAGGAGACCTGGGTTCGATTCCTGGGTCAGGAAGATCCCTTGGAGAACGAAATGGCAACCCACTCCAGTATGCTTGCCTGGAGAATCCTATGGACAGAGGAGCCTGGCAGATTACAGTCCATGACATCACAATAATCAGACATGACTTAGTGACTAAACCACCACCAAATCCATGTACAAGACAAGAAAAGTGGGCTTCCAAATTCTACTTCCCTCTTGCCTAGAAAATCCCATGGACAGAGGAGCCTGGTGGGCTGCAGTCCATGGGATCACGAAGAGTCGGACATGACTGAGCGACCTCACTTTTCACTTTTCACTTTCATGCATTGGAGAAGGAAATAGCAACCCACTCCAATGTTCTTGCCAGGAGAATCCCAGGGACAGCGGAGCCTGGTGGGCGGCCGTCTATGGGGTCGCACAGAGTCGGACACGACTGAAGCGACTTAGCAGCAGCAGCAGCCATGAGGTGAAGATGGTAAAGGGGACAGTCCTTTACAATGGTGTGTGTGTGTGTTAGTCGCTCAGTCATATCCGACTCTTTGCAATCCCATGGACTGTAGGCCACCAGGCTCCTCTGTCCATAGAACTCTTCAGGCAAGAATACCGGAGTGGGTTGCCATGCCCTTCTCCAGGGGATCTTCCCCACCCAGGGAGTGAACCTGGGTCTCCTACACTACAGGCAGATTCTTTACCACCTGAGGTACCAGGGAAGCCCATAGAGTGGGGCCTCCTGTGTTGGATCTGTCTTGCACTACCAGATGGTCTGGGGGAGGGGGAGCCATTCCACTGTAACCCTCCTTCTGGTTCCTTCTGCCCCCTGGCAAATCCCACTGGAATACACCATCCAGAATTCGTCCAAAGAATTGGCTGTCAACAGTAAATTGTAGGCTCTGAACTGACCAAGCCAACCAGGACAACTCTTCTGCACAAGTCCCAGTTACTAGGAGAATCTGGGATCAACGCTGTGGGTCTGGGTCAGTCTTTACTCAATCCCGGTGCTACAGCTACAGATGAAGAACTCTGGAACTGGAAGATGTGCACTTCCTAAGCTGTTCCTACAAGGGCCTCCCCCTGCCTGTTCTCAGGGAAGATGATCAGCACCAAGGGTGGTCACCCAACGTCTACTCTTATCATCCTTCTGCCTCCCGAGATGGGAGGTCTACATTCCAAGTCCATATGAGTTGAAATGGAATAGATTGTTGGCAGAGTGAGAGATGCTGCTTGAAGCCAGCCCTCTTTGAACTAGGGGGAGACAGGACAGGACAGAGAGCTAGACAGAAATCAAGTGTTTCCTTGACCAATTCTAATCCTCCAGGTTAGCTCTCCCAAAAAACAGACTCAACTCTTACAAGACTCCAAGGAAACTGGCTAGTCTCAGTGCTAAGTTCATTAATTTGGTCAAAGGCAAGGCTTGGACTCAGATCCTAAATCAGTGGAAGCAAAGAAGGTAGGAGCTGAATTCTGAATGCTGATGTGCTCAGACCCACCAGTTCTTTGCTTACCACTAATAAAGCTGCAACTGCAAGACTTGGATCCTAGTTCCCTGACCCAACAACTAAACAGTGACCTGGCAAGAGAGGACTGAAGTTAAGGTTCTGGCACATCATCTTGTTATTGGTCCCAGACCATACCCAGGGAGAAGCCTGGTACTTCCTTAATCACAGCTCTTAGAAAAACATCTCTCTCCCAGACTCTGACATCCAGCCCTGCCAGACCTCTGTGTGCTGCTCTGGAATGTATGGGAATGTTTCCTACCAGCCCAGGGTCTGAGAACTTTCTCCAATGCTCCACAGATGTGGTGTGAATGCTGCTTATCCATCTGTCCTTCCAAGTAGGTGACAATTCTGAAAGAAGACACGGCCTCTGATCTGCTACAAGTGTTTGTCAGACCATGAGTACTCCATGCCTGCTACCCTAGCAAATATCTGAACTGAAGAATAGACAGCCAGCCTTTGAGCCAATGGAAGCCAGTCCACATTGCATACCAGCACCATCTTTAGCAGCAGTGGAGACTACAGTTTGTGCTCTGGTCAGATGGTGTATTTGTGGGCTGAACAATGGCCCCAAATGCACCCAGGTGCCCAGTCCCCATGACATGGCTTCTGCTCATGTTCATTTGCTCTTTAGTTCCCCGAGGGTGCTGGAGCCATGCCCTGGACTGCAGCCTGGTTCACTGCGCTGTGACAAACTGCCCTTTGCCATCTGCTGGCTGGTACCCTGCTTTAACCTGAATGGGCACCCTGGAACCAGGAGGCTGCCACCTGCCTCTGGGCACAGCTGCCACCTAGCTGTTGCTGCGGGGCCTCCATGGGGCTTGTCTGGACCCATCAGATCAGATATGCGGAAGCTACACACCATCACCTCGGGGAACCCCTTGTTCAGGTGAGCCCTCATGGCACTCTAGTCCCATATTTTAAGTAGTCCTAGTTTATCCTCCTAAGTACATTGAACTTATGAATGAATGAATGAACTTACGAACTTATAAACTGAATCTCTAAAACTTTCATCAATATCAACTCAAATCATTTTATCAATCAGGCAATAAAGGCATGGGTCTTGTGGCCAATGAACTAATTAAGGGCACAGAAAACTAGTTCAGATCTTTCAAAAAGGAGTTGCAAAAAAAAACCCCAAACAAACACAATCTAACTTAAGAATAGGTTTATAGACAAAACATCCTATTTTATGGCTTTTGGGTACATTTTATCATGCTGTAGGGTGGGGCATCTAATTGTGAGTAAGCCACTGACCCGTGAATGTAATCTCACAGCAGCCCCACCTTGATCACATTTTCCAAACTCATTTTCACTCTCAGCCACTAAGTTGATATGGTGCCCTGGTTGCTACTTGTATTAGTAACCATTAGTAAGTAGCTCTAACATTTGTTGAATAAGTGGATGAATAGAAGAATGAATAAAGAAAGAAAGAAAACAATTTATAAATCCTCCAATGCAAACATTCACAGATTTTTAAAAATCAGAAATTGTTGATTCATGGGTACTGAGATCCAGGTTTGCTAGATGAAAAAGTTCTGGAGACCAGAACTGTTGTTACACAACAGTGAGAATGCACTTAATACTACTGAACTCACTCACAAATAGTTAGGATGGTAAATTCTATTATGTGTTTTTTACTGTAAAAAATTGAAAAGTATCACATCAAGTTTTAAAAATCAGAAATAAAATGTATAGAAAAGTTCAGAATATGTCTGTGGTAGCTATCTGAAACTCAATGAGGCCACTCCTAAACTTTCATCAGGGTAGCCCTGGCTTCTTCAGCTTTAATTTTCATATATTATTTGTTACTTCTTTCTTAAATTCTTTTTTTGGGGGGGGGAGTCTGTAATTGAAAATTCCACTGTTTGATTTCTCATAGTTGGAGAATTTGATGGTTCCAATTATAAAAACAAAATAAGACAGACAACATCTGAGGGATATACTTACAGTAGAGAACGAGAAAGTGCTAAATTACACTGTAGTGTATAATTTTGGGGAATTTTCACAGTTGAAAGTAAAGCAGTTCTTGGTTTGCGTAGGGTGGTGGCTGCCAACACAGGCTCTGAAGCCAGCTGAGTCAACACCAGCCCCAGCACTGACAAGCTCAAATTCTTTGTGCCACAGTTCCCTCATCTTCAAAAAAAGCTAATCATTTTTTAAAAGCTTAAAAATAATCATTTAAAAAAGCTTATGCAAAGATTTTACTTTGAATTTTACATAAGCAAGAATTTATTCCATTTTTACAAACTGAAAAACTAACCTTTACTTTTAACAACAGGCTCTAGAGTTTTAACAAGTAACTTCTCAATTACAGTAAGTAATAACTCTTCAGTACATAATTCTATAATCACCTATATATGATCCCCACATTCAAAAAACAACCACTGTTAACACTTGCTTGGTACATAACACATACCAAATATAATTATATTTTACCTTGTGTTTGGATCTCATTTTCTCCTTAATGTACCATGAGCATTTTCTTAAACTGATATATATTTTGAGATTTCCTGTTGGCTCAGATGGTAAGAAGCTGCCTGTAATGTGGGAGACTCAGGTTCGATCCCTGGGTTGGGAAGATCCTCAGGAGAAGGAAATAGCAGCATTCCAGGATTCCTGCCTAGAGAATGTCATGGACAGAGGAGCGTGGCAGGCTACTGTCCATGGGGTTGCAGGGGTTGCAGAGTCAGACATGACTGTGCAACTAACATTTTAACTTTCACTTTTCGCACAATTCAGAATAAAATCCAAAGTCCTCAGCTTGGCCTACAAGCTCCCATGTGATCCCAACCTCCTGGTTTAAACTTGGCTCCTTTCCTTTCATCCCCCACCTTCCTCACTGAGTTCCAGACAGTGCTGAGCCTTCACTTGGCACTCCCTACATCCTCTCTCTAAAACCTCTTCCTCCAGATTTTTACAAGGCTCACTCCCTCACCTTCTTCATGCTTCATCTTCTAGAAGGTGAACACTGTATGTAAAGTAGCAAATGCTATCTATTCCTTTGCCTTATTTTTCGTCACAGCATTTACCACTAGTTCATACGTTATAATAGATAGGAATGGTTAAGCCCTGTTTTTCCCAGTACAATCTTAGTGTCGCAAGGAAAATATTTTGTCTATCTTGCTAGCTGTTTTATCTCTAGACATTAGGTCCTAAACAAACACTTGCTAAACGAATGAATTTGGCTCTAATTTGTAATTTCGTGACTGCACTGAACTCTGTTGCATAGGTATCACTTAATGTTGCTAACTCTTTGCTTTGAGACATCCTAAATTGTACTGTAGGGACTTCTCTAGTGGTATAGCAGGTAAGACTCCATGCTCCCAAGGCAGGGGACACCGGTTCAAGCACTGGTTGGGGAACTGACATCCCATATGCCACAGGTGAAGCCAAAAAAAATTTTTTTTTTGCTACGGATATGCTCAAATATATTCTTTTAAATACTCTTGGACTGTTCCTTCAAGGTGGAATGAATGCAGCAGCTTCCTAACCATTCCCCCTTCCTCCTCCCATGGGGTGTCTCACAGTGAGACTCCTATCACACTCCTTTCCTTAGACTGAAGAGACAGAAGCCCAAACTCTGAACCCAAATCTTTCCATACACACTCAGCACCAGTCACTGCTCAGAAATATACTTGCCACTTTAACCAAGTTGCTGCACCTACCATTTTCTCTAATTTTGCTTTGGTCTATGTAGTTCTGCCTTACAGAATATATTCCTGTTTCTTTACCTGCCTAAATTACATCCATCTTTCATGTCCCCCACAAGTCCCTTCTTTTTTCTTATTTTTTTACATCTTACTCTTTTTTTTTTTTTGGCCTCTCTGTGTACCATGTGGGATCTAGTTCCCCGACCAGGGATCAAACCTGTGCCCTCTTGCATTTGGAACCTGGCGTGTTAGCCACTGGACCACCAGTGAAGTCCTCCCCCACCAGTTCCTTCTGGCTCTGTCCTGCCTTCCTTGAATCTAGTACCTATGATCTCTCACTTCTTTGAATTGTTCTGCTCTTCTTCATACCTATCACCCAAGAGAGCCCTTGACCATCAGCCACATTCCAGTACCTACCATGCTGTAGAATGCAATGTGTAATTTCCTGAGGCATGAAAGCCTTTATTCCCCCTCCTTTCTCAAAGTCCTAGGCAGTTCTAGCCATAAAATAGCAAATATTTTCTAACTTAACCCTATTGCCAAAAACTCTCATGGAGATGAGAGTGCTTTGAGGGGAGAAACAGAATTATTTCTGATCAAATATTTCCATCTTCCCATATATTTGGTTTGTAAATGATCTAACCACTATTCTTCCACAAATAACTTTAATTCTTAAATTTCTACTCACAATCTTTATTAAACCACCATAAGAAATATGTTTCTGATGAATTTGTAGTTTTGTCTCAGGCTTTGGCTTGTCTTAATATAATATTATTAAGCATGACATTATTTATAAAGAAATATTTCCTTCAGAAATTATTATAAAACCACAACAAATGGTATCTGAGTTATAGAGATTGAATATATGGGATTTGGCATGTCAGGAAAATCACCATGTGTGTCTTTCCTCTTTTCCATTTTCAAACATGAGAAATCAAGTGAAAATGAATGAAAAGGTCTACATGAAAGGAAAAATAATTTGAAATGGTGCAATGCGGAGGAAAGATGTACGTGGAAGACTGGGAAGAAGTTCTCTCTCTGTGATGCTGCTGCTGGGAACTCTAGGCTGAGTACTCAGCTGGGGTATGAGAGTAGCAATATAGAGTGTGAGTCCAAAGTCACATCCCTTTGCTTTTTAATCTCAATAACTTACATTCTTCCCAGGTGGCACAGTGGTAAAGAACCCACCTGCCAAGGCAGGAGACGCAAGAGGCTCAATTCAATTCCTGGATCAGGAAGATCCCCTGGGTGAGGAAATGGAACCCACTCCAGTATTCTTGCCTGGAGTATCCCATGGACAGAGGAGCCTGGCAGGCTACATACAGCCCATGGGGTAGCAAAGAGTTGGACAAGACTGAGCACACAGCACACACAACTTACATTCTTAACACCAAGCCTCAGGTCTTTTTCTCCACCCCTACATGCTTTCTGGTTGCCTGGACTCAAGAGCCTCCAAAGCCCCTAGGGCACCCTGGCAAAGGGCTACTCACCATCCTCCTCGAAGAGCAGCCCCATGTGTCCATGTGCCTCGGCTTCCTTCTTCCCACCGTCAATTTTGATGACTTGAGCAATCTTAAAACATCGTTCATAGAAGTGGTTTCTAACCCACTTGTCTTCAGAATTATTGAAGTAACAGGCCAGAGCGTACAAGTTATTATAGACCTCTTCAAAGTACTCTTCAAAGAGAGAAAAACATCAGAAAATGCATTAGAAAAATGTCTCAAGGCACATCTCTTAAAATGGCAAACCAATATAGTGACATTTAGTTTCTATTTTTCTTTAAAAGCATGATTAACTATTTAAAAACTGGAAATGTAAAAATTAATGTGTTTTAACTATTAAACTAGTTATATTAATTAAAGGATGTACACATGAGAAAAACAAAAAAAAAATCTTTTGAAGTGCTCAGACTGATATACTCTTTGGTTGATATAGTAGTCTTTATATAAGACAAAACCAGAATGGTGTCTGCTAGCAGTGGGCTCAGTTCTTTCGGAATAAATGAGTATATGGTATCAGCAAGTACTTATCCCACTGAAGATTTGAAAAGTATTTAGAGATTCCAGAGAATGCAATGTTTCCTAACCATGGCAAAAAGATAAAGGAAGAAAGCAGATGAAATCTAAAAATACCAAGGTATTTTCACCCACAAGAAAAAGTAAGCATGCAGCTTATAGATAGATACAAGAAATGATGATCACTGTGTGTTCCATACACTTCACAGCACCGGTCCTGACAGTACAAGTTACTAGCAATGTTAAGAAACAGTAGATTTCTAGCATGATCTTTTCTATGAGTATCTTCTTCTGCTGAAAATGTGTTAATACTACATCTCTCTCACTCAGGAAGTTACTAGTTTATTACCTGTCAGTTTATTAAATCCCTCTTTTTTTCCCCTAAAGTGGCAAATATCGGACCTGTTTGTACACACAAAAAATATACTGATAAACTATGAATCAGTCTTACAAACTTCATTGCAAACAGTCATAAACTTAAACGAAAATGTCTGTGCTAAATGGTACTTCTCTCTTGTAGATTTCATTCTATTGGTGGACATGAAAAAATACATAATCTTTGCATTTCTTCGCATTTGTGCTAAAAACACAGTCACAAGTAAATGGTAGGCTATGGATTACCCTTCCAAGGACTTTGTACAGCAATCACTATCTGTTGGAATTAAGTGATATTAATTGCTCACTACTATCAGAAGAGTCAATCTATATATGCCTGAAATAATTACAATTATGAAAAGCATTACATATTGCCCACTGGTACTCCTATACGATTAAAGTCAAAAGGCAGAGAAAAAATTGACGATAGGCTGATTACAACAAAAATTAACTTTTGAAAACTGTACATAAGTCAATCCAATGTTCCCAAAGAAATTTAAGACCTACGTAATGTCAGCTTTTACACACTGTGTGTGCTGTGCTGTGCTCAGTTGCTCAGTTGGGTCCAACTCTTTGCACACCCATGCAGCCTTGCCAGGCTCCTCTGTCCACGGAAATTTTCCAGGCAAGAATACCGGAAAGTGTAAGTGAAAGTCGCTCAGTCATGTCCGACTCTTTGCAACCTCTTGGACTATACAGTCCATGGACTTCTCCAGGCCAGAATACTGGAGTGGGTAGCCTTTCCCTTCGCCAGGGGATTTTTCCAACCCAGGGATCAAACCCAGTTCTCCCACATTGCAGGCGGATTCTTTACCAGCTGAGCCACAAGGGAAGCCCAAGAATACTAAAGTGGATTGCCATTTTCTCCTCCAGGAAATCTTCTTGACCGAGGGATCTAATCCATATCTCTTGCGTGCCCTGCATCGGTGGGTGGATTCTTTATCACTATGCCCCCAGGGAAATCGCTACTTCATAATTCCATAGGAAATGAAGATTTATCTCAAAATAAGTTTTAGAACTAAAAATTAAAGTTAAAATACATTCTCCCTATTCCCCAGTTTTGAAGAAACTGGAGATTCTGCAGAGACTTTCTGCCTTTTAAAGGTTATTCACAATAAGCAATAGCTTAGGTGAAAAGTAGGGGGTAAAACCCTGAGCAATTTACTTAAAAGAAATACTCTCATTTCAGAACTGATTTCTCTTGTGCTTTATCTTCCCATTCTGGACCTGTGCCTAATATGAATAGAGCATTAAAATCTGTTTTGTAATATTTTATATTCTTACTCATATATAGTGATTGAAAGTGAAAGTGAAGTTGTGTCCGACTCTATGTGACCCCATGGATTGTAGCCTGCCGGGCTCCTCCACCCATGGGATTTTCCAGGCAAGAGTACTGGAGTGGGTTTCCATTTCCTTCTCCAGAGGATCTTCCCGACCCAGGGATCTAACACTGGTCTCCTGCACCGCAGGCAGACTCTTTACCATCTGAGCCACCAGGGAAGCCCACATACACACAGTGATTAGAGAGCTGCTATTTTTAAAACCTGTGAATAAAACGTTTTGTATCTTCCATTTTAAAAAGTCATACAAAGAGCTTTAAAAAAATATGTATGCAAACCTAAAATAATTTTAAATTTTTCAGTAATTAAGCTTTAATAGAAAAACATTTCCAACATTTGATAAACTTTTTGGTTTTGCTTAGAAGCTATTTAGATTACATATTTAAAGACTACTTGTCAGCTAAGCTATTCTTCTATGGAAAAACTGAAAGTTTTGAACCTTTGAATAATACAAATACATGGTTTATACCCTTTACATTCTAAATAGCCTTTTCTCCTTGTTTGCACAACATTTCCTCAAATTGTCAGCAGCTATATTAATCAGATGAAAATAAATTTTATTGTTGATTTATTCCTTAGACCAATATTCACTATGCTACCTTAAAAGGAGATCTCATGATGAAATAAATTTGGAAAGTGCTCCTACTAATTTCTCTCTTTCAGTGAAACACACGATACATTAACATGTCAAAGGCTCTGATAAGTCCTGCAACAAACCAACCTGCTTAATGTATATGTTAATTCACATGGTTGTTTCTCAAACTTATTTCACCAGACACTCACTTTTGTTTTTCTTTACATAAACTGTATAAACATCCAGTGGGACTCTGCTTGAGTAAAACATACTTTGGGCATCTTAAATAAATGTTATTAGAGAAAAAAATTGCTGCTTAACTCTTGACAATAATTTAAAGTCAAGTGTAAATAATGTTTGAATTATCTATTGATTCGGTTACCCATTACCATTATTGCCATCTCTTCCTCAGCCCCATGGGGCACCAGGCCCTAATCATGTTACAGATGGTACAGAGATGACTCACATTGGGTCATATAAGAATGATATCAGGGACAAAGAAATACTTTGTAACAAATGGAAAATAATCCAAAAAGAATGCTCGGCTTTCTTTAAACATTTCTTTGCTATAAAACAGAAAGTGATATTTTGAAGAGTAATTTAAATAACTCTGGGTTTCTGCTTTGTGAGTCTCAAGAGACAGAACTGACCTGAGATGACTATTGTTAGTTCCATAGCTTTGATTAAATGAACTTCATTGTGACCCTAGAGTGATGGTCTTTCCAATGAGAAGCAATAAGAATACTCAAAGATACGATGCTGCTTCAAGATAATTGTCTCCGATTCCACAACCATATGGGGTGAAATCGTCCAGGAACTATTAACAGATTTCTATATTCTAGATTAAGTGTGTGGTATACATGGGTTTTAAGATTTAGAATTAATTCAAGTTAATAAGAGTTTCTATACATACTCCCTGCACTACTTTCTAGGACATTCTTAAATTACAGTTTTTCTCCTATAAAGTTCATGTGTTAAATGTGAAAAAATTACACATTTCTTTTTAAAGAAGCATATAAATGCTTACTTGTCCTTCAACTGATGTATTTCCAATAATTTTTTTTGCAATAATTTTAACTTTTTGTATTTTAACCAGGCAAAAGCCACAGCATTTTGAAGTCAATAACCCTACAGAAGAGTTGTTCTGAGCAAGAAGTAATTTTATTCCATTTATCAAATAGAACCTTAGTTACCAAGAACATGTGACAAACTACTCAGTAAGAAAAATATTTCATTACTTGTACATGTGTATAAGACATTGGCTATTATGAACCTTGGACTTTTTAAATTTGGGGGATTGGAGAATCATTTTAATTTATATATAATATAATTACTTTTTCAAATAAAGTATTTTTCTACCTTCAAATAGATTATTTAGCATTCTAGTTTCTTTATAATTATAAAATGCTTTATAAGTTTCTTTTATGATACTTTATGACTACTGATGTGTTTGGCCTAAATTTATACTATTATGCTACAAAAATGAATGCTTCTATTTAAAATGTTTAATGAATCAAATTAATTCAACTTGAAAAAAATGACTTATGAACAAATTTTATCTTGATCAATTCTATTTTCAGTGTAAATATCACCTCAGAATTTGGGCCTGACCTAGAAAATAAGTTTTTTTACATTAGCATTTTAAAATTTAAAACAGTTAATTTCTTGAGAACGTATATGTAAATCACATTTTAAAATTTACCAAAGGACTCTTTTCAAATTCAATTCTGTAGTTAAATATTTTCATTACACAAATAATCACCGCTTATCTACACATACACACATACACACACAAGTTCACTTACGTATTGTGCTGTACAATGAAATAGAGACATTTTCATGGTGGAGCTTCAAGCTTCTCTCTTTTTGAGTCCAGTGGTATTTTCACACAAAAAATGTCAAAGAAGAAGACAACTGAGAATACTAAATGTATATGCCAAATTTGGGGATCTCCTTTCCTTGATTGTATAAAATGACCAATTCTGGACATGTAACTAAGAAATACTTATGACAGTGATATCATATAACTGTAGTAGATTGAAACATATTGACCTTCTGGAAAAATTTACAATATCAAAAAAGGAATTAATGAGATGATGTGATAGAAAATAAAAAATTAACAATTTTATTCATAATTATGGATTACAGACTTTTCCTGTCTCCTCACAATTCACTAATAAAAATTCTCTGATAGAAATTTTAAGCATAGAACTTAAGGATAAAACCTTCAAATTCCATTCTATAAATACTAGAAAATAAGTTTAACTGGCAAATTACAATACTCTGCAAAGGGCTCCTCAGTGAAAGTCAATATTCAGATTATGTATAAAGAAAAAAACTATATAAAGATGTATAATTAATGACACCAAAGATTTTAATACTTTGGGAAGCCCTGGAGATGTTACTAGGTGCTATTTGTTTAGTGTCTACCCAGGCTTACAGTGACATCGCCAGGACGGCCATGTGTCTGGGCACTCTTGTGAGTCAGCATTCTCTACTGTCCATTCCATGAAGATGCTTGGTTGACTAGGCTGAATTGTGCTGAGGTGTCCTAATGGTCTTAAATTCACATATGAAGCAACTGGGGACTTGCCCTCAGGTGCTCCCTGTTCTGGTTTCGGCAGTGCTGCTTCCCCAAACCCCTCCACGTACCTTTCCTTTCAGCTGTCTCAGCCCTGGTCAGGTAGTAGTAGAAGTGATCCAGCTTGTCGGGCTGCTCTTCCAGGGGTCTCTGTGCCCAGGACAGGGATCGGACCCTCGCAGCCTCCCTCAGGGCACCCCACTTCTCTGTCAGAGCGAAGAACTCAGTAAAGGATTTATGATAACCATCCCGCAGCATCTCCACACAGACGTTCTTCGTGTACGAGTTCCGGTAACTGGGAATAAGAATCAGAACACTGAACTCGTTATTTTATTCCTTCAAATCTTTTGATTTTTTTGATCCTATAATAATTAAAGGTTGGATCATGCTGCCTTTTTTTTTTCCTCAGTGAACGGGCTGAAAGCTATCTTGACCTCAAACACTTATAATTGAACAACTCCAGTTTAATGAAAGATGCCAACAGCTATCTAAATATAGTAATTTTAGGGAAATTACATTATAAATATATCAGTTCCAGAGCTGAGCTCCCTTTGATAAGGACAAATAAGCTAGCTGACAGATGTCTCAGTCCATTTGGGCTGATGTAGCAGAGTATGAAGTCCATAGGGTCACAAAGGGTCGGACACGACTGAGCAACTGAACAACAGAATACCACTAACTGAGTAGCCTATAAACAACTGAACTTTATTGCTCACAGTTCTGGAGGCCAGAAGTCTAAGACCAAGGCTCCAGGAAGGTTGCCCCTCCTGGTTCATAGCCTGAACTTTCTAGTTGTGTCCTCATATAATGTAAGAAGCTAGAGCACTCTCTGGAGCCTCTTTTATAAGAGCACTAATCCTATTCATGGAGCTATTTCAAATCCTGAAAGATGATGCTGTGAAAGTGCTGCACTAAATATGCCAGCAAATTTGGAAAACTCAGCAGTGGCCACAGGACTGGAAAAGGTCAGTTTTCATTCCAATCCCAAAGAAAGGCAATGCCAAAGAATGCTCAAACTACTGCACAATTGCACTCATCTCACACACTAGTAAAGTAATGCTGAAAATTCTCCAAGCCAGGCTTCAGCAATATGCGAACCGTGAACTTCCAGATGTTCAAGCTGCTTTTAGAAAAGGCAGAGAAACCAGAGATCAAATTGCAAACATCTGCTGGGTCATGGAAAAAGCAAGAGAGTTCCAGAAAAACATCTATTTCTGCTTTATTGACTATGCCAAAGCCTTTGACTGTGTGGATCACAATAAACTGTGGAAAATTCTGAAAGAGATGGGAATACCAGACCACCTGATCTGCCTCTTGAGAAACCTATATGCAGGTCAGGAAGCAACAGTTAGAGCTGGACATGGAACAACAGACTGGTTCCAAATAGGAAAAGGAGTGCATCAAGGCTGTATATTGTCACCCTGCTATTTAACTTCTTTGCAGAGCACATCATGAGAAATGCTGGGCTGGAAGAAGCACAAGCTGGAATCAAGATTGCCGGGAGAAATATCAATAACCTCAGATATGCAGATGACACCACCCTTATGGCAGAAAGTGAAGAGGAACTAAAAAGCTTCTTGATGAAAGTAAAAGAGGAGAGTGAAAAAGTTGGCCTAAAGCTCAACATTCAGAAAACGAAGATTATGGCATCTGGGCCCATCACTTCATGGGAAATAGATGGGGAAACAGTGGAAACAGTGTCAGACTTTGTTTTGGGGGGCTCCAAAATCACTGCAGATGGTGACTGCAGCCATGAAATTAGAAGATGCTTACTCCTTGAAAGGAAAGTTATGACCAACCTAGACAGCATATTCAAAAGCAGAGACATTGCTTTGCCAACAAAGGTCCGTTTACTTAAGGCTATGGTTTTTCCAGTGGTCATGTATGGATGTGAGAGTTGGACTGTGAAGAAGGCTGAGGGCCGAAGAATTGATGCTTTTGAACTGTGGTGTTGGAGAAGACTCTTGAGAGTCGCTTGGACTGCAAGGAGATCCAACCAGTCCATTCTGAAGGAGATCAGCCCTGGGATTTCTTTGGAGGGAATGATGCTAAAGCTGAAACTCCAGTACTTTGGCCACCTCATGCAAAGAGTTGACTCACTGGAAAAGACTCTGATGCTGGGAGGGATTGGGGGCAGGAGGAAAAGGGGATGACAGAGGATGAGATGGCTTGATTGCATCACTGACTCGATGGACGTGAGTCTGAGTGAACTCCAGGAGTTGGTGATGGACAGGGAGGCCTGGCGTGCTGCGATTCATGGGATTGCAAAGAGTTGGACACAACTGAGCAACTGAACTGACTAACTGAATCCTATTCATGAGTGCCCCACCCTCATGACCTAATCACTTCTAAAAACCCCATCTACCTACACTTCCAGGGAATGGGATTTCAATATATGAATTTTAGGAACACAACATTCAGACCATAGCAATTGACAATAACCAAAAATACTTAATAAGTTACCCTCCCACCCAAACAACACAAAAAGCCAGTAAAGCAAACAAAATTTAAATGTGTCACTGAATATCAAAACAAAGCTCTATTAAGTGGCTTCCCTGTATGTTATGAAGGTTCATTCATTCATTCATTTATGCAGAAAGAGTTTATGGATATCTCTTGCTAAATATATTTTAAAAATTATTTTCAGTTAGGATTAAGTGAATGACGTGTTAGATTACTACTTCACTTGTAACAATAATAAATCATATGCAAAGAGATAAAATGACAATTGAAAGTTGTTGTTGTTATTTTTCAGTCGCTCAGTCGTGTCTGACACTTTGCAACCCCATGAACTGCAGCACTCCAGGCTTCCCTGTCCCTCACCGTCTCATGTCCATTGAATCAGTGATCCCATCCAATCATTGTCCTCTATTGTCGTCTTTTCCTCCTGCCTTTAATCTTTCCCAGCATCAGGGTCTTTTCTAATGAGTCAGCTCTTTGCATTAGATGGCCAAAGTATTGGGAGTTTCAGCTTCATCATCAGTCTTTCCAATGAATATTCAGAGTTGATTTCCTTTAGGATTGACTGGTCTCATCTCCTTGCAGATCAAATACACTATTCAAACAATTGAATAGTGTATTTATTTATTCAATCAATAGCTATTGAGTTTCCTATTAAGTGCTAGGCACTGTTCTAGATCAAACAGAGTCAATACCCTTGTGAGGTGTATATTCTAGTGGAAGAACACAACCAACAAATAAGTAAACAAATCATAAATAATTTCAGAGCATGAACATTGTTATATAGGAAATAAAGAGTTATGGAATAATAGCTGTGTGGTGGCTATTAATCTATTAAGCAAGTAATCAGAGGCCAAATGATATCACTTTTTACTAATTATTTTACATTTTTAAATAGGGGACAATTAAATATTTAGAACTGACAAGATGTGATATTACTATCAATAAACATTTCAGTGTGGAGTGGTTACAGTCTAGAATTAAAACCCCTGAGGTTCAGGCCATTTCTTCCTAACCTTTCTGGACTTCACTTCTTCTCATCTGTGAAATATATATATTAATCTTTGCTATACCTATATCACAGGATTCTTCTAAGAACCAAGCAAAAATATGTACATGAATATTCTCTGAGAAACATGATGAAGTCCAGCAACACACTCACCCTTATAGAGTTTAAAAAGCAAACAAAACAAAAATGCCCAGGTGCCATACACCCAGAATTTTTTACTCAGTGGATCAGCTTTGCTCTAGAACTAAATACATACAGTGATAAGGAAGGGAGTAGGAATAGGGAAGTTAAAAAAAGGGGAGGGCAGAACCCATATTGTGGAGACTTCAGAGCACAGTAATAGTTTGGACTCCAAGCTAAGAGTGGGATAGAGTCATAGAAGTGTTTGAGTCTGGGAAATGACTCAGTGAGATTGTACTCAGTTCACTTCACTCAGTCATGTCTGACTCTTTGCGACCCCATGAACTGCAGCACACCAGGCCTCCCTGTCTATCACCAACTCCTGGAGTCCACCCAAACCCATGTCCTCTGAGGCGGTGATGCCATCCAACCATGTCATCCTCTGTTGTCCCCTTCTCCTCCTGCCCACGATCCCTCCCAGTATCAGGGTCTTTTCTAAGGAGTCAGTTCTTTACATCTGGTGGCCAAAGTATTGGAGCTTCAGCTTTAGCATCAGTCCTTCCAATGATGATCTCCTTTAGGATGGACTGGTTGGATCTCCTTGCAGTCCAAGGGACTCTTAGGAGTCTTCTCCAACACCACAGTTCAAAAGCATCAATTCTTTGGTGCTCAGCTTTCTGCATTGGGCTGGCCAAAAATTATTTTGAGTTTTTCTATAAGCTGCATGGAAAAACTCAAAACAAACATTTCAGCCAATCCAATATATTAGAAAAATTACTTGGAAGTGGATTCGCAACTGAATTGCAATCCTCCTCAACCTAGTGGCCAATGCAAGGCACCTACTGTTACAGGACTAGTCCATAAAGAGAGTAAGGAAACCACATTCCCAGGTCCACAAGTCAAAGGCCACCATCTTGTCAAAACAATGACCAAAAATATTTGAAATGGAGAAGAGAGAAGCAAGCACAGATTTTTGCTTCTGCCCTCTGGCCGAGAGTGTGGAGAAGGAAAGCGTGAGATGTAAGGTGAATCAGGTTGTGTCTCTCCCTCCCCTCCCCACCGCCCCAACACAGGGCATGGAAAGGCAGCAAAAGTCACTACAGAGAGCTTCTGATTAGAAGAAAACCCAAACAGCCTGCATGATGTCCCATGGCCCCTGGACAGTATGGGTCAAAGACTGTGAATTGTCTGGTGACCTCCATGTGTGACATCAAAGTTAATGGGAAGAGAGGGCTGGGATGTCTGCCCTCTGTCACTGGCCCTAGCAAGGGCATGTGTGCTAAAAGGCTATCGGATGTGCTGCCCACCTGGGACTGAATGGGGACACAGCTGTAACTCTGCGAGTAAGCAGCACTGGCGTGCTCCTGAAAGAGGCAGATCAGCATATTTTAAGAGCTGACAGAAAAGGATGAATCAAGCGCATCAGTGACAGAGCCCTGGACAGCACCCCAGAGGTTAGGAACCCATTCAGTTCCAAGGAAGAGAAAACCTGGCTCATGGTGCTTTCAAAACTAGAAGTTTGTACTGCTCACAGCACAAGATGCCAAAGGTAGGCAGCTGTTAGCCTTGGTTCTGTGGCCTGGCGAGTTCAAGGCCTGTGCTTCAGGGATTATTTCCTGCCTGTCCCTGGTCACTGGAGGGCTGCCCCAGTCCAGACATCAAGTCCACCTTCCAGCAAGAGGAAATGGGATAGGCGGGTGACATCAGCTGTGTCTTTCTCTATTACTGGGAATATTTTTATTCCTGCAACTACTATTGGAATTCCACTTTGTTGCCTTGGTGAGAACTGTGTCACGTGGCCATCCCTGGCTGCAAAGACTAGAAAAACAAATATCCTGCCTGTTTGGAGGCACACTGTTGCCTCAAATGAAACTGGAATTGAGTTAGTAAAGAGGAGAAATGGATACCAGGCACGTTTAGAGTCTATCACAAGGTCCTAGATCAAGATCTGGGAGTAAATGCTGCCAAACCCCCCCTCCTGAGCTTGCCAGATAAACCTGGGCAGGATACCCAGTAAAATCTGAATATCAGACAAACCACAAATGGTTTTTTGTATTAGTGTATCCTGAATACTGCATGGGAATACTTCTACCGAAAATAGTTTCAGTTTTTTGAAATTTGAAGTGCATGTTGTGTTTCTATTTGCTAAACCTAGTAACCCTATTTCCTCCTGCCTGGCATCAGCGCTGTGCTCTTGGTATCAGTGTTGCATTGTTTCTATATAGGAACACAGGGTAATGGGAAGGAGTGTAAGAATCTGAATAGCCTGAGAAATCACTGAATTGGACTGACGTTACCTAAGAGGGACGAGGTCGGATTTTTACATTAGGGAGAATCAAGGCTTAGGACCAGGAATTAAAATTAGTGATAAAAAAAAAAAAAAGACATTCAACTTAGCATCCTTGAGCTTGTGACTCTGAAATTCACACTAGGTCCAAGAGAATGGCTGGGAGGAGGGTAGAACCGGGAGCAGGGAGAAGAGGCAGGAGACACTGGTGTTCATGGACAGAGAGACCATGGGACTACCTGAAGTTGAGGCAGGGGAACACACAGAAGTAGGTGGATTTGATACATATTCAGGATATAAAAATCCTGACTACTTGGTGACTGAGTGGATGTTAGGGTTGATGGAAAGAGAAGAGCTATGATGGCAATAAGATTTTGGGGGTGGGCAGTTGGTAATTTACTAAAGCGTATGCATGTGTGCTAAGCTGCTTCAGTATTGCCCAGCACTTTGTGACCCCATGGGCTGTAGCCCACCAAGCTTCTCTGTCCATGGGGATTCTTCAGGCAAGAATACTGGAGTGGGTTGCCATGCCATCTTCCAGGTCTTCGCAACCCAGGGATCGAGTCCATGCCTCTCATGTCTCCTGCAGGCCGGTTCATTACCCCTCGCGCCACCTGGGAAGCCCAATTTGCTAAAGAGGGGAACACAAAAGGATGACTCGGTTTGGGGAAGGGTAACAAGCTTCCCCAAAGTTCAGATAACTTGAGTTTGAGGAACCTGAAGGGGACATCCAAGAGGTACCCAAAAGATAGTCTGGGGGATGGTGAGGAAGTTTGAGAGGTCAGGGGGCTGGAAATCCAGCCTTGCTTCAAACAAGCACTGACGCATAGAGAATAAGTTTATGGTTATCAAAAAGAGAAGGTGGTGGGGGGGATAAATTAGGAGTTTGGGATTAATAGATACACACTGCTGTGTATAAAACAGATCAGCAACAGGGACCTATTGTGTAGCACAGGGAACTATATTCAACATCTTGTGATAACATAATGAAAAAGGATCTGAAAAAGAATATATATATGTGTTTGTGTGTGTGTATAAATTATAAATAAAAATTAGATCATCGATTTAAAACAGTGGTCCCCAACCCTTTTGGCACTAGGGATGATCAGTTTTGTGGAAGACAATTTTTCCATAGACCAGGGGGATACAAGGGATGGGGAAAGGCTATAAATACAGATGGAGCCTCACTTGCTAGTTCACCTGCCGCCCACTTCCTGCTGTGTGGCCCAGTTCCTAACAGGCCACAGACTGGGACTAGTTCCTGGCCCAGGGGTTGGGGATCCCTGATATAAACAGTAGAAACAAACTGTCAGGAGGCCATCTCAGTGCTCGTCCCAGCCGGGACAGAAACGCAGAACGTCACTCCTTGAGGGTGCTTGGGTTGGATTTGGTTCGCTCAGCATCTAGCTCCACATCCGCAGTACTCTGAAGTATTTTTGGAAATGGCACATCGTGTGTCATCTTGGTGGGACCTGATTTCAAAGACTCCCTCCCACATTAAGCCACTGGTCTCTCTCCCAGCATTCTGAATCTTGAAGCAAGAGACACAAAGAGGTAGAAGGTTTTCGGAGTTCAGTCCACCTGGCAGCAACATCCTGACAAGAGTTGAAAGTGGTTCTGGCTACCTAGATCCTTCCAAGTGTCCCATGTCTTTTCCTTTTCTTCTGAGCCAGGTTTTCTCCTAAATTCAGCTAGTTACCAAATATCTTTCTAATAAAATCATTTCCACTCTACTCAGACTCTGTCTCTGCGCCTGTGACCAAAGAACGTGAACTGATTCAGAAGGGATTGTCTTCGTACCCAAGACAGCTCCAAACATCCATGATATATAACTGGTATCAATTTTTAAAATTTTTAGTACATTTTTAAAAAAGACCATTCTTTGCAAAAAATATTTCAAATAGAATGTATTTAGAAAGCATACATGACTATTCTGACCTCAACTCAATTTTACACACACATTTGTGTACACGTACACACATACATGTATGACATTCTTAAAGCCTCATTACTAATATTTTAGAACCAGAAAGAGCAATTAATGCTTTACTAAATAGGTTCCTATTTAAACATTCACAGTTAATGCATAACATTTCTTTTAAACAGAATAATTTTTAATTTTTAAAATGAATCTGCTATCTGAAAATAAAAATGCATGTCAATTTCTACTATTATATGTGAATTTGTCAGGTTTTACATTTCCTAACAGGCAAAGTTTACTTGATTTACCAAAAGGAATTTTAAAAAATGCAAACAGAAACATAAAGAGAATTCAAATTCCCTATTTTACTTCTTTCATTTGGACACGAAGTTATTGGTCTTTGGTTTTATTTATATATTACAACAAATACTTATCTAAATTAGAATATGCCCTTTTTCAGCATCAGAATAAGAAAAATCTCATTGGCCTGAAATCACCCTGATGGATGAAAACTGTGAATTCTGGTAAAATTTCTGGAAAGTTTCAATATTACAGAATTTGAGGAGAGTCCTCTTGACAGAAAAGAGGCCATTCATAGAAACAGAAGTTGTGACATTCACAGATATGCTGAACATCTAAAGTCTATATCCTAAGGAAGATCTTTGCCATTGCAGGTACTTAAGGCGTAACCGGGCTAAGGGATGCAGCTGGAGAAAAGTGGTTTTAAAAATGGAATTAAGTGGTCATGCATTTCATATGGGTTTTTATTACTATTTAAATGCATTATTCAATGGAGATTCTAAATATTTTGAATTTACAACAAAATTTCCCTTTATGGGAGGGGGTGGGAGGAAGGCCCAAGAGGGAGGAGATATATGTAAACATACTGCTGATTTGTTTCACTGTTCAGCAGAAACTAGCACAACATTATAAAGCAATTATACTCCATAAAAAAAGAATCTATACACTGGAAGAAAGTAAACCTGAACAATCCAACACAATTCTATAGCAGCTCAATATGCGAAGATGCTGGGAAATGGAGAGCTTTCTATTAAAGGGCCACGGAGATATTATATCATTTTTAAATTCTGCCTTAAACCATTTTGAATAGCTACTATTCACAGAGCATGTACTATGTGTCAGACATCATTTCTAAATCACACGATAACTCTAAAAATACGACTTCCATTTTTACAGATAAAGAAACCCTCTTCGGTGAGGTTTTGGCTTGCCCAAAGTCATACATGATAATAACTGGCTGGGGTGGCTTTCATAATCAGGTTTCTCTGATTACAAATTCTGAATTTTTTTCACTTTATCACATTGCCCCTGATTATATCAAATAATGTTAATTTTCTTTTTCTCTTCCTCCCTCACACATTTTTTTTTGTTACCTGTATGGATTGTTGAGAAATTTGACATCATTATACAATTATAATGTGACTCCAGTTAGAAAGCCATTGTCTTTTGGGAGTAACATATACACACTACAATATATAGAATAAACAACAAGGACCTACTCTATAACACAAGGAACTAAACTCGATAATATGTAATAACCTATATGGGAAAAGACAATGAAACAAAACAAACATATGTATATATATATATATATATATATATATATATATATGCATGTGTGTGTGCGTGTGAGTTACTTTGCTGTACACCTGAAACTAACACAACACTGTAAATCAAATATACTTCAGTTAAAAAAAGGAAGAAAGAAAGCCATCTTCTTTATCTGTGTTAATGAATGTTTGTGCTGGATTGGGGTAAAACACGGCTGTCACTTTGTGACTCTTCCAGAGAGAGAATCCCTTTCCTTCAAACAAGGCAGCAGACAATCAGTAGCATCCAGGCAAAGCAAACTGAATAGACGAGATCCCCACACAGAGATGTAAAGTCTAACCGGGTAACACTGACAAACACATAAGACAAACGTATAAAAGGATGAAACTGGATGAGTATGAAAAACACAAATGAGCAGAATGCCAATTTATTGTCTTCACTTTGTACTTACAAGTATTCATACTAGCCATTAGATAGATTTTCAAAATTAAAATGCATTATCAACTATTCCATGATTAATGTAATTCAACATTTTCATAAGTCAAACTAAAATACTGAACCAAAGTGATGCTTCACATTCAGTAAAATATTTCAAAAGCAGTTCAATAAGCTCAATACTCTAAAATAAGATCATGAAATTTTTACTTAATATGACAAAGATTAACTCAAAAGATATGTTATATCTAATCAAAAGGCAGTATAATACTTTTATTCCACTAAGTTAATATTTATAAGTCACTATTGGGTTATCTATGTGTCAGTAATAACAGTCTTAAATTCATATTGTAGGGATAAATGTTATTAGAATCACCTATGGGATAATTACATTGACTCAAATTAATACTTAAATAGCTTCAGTTAATATAATTTCTGTGGAATAAAGTGAGTCACCAATCTTGCCCATACTTTTCAGTGAAGGTAGATATTATGTATAATTAGAAGGAGGAACAAATCTGTTTCTTGACTCACACACACACACTGATAAGAATCATATGTTATATAGGCATGTTTTATAGTTTTTTTTGTGTGTGAAAAGGATACTTATTTCTAAAATGCTAAAACAAGGATATAGCATTTCTTTAGTCATGTAAATATATAAAGACAGAGGAGGTAGAAAGAAAAAGTTATGTTTGAAATGATTTTAGTTTAAAAGCATACAGAATGCTTTTACAATGAAAACTGACAGCATTCTTCTTAATACTGCACATGTAGGATTTTAATTAGAGTTGAGTAATATGGATTACAAATATATGGCTATCACTCATATATAATTTTGCACAATAAACTATTGGAGTTGAGAATTTTTTTAGGACTTCTAATTTATTTTCTATGTACTTCAAAATACAGCAAGAGAAAAAGTTTCAATATAAAAAAGACTCTTAAATGTCAAGGATTTCCAATGAGTTGACTGGTCTCTGGGGGCATCTACTGGAAATTTTGCAAACTGCAGTCATGTCATGTAAATTTGATAACTTTCATTATCCATTTTAATACAGATATTATTTTAATTGATATGCAAATAAGGTGACACTCAAAGAAGATAAATGTAAAGTTATGCATGGCATTCTATCTCATCCATCTGGTAACAGCAAAACATGTAGCTGTCTATGGGATCAGTTAACAAATACTCAACTGTTAAAAATGTAAATAGGGCAGGTGGCATATCACACATTCACGGTTTTCAAACCATTCCATTTTTAAGCTTTGAAAAACTAAAAACATATTCTAGAGAGAAACATACTTATTAAGGCATTTTTATTAATCCAAATTAAATGTATGTTAAGGGCACTTTTAAAATTATGATGATTTCTCTAAAACATATTCATTTTCTGTCTCCATATATCCACTAATCACAAACAACCTGGTAATCACTGCTTATATTCTATACAACTTAATTTGACTGTATTAATATATATGTTACTGTCTCAAAAAGTAGAATTTGTTATGCTTGGAACAAAAGAATCTATTGTTATAATTAATATTACAATTATTCTTAGTCATAAATATTATTATTAATTTCCCCTACATATTTTTGGAGAACTTCTTTAAGGAAAATGAACATATGATGAACATAATATAATCACTTCAGCTTATGTATACCTTTAACATATATTTAAAATAAGCCAAATAACTCATAATATAATTACAGCTGTGACTAATCTTGCAATAGGAATTGTAACATCACAGCCATTAAACAATCTTGGTTTTCTTTGTAAAATAGATTGGTTGTATTTAAAAGAAAAATTTTAAAATAATTATGAAAGTGTATCTATTGTGCTATACTTAATTGGACTATAATACATTTTTATTGCTATAATTTTATATAAAGACTGAAAAATATTTAATGTTTTGGCTTCATTCCAAAGAAATATCACTAATGCAGGTATAAGTTTATAGTTTCTGGAAATTTCACTAGAATTATTAGTCAAATAAATGTGTTATCATCTTTAATTGTATAAACTGAAAAAACTAATCACCATAAAATGTTAGTAAAAGTCAGAATATAAGTTATTAATATAGCAGGACTTTTGTTTCAGTTCAGATTTTGATTCATTTTATAGCTGGCTGTACTTGATAATTGAAAAAAATAAATTCCAACCTCAAAGGTTATGGAACAGAATTTTTTGTGATTTTCTAAACAATTCTATTTGCTATACTGAATCTTTAGAGGAAACTGTTACATACACAAGTTTTGCTTGGATTTTTGGAAAATACAAATTTTCATCTATTACTAATCAAAGTTAGCACAGTTGGATTTTCAACATTTTAAAAGTATATGCACATTGAAAAATTCCATTTGGAAAAAAACTACTTAACCTAAGTTGAACCTTTAATTCTTTTTTAAAAAATGTAATAATAATAGTCAATGGGACTATTACTAATATAATTCTTTCAACAAAAAATAAAATATCAAAAAATTTGATCAGCAAAGAATTCTCTCAACAATGGCACAGTAAGAATTCACTTCGACATGAGTGATTTTTATTTTAGGATATATGGACTGTTTGTGAAGAATGGAACAAAGATGATTTCTCAGTTTCAGTTATGTCACAGCCGGTATTTAGCACAAAAGGCAGTAACTTTTGTGAGATCAATAAATGTTAAACAGTATTTTTGATGATGAGTATTACCCTTTAGCAGAGGAAAACTGGTTTTTCAGCAAACAGTACCGAGTGCAATCCTTAAAATGACTTTAAATGATTTCCTTAATAATATAAAGGTATTTTTTATGTGTATACTCTGTAAGAATGATTTACTCAAATGATTTCCATTCAATCAAATATTTGAAGTACAGAGATTTTCATCAATCAGGAAGGAATAAACTATTCATCAATCAATCAATATAAAATATCACTAAAACATTTATACATGTAGCTGTCACACACATTTTCTTTACCGAAAGATTTTCTTTACTGGAAAAAATCTAAAACCTACCACTTTTAAAGTGTTTCCTTAGCAGTTCAGTGAAAAAACACCCGAAGAAACTGCCTTATGTGAGACTAATCACACACATAATCTTTATACGTGGTTTTATTATTTACAAACCCCTTTAAGAAATTCAGACTTTTTAATGAAACAATGTTTTAAGCCAAAGATCAAACAAGGAAAGATATAAATGAAGGTCATTGTTTAACAAGAATTTTCAGGGAAAATATTTCCAACCCAGAAATATCACACTTGAATCCAAACACCCTGGCCAACTGAGAGGAAATCATACCAAATCTTGTTTTTTCAGTTTACATTGTAACTTTCCACTACAGGAAAACATAATTATATAACCAGTTTATACTGATTATATTGTTATTTATCCAATTAAATATAGGCTTAAAATCAAACCCTAAAAATAATCGTAGCTTTTGTATTAAGTTATAATGATAAAAAATCTGAATAAGTAATATAATCCTGTCAGATTCTACATCCTATTATAATGGCAATAAGAAAAAGAGGAGAAAAGGAAAAATTAAGCTTCATGCTACAAACAATGGACTATACACATGTGTAAACACGGCATGCTAGTTCAACTTCATATTTGTGTCTAAATTAATATTTGTAATTTTTTAATATAAAACTCCATACAAGAGTCACTTTGTTTTTTTTTAAAACAATTCTGTAATTGCACTCCAAATTTTGTGAAATTCTATTATTTAGGAAATTTTGTCACAGATAATATCACTTAAAACTTTTCTTTGAATTATTCATCTTCATATCTTTATAAATAAAAGAACTATCAATTCTCCACATATATTGAGGGAAACAATCAAACTTTAATAAAGATGGAAAGCTGGAGAATATAAAGACAAAACTTAGTAAAAACAACAAGTTGCATTAAAAAGAAAACTTCATCTCACTATGTTTTTTTTTTTTAACTAAAGTATGTCATGCATTTTATCTTTGCAAGAGTTTGACGAGTTTTGCAAGTAAAATTCTGTTTCCTCTACACTTGCTAATAGTCATGAGAATCTGTAGTTTGCACCTTCCCATTAAAAATGTATTGTATTTTTTTGAAATTATTCACCCCGCCTTTTATCCAGATCATGTCTTTGAAAGGAGGAAGTAGATAATAAATGGAATAATTCATGATTTCCCATTAAATATGAAACTTTCTTTTGCAGAGTTTAGAAAATGAAGTTCTACATAATGTACAAAAGTTGATTAGAACTTTTTTAACCTTTTCAAGAAAAACCTTTCACATTAAACAACTGCATGAGGAGGTTTCTTTGGGAAAAGTAAACCAATCAATTCCTTATACCTGTGACTTTATCATAATATATTCTAATGTTGTTCCTTCCAAACATACATCCCTTTATAATGTATAAATAGCTATTAAAATGATAGCAAGAAAATAGTGTACATTGGCCTATAAATATGACAAGTATCTAAAAGAAAAATTTAACATGTTTAAATTACAAAGGGAAAATTACATGAATTAGAAATGAAAACAAAACATTATCTGTGCTCTTTTCAGCAATGTAATCACATTAAGATAGCGTGAGGATAAATAACAAAACCTGTATTTCGACTTCTCTTACTATGACATTTCTTCTCGTGAGTTAATATTTTGTCATGAGGAAAAAAAAAAAAAGCTTTAAAAAACTTTTCCTTGCAAACTATCCATTGGGCTCTGTTAACTACATTCTTTTTCTTTCGTCTTTTTTTTTTTTCCAGACAAAAAATAAATGATTTTTAGGCTCATTCCAGCGCTATCATTCTTTCTTTCTTGAATAAGAAATCTAGAGTAAATTAAACTGAGGAGAAATGTTAAGTTCTGATTATTTTAGAGCAGCTGGCGACCTCATTATGTCTTCAAAATTTTTTTTGTGGAGTAATTTTTTTTCAATAAATATATTTCAATTTTCCCCATATCAAAAAATAAATTAAGAATATATTTTTTCCTTTCAAACTTGAATGCTTAAAAGATAACTTCCATGCTGTAAGTCCTATGAAGAAACCTTTCAGACTGTGGGCTCTTTAACTACTGTTGCAAAGCGGTTGTGTATTACAGATATAATCAGTGAAGCCAGGATTTCTTACAAGCTGTACATTCACAGTGGTTAAACTTCCAGAATATATTTTTCATTTTATGCTTAGTAAAAACTAAATTAATAAAAATAAAAAATCAACTGATCATTTTGAAGCTTTGGTCAGACAACATCTATATATAAATATCTTATTTTCCGGAATGTTTCATTCATTTTATTGCAGCTATTTCAAACATTTAGAAAATTCCTACTTGTAACTAAGAGCTTAGGGTATATCAAATCAAATATATACATCATAAAGAATATTGGAAGAACAAAAGGAAGTATTTGTGAGAAAATAAAATAGCCTTGAATTCAAACTGTTAAAAAATTATACAAGTTAGACATAAAGTAGGGATTACAACTTCCTTAAGACACAGAACAACATGCAATCTGTTCCTTTTGTATTTTTACATAATAGAACAAATTCCAACAAAAATAAAGCTTATATAACATTATTTGTATCAAATAAAAGAGAATTTGGGCAAAAAAGATGAAATAGGCATACAAATATCAGAGATTAATAAAAAGATTATTTTACTGGGAAATATGGCAGCTACAAATAGTACTCCTAATAACAATAACTTCAAAATATGTAAAATCAGCCAAAAAAGGCATTTTTTTCCAGAAAATTATAAAAATAGAGGGGAAAATATTTGACTAACAATTGTCTAACTTGATTGAAATAATAAGCTCAATCTAATAATTAGATTCTGATTGCTTTCTATCCAAGAACTACTACCAAATAGAGAATATATATTTACTTTTCAGACATACATGGCATATTTATAAAAATTAATCATGTACTGGCCACACTAAACATTTCATAAACTGATATCACACATGGCACATTTACTGAGCACAAATATATATATTCAGTCCCCAATCCTGCATTCTCCCTTGCAAAAAAAAAAATAAAGCCACAAGGAAAAACTATACACTGCAAATGTATAAATATATTTCTAATTTATTCATGGCCAAAAGGGGAAATCACTGTAGAAATTTTCATATATTTAGAACTGAAAGAAAAAAATATTAAACCCTGGGGGAAGAAACCATCATGGTATTCAAAAAGAAATTTATAATTAAGTGCATTTGTTAGGAAATAAGAGTAACATTAGTTAAGAAGCTGGCTTTCAGCTCAGGATCCTAGGAAAAAATTTCTAATACAATAACAATGTCATGAAGTCAAATAAAAGACAGGGAGGGAAGTATTAAAGGCAAATGTATAAATTAGTAAAACAGAAAAAAATGTGATCCATAAAACAAAAAAAACTTTGATTATGTGACAAGACAAATTTTGCAACCACTTTATAATCGACAAAAGAAGTCATCAAAGTATCAGGAAATAAATAGATAATATATTTTCTAATATTGGTAACTGCTAATTTTTTGTATAGCAAAAGAAAATTATTGTTCAATATTATCATAATTTAGATACAAAATTCCCCCAATAATACTCCCTCATCAAAAAGATCTCATAGCAAACTAAAACTATAATGAATAAGTAGGGTTTACCCCAGAGTTCTAAGAATGGTTCAAAATTAGAAACTCTCTTAACTTTATGATAATCTCAGTAGATGCTAGAAAATTATTTAGTAAAGTTCAAAACTCATTCATGATTAAGAAAAGTGGAAACTAAAAAATGAATTCTTTAGCTTGGTAATATGTGTCTATTACAAACCTATAGCATAAAGTTCCTGTTTTGTGATACAGTAGAATCATTTCCATTAAAGTTAGGGATTTGAAAAAACGACTGGTGTCATTCCTATTAACACCATGTAGTGTTAACTGGATGTTCTTGCTGACGTGGGACTCAATATTTTAATGATACCAAGTCTCCTAAAATAACATGTAAAATCAAGGCAGTCCTAATAAAAACCTCAATGATATTTCCTGACTCTTGGCAAGATAATTCTAAAATGCATAGAAAATGGTTAATATTCAAGAAAAACCTGATCACTTGGAACGAAGAAGGAGACTGTCAGATATAAAATATATTTAAACTATATAAATAAAATGAGTTGTGGCACTGATACAAGAAAAGACAAGTCAGGGGAATAGAATATGTGTGTACATGTGTATGTATACACACATCAAAATTAGTATTTAATAGAAATGACATTTCAATTCTTGGGGACAACTGATCTATTTGCAAATTTTGTTGGGTTTATTTTTTTATACATTAATATTTCTATACATTATTTTTATATAATATAGATGATAGTATACATTATACTGCCTTTCTGCATTTAATAGAATATTTAAATAATACACTTAAATCTCAATTTCCCAATCATTTTCCTAACCTTAATATGTGTGATATGTTATATATTAAACCATTATAACTAAGAACTTTCAGGTGCTTAATCACATCAGTTTAAAGCAACTTTGTAGACATTTACTTTGAGCTTCTGAGTTAGGGACTGTTTTTTCTTAGACCCCATAACTCTCTCTTGAATTCTCTTTTCCTCCCCCTTGCTGCTGCTGCTGTTCTTTAGCCACTAGTCATGTCCAACTCTTTTGTGACACCATGGACTGCAGCCCTCCAGGCTCCTCTGTCAATGGGATTTGCCAGGCAAGAATACAGGAGTGGGTTCCCATTTCCTTCTCCAGGAGATTTTCCCAACGCAGGTATAAAATCCATGTCTCTTGCATTAGCAGGCAGATTCCTTACCACTGAGCCACCAGGAAATCCCCTTCATTCCCCTAGCAGTGCCTAAGCTTTTTGGCACTACGGACTGGTTTCATCCAGGTAATTTTCCACGGATGAGAGGGTTATGGTTTGGGGATGATTCAAGTACATTACATTTGTGGTGTACTTTATTTCTGCATTATTATATTGTGATATAAAATATGAAATAATTATACAACTCACCATCACTTGCCACTCACTTCTATGGTTCTGATATGAGTCTGCAAGCAATTGATTTATTATGGTCTCTGTGCAGTCAAACGTCTCTGCCAATCTGTATTTGCTGCTGCTCTCCAGCACTATCACCACCCCAGCTCCCCTTCAGATCATCAGGCATTAGATTCTCACAAGGAGCATGCAACCTAGACCCCCTGCATGTACAGTTCACAATAGGGTTCTTGTTCCTATAATGTCACCACTGACGTCACCACTAATCCGACAGGAGGCGGAGCTCAGGTAGTAACTGGAGCGATGGGGAGCGGCTGCAAATACATTTAAATGAAGCTTCGCTCAATCCACTGCGGCTCACCTCCTGCTGTGCAGCCCAGTTCCTAAGGGGCCACAGACCAGTACTGGTCCATGGGGTTGGGGACCTCTGCCCTAGACTCTGCAGTGACCATCTGGAGCAGGGATGAAGTATCCAAAAAGACTGCATAGGAAGAGATGCTTACCAATTCTCATACTATCTGAAACGATTCTTGTTTTGCCCTCAGTTTTGATTAATAGTTTACCTGGGTACAGAATCCTAAGTTAAAATAATTATTCTGCATAAGATATCTATTCTTTTTTTTCTAGAACCAAGTGTTATTACTGACAATTGTGATGGTTGTCTGATATTTATTTCTTGATGACAACCATTCCTCCAAACCCTGAAAGCTTCTAGTATCCTTTTTATACTTAGTATTCTGAAATTTCATAAAGATATATCCAAGTGGGTTTTTTCTTTTTTTCTTTTTGGTTATTTAATTTCTGGGGTTTTTTGGTAGTCACAGTCCAAAGATCTGTAGGGTTTTTTTTCCAATCTAAGATTTCTATGTCTACAAATCTATCCACATCTCTATCTATGTAGTTATTATTTTCCATTCTCTCCATTTTCTCTTCTCTATTTCTCTTGCATAAATATCCTCCACCCAGATTATGTTCTGTAGCTCAAGCCTTCTGAAATATTTCTATATCTTTTGTGTTTTTATTCTGCATGTTAAGAGCTAACCTTATCTTTCTCTTCCATCCTTTCTTTGAGTTTTAAAAAAACATTTCAGCAACTTTTAAAGAATTCTTTTTCTCTGATTTCATAGCATCAAGTTATACTGAAAGGATGTAGGATTATCTACAATGTCTGTAAGGAAGGAAATGGGAAATCTCCCAAAGTAGTTCTTTTTCTCTACAGGAACTTTGTTTCAGCTCATGTTGAATGTTCTCTTTGTTAATCTTTTACTCTTTTGCAATATTTTTTTCAAATAATCAGAAGCTATTTGTCTATTCAAAATAATAAAGTTCTAGATTCCTTAACACAGGTAGTGTGTTTGGTTTCCCTCTGTTTGTAGGCTTCATCCTCAGGTAAATGGTTCAGGAGAGCACAAGCTGGCTGTTCCTTGCACTGATGCCAAAGGGAAAGGACTTTGCATGGCACACCAGCTTCCCTGGCAGGAGCTCAGACCAACTGTTACCTTTTTCAAAGATTTTCTGCATCAACATTCATGAGAAATATTATTACTCTACTATTTTTTTTAATGTAATGGCTTTTAATGGTATTGGTATCAGGGTTTTTCTGATCTCATAGAATGAGATGAGAAGCATTTTCTCTTCTATTTTCTTGAAGAGTTTGGGCCAAATTGATGGTTTGTTTTTATTTTTTGTTTTTCTTAAATGTTAGAATTCACAGTAAAGCCAAATGGGCCTGGAATTTTCTTTGTGGAAAGTTTTTAAACTATTAATTCAATATGTTTAGTGAATCCATTGTCATATCCCTTTCTGTTTAAGTGAACTTTGGCAGTGTCTCAAGAAAGTGAGTGGAGAAGGCAATGGCAACCCACTCCAGTACTCTTGACTGGAAAATCCCATGGGTGGAGGAGCCTGGTAGGCTGCAGTCCATGGGGTTGCTAAGAGTTGGACACTACTGAGCGACTTCACTTTCACGTTTCACTTTCATGCATTGGAGAAGGAAATGGCAACCCACTCCAGTGTTCTTGCCTGGAGAATCCCTGGGACAGAGGAGCCTAGTGGGCTGCCGTCTACGGGGTCACACAGAGTCAGACACAACTGAAAGAAAGTTAACCATTTCTATAAGTTGTTGAGTTTATCAGTAGATAGTTTATTTCCTAATGATCATTTTAATATTCATGTAATCTGTAGTGATGTACCCCCTCTTTCATTTCTGAAATTGGTAAATTGTGTCTTTTCTTCTCTAATCATTATGACTATAGATTGATCAACTTTATTGATCTTTTCAAAGAAGCAGTTTTTAGTTTCATCAATTTTCTCTACTGTTTTCTGTATTCTGCCCCCATTTTACTACTCTTTTTTCTATAATTTCAATTTTTTTCTAGTTTTTTTTTTTAATGAAAACTTAGGGCAATAACTTTAGATATTTCTATTTTTCTAATATAAACATTTTAATACTATAAACATCCCTTTAAGCTCTGCTTTAGCTGAAAATTTTGATACGTCATTTAAAAAAAATTCAGTTCAAAGGATTTTTAAATGCTTTGATTTCTTCTTTGATCCATGGTTTATTCAGAAATACACTGTCTAGTTTCTAAATTTGTGGGGATCTTTCAGAGATCTTCCTGCTGTTATTTCTAATTCCATTGTTGTAAGAGAAAATTTTTAGGATTTAAACCTTTTTAAGTATATCGAAATTTGTTTTATGGCTCAGAATATCATCACTTCTGAAAAACGTTCCATGTGTACTTGAAAATAACGTGTTTTCTGCTACTGCTTGGTGGAATGTATGTAAATGCTAATTAAGTTTATCAATGGTATTTTTCAGCTCCTCAATATTCTGCTGATTTTTAATCAATCATTGAAAGAGTGGTGTTAAAATCTTCAACTATAATTGTGGACTTCTCTGTTTTTCCTTTTCTTTCCATCAGGCTTTCGAAGTTCTGTCATAGGAACACAAGCACACTTATGATTATATCTTCTTGATGAATCTACGGAGAGGCCTGCCAGGAGCTTTCCATGGAGTCACAAAGAGTTGGACATGACTGGGCGACTGAACAACTTCTTGATGAACCAACTTCTTTTATCATTGTTATCTCTGGTAATTTTCAAACTTCTCTCTTAAAATAGATTTCTGAAAATCTGGGTAATTCTCAGTTTTCTTCTTTTCTTTCTCATCATGTTAAGAATTTTCTGTGTTTTGGACTTTTGGGCCATCCTTTCAAACATAGGAAGGACGTTTATTTAGCCATCCATCTTGATCTTGAAGCGGGAAAAAAAACAAAACCCTAAGTTTAACTCTCAAGACAATTCCCTTATTCAGTAATGTATTTCTCTGGTTATTGGGCTGCAGGACAAGGGATTGTTTCAGACAAGCTTAAGGAGATTTTATGGACATACGAGTCTGGGTTGTAGAATAATTGGGTCCTTATGAGATGACCCCAGAGGGAGGTTCTCGATCCGTAATAGCACTGGCTGTTCAGGAGGAGTCTAGAAATCTGATCTCTGACATATGCCTGATTCATTTTCTTTCTAGCTTACTCACTCTTTCCTCTCTATGAATTATCTTTTCTATCTTACCGTTTGTACTTCTTTATAGCATTAGACTGCCTCGGTCAAACTACTTAACCTCTCCATGCCTTGGTCTCTGAGAGCAGTAACAACTCTTCACAGGTTTATTGTGAAGTTCTCTTAAAACACAGAGCAGCACACAGTATTAATTTAATCTGTCTTATGGATTACTATCTTCCCTGGTGGCCCAGATGGTAAAGCATCTGTCTGCAATGCGGGAGACCTCGGGTTTGATCCCTGGGTTGGGAAGATACCCTGGAGAAGGAAATGGCAACCCACTCTGGTACTCTTGCCTGGAAAATCCCATGGACAGAGGAGCCTGGTAGGTTACGGTCCATGGGGTCGCAAAGAGTCGGACGCTACTGAGCGACTTCACTTTCCTGTCCTTTCCTTAAAACCTAGCTAGGAGATGTAATATTTATGACAAGCTGTCTATACACCCATTTCATTAGGTGTGCAAAACTTTATTACATTGCTCCATTTGTCTTATATAAGGTCATGTGATAACCTTCTTTTGGAATTTTATCAGGAAAAAGTTTTTCTCTTTTGAAGAACTGATATGCTTCTTTTCATCAGATAATGAGAACTCTGCAGTCCATCATATCTCCCTTTTGCCCAGTCTGAACAGAAATTCAGAATTAAATTTAATCTTTTTTTCAGAGGAACTATATTAACTCTTGTGGGGAGCATATTTACATACTTCTCCCGTACTAGCCTTTCATTTACTATATATATCTGACAGCTATGTAAAATAAAACACCAAGTTTCTTCAATCCTCTCTAGAAAGGAAGTTAGCAAGAAATAAAGCATTATCCTATGTAAGTCAAGTCTTACAGAAGAATGAAAAACTGCTTTCAAAGAACTCTGAGTCTAGAGCAGAGTCCTCTCCATATGGCAATTCATGGCAAGAAAGACATTTTACATTGCAGTTCAGTAAATGTACATGTATATTTCACACATATAGGTACATTATATGAAACAAAATTTAAAAGCACTAATACTCAAAATGTTCTGATCGTTTTATAAATATTAACTCAATTAATCCTCATAACCATTTCATGAGCCTGGTCCGATAATCATCTGTATTTTTTTCAGATGAGAACACTGAGGCACAGAAATGTTAAGTTACTTGGTCAAAGATGATCAGTTACCTTGTTAGTAAGTGTAAAGCTGGGGTTTGGAGTCCTGAGAGTCTGTTTTCAGACCCCACACCCTATTTCATTACATCTGGCAGAACCTCTCTATGAAAGGCACCCTTTTCTAATTCTATTCTACTATACTCTCTTTCATATTTTAAATGCTGGTTGAAAAGAGTTGGACATGACTGAAGTGACTTAGCACTTAGTGCACGCACACACATGATCGCCAAACTGATGGGTCATAATCACTATCCACTAGTGAACCACAATATTTTATTTTTAATCAAGAAGGAAAAGAAATCCACAAGTACATGGTTATCAATGGCTATGAAGAAAATTCAAGAAGGCACTCTGAACCCTACCATGTGAATGAGGATGGATCAAAGGAGGCCTCACAGAGCAAGGAACAGTTAAGTTGAGGCTGGTAGAGAAGTTTAACAAGTACACAAGGCTTGGGAGAAGGAGCAGGCATTTCAGGCAGAGGACATGTGCAAAGGAGTAAAAGATCCCCATTCATCAACTGCCCCAACACCCATGAGCCAAGCACCATATGAATACTGAGGATGCAGATGTGAGCATAGTTGTCATCATTCCATATGTACCACAAATACACACTATATATATTTATAAACATATTTCTAAACACATACTTCCCAGCTCAGAGTATTTAAAATGATTTTAGACTCATCCCAGTACAAATTCTGAAAGTTTCCAAATAATCTAATTAAAATAATCAAGGAAAAATATCCTCTACAAATGTGTACATTTAATTAAATAGACCAAAATATGCATTGTTCCATTTCCAAGGCAAGCCATACAATATCACAGTAATCCAAGTCTATGAGCCAACCACTAATGCTGAAGAAGCTGAAGTCGAACGGTTCTATGTAGACCTAACTGACCTTCTAGAACAACCACCAAAAAAAGATGTCCTTCTTATCACAGGGGACTGGAATGCAAAAGCAGGAAGTCAAGAGATACCTGGAATAACAGGCAAGTTTGGCCTTGGTGAACAAAATCAAGCAGGGCGAAGGCAAACAGTTTTGCCAAGAGAATGCATTGGTCATGGCAAACACCCTCTTCCAAAAACACAAGAGATGACCCTATACAGGGACATCACCAGATGGTCAATACTGAAATTAGACTGATTATATTCTTTGCAGCCAAGGACGGAGAAGCTTAATACAGCCAGCAAAAACAAGACTGGGAGCTGACTGTGGCTCAGATCATGAACTCCTTATTGCAAAATTCAGACTTAAATTGAAGAACCTAGGGAAAACCACTTTGGCCATTCAGATAAGACCTAAATCAAATCCCTTACAATTATACAATGGAGGTGACAAATAGATTCAAGGGATTAGATCTGATAGACAGAGTGCCTGAAGAACTATGGATGGAGGTTCATAACACCGTACACAGGAGGCAGTGATCAAAACCATGCCCAAGAAAAAGAAATGCAAAAAAGCAAAATAGTTGTCTAAGGAAGCCTTACAAATAGCTGAGCAAAGAAAAGAAGCATAACAGAAAAGGAAAGATATACCCTTCTGAATGCAGAGTGCCAAAGAACAGAAAGGAGAGATAAGAAAGCCTTCCTCAGTGATCAATGCAAAGAAATACAGAATGGGAAAGACTAGATATCTCTTCAAGAATATTAGAGATACCAAGGGAACATTCCATGCAAAGATGGGCACAATAAAGGACAGAAATGGTATGGACCTAACAGAAGCAGAAGATATTTTAAAAAGGTGGCAAGAATACATAGAACTGTACAAAAAGATCTTAATGATCCAGATAACCATGATGGTATGATCACTCACCTAGAGCCAGACATCCTGGAGTGCAAAGTCAAGTGGGCCTCAGGAAGCATCAGTATGAACAAAGCTAGTGGAGGTGATAGAATTTCAGCTGAGCTATGTCAAATCCTAAAAGATGATGCTGTGAAAGTGCTGCACTCAATACACCAGCAAATTTGGAAAACTCAGCAGTCGCCAGAGGACTGGAAAAGGTCAGTTTCATTCCAGTCCCAAAGAAAAGCAATGCCAAAGAATGTTCAAACTACTGCACAATGGTACTCATTTCACACGCTAGCAAAGTAATCCTCAAAATCCTTTAAGTTAGGCGTCAACAATACATGAACTAAGAATACCCAGACGTACAAGCTGGATTTAGAAAATGCAGAGGAACCAGAGACCAAATTGCCAACATCCACTGGATCATAAAAAAAGCAAAGGAATTTCATACAAACATCTACTTCTGCTTCATTGATTACACTACATCTACTTCTGCTTCACTGACTACACACTTGATCCACTTAACTATGCGGATCACAAGAAACCGTGGAAAATCATTCAGGTCAGTTCAGCTCAGTCGCTCAGTCATGTCCGACTCTTTGCAACCCTATGAACTGCAGCACTCCAGGCCTCCCTGTCCATCACCAACTCCCGGAGTTCACTCAGACTCACGTCCATCAAGTCGGTGATGCCATCCAGCCATCTCATCCTCTGTCGTCCCCTTCTCCTCCTGCCCCCAATCCCTCCCAGCATCAGAGTCTTTTCCAGTGAGTCAACTCTTCGCATGAGGTGGCCAAAGTACTGCAGTTTCAGCTTTAGCATCATTCCTTCCAAAGAACACTGAGGACTGATCTCCTTTAGAATGGACTGGTTGGATCTCCTTGCAGTCCAAGGGATTCTCAAGGGTCTTGTTCAACACCACAGTTCAAAAGCATCAATTCTTCAGTGCTCAGCTTTCTTCACAGTTCAACTCTGACATCCATACACGACTACTGGAAAAACCATAGCCTTGACTAGACGGACCTTTGTTGGCAAAGTAATGTCTCTGCTTTTGAATATGCTCTCTAGGTTGGTCATAAAGAGAGGGAAATACTAGACCACCTTACCTGCCTCCTGAGAAACCTGTATGCAGGTTAAGATGCAACACTTAGAACCAGTCATGGAACAATGGACTGGTTCAAAATTGGGAAAGGAGTATGTCAGGGCTGTATATTGTCACCCTGTTTATTTAACTTATATGCAGCACGCTGCTGCTGCTAAGTCGCTTCAGTGGTGTTTGACTCTGTGAGACCCCACAGATGGCAGCCTGCCAGGCTCCCCCGTCCCTGAGATTCTCCAGGCAAGAACACTAGAATGGGTTGCCATTTCCTTCTCCAATGCATGAAAGTGAAATCGCTCAGTCGTGTCCGACTCTTAGCGACCCCATGGACTGCAGCCCACCAGGCTCCTCCATCCATGGGATTTTCCAGGCAAGAGTACTGGAGTGGGGTGCCATTGCTTTCTCTGTATATGCAGCATACATCATGTGAAATGCTGGGCTGGATGAATCTCAAGCTGGAATCAAGACTTCTGTGAAAAATATCAATACCCTCAGATATGCAAATGATACCACTCTAATGGAAGAAAGTAAAGAGGAACTAAAGGGCCTCTTGTTGAAGGTGAAAGAGGAAAGTGAAAGGCTGGCTTAAAACTCAACATTCAAAAAACTAAGATCATGGCATCCAGTCCCATCACCTTGTGGCAAATAGATAGGGAAAAAATGGCAATAGTGACAGACTTTATTTTCTTGAGCTCCAAAATCACTGTGGATGGTGACAGCAGCCATGAAATTAAAAGACACTTGGTCCTTTGAAGAAAAGCCATGACAAACCTAGACAGCATATTCAAAATCAGAAACATCACTTTGCTGACAAAGATCCATATACAAAGCTATGGTTTTTCCAGTAGTCATGTATGGATGTGAGAGTTGGACCATACAGAAAGCTGAGCACCGAAGAATTGATGCTTTTGAACTGTGGTGTTGGAGAAGACTCTTGAGAGTCCCCTGGACTGCAAGGAGATCAAACTAGTCAACCCTAAAGGAAATCCACCCTGAATATTCATTGGAAGGACTGATGCTGAAGCTGAAGTTACAATACTTTGGTCACCTGATGTGTAGAGCTGACTCAATGGAAAAGACCCTGATGCTGGGAAAGATTGAGAGCAGGAGGAGAACGGGATGACAGAGGATGAGATGGTTGGATGGCATCATCAACTCTATGGACATGAATTTGAGCAAACTCAGGGTGATGGTAAAGGACAGGGAAGCCTGGAATGACTAAGTGTCTGAACAACAACAACAATGCATTGTGGGCGTCCTAGGAGAAGAGGACAGAGGGTGGGTAGATAGATTCGTTTCAGAAAAATGATAAAAATTTCCCAAGTTCGATAAATGTCATGAATATAAATAGTTGAAAAGTTCAGTAAACTCTATGTGGGAAAATTCAAAGAGATCCACACTGAAACACATTACCATCACACTCCCAAAGGCAAAGTGTGGATCTTTAAACGGGCAACAGAGGAGCAACTCATTAGATATACAGGATCATCAATAAGTTTTTAAGCAGATTTCTCACTAGGAACTTTGGAAGCCAGGAAGCAGGGTCTAAAATGTCCAAAATGCTAAAAGAAAACAATTGTCAACCAATAATTCTACATCTGGCCTAACTGTACTTCTCAAGTGAGGGAGAAATTAAGAATGTTCCCAGATAAACCAAAACTGAAGAACTTTATTTTCCTTGGACCTGCCCTTCAAGAAATGCTAAAAGCAGTCCTGCAGACTGAAATAAAAGGACAATAGACAGTAATGTGAAACCACATAAAGAAATAGAGGTCTCAGTAAAGATAGACACATGGTCAATTATATGTTAGTATTTTTGTAATATTAATAATAGTTGGTAACTTCACATTCTGTTTCTTACATAATTTAAGAGACTAATGAACTTATACAAATAATTATTCTAAGAGTTAGTATTATTGTAACTTTGATATATAACTCCACATTTTGTTTTGTACATAATTTAGGATACAGCATTAAAAAACAATGTATTAATATGTGTGGGAGCAAGGGGTATCTGGGAAACTTCCCCTCGGTTTTGCTGTGAACCAAAAACTCTAAAAAATAAAGTCTTTCTATAACAAAATGATCTGTTTATGTTATTGGAAGACATAAACATTGTGCACTGTTGGTGCACAGTGCATTGTTGTTGAGAATGAAAAATTTCATAGCCATAGTGGTGGCAGCATGGTGGTTCTCAAAAAATTTAAAATAGAGTTACCAAAATTATTTAGCAATTCTACATCTGAGTATATACATAGAAGAATTTAGAACAGGGTCTTAAAGAGATATTTGTCCACGCATGTTCACATTAACCTTATTCATAATAGGAAAAACAGTGAAGCAAGCCAAGTGCCTTTGACAGATGAATGGATAACCAAAATATGGTATAAACATACAGTGGAATACTATTCAGCCTTAAAAAGGAAGGAAATTGTTACAAATACTACAACATGGAAGAACCCTGAGGACTCTGCAAGCCCTAGGAAAGCATACAAGCATTTGTGAGTCCATAGCCTGGTTTTACTTTAAGCACTGCAAAGATGACACTGTTTATTACAACATCTCCATTTTCCAACACAGAAAACAGAACAGGGTACGGATATGAGTCAGGGGGATGATTTTTATAGAACTGAAAGCAAGATGAACATAACAGAGAATGGAACAGAGTCAAATTAGTTTTGGATATTCCCATGCAAGTTTTTCTTAATACGGACAGAACACAACATCAGACACAAAGCTCACATAGTAAAATCATCTGGCTTCATAAATTACATATGATGTGCCTGGGTCTATTGACCCCACTTTGAATTTCAACTGACTCAACCTCTGTGGTACCTGGGTGCTTATCCCCTTTTATCACTTTGTTCTTCATTACTAAATCTCCCAAATGATTTCTAAGTACAGTGCCATTATGCACTTCCAGGTTTATGAGCTATTGTAGGAAGAGTTACATTCTTTGACTATATTCTACACATTTCTGAAACAGTAGGTTTAAATTCAAAGCAATCTTATCATGGTAACAATAAGTTTAAGCAGTTTATAGACATTTTAGAAAACTGCACAGCTTAGGAAGCTATGCAAATTATGTTGTTTAGTATAGCATAAAAAATTTCTGAAAAGTTTACTGTAAGTTGAAATTAAAAACATTTCCCCTACTTGGTTAGCACTACTGAGTTTGAAATGTATCTCTTACTAAAAACGATACCTGCTACAAAATAAAATATGTAACTATAAATATTTAAAGAAAAAAGATAAATTAATATTGCTACCTAAATCTACACTTAATGTCAGTGCTAAATATCTAGTTCATTTACATTAATGAATGTTTTAAAAGCCAAAGAAAAATGATCAACGGCAGTTAAAGAAAGTGAAACTGTGTTTCATATACAGATTCTCTTTTTAACTCTCATAAGAATTTTCTTTTATTATTACAGTCTCCCAGTAGTTTTGGAAATCAAAGATTAGTGAAGTCAGGTGACCTGCAACAAATTCCACAGGTTTTAAGTAGCAAAGCCAAATTTCCAGCTGAGGAAGAAATCTCCCCTAATAGCTAGAATTTTAATGTCATGATTCCTATGATTCGTATGCTTTTCTCTTATACAGCTTTTTTAAGTCTACTTAAAGCTGTTAAGTTTAAATACCATATGTGAAAATTAACATTTTAAAGCAAACTTTTAAAGGACATAAAGATATAAATGCCTAAGAAATTGACATTTCTCTGTTTTATTGACATTTAAAATCTTTCCTTTTTATTTACTTAGATTTGGTTTTGGTGTAAACTTGAGATCCCTTTTGTATCCAGCAAACAATTTTTAAAAGTTCCTTTCCTCTGCATTTTTTTAAATTCCCAAACTATAAACTTTACTGATGTCAATATTCTTTTTCAAAAAATTATGGTCAAAAATTCTTTTCTTTCCTAGTTTCACATCTTAGGGATCTGCTGTGGAAAACAGCACCAGATTGTAAATAAGTAAATAAATAAAAATAAAAAGGAGTGGCATCTCTCTTCCGTTCCCATCTGTGTTCTCTGCTATTGCTTATTTTGTTTATATTCAGGAGAAAGTAAGGATTAATTGTCTCTCCACTTAAGAACACCAAAATCCTGTCTCTTTTTCTTAAATCAAGAAGAAGATTTTTGTTTTGAAATTTTGTTTTTAATTGGAGGACAACTGTTTTACAGTGTCATGCTGGTTTCTGCCTTACAACAACATGAATCAGCCATGAGTATTCAAGGAAGAAGATATTAAAGTCTGATTTGCATCTGAGAAGGAAAGTGGGTCATTGTCCTTTCCTTCTCTCTTCTGCCTATTCCTACATGCTGGTCATGTAGCCATTTATTTAGCAACTGGCATCTTCAGAAAGTTTAATTGTCAAAACTCTGTATGAATTTATCACTTTAAAAAGAGAAGCAAAGTGGTTTGAAGAAAAAACAAAATATCACAAAATTATTTAAAAGTAAACAAGATGAATGAAGCAGAGGAAGAGTTCACCTAAAGGGCCCAAATCCCCCTAATGTTATCTCGAAATATTATATTCTGAATAAACACCTTCACCTTGTTATAGATATTCTAAGAGCCTGACTATATGGCAAAGCCAAATGCTAAATTTGCTCACAACAAGGATAAAAGTGAAAGTTTCAGTCACTCAGACATATCCAACTCTGCAATCCCATGGCTCCTCTGTCCATGGGATCTTCCAGGCAAGGATACTGGAGTGAGTAGCCATCTCCTTCTCCAGGGGATCCTCCCAATCCAGGGGTCGGACCCTGGTCTCTTGCATTACAGGCAGATTCTTTACTATCTGAGGCACATGGGAAGCCCCATAACAAGTATGTCTGTCATTTATAAAAGCACTTTCGGAAGACAGTTTTGAAATATTTTCAAGATGAAAACCTAAGACTGACAAAATACTAATTTACTTTAACTGAGTAGAGTCGCTCAGTCATGTCTGACTCTTTGTGACCCAATAGACTATACAGTCCATGGAATTCTCCAGGCCAGAATACTGGAGTGGGTAGCCTTTCCCTTCTCCATGACCGTAACTGAGTAAGTAAGGTACAATTCAAAGGCAGGATAGAAAGGTTGTGTTGACCAAGTGACACTCAGTAAACACCAACTGGTGATGCTGGAAGATATTCTCAAAGAAGAAAATATTTTAGAGATGCACACAATTTTGAATTAAATCTATTCTTCTGTGTAATAGAATTTGATATCTGAAGCAGAAAATAATATTGAGCAGATTAACATTCTTTGTCCCTTGATAATTTTGCTTATTTGTATCCTCATATACATAGCTAAAGCTGTAAAAACTGCCCCCAAGAAAATTTTATTTGAATCTATAAATGACACTTTTATTATTTAGCTACTCAAAGCAATTATAATAATAAGTGGTACTTTAAGTATCACTTAAATAATGCACTCTGATAATATAACACAGAATAAAAAAGCACAAAGTACAGAAATACAACATAATCTTCTTTAGTTGTTGAAGATCAGTCAAATACTATCAATGAACTATTCAACCACTTATTTAAGAAAATCAAAATGTCATTATTAGGCACAGCAATAATCTGGTCACTTAAGAAGTATAGAACACTACACTAGAATTCCTTCTGTAAATGTAGATGATAAAAAACTCAGAAGCCCTTTGCCTTTGAACCATTTTACTCAATCCAAAGTAAAATGATTCCCCATCAACTAGGTTTGGCCATTCCAGTAACAACTACTTTAGCCTGTCCTGCTCAACTATCCATTTAAATTTTATACTCTTACTTGTAAACATTATACACTTTTGAGGAATTAAACTTCCTCAATACAACAGTGAACCAGCTACCTACAATACTGAACTAAAAATGCTGTAATCAAAGAATATCATAGCACAATACAGATTTCATGGTGTTAGTAATCCAACAGTTATTCTTCACCTATTTATTCATTTATCATTTAGCTATTGAGCTCTGCCTGTGGTCAAACAGTCTGGAGGAAAACCACAGAACATGGCATCGTGGAAGATACAAGCACAGAATGTGCAAAGAGAAAGAACTCAACTCTATCAAATAATGTGCAGACATCAAGAAAGATAAGGACAGACACATGACCATTAGGTGTGATTTAAAAGGAGAATACTGATCACAATAAACAGATTTCAGTGAGTTCTGGGTCTGGAAATCTATTCAGAGTCAATCTCAGCTGGTCTCAGAACAGGATATAGAAATATGGAAATAGTGCTTTCAGTTACTGTGAAGGGTAGAGAAAAATGGGGTAGAATCTGGAAGAGGATAAGAAGTCAAGGTAAATACTAGAGTAGATATGAATGCTGATGAAACTGAATCAGTGCAAAAAAAGAAGTTGATGATGTAGCAATTAAATATGTTTAACAGCTGGAGAAAGTCTTGGAACAAGTAAGAGGGGATGGCACCTGCAGTACAAGTAGAGACATAATCTTTAGACAAGAACAGGAACTTTCCAACCCATTGCAATAGGAGGGACATGGAGTGTGAGTTTATGTATTAGTACCAAAGACAGTGAAGGGTTATTCTGGGACTAGACAAAGAACACATCCACATTACAGGATATCAAAGCTAATGGACATGAATTATCTAAGTATACATTTCTATTATCATCTTAGGGAATAAGGCAGTCTAGAGAGGCATTTGAGGATATATCTTAGATATTGCTTTGCTTGATTGAAAATCTGATTCATCCATTTCTCCCCATTATGTCCTTGTATAGTGAGGACCTGTGACTCACCAGTTTGTTCATTATACAATGCTAACAGATAAGGAGCCAAACTTGGAATATGTCTTCTTTGACAAGTTTTATCCAACATCTTAGTTTTCTCTGATTTTTCTCCAGACCTCTAGGCTACATCTCACAGTATAATCAGGATTCATTCATTGCATATTTATTCCCTACTTGTACTATCTCAAATAAAGATAAAGATGAGACCAAATATTTTACAGTAAAATAACACTGTTTCTCGCTCTGTGAAAATCCTAGTATTAGATATAAAGTAGGCACTTAATAAATGCTTCCTGCATTTATCTTTCATCTTTTTAGAGTAGAATGGCTGATTAAAAGTGGTATGCAGAAATTGCTTGGAATATGCATAATTCCTCATGGCATCTGTTGGGTATTGCTGGGAGATGCTGAAATCAATTTTGTCCTTTACATGCTATTCAATTAGTTTGTTTAGGGCAAGGTTTAAAATGTGTATCAGTCAGAAGCATAATAGTGAGTCAAGTACAAAAACTTCCTACTAAGATTTGTACCCACTATCTTAGGGAAGAGCTCTGATCTAAAAAAGTATTCAAGTGTAGGTAGGTTTAAGTAGAATTCAATGTTAAAGATTGAGAACTACCCAGTGCTACTCGTTTTGTCTAAAGTAAAGAATCTATCTGCAAGGCAGGAGACCCAGGTTCAATCCCTGGGTCTGGAAGATCCCCTGGAGCAGAGAATGGCTATCCACTCCAGTATTCTTGCCTGCTAAATCCCATGGACAGAGGAGCCTGGCAGGCTGCAGTCCATGGGGTTACACAGTTGGACATGACTAAGTAACTAACAATTTCACTTTCACTTCTTTAGTGAAGAAAATATTTGTAAGAGAACACTCATCAGTACAGCCTATTCTGGACTGTTTAAGAATAATGTTTTCTTCAGTGCAGACTGAAAGCAAATTTTAAGTATAAAGGTGTCTAGTTTGTTAAATAAGTGAAGCCTAAGTTTAACTCCAAATTTAATTATTAATTCTTAATAGCTAGTCATTATATTTATTTTTTTAGATATCCCATATTTAAATCAAAATGAAAATATCACTCACATATATTTTTCTTTTAAGAAAGAATCACACCATCAGACTATATTGACCTTTAATTTTATCCAACAGGTTACCATGGAAAGTTAATGAATTAGCAACTAGAATAGCATTTAAAAACCAAAGGTCCCAGATATTACACTTGGCAGTCAATAGAACTCCAAGGAAGACAGTGATTATATTTACTGTAACTTTTGTCACTCTATAAGATAGGGATAGAATGAACTATTCCATTTTTCCATGCTATATGCACACTGACAATTATCTAATGAAACGTATCAAGAGACTTCGAATTTTAAACTGCATGAAAACCTACACCAAAACCATCAATAGGAATACCTCTTCAATGGAATCCCATAGCACTAGATAATATACATAGAAAAACTCTTTTAAAAGCATTTGTTTTATAAAATATTTTAACATTTTAGCCATCTAATAAATTCCATAAGATGCATGTACATATATAAGATTTCTATTTGTCAATACTTACATCTAAAAATCTGATAATAACAGAGTCAACACATCTATAGGTAAGAAATATTAAACCTGTTTAGCTATTATTCTAGGTTTCTATTTATTTCTCACTAACTTACATGGATTTTTATACTATTTTTACTCAGACCACATATTAGGTTCTAACTAGCAGTAAAATGGCAAAGTTTACATTGTTCATTAAAAAAATACATGGAATTATTTTTAAATTAACCAATAAACTATGATCCATTACTTCTTTTTATAAGTTTTTGATGGGAGAGAAAATATACATTAGTCAGGGATTTCTTTTTAATCACCAGGAAAAAAAGATAACACAACTCTTTCTCTTAATAAAGCATTTTTTCTCCATGGAGGCAGTATACCCTAAAATGGAAGCTATTAAGCAATCAATGACACCGACTTAACTAAAATATTGCAAATACGACAGTATAATATCTTAGTAAATATGAGAATTTTGAAAGTCATAAAATTAAAGACTTTGCTATGTATAAGATCAATAGATGTGACTTATCACTATTTAATATGAGCTTTAATTTTTAAATGTCATGTTCCAGTGAAAAAAATGAACTGCACAGGAAAATTGAAATTTCAACAAAGAATCAAGACAAAAAAACAAACTTTATATTAAAGTACCTTAAGAGGTATATACTTACGCAGCAACCTCCTCTTTTGACAATCCTTTGAAATTCACCTCCAGATAATGATCTATGTCATCTTTTTCTTTGATCAGTTCAGACCTAAATGAAATAGAAAGAAATAATAAAGAACTGCCTTATCGAGGTGAAAAGCTACGAAACATATAAAATGCCGCCAGAAGAACAGGAATATTCAGGGTATAATATCTTAGATAATAAATGTTCTGCAAGAGCTACAGTGTTAGGCTCTTCATTGATAATTTCAAATTTTTAACTTTCTTGAATGGAAAAAGGGAAGAATACTGAACTCAGTATGTAAACAAATAAAACACCAACATACTAAAATAGTCTACATTCTTAAATAAATGCGGTTTTCTCCTCAAAACTTTTAAGATCGTCCATTTTACTTATGTTCTCTCACAACCTTCCAGCTACAGAAGTCAGATTGTGTTCAGCACAGTATCGTGAACTAAAACACCCCTATTTGATACAAATGTGTTGAATTTATTCGTTGAAAACATAGAATTTTGCTCTGACATTCTGTTCGAGTGGTTTTTAAAAAATCACACATAAAACTCAAATTACTATTAAAAGTTCAAGCTGAAAGTGATTTTAAGAAGACTTTAATGAGAAATATATTACATATGTAATATATTCATTCTTCATACCCCTTGCACCTTTAAGAATAAGCAGACTATTAACATATCATGGCAACTGAAGTACAGGATATACAAGTATCTCTTTTTATTCAGAAACTAATGGAGAATGTTGATTAAAAAATTTTACTTAAATGGTTATGATAAAAATGTTTTTCTTTAATAAAAAGAATTCAAAATTTTTTTCTTTAAAATCTGTCTTATCCTAGGGATGTGACAGTGAGTTATGTTTTTGCTCATGTTGAAAAGAAAATGTAAACTCAGTTATTACAAAATGACAGGAAGAAGCAGCTAGCTTTTTCAGATTTTGCAAATATTTCACATTGTCCAAAAGGAAGATGGAAAATAAGAATGTATACACTGAAGTTATGCCTCTATCAAAAATGTTGCTTTTCAAATTATTTGAAAGTAAACATAATTTTCTGCAATTCTATTTTACAGTTTCTACAAATTTCATTTCTATTACAAAAGAACTTTGGTGCCAGTTTAGCTGAACGTATTTATTTTGGTCCAGGAGCTTTGGTCTCTGCCAGAAATACCAAAAATGAGGTATGGTGCTTCTTCGAACAAAGCAGTCTCATAATACTTTGATCATTATGCCTTGTAGGAATTGAAAGGCATGCATAAAAAGATAATCAAACCTACATATGCAAATTATTTATGTTGATAAATAATATGTGCATAATTAAAAATCAATAAAACTAGACGTGGAAACTTCTAAGTAACACAGTCTTAGTTAATATGCATAATTACAATCAAAAACATCAAGTTCCTGCCCTGCAGGTTTTCGGCCCAAGATGACAACTCCCTGAATTCAGCAGCCATTCACAGGCAGGGGAGGTTTGATGTATTTTCAAGCTCTAGGATCATTTCAGGCGCTAAATCATGACTACTAGTTTACCCTCGGAGTAAGACTGTGTCTTCCTTCTTCCAAAACAGAAATCAGGATCGAGGTCTTGTGATTTAGATGCCATACAACTTTCACGCCTAAAGCTTCTGCTTTCAATTTTTCCACACATATTTTAAAAAGGAAATGTATTTCCAAAGCTTTGCAGGAACCACAATATAATGGCAGTAGGAAATAAAATGACCAAATGAGCACTTGCCTGCTAAATAAATATAATCTTAATCTTAGAATAAGATTTATCAATCTTTCTGAAACAGCAAATTTGAACACTCTGAATATAAAAATGTACTTTTGTCTTGAAACAATTTTTATTGCTGAGATATGTTACTGACATTTCTTACTGCAAGAAATTTCTTCTGTAGGGAAAAAAAAAGAAAGCCAGGGTCACATACCTTGGAATTGTTCTTGGTGAGCACGGCAGCTTCTGTCTAGCCAAGGCCGTAAGCTTTGGGCGTGTCATGGGCAGCGGGGGCAGGGTAGTCATTTTGGACTGCCAAAAAAAATAAATAAACAGAAACAGTATTTAAACAGTAAATCATTCAAAGAATCTTTTAAGACATTATTAGAGACCTAGTCAGTCATCTGAGCTGAGAATGCCTCTGCGCGCAGATCTTTAGCTCTGTTATTCAGGCATGAAGCTCAGTGAGTGAATACTGCAGGTGGCTTCTCTCATTATTTTTCTTACTATCTGCCTTTTGGCCAATTTATTACTTGTCTGCATCTCCATCACAAAGTAGAGAAGAGAAAATCTGATAAATGTGTTGAAGATTCAGACAACTAGGAGCTTTGGTATGGGTTTCGTCAGTAGAGCTGGTTGCAATTAAAAAGTGAAGATTTTTAGGGCAGCTATGGATTTCAAATACTCATGCTTTGCTCTCCTGTTACAAACAATAACTAAAAATTATTCATACTTCGCTGTTTTCTAAAAACTTTCTCACAAATAAAGGCTTTCCCTTGGAAGTGCTAAATGCTAAGAACAATTCTCAATAAGGAGACAGCTGGGCATATATCTGGAAAAGATGAAAACTCTAAATCAAAAAGAAACATATGCACCAATGTTTTCAGCAACACTATTTATAATGACTAAGATGTAGAAGCAAACTAAATGCCTATTGAGCAAAGAATGGATAAAAAAGATAATATTCCATACACAATGGAATATTACTCAATCATAGAAAAGAATGAAATAATGCCATTTACAGCAACAATGGATGGACCTAGAGATTATCATACTAAGTGAAGAAGTCAGACAAAGACAAATATCATATAATATCACTTAGATGTGATATATGTGGAATGTGGAATCTTTATATGTGGAATCTTTTAAAAAACTATACAAATTACCTTATTTACAAAATAGAAACAGACTCACAGATGTGGTAAACAAACTTATGATTACCAAAAAGGAAAGGGGGGAGGAATAAATTAGAAATTTGTAATTAACAAATACACATTACAACATATAAAATAAATAACAGAATCTACTGTGTAGCACAAGGAACCATATTCAATATCTTGTAATCACCTATACTGGAAAATAATTTTTAAAAGAGTATACATATATTATATGTATACAGGGGCTTCCCTGGTGGCTCAGATGGTAAAGCATCTGCCTCCAATATGGGAGGCCCAGGTTCAATCCCCGGGTTGGGAAGATCCCCTGGAGAAGAAAATGGCAACCCACTCTAGTACTCTTGCCTGGAAAATCCCATGGACAGAGGAGCCTGGTAGGCTACAGTCCAGGGGGTTGCTAAGAGTCAAACACGACTGAGCAACAACTTCACTTCACCTTATACATATATTCAGATATATATAACTGATCGCTTTGCTATATGCTTGAAACATTATAAATCAACTATACTTCAATTTAAAAGTGTAGTGGTTTAAAAAAGATTGCTTAAAACAACAATCAATGTATTACCTTTCATGTTATGTGGGTCAGGAGTTAGGAGAATGCACAGTGGGGATAGCTTTTCCCTACTTCATTTTTACTGGGGCCTCTGCTGAGAAGACTCAGAAGTTTAGGGGTAACTCAGTGGTGGGAAAGAGGAAATACCTGTAAGGTCTTCATTCACATATCTGGTGATGAATGCTCTGGGACCTCAGCTGGGGCTATCTATCAGAACACATACATGTGACCTCCTCATATGGCTTGGGCTTCCTCTTAGTATGGCAGCCTCATACTTCTTAAGCAGTTGCTCAGGGCTAGAAAGGCAAGTACCCAGAGAAAAGCCAAGTGGAGGCTGTATTCCCAGGGTCTGACTTTGGAAGTCACATAGCATGACTTCCATTGTTAAAACAGGCTGCCTAGATTTAAGGCTAATGAAATGGACTCACCCACTGAGGGGAAAGCATTGAAGTCACATTCTAAGAGGAAGACGTGGGATGGAAGATATTGTGGCTATCTTTGGGAAGTGCAATATGCCACAATGGAGAAAGTAAGTGAGCTATAATGAAGGCAGATCTATAAAATCCAGTTATCTAAATCTTACTCCAAAAAGGAAGAAGTGTGGGCGTGATGTTGATGAACTTATAGTGGAAAACTGTCACATGTTACAAGCACTTTCAGATACAAAAGAACTCACCTTCTCCTGTTGGAGAGGCATTCAAAAGACCAGAGCCTCTTGATTCTACCACCACTATCTCCACAAGTTTTGACCTCTACCATTTCACTTCTACCTCTACCATCCTGGGTCACATACCCATAAGCAAGGCTTGTTTCAGGTTCTAAATCACTTCCTCCAGTATTTATTATCTCTGTGACCTAGGGTAAATCACCATCAATCTGGGCCTTAAATATAATCAACAAATATGCATTAAGCCACTGCTTAGTGCCAGGTACTATTTTAGGTGCTGAAGATGAGGCAGTGAACAAAAAGACAAAAATCTCTAGCCTCACAGAATCTATATTATAGGGTCAGTATGGTGGGGAAACAGACAATACACAAACAAGCAAAAATAACACAGAAGATTAGATGATGATGGGATCTATAGCTGAAAATCAAGCAGGGAACTAAAAAGGACCCAGTGCTCACCAGTAGCCAGGGATGAATAACAGCAGAAAAATATGACATCAGAGAAGTTAAGGAGAAATTTGGTGGTGTTCTGATGATAACAGGGTCTTAAAGGACTTTAACGCTGATTGGAGGGTTTGAGCCCAGGAGTGACACAGTTTGACTTCTACTTTGAAAGGATTATTCTGGCATCTCTTTTGGACTTAGACTGTAGAGGGCAGAAAGAAAGACATGGAGACCAGCTGGAGGTTGCTATGAAATCTGGATGACAGAGGATGGTGGTTTAGGTAGAGGTGGTGGAGAGATGTGGTCAGACTCAAGGTAGGACTGCCTGCAGCCTACAGAGACAACCTATTCCTCTAGAGCTGTGTACAAAGCCATGGCAAGATGGAGGCTGGAAAAGCAATGAGATTTGAGGAAAAGCCTTTTGAAATTCAGTGTGGAAATAGGCAGTCTAGTGTTTCTGAAAAAAAAAAAATTACTTTGGCCTGAAAATAATTATTTGCATAATAAAGAGAAAATTCTAATGGAGATAAGTGTCATATTTTAGATATAATGCGTGTGTGTGTGTGCTCAGTCGCGTCTGACTTTTTGTTACCCTTTGGACTGTAGCCCGCCAGTCTCCTCTGTCCATGGGGTTCTCCAGGCAAGAATACTGGGGTGGACTGCCATTTCTTCCTCCAAGGGATTTCTTGACCCAGGGATCAAACCTGCATCTCCTGTGTCTCCTGCACTGCAAGTGATTCTTTACCACTGAGCCATTGGGGAAGTCTATAGAATCCTAACATTGCCCATATTATTAGAGTATGATATGATCCTTGAAACATAAGGTCTACTTATTTTTATACATTTATAGTTTTAAAGCACCCAGTCTAAATAGCAAATGTCAGTCATCGCCTCCAAAACAAACATTTAAGAAACATAATGTATTGCATGCCATAACTTCGTAAGAAAGTTACTTTTTTGTATATAAAAATTTGTATTTTTCTGATCAGATGTTATATCAGCTTGTTGAGTTAACTGGATAAACAGAACTTACTAAATGACAATACTGTATAGAACATGTAGTGAGAAGTTAAAGCTAAGGCAAAATTAGACCTGGTGGACAGATTTAAAGGGCAAAGGCTCCCCAATCCTACTCCTTGTGAGCCTGTTTCAGAGAAGCTGCGAAGACTCTACATTGCAGAGTCCTCAGCTGTTATGGAGCAAATAAGAGCAAATCTGGGCCATCTCAGCTCCTAACCCAGTGTCTGCCCCCAGGGGATTTGGAAAGGGAAAGAAAGGAAGCCTGTGCTTGATTCAGTCTGGACATTCCTTCTCTGACAAATGAAGACTCTGTTCTAACAGTCCCTAGGCTTACCAAAGGCATTGGGCAGAGGTGATCTCTGCATAATCTTAGGGACCTTTGCAGGGTTTCTCAAGGATCTTCAAAACCAGAAAAAGGTCTTGCAATTTCTTCAAACACTAGGAAGACCCAGACACTTGTACACAGTGGGACTAAATATATTTCCTAGGTGGCACCAGTAGTAAAGAACCCACCTGTCTATGCAGGAGACATAAGAGATGCAAGTTCCATCCATGGGTTGGGAAGATCTCTTGGAGAAGGGAATGGCTACCCTCTTCTTGCCTGGAGAATCTTAGGGACACAGGAGCCCGGTGGGCTATAGTCCACGGGGTCACAAAGAGTCGGACACAACTAAGCGACTTAGCTCGCACACAGAGGGACCAAACCCCAGAAACTCAGTGCCATCTCACGTATTCCAGCAAGGCGTGTATAAGCCTCCCAAGAGCTGGCCTACCAGGTTGTGATATAAAATTAATCCTCACTGATGTTTACTTGGGTTAGACCATTTTTGCTAGAAAATACGAGCATCTAATAAAATCTTATGCACATGTTAGACGTGGAGAGGAACATGTCTTCTTCGTCACGCAGATCAACTGCGATTTTTTTTTTTAATCTGAGTCAACGTTTCCAACCATTAAAGTTTCAGCTGCCAGTTCCTTCATTTTGCTCTCCTCTGATCTAAGAACATTAGCAGCAGGAGCACCTTTACTCTTAAATTTAGTTTAATGTAAGTATTGCAAGCCCTGCTGGCAAGCCTCAAGGCACAACTCTGAATGGGGGGTGGTCAGAGCTGAATGATAAAGTGGAAAAAAATTATTAACTGTGCGCTGGAAAAAATATCCCTCAACCATTTTATGTTGAAAGTTTAAGCTCAAAGTTAGGGTGGAATGTGACGGGCTCCCTTCGCTGCTCTAAGCCCCACATCCTCCCTAGCCTATGCCTATTGGGAAAGGGGTATTTGTTTTTTACAATCCATACATGGCTATGTAAAGATATTTTGTTTTACATAATAGGTAGCTGTTTAACCAAATTTTATGACACACATAATATTTGAAACGCATCAAATATGTAAAAGGATCCTGTAACATATTATTTTCCTATCTAAGTAATCACCATCTCTTTTATGTCTGATCAGTTCAGTCTTATTTCTGCTGAATGTTCTTAGAGTAGAAAATAGCTGCATTTTAGCATATAGAAGCAAACCAAGGGGAAAATAAGCGAGAAAAAAATGCAAGCACACTTAGGGGCCTGTCATTTCAGGCTGAAATCATACCTGTTGAGTGAAGAAAGCCTTTTCTTCTTTGTTAATATGAACAGTATCATTTTCCTGGTGTGGACTAGAGAGTGTTCCCTGCTTTCTAGTGGGCTCCATCCAGAAGGAATGGGACTAGTGCTGGGAGTGGCTGATCTAGGCCTGAAGCAGAAATGGAACCCATCATCCTTCACAACTGACACTTTATCAGGGTCCTCCTAGCTCCACACCACACATGGTGGGTGCTACCGCAGGACGGGTACCTAAGGGAGAATAATGAGAGGTACTTCCCTGGCTGGTACCCAAGTGAGCCTAGCCCTAGGAGGTCAGGGTGAAGCTGTCTGTTAGGGGACCCAGAGGCAGGTCCCCCAGTGCTACCAAATGGGCAGTGTACTCTAGGCATCACAGGAGCTGAGACAAAGATCAAAAGGTTGCCTTAAGCCATTCCACGGTTGGTATTCAGAGGAGATTTGGTGGACTCTTTGATCTCCTGGTTGGCTCCTGTATCACAGTTACAATCTCTAAGTTTGGCCCCCACATGCAAAGACAAATGAGAATGGAGAAATACAGGATGAAAGGTTTGAGAGGGGTGGATCAGGCTGAATGTGTCCCATGGTGTGAGTTTAAGTTTCTGGCCCCCAAGTAAAATTCTTCAAAGAGTAACCCTCTTTCCCCCACAATCCCCAGAGATACCCTTATCAAGAAACACAAAGGAAGGGGAAGCCTCGAGCTGTACAGACACAGGCTACCTGGGGAGTAGCTACGTTTGAGGCTGACCACTATTTCCAGAATTCAGTCACCTTGGGGGAAAAAGTTGAAATGTGAGAAAGAAAACCAATAAACACACAGCAAGCAAACGTATCATGTGTCACAAGAGAGTTCAAAATAAATATGATTCTACCATCATCAACAAGATCATCGATAAGAATTGGAACTTTTCATATTATCATCACAAGCTGTTTTACTATGAAAGTTTAAAGAAAACTATAGAAGAAACGTCAGTAATCTGCTCCTGAAAAGAGTAAAAAAAAAAAAAAATCACATAAAATAAAAAGTCAGTAAATGTTTATCCCTTGTATTTTTGGACACATTTAGCATTCTATGATAGGTAAACAGGTTGTTAAAGAAACAGAAACCACACATTTCCTGCTAACTGACATGCATTGATAGTTAAATCAAAACTTAAAGCAGGAAAAGTGTTTGAAAGTGGGCCATGTTTCACTCGACTTACATTTGGAGATTACTGCTGAAGGTCTCTCCAGGTTTACAGACTTCAGCCTGAAAATTTGCAAGCAAAGAATAATAGCAAAGGAGAGAAGAAAAAAGTTAAAAATTAGTCAACAGACTAACTCACTAACTCCCCTCACTGCTCCAAATCATGGAATAAGATTTATTTGTACCACAAAACACCAGGTATCTACTTGTAGTTATATAAACTTAAAAAAAAGAATCCTGCTGTGACAGCTGACTTATTATGTCAATGATTAAAGATGCAAACCATAAAAAAAATAAAATAAAATAAAACGAAGTATAGCTCCTATTGGAGAACCTAATCACTAATTCAATGAAATATCAATACATCTGAAATACTATTGATATATTCTTTGGGACTCTTTTGGGACCCCATGGTCTGTAGCCCGCCAGGCTCCACTGTCCATGGGATTTCCCAAAAGTCAGACACAACTTAGGGACTAAACAACAACAAAAATCGGTGTATTCTTATATAAATGTGACTAGTGATAATGTGATCTCTCAAACTTTGGTTATCTACCAAAACCGAGGGCATCTAAGTTCCTACCCAGTTCTAAACAGGACTAATTGATTTTTTCCCACTGCCCTCAGAGGGTAAACTGGACGGCGAGGAGAGAGCCCTTCTGTGCTCCCCCTTCTATGCATTTCTTGAAATAAATGGCGAGGGCCTTGGCTTAGTAAGCTTGTCGCTCGACTGACTGAGCAAGGTCTGTATGGGTCACAGGAGGGACTGCCTGGAAAAATAACCCATCTACTTCTTGGAGTCCGCCACGAATCTCGATGGATTGGTCCTGGGGAACAACTCTGGTTTTCTGTTCCCCCGAAGTGTGTCCCTCACCCGTGGCAGGTGCTGGGCGCCGGCGCTGCCCTCTCCTCCCGCGGTGGTTCCCAGACACTGCGGAGCAGGCGCAGAGAGAGGACGCAAGAGCGTCTCCAGGGATACAAAGGGGGCGGGACGGGACGGAAGGGGGCGGGGTTAGGCTAAACTGAGATTCTGGATTGGTGCAGCTTCCACTCTCCTCGGACTCAGGGGCGGAGCCTTGCAGGGGCGGGGTCTAGCGCGCGCAGTGCTGGGGAGGTCCACACCCGGCAGCTTTTTCCCGCCAGAAGACTCAGAAGTTAGTTCACCTTATCCAAGACGCCTCTCATTTGCCGCCCTGAATCATTTCCCTCACTGCACTGCATTCTCAATATTTTGCAACATTGCCCTATCGTCCATACATTGATGGAAAAACGCTCAGCTTGGCGTTCAAGACCCCCAAGACCCCCACTATCCAGCTGGATAAGTCGTTCATTTTCATCTTCCTCAGCCTCTGTTGCGCTCAGAACCATTTTTTTCATGTCCCACGCGAACACCTTTCCCAATCCTGTTTTCAGAAAGAGAATCCAATTTTGAGTGGTGATGAGCTAAAAACTCAAGGTCTTTTTCATAGACTCTCCCTGCGTTCTGTCTTTACATATATATTTTAAAATTTCCTCTGAAACTCGGGATTTTATATTTACACCCACTTAATGTCAGCCAGTTAATCGCAGTCCAAGGTTCCACCCCTTCTCTCACATGTAAATATAAGGACGTGAACTTCCTGGCTCATTGTCTCATACAGATAGAGCGCAAGACAGTGAGGCTTGTTGCTTATTACTCCGCAAATATAGATGTGCTGGAAAGCTAAGCGTTTATTCATTGGCTACTGTCACGCTCTGTAAGAAAGTGAGTCAACTGTACTGTTCACACCATTCTGTTAATCATAAATCGATTCTATTTGGACTACAAGCATAACAACCATAGCCACACTTTCATTCCAACATCTAATTTGCTGCAATAAATTACTGAATTACTTCCACCAAGTAAATTTACATTATATTGAATACATTCAGTCGATCACTGTGACTACCTGTGACTGGGCTCCATGGGACCCCTCGAATTCTGTTCTCATGAACTCATTTCTCAGTTTCCAGAAACAACACAGTTCCACACGTGACTGACTGTGTGAATTCTGTTCAAGTTCTTCCTGCGTTTTCAGCTTTGAGGTATGTAAATTCCATGCACCTTCCTTCCAGCATGCGGCTCTCCCAGTGTGGCTTTCTAGGAGGTTCCTCCAGCCTCTTTGGATTTATTCCTCCTGTTTGCTGTTTTTCACTGGCAGTTCTTTGGTTATTCTCTTTCTCCACTCCTTAGCCAGAGAGTTCATAGAGCTAAGGAGCTCAGAGAATGTTATTTGTAAGTGACAGAAGATTATACTTTGAGGGTAAACTCAAACTGGTTTAAGCAAAAAATGGAAACACTGTTTTCTGCAACACAAAGATGCCAGCTTCAGGTGTAACTGTATCTAGAGACTGACCCTTCTGAAAACTTTGAGGACTCTACAACAGCCTCACAGAATTAAACTCTCTCTCTCTCAACTCCTTTTTTGGGGGGCCTACTTTCATTATTAAAAGTATTACTCTGCATGAGTTGGTTTAGTCACTAAGTTGTGTCCAACCCTTGCGAACCCATGGGGACTGCAGCCTGCCAGGCTCCTCTGTCCATGGGATTTCCCAGGCAAGAACCCTGGAATGGGTTGCCATTTCCTTCTCCAGGGAATCTTCCTGACCCAGAGATCAAACCCAAGTCTCCTGCACTGCAGGTTGTCTCCCACATTGCAGGCAGATTCTTTACCAACTGAGCTACCAGGGAAGCCCGTTACTTTGTGTGGTGCTTGGTTTATATGAGTATATTTCCATGGAAAGATTAGGATCTCTTTAAGGGCAAAGAGCTCTTGTTTTTGTCTTACTTTTCTCTGAATTCCCTGGAATGGTACTGGAGTTCATAGATAGTATGTGTTCAAAAATATTTTTTTTTAGTTAATTGAATGAGTAATAGAATAAACAGAGGTGCCTAGAACTGATTCTTCCATATGTAATTCCTCTCATTACTTTCTCTGCCTTCCCCACCTAGAATTGGGAATAATACCATAGTCTTTCCAAGAAGATGAATGCATGGTTTCTTGCTACACCCCATTGGCAAGAACTTTATCACATTGTCATCTTTAGCTTCAAGAACAGCTGGAAAATATGATCTTTATTTTGAGTAGTCATATGAATGCTAAAAATCAAGATCTTCAACTATGGAATTTAGAAAATAAGGGGGGGATTCAGCATCAGTGCTAAAGACATTGATTCATATTTAATAGAGAAGGACTGTATTTCTGTGTAAGTTTCCTTCCTTGTTTGAATAGTACTGTTCTCCAAGTTTCTTCCTTAGGTGAGAGTCTCCAGAGCTGTGGATAAGGTGGGCCAGCTACATCTCCTTGAGTTTCTTTTAGGATGAGAACTTAGAGAATCAGTGCTCAGGCTGTGTCCTCTATGCCAGAGTAACAAGGATTCCACCTGGAGCCTAAACTTCCCCTTGAAATTTCACTGAAAGTCTTTATTAAAAGTGCTATTTAAAGGGCTCCTTCTTGCTCTCTGCCTGGGGGTGAGGGGGTTACATAGGGTGTTGAGCAGTTAAACTGTATCATGTTCAGAGTTTTCCCCTTATTTTCAGCCCCACTTCTCCTACTCTTCTTCCCCTGTAGATGCTGAGCAGTGACGCCAGGGTTTTGTTAGACGATTATCCTCAGCCACTTGAGGGCTGTGGTTTTCTTTACTATCTTACCTTTCACTCTGCTCCCTTCCACTGTGTATCTTCTGACAGTTTTAAAAATCCCTCATCCACTGACAGTTCCTACCCTATTTTTGTATCACTATTATTAATATTATTGTTTTAGTTACTTAAACGTTTTTATTAAAAGAGATAAATATATGTGCTGTTTGTCATCCTCTGAACCTTTCTTAGGAATGGAATACTAAATTAAGACAATGGGAAAATTAAAGGGTATAAAATAGAGGAAGAGAAAATATAGAACAAGTATAAAAACTGGTGAAAAGTGACAGGGAGGCCTTGATGAACTTATAATAGCCAAGTTACACACTACCTGTCTTAAATTTGTAGTAGAAAAATGAACTAAAATAATTTTCTAAAAATCTGAATCAAATTAATTTATTTGTATGTGGGTTGGTTATTAGGAATCCTCTGACATACACTGTCATTTGTGTGTATCCTCTACAAGAGCTTTTGTGTACAACCAAAAATTTGCATGTGGCTTGGCTGTTTTTGCATCCTTTTCTTATTTCTGAAAATGTGTCTTAAGAAAATGACAACTTTCCATTAGACACGGTCCAGCGGGCAGATTTAGATATTCTATTCTCCTCTATCCAAGAAAGTAGAATATGACATAAGCAAGGCCAGTTTTGGGCTTTTTAGATCATTGTTGTAGTTTCTACTTTCTTAGTCTCAGAATCTGCATTGATTCTTGCCAGTTCCAAGCCCTTATTTTTCAGATCCCTGTCCATTCCTTTTTGATCAGTTCACAGTAAATTCTCATTAAAATAAGTCCCTTACATACAAATGAGTTTCTTTCCAAGAGTACGTTCGTAAGTCCAATTTGTTCCTAGGTCCAACAAAGTTAGCCTAGGTACCCAACTAACAAGATCAGCTATATAGAATTGTACTATAGTAGGTTTATAATACTTTTCACACAAATAAGACATAAAAAACAAACATACACACACAAGAAAGCAAACATTATTAATCCTACAGTGTGTGTGTGTTAATCGCTCAATTGTGTCCGATTCTTTGCTACCCCATGGGCTCCTCTTTCCATAGGATTTTCCAGGCAAGAATACTGGAGTGGGTTGCCATTTCCTTCTCCAGGGGATCTTCCCAACCCAGGGATCAAACCTGGGTCTTCTGCATTGCAGGGAGATTCTTCACTGTCTGAGCCACCAAGGAATCTTGCAGTACAGTTCAATAGCTGGCATTTATTACCAGTACCAGCAACATCACTGTTGCTTTTACACTTGCTTCTGGACTTCCTGGGCTTGAAATAAAGATAGTGTACTTCTATATTCTATACAGTACTGTACAGTTAAGTACACAAAAGCACAACCACACATGTGACAATGTATGCAGACACGTGAACTAACTTATGTGACTAGACATGCGAACATACATTCACATCTTTCAAAGTTCAAAACTTGAAGGTCATATGTAGGGGACTAACTGCACAGTAAATTCTATTCATTGGGATTGAATTCTAACTGATAGAAATATTGGTACTAGTGGCCGGATAGTGGGAAATCGTCTTCAGGAAAATGTAAGATTCTTGGGATTGGCCACCTACATTAATGTGAAAAGTAATGAGGCTTTAGTTCATAGTTTTGTAAGGAAGCAGCAAGCTGTGACAACTTTTGTGAAACAGTAATTATCAACTGAGATTACTTGTAATCAATGTTCACTGAGGGTGAAACTCCAACAGATCATGGAGCTACCATCAAAGGGCCTCATGAGAAAATGAGGAATTCAAGCATTTGAGGATGAGTGCCTGCTTTTGAAGACACACTTCCCAGGTGGTGCTAGTGGTTAAAAACACAAGCAAACCAACCCTAGTTGCCAACACAGGAGATGTAAGAGACGCCAGTTCAATCCCTGTGTTGGAAAGATCTTCTGGAGGAGGGCATGGCAATCCGCTCCAGTATTCTTGCCTGGAGAATCCCGTGGACAGAGGAGCCTGGCAGGATATAGTCCATTGGTTCGCAGAGTTGAACATTACTGAAGCGACTTAGCACACACACAGGCACTCCTCTAACAGCTGTTGAAACCCTACATGGATACGTGGAAGGCATGGCCAGAAATATATATATATATACAAACAAGAGAATGACAAAATCAAAATAGTAAGTTCTGTTCTCAAAACATGGACTAAAACCCTTTATATAACCATTCTGGAAAAAAGTCAAGAGAGTTAATTCCACTAAGAGCTGATTTTGCAGCCAGGGACGAGCCCCCATATGAATGTTAGGGCATTCATGAGAAAAGAGTGATATTTTAACAATGGAATTGGGATCACAGTGGCATATTCGGAAGACTCTGAGCAACCTAAAGTTGGAATTCCCTCTTACACATCTTCCACTGAGGTATATTTGCTTAGAAAAATGTCCTTCCTTTGTCTGAGGTAGCTATTTTCCCTTGCTTGAAGACCATGTTATTTCTTTGCCCAAGGTCGTTTCCTTGAAGAGAAAGTAGCTTGTGGACTAAGTTCTTTCTTATTCAACATCTCATAATATTCACAGATCTATAATTAGAAGTATACCCCATCATATCCTGGGAAACAAAAATGAAAAACTCAATCTCTGAGAAGGCTCATGTGTGTACACACACACACACACATACACACACACACACACAGAAGCAGAAGTTGTTAGTTTACATTGAAAAAACCTCACACACACAAGGAGTTTGCTAGTTTATGTTATCCAAACCCTAGGTACATCGTTTCTCCTTCAGAATGGAGTTTGGGGACTCTTGAATGAAAAAGGTGAAACAATAATATTATAAAGAATAAAATTGTCAAGGAGGGTTTTTTTGTTTTTGTTTTTTTTTTCAAAAGCTCTAGAGTCCACATGCTATTTTGGGTGACTAGGTATATTTTTATTTAACAGTTTCTTGGTTTAGTTAATGACTATCTGGCCAACTGGAAAGTAAGTTGTGTTACAAACTTACTTTTAGTTTACTTTAAAGGAAGTTACTTAAAGTCTTTCAGAGAAAGGAATTCTAGGATACAATATTGTATGTCTCACCTCTGAACTATGTTCCCAAAGAAAGTCCTGAACATTTTTCCTTCACCAACCATTTATGGAGGAAAATGCCATAGACTCTGTAAGTTCTCTGCTAAATTATTTCCCATCATTAAGAGTGCTGGTGGGAAATGTTATCATTGAAATGAGCACCATGGCTTCAGTGAAAATGCACTGTTTCCAGGCCAAGGGAAATCAGGTTGTTACAGCTCAATGGGAGATTGGGTATATTCACCATGATACACAGCCATGCTGCTGTTTTCATTAGAATGACCTCACTTACAGAGATCTGTGGCTGTGATTCATTTCTCATGACATTGCTTGGAATCAAATTAATGAGTAACCATTTTATTTAGAAATGTATTTGTATGAGAAGAAAAAAAAATATCCTAAAGCTGATAAACACAGTCCTGACTTGAGCTACTAAAATACAGAGTGGAAAGTACTGGTCTCTCTTTATATACCAGGATTAGACCCACAGCCTCTTGAATGAAAGCTCTATATGCAAAAGTTAGAACTGGACATGGGACAACAGACTGGTTCCAAATAGGGAAAGGAGTACGTCAAGGCTGTATATTGTCACCCTGCTTATTTAACTTCTATGCAGAGTACATCATGAGAAACCCTGGACTGGAAGAAACACAAGCTGGAATCAAGATTGCTGGGAGAAATATCAATAACTTCACATATGCAGATGACACCACCCTTATGGCAGAAAGTAAAGAGGAACACCCATGGTGGATTCATGCCATTGTATGGCAAAACCAATACAGTATTGTAAAGTAAAATAAAGTAAAAATAAAAATTAAAAAAAAAAAAGAAAATGAAAGAGGAGAGTGAAAAAGTTGGCTTAAAGCTCAACATTCAGAAAACGAAGATCATGGCATCCGGTCCCATCACTTCATGGCAAATAGATGGGGAAACAGTGGAAACAGTGTCAGACTTTATTTTGGGGGGCTCCAAAATCACTGTAGATGGTGACTGCAGCCATGAAATTAAAAGACGCTTAGTCCTTGGAAGAAAAGTTATGACCAAACTAGATAGCATATTCAAAAGCAGAGACATTACTTTGCCGACTAAGGTCCATCTAGTCAAGGCTATGGTTTTCCCAGTGGTCATGTATGGATGTGAGAGTTGGACTGTGAAGAAGGCAGAACACCTAAAAATTGATGCTTTTGAACTGTGGTGTTGGAGAAGACTCTTGAGAGTCCCTTGGATTTCAAGGAGATCCAGCCAGTCCATTCTAAAAGAGATCAGCCCTGGGATTTCTTTGGAAGGACTGATGCTAAAGCTGAAACTCTAGTACTTTGGCCACCTCATGCGAAGAGTTGACTCATTGGAAAAGGCTCTGATGCTGGGAGGGATTGGGGGCAGGAGGAGAAGGGGACAACAGAGGATGAGATGGCTGGATGGCATCACTGACTCGATGGATGTGAATCTGAGTGAACTCTGGGAGTTGGTGATAGACAGGGAGGCCTGGCGTGCTGCGATTCATGGAGTCACAAAGAGTTGGACACGACTGAGCAACTGAACTGAACTGATGTACCTTGGGGTCCAGAAATAATACCACAATGCACACTTTGAATTTCTTTTCTTCCCCTCTGAGATAATTACTTATTTAATTAGGTAGCTACAATGGCAAAAAGAATACATCTAAAACTTTTGAGCTAGACACTGGACACTAATTCTGAGCTAATGCTATTTTTTAAGGATGAAAAACACATTATAAACAGAGTTAAGGTAAGTTAATTGTTTTTCTTTTAAAGTTCTAAAATAGGCATAGTAGACACCAAGCCCATGTTATGATTATTCCCCTTACATTTGTAAATGTATACAGAACAATGGCAGGATTTTTTTTAGTGACCACCTGACCTATTAAATAAAACTGACTATGATAGGAGACAGACATCCTGGAATGTGAAGTCAAGTGGGCCTTAGGGAGTATCACTACAAACAAAGCTAGTGAAGGTGATGGAATTCCAGTTGAGCTATTTCAAATCCTAAAAGACGATGCTGTGAAAGTGATGCATTCAATATGCCAGCAAATTTGGGAAACTCAGCAGTGGTCCCATGACTGGAAAAGGTCAGTTTTCATTCCAATCCCAAAGAAAGGCAATGCCAAAGAATGCTCAAACTACCACACAATTGCACTCATCTCACATGCTAGTAAAGTAATGCTCAAAACTCTCCAAGCAAAGCTTCAACAGTACATGAACCATGAACTTGCAGATGTTCAAGCTAGATTTAGAAAAGACAGAGGAATCATAGATCAAATTGCCAACATTCATTAGAGCATAGAAAAATCAAAACAGTTCCAAAAAAGCATCTACTTCTGCCTTATTGACTATGCCAAAGCTTTTGACTGTGTGGATCACAACAAACAGTGGAAAATTCTGAAAGAGATGGGAATACCAGACCACCTGACCTGCCTCCTGAGAATCTGTATGCAGGTCAAGAAACAACCGTTAGAACTCGACATGGAACAACAGACAGGTTCCAAACTGGGAAAGGAGTACGTCAGGGCTGCATATTGTCACCCTGCTTATTTAACTTACATGCAGAGTACATTATGTGAAATGCCAGGCTGGATGAATCACAAGCTGGAATCAAGATTGCTGGGAGAAATATTGATAACCTCAGATACGCAGATGACATCACCTTTATGGCAGAATGCAAAGAGCTAAAGAGCCTCTTGATGAAAGCGAAAGAGGAGAGTGAAAAAGCTGGCTTAAAACTCAACATTCAGAAAACGAAGATCATGGCATCTGGTCCCAACACTTCATGGCAAATAGATGGGACAACAATAGAAACAATGACAGACTTCATTTTGGGGGGCTCCAAAATCACTGCAGATGGTGACTGCAGCCATGAAATTAAAAGACACTTGCTCCTTGGAAAAAAAGCAATGACAAACTTAGACAACGTATTAAAAAGCAGAGACACTACTTTGCCAACAAAGGTCCATCTAGTCAAAGCTATGGTTTTTCCAGTAGTCATGTATGGATGTGAGAGTTGGACTATAAAGAAAGGTGAGCACCAAAGTATCGATGCTTTTGAACTGTGGTGATGGAGAAGACTCTTGAGAGTCCCTTGGACTTCAAAGAGATCCAACCAGTCCATCCTAAAGGAAATCAGTCCTGAATATTTATTGGAAGGACTGATGCTGAAGCTGAAACTCTAATACTTTGGTCACTTGATGCAAAGAACTGACTCATTGGAAAAGACTCTGATGCTGGGAAAGATTGAAGGCAGGAGGAGAAGGGGACGACACAGGATGAGATAGTTGGATGGCATCACCAACTCAATGGACATGAGTTTGAGCAAACTCTGGGAGTTCGTGAAGGACAGGGAAGCCTGTCGTGTTGCAGTCCATGGGGTCGAAAAGAGTTGGACACAACTGAGTGACTGAACTGGATGGTAAGAGAAAATCAAGAGGAAGCTCTTGAAACTCTCCCTTCATGCAGCAATTACACTGGGACAGATAACTGAAAAGATTTAATAGACTCCTGCACAGCTTACTCAGAAAGAGTTCCTATAGGCAGATGACAAAGAGAAGCAGAGACAACATATATAAGGCAGCTTCAGATTGGTCCTGAACACCCAGGGACAACTTCTCTCATCCTCTCCCAGTTGTACAGGATGCACTTTGCCTCCAGAATGAAAATGTACCAAGGGATCTTTTATTTATTATTTTTTAGAATTAAAACAATAAATAACTTCTTTTTTCTAATTTTTTACCTTTATTAAGGAATAACTGAAAAAATAAAAATTTTAAGTAATAATAATAAGAATATTTAAAGTATATAATGTGATGATTTGATGTACCTGTACGTTGTGAAATGGTTATCAAGATCATGAACATTTTTCATCACCTTACGTAGTTAACTCTTTGTGTGTGTGGTAAGATCACTTAAGACCTATTCTCAGCACATCTCAAGCATACTTTACTGTATTAGTAGTAACTCTGATCACCATGCTATACATGAGTTCCTCAGAATTTAGTCATCTTATAACTGAAAGCTTGTATCCTTTGACCTACACCTCCCCGTTTCCTCCTGCCCGCAGCCCCTGGCAACTGCCATTCCATTCTCTGCTTCAATGTAATAGGCCATTTTTTTTAGATTCTACATAAGAGTGACACCATACAGTATTTGTCCATCCCTGTTTGGCTTATTTCAGTTGGCATAATGTGCTACAAATTTATCTATATTATTGCAAATGGCCAGATTTTCTTCTTTTTTATGGCTGAGTAATATTTCATTATAGAATATGAAACATTATATATATTATTATATATGCTATATATCACATTTTCTTTATTTATTCACCCATTGAAGGCCCTTAGATTGTTTACTTATCTTGGCAATTATAAAAAATGCTACCTTGAAAGTGGGAGGGCAGATATCCCTCCAAGATACTGATTTCTTATCTTTTTTGAATTTATACCCAAAATTAGGATTGCTACATCATATGTGAATTCTATTTTTAAGTTTTTGAGGAAGTTCCTTATTTTTTTCTGTAATGACTACCAATTCACATTCTCATCAACAGTGTGCAGGGGTTCCCTTTTCACTAAGGGGTCTTTTATATTCTACCAGTCTTATAGGCAAAATAGGCCATGTAACCAGGTAAACCAGGTGCAGATTAACAGTCTATATATTTTTCATAAATAATGTAGACAAACTAGTCCATAGTGCCTTCAAGGGAGTTTCGGATTTTACACAGCACCTTATATATCACCAGCCAGTACATTTCATTCCTATCTTGGTCGACACTGGAAAGTACCATGGGTGCAGGTGTCCCTAAAGATAAATCAAAAGCTACTATGGATCAGTTTCAAACTAACCCTACACTTTCCTACCAAAATAGTGAGTTAAAAGTAGTGTTGCATCATGATGGAATTTCAGACTTGAAAAATATAAGAATGATAATTCCTTGTGTGCATGCTCCGTCGCTTCAGTTGTGTCCAGCTCTTCGCGACCGTATGAACTGCAGCCTGCCAGGCTCCTCTATCCATGGGATACACCAGACAAGAATACTGGAGCGGGTTGCCATGTCCTCCTCCAGGGGATCTTCCCAACCCAGGGATCAAACCCGAGCCTCTTGCATCTCTTGCATTGCAGGTGGATTCTTTACCACTGAGCCACCAGGGAAGCCCCAATTCCTTTTCCATTTAATTCTCAGGATTATCTGACCAAAATAGATTTGTATTCTGAAGAATAAAAGGTTAATCAGATGGTAGCTCTCATAATGCTGCTGTTTCTAATAGAGCCTTCTTGCTGGGACAAACGCAGCATAAACTCCTCTACTCCCTATATTTTGATTAATTGGAAAAAAAAAAAAAAAAAAACCCAAACAAACAGAAACAATTTGCCGTGACCTAGCAGGGACAGCAGTATGCTTTTATTTTCAATTCCGTAATCTGTCAACTCTGGCTCCTTGCTGCAACTTAGTACACAGGTGCCTTAATTAGCTCACCATCTTACCGAATACCAGCCTAGATCACTGCACTGGGAGGTTCTCTAATAGAGTCGGAGAACAAAAATTAGCATGCACCCTCCATGCCTTGGTGCTATACATGCATGCCAAAAGGAAGCATAAATATCTTGTGAAAATACAGGAGTCTTTCACCTCCGTGAAGTTTGGTGGGGGGTGGTTTAGGTGGATGGATACTCTAATCCAAAGTAAAGTATGGTTCATTGAAATTTGCACATCAAACCCAAATGCTTATTTACATATCTTTGGATTTTGGAGCCTGATATGTTATGAATTATGCCTCTCATCATGTTGGAAGCTGTAACCTGCCCTGACATAATAACTATAATTTTTATTTTTTAGCCCCAGGTTCTGCCCTGATACTGGCCCTTCCCATGTCTCTTTCACAGTTTCACAATGACTTTTAGACTTCTGATATCACTCCAATAATTTAATTTTTCTAAAGTTAGCCAGAGTTGATTTTATTACTTACAAGTAAAGTTAATTTACACAGTAGTTAAGAAAGTATTACAAATGAGATAAAATGTTATTGTGAAATAGTATTTATGAATTACAGACAATATTGATAATTCACACTAAACACATGAGAACATTGTGTTTTCTAAAGTAATAGCTGAGACTTTTAAAATTATATTAAGAAATTGCATTAAGGAGCATATGTTATTACATTTATTTTTCTATTATTATGTAGAGATTTGATAAAATTTGTTTAAAAATTTGAGGCCAAAATATCCTACTTATATAGTCAAATGATGTGGTTTTGATCTGGCTGAAAATATTAGAAAGTGCTTTTGGTGTTTAAATATTTTCTATTTGTGCAATAAATCAGGTGGAGAACCCTAGTCAATATGTATTGATCGTACATAAACAGGGCACTGCACTAAATATTCTAAGGTAAAAACAAAAAGCCGTTTGCTTATCAACACTTGCAAGTAATCATTTTTACACTGAATTTAGAATTGAATGCCTTTTGATAAAAGATTTTACCAATATATATGCATGTGTGTGCATAGTTCGGAGAAGGCAATGACACCCCACTCCAGTACTCTTGCCTGGAAAATCCCATGGATGGAGGAGCCTGGTAGGCTGCAGTCCATGAGGTCACTGAGGGTCAGACACGACTGAGCAACTTCACTTTCACTTTTCACTTTCATGCATTAGAGAAGAAAATGGCAACCCACTCCAGTGTTCTTGCCTGGAGAATCCCAGGGACGGGGGAGCCTGGTAGGCTGCTGTCTATGGGGTCACACAGAGTCGGACACGACTGAAGCGACTTAGCAGCAGCAGCAGTGTGCATAGTTGCTAAGTGATTGCCAACTTTTTGCAACCCTTTGGACTGTAGCCTGCCATGCTCCTCGTCCAGGGGATTTTTCTGGCATGAATATTGGAGTGGGTTGCTATTTCCTCCTCCAGAGGATCTTCCTGACCCAGGGACTAAACTCACTCTCCTGTGTCATCTGCATTTCATGCAGATACTTTACCAGCTAAGCCACAAGGTATAAGAGTCCCTCAGTCATGTCCGACTCTGCAACCACATAAACTGTAGCCTGCCAGGTTTCTCTCTCATGGGATTCTCCAAGCAAGAATACTGGAGAGAATTGCCATTCCCTTCTCCAGGGGATCTATCTTCCTGACCCAGGGATTGAACACAGGGCCTCCTGCATTGCAGGCAGTTTCTTTACTGTCTGAGCCACATTCACCCTTGAATTGTTTTGCAGTTAAAAGAACCTAGACAAATACCTTTTAAGATTTAATTGAATAGAATCAGCAAAAAGTTTTTGAATTATGCATTCTCAAATGGCCCCTTTGTTAGTCAAGATTTTGTAAAATGAAAAGGGATTGGAGAAGAAGAAGGAGCAGACTGAAGGCTTAACAAGCAGGCATACCAAGGTTAGGAAAAAGCACATATGAAAGCCAAGGGTCTGGAAAAAGATTTCCTTAACACCATCAACATTTAAGAAGCCTGATGGTCAGGACTTAACTTGAAAACCTAAACTACCTTTTTTAACATCTAATGTATATTTCCTTGGTTTAAATATAGTTTGAGCTGTTTTTTTTTTTTCTTAATGTGTACAAACCACATTGTTTTAAAATATGAAGTATACGAAAAACAACTTCCTTAAATCATGTCTTATAAATATCAGTATTAAAACTCATTTCTTTCAGCATTTTTATACTTTTGGTTCTGATTGGTACAATTCTATTTTCTCAGACTCCTAAATCTGCTAACTAAACCAGTATCATTTGAACTTGAACATACATATATGCTTCATTGTTAATTTTACTCATTATTTTGTGCCTCACACACTGAGTCAAGGTACAGCAGCAATGTTTTCTACAAGTGAAGACAAATTTCTACAAAATAATCTGCTTCAATGTTGTCAAATCTCTTGAAAACTTAGTTTTGTGTGTCTATAATAAGAAACATGGATGTGTGCTAAGTCATTCAGTTGTGTTGAACTCTTTGCAACCCTGTGGACTGCAACCTGCCAGGCTCCACTGTCCATTAGATTTTCCAGGCAAGAATACTGGAGTGGGCTGCCATGCCCTCCTCCAGAGATCTTCCTGACCCAGGGATTGAACCCACCTCTTATGTCTCCTGCATTGGCAGGCAGGTTCTTTACCACTAGTGCCACCTGAGAAGTCCAATAAGAAACATATTCATGTCTATACTTTCATCCAGCTACTTACATTTACACAAATATCATTCTAAGATATTAAGAGGCATATCAGTATTTTTCTAATGCAATTCAGAAATGAAATTTCCCATTCTCCAAAGACAGAGATCTAACTGTTTATATGCAAGGGGAATTGTAAGTTCATGAACAAAAATATAGACTATAATGACATTTTACAAAGACTGTTATAAACAAGATGACAAATACCACATTTGGTAAAATTCTACTAACACTTCCAGTTCAGTCTCAGAGGGAAGCAACATATTAAATAAAAGTATAAATAAAACTGAATTAGATATAGCAGAAAAAGATATATATATAAAGTAACGGTCCTAAACACTAAATTTGAAAGTCTAAATTTACAAATCCATCTATCCATCCATCCATCATTTCAACAAACTGGGTGGTCTGCTAGGGTAGGAATATAAAGGTAAGTCATGTCCTCAGTGAACTCACAGAGGTACAACAGAGACAACTATTCCTTTGCTTTCAAGCTCCATGTCCCATCTTCACCAGAAAAAGAGAGAACTGGATGAGGTCCTGTCTCCTGCCATTACATTCGGCTCCCTCTTCTGTTCTCAATCCTCTTTGCTCCTAACTTGCTTCTTATATAAGATGATACACTTAACATTGAGATAGGACTTTCTTCTCTGGTATTGACCTCAGGCCTCCCAAGTATTTCCACCCCAACCCCATTGATTACTGGCCTCCAACCAGCTGATGTAATCAGTTAACCCAATGGAACCTGGTACAGCACAGACCACTGTGGCTGGTGCTCCACGCTGGACCATCCAATCCCGTGGACGTCCACAGTGCATGCGGCAAGTGCTGCAAAGATGATGTCACATTTGGTGCACCCAGGAGGGACCACACATCTGGACAGGACTGAGTGGAGGTTCGGCAGTCACAAAAGTGTTCGCAGAGAGGATGGTGCTTGAGATGCGACTTTTAGTCTCGAGAAAAAGAGTAGAGGTGTGTCAGGTATACCAAAGGGACTCGAAGAGCAGATGGCTTTGGCTCTTTGGATATATGATCAGTTTTAGAATAGAGAGGCAGAAAGCTGTGGAAGAAGAGCTTATCCTGTGAAAAAATACAGTGATAAAATATTCTGAGTTCCAACAAAAGCAAGGAAAACCTGAACACACAACAACATATTTATTGATCTAGGATAGTCAGCATTATAGTTGAAATAGATGTCAATTTTATAGAATTTGTTGTAGCTATGGCATGGGAAAAGTATCACCTTCAAGAAGACTGAAATAATATTTGAAAATAAAATTTATCAGCCCTTTATGGGTGAAATTGGTTATTTACAGAATAGTCTACATATAACTTTGGTCTAGCTGACTCCAAAGCTTTTCCCCTAAGTCATGATTTTAATTAACTCTTTTCCACGCTTATCAAGAATCTCATAAGTAGAATTTCTTTCTCTATGTAGAGATTCCTAAATGGATGAAAAGTGTGTTCTGGCTAAATAACTCACATGAATATTTATGTTCTCCCGGAAATTATATTCTCACTGTAAATTAAGACAGTGGCATTTGGTTTGTGTGTTAACACGTGTGACTTTAGTTATGTGGGATTAAAGCCTTTACTAAGATTGATCACCACTGGGTATGCTTCAAAGTCACATTTCTGGATCTTCAAAACTGAGGAGTAGGTCTTTGACAAGGGGTGTGTGTGTTAATCAGTCAGTCATGCCTAACCCTTTGCTATCCCACAGACTGTAGCCCACTAGGCTCCTCTGTCCATGGAATTCTCCAGGCAAGAATACTGGAGTGGGTTGCCATTCCCTTCTCCAGGGGAATCTTCCTGACCCAGGAATTGAACCCACATATCCTGTGTCTCCCGCATTGCAGACAGATTCTTTACAGTCTGAGCCATCAAGGAAGCCCTTAACTAGGGTAATCTATCCAAAAAGAGCCATCTGTACAGGCCAATTTAGTGGCCGCTGAGATTTCTGTTCATACCTCTATATAACTCTCTTTACTACTATAATAATAATGAGTCCATGTGATTTATTTAAAAAATTTGAGTACTGTAAAGGATGATAAGAGAAAATAGAAAGAGGAAATAGAAAATCAATTAAACTTAATTGATAACATAACCAGGAAGATAGAATTTTGGATAATACAAATTAAAGTGCTAAAAAAAAATAACTTCCCCAGTGGTTCTGTGAACAACTTTAACAGTACCATCTTAATACTTTTCTTAGATAGTAAGATAATTAAGGATACACTGCAGTGATCATGAGATTGTATCTCGTAGGCTGCTCACTACAGGGTGTATAATTAATCACGTGTCCCAGTTACTGTGTTTTGAAATTTGCTTCCTCACCTTTCATGAGTCACTCACAGCTTCATATGTACTAAGGCAAACCCATTCCTGAGAGACACTGAACTCCCTTGAAAGCCAGCTTTGGCTAAAGGAGTCCCCTCTGGTTTTCTAGCAGTCTCAAACTATGGCTGCCTGACCTCTCCTTCTCTCCTTGGGGTCAGAATTGCATCACAGTCTGATAGTTCTCCTAGCCTTCTTCAGTTCCTTCCCTATTTTTGCTCGAGCAGGAACATCTTCAAATAAGATCCTTGCATATTACGCCATTTTTGCACCAGCTTTTGAAGGATCCTGACCAATATGTTTAAAAACTTTACTAAATTCTCTTCAACATTTTATGTCTTGATATTTGAAGTTAGAATGGGAATTGGGCTAATGCTCCCCATGGGTGTTAAATGGCTTTTACTCGTGTCCACTTTACCTAGATGGAGAAAGTGTCTGAGAAAGAAGTCCACACTGATATATGGGCATTTTCTAGTTGCTTTTCTGAATGATCAGAGACATGGAAGAAGCAAGGGGTCTGGGGAGAATTACCTGGACTACTTAGAATGGACCCAGAATAGACAGAAGAGGATCTTAATAACAAGGCAGATATACTTTACTGCTCAGTAGAGGTAAACTTATTCCAGTGTTTACTAAACAACTTATGAACAATGTAATCATATTCATAGGAATGGAGGTTGCCCATGGATAAGCACAGTAGCAAGATTTGCTCTCCCCATGGGTGGCTGGATCTTTCCTACTGCTAAGAGGCTATGTGGCAACCCCCTGTTCAGGATCCCTTACCATGGAAGGGCCAATCTACTACCTGGTAGCAATTTTGTCATATCATATCCCCTTCATCAAAGAGGAGGCAGTATTTTGTCTTAATTAGAATAGATGCATATCCTGTATAGGTTTCCCTTCCTTATTGGTTATGTTTCTAAAAGCAGCATCACCTACGCGTCATAAATGCCTTGTTTATGGTCACAGTACCAATGGCTTCTGGGGAATAAGTCAGGGGACTTGATACTCACGGATAAGCTGCTTTTACACATAACCTGTAATCCACAAAGACTTGCGCTTATAAAAGGAAACAAACGAAGGCTTGAACAGCTGGCATATACTAATTTATAAGTTTGGTGTGCTGCGCTATAGGATACACTACGTACACCAAACCAAGAATTAACAGATGGTGTTTTCCCCCCAGAGCCAGTATACCTGAATCCAACAACAACCAAGAGATAGAAGAGGGAATGGTTCTGCTTGATTTTATACCTAGTGTCCCATTTGTAAAAATTTAGAATTCCAAGATGTGTTGAGTTAGAGTTCTTAGTACCACAGAGAGAAATGATTCACCAAGAGACACATTTTGTTTCCATTCCAAACCACCTCTCTTCTTGAAAAATGTTCGGATTGAAAGATGAGATGGAGAAGGCAGTGCTGTTGAAGATCAAATAAACTACCACTGTAAGCTTCCTCTGTAGATAAGTCATTATATACGTAAATTTCAGAAGAGCACATCAGTGTCATATTTCATTGCTGCAATGACACATTGAAAGAAGGGTAAAATATTTTCCATAAATTTGACACCCAATTTACATATTTCAGTGTTTTCATTTTTCTCTTCATCACCTTCTGTTCCAGAGATAGAAAGCTGAAAGTTGTGATAGAAAATTTCAGATGTTTTCCAATAGCTTATTCTTCGAAAACACTGATGAAATTCATAGTGAAAAATGTTTTTCAGTTTTTCCCTGTCAGCACCACTGAAACGATCAAAGTGGATAATTATTTAATAAAATAAAGAACAACATATATAGTCAGTTCATAGGAAGCTACAGGGACCAAGGACGTTGTATCAAGAGCATGTGAGAACTGTGAGAACAGGGTGTCAAGTGAAACTGGGAGCTGTGAAAATCAACTCTCCTGGACAGACGAAGCCTCTGTAAAAGTAGCCTGTTATGTAAGATGGCTTATAAACACGTTGCCTCTGAGACTGAGGGCTTATGGTTGTCAAAACTTAGTAGCATTTTTAGAAAATCGTGCTTGTAATTGATTCCACTGAGATATAATTTTCCTAGCCAGAGTTAGTAACTCAGTTGTGTCCAACTCTTTAGGACCCCATGGAATGTAGCCCACCAGGCTCCTCTGACCAAGAATACTGGAGTGGCTTGCCATTTCCTTCTCAATGGGTTCTTCCTGACCCAGGGATCGAACACAGGTCTCTTGCATTGCAGGAAAACTCTTTACCAACTGAGCCACCAGGGAAGTTGCCTAGAAGAGATAATGTGACTGATAAAAGTGGAAGGCAGTGGGTGAGGAAGAATTTTCACATTTCCAGGGAAACGGGTTGACTCCACTGGCAAATACCAATCATCTGGCCAGAGATCGCCCTGGAGTAATACAGTACTAAAGGGGGCCAAAGTCTGGCAGGCATATCTTGTAAGGACATCTGACACCTTTCTCACTTCTGACTCTCAAGCTGCTTTCTAGTGTGAAATGGAAAGTTACCTCTCAAGTAAGTAGACAGGATTTGTTGCCCAGTTAAATACAGATTTGAATATTAATTGGCAAGGTGGTGCATAAACTAGCTTTTAAAATGTTTGATTGACTGTGTGGATCACAATAAACTGTGGAAAATTCTGAAAGAGATGGGAATACCAGACCACCTGACCTGCCTCTTGAGAAATCTGTATGCAGGTCAGGAAGCAACAGTTAGAACTGGACATGGAACAACAGACTGGTTCCAAATAGGAAAAGGAGTACACCAAGGCTGTATATTGTCACCCTGCTTATTTAACTTATATGCAGAGTACATCATGAGAAACGCTGGACTGGAAGAAACACAAGCTGGAATCAAGATTGCTGGGAGAAATATCAATAACCTCAGATATGCAGATGACACCACCCTAATGGCAGAAAGTGAAGGGGCTCTAAAAAGCCTCTTGATGAAACTGAAAGAGGAGAGCTAAAAAGTTGGCTTAAATCTCAACATTCAGAAAACGAAGATCATGGCATCCGGTCCCATCACTTCATGGGAAATAGATGGGGAAACAGTGGAAACAGTGTCAGACTTTATTTTGGGGGGCTCCAAAATCACTGCAGATGGTGACTGCAGCTATGAAATTAAAAGACGCTTACTCCTTGGAAGAAAAGTTATGACCAACCTAGATAGTATATTCAAAAGCAGGGACATTACTTTGCCGACTAAGGTTCGTCTAGTCAAGGCTATGGTTTTTCCAGTGGTCATGTGTGGATGTGAGAGTTGGACTATAAAGAAAGCTGAGTACCGAAGAATTGATGCTTTTGAACTGTGGTGTTGGAGAAGACTCTTGAGAGTCCCTTGGACTGCAAGGAGATCCAACCAGTCCATTCTGAAGGAGATCAGCCCTGGGATTTCTTTGGAAGGAATGATGCTAAAGCTGAAACTCCAGTACTTTGGCCACCTCATGTGAAGAATTGACTCACTGGAAAAGACTCTGATGTTGGGAGGGATTGGGGGCAGGAGGAGAAGGGGACAACCGAGAATGAGATGGCTGGATGGCATCATGGACTCGATGGATGTGAGTCTGAGTGAACTCCGGGAGTTGGTGATGGGCAGGGAGGCCTGGCGTGCTGCGATTCATGGGGTCGCAAAGAGTCGGGCATGACTGAGCAACTGAACTGAACTAAATGTAAAACAGCTTCTGCTTCCAAATTATTTCTTGGTGAACTGGTAAATATTCTTCCTTTTGGACTCTGTAGGGCAGTAAACTAGACACTGAGCTGATGTTTTTCAAGACCACCAAAGACTATCTTCCTGTGAAACTCTACAGAGCAGCCTACCCCAATATGTCTGTTGTGCTAGTATTACAGCCATTCAATTTTTCTATTCTTCCAACTTGGAAAGGCATAAGAGTTATGTAAATTAAGATGAAATTCTGTGATTAGAGTGTGCAAAATTTACGACACACTACCATATGTACATGAAGAGACTAGCCTTCATATAAACATGTATAATATATTTAGGAATAATATTATCACTGCAGAGATAAAAGTTTTATAAATCCTATCTTTTGTCTTCATAATCCTTTTAAATAGAGGGGCTTCCCTGTTATCCTAGATCTTTGGACTCAGCAACTCGAAATATGGTTTCTTTACTGAAATGGAGAAACGTGAGAGAGGGAAAGTGGGGTGTCTCAGAACAGAAGGAGGGCAAATCCAGGGTGCTATATCGACATGTTAAATTTGAGATGTCAGTGAGATGTGCAGAGGTGAGTGGTCAAGGAAGCTGCTGAATAAACAGGACTGGAACTCAGAATGAGTGATATATATTTGGAAGTAATTAAAACACTGACAGTAGCTAAGCCAGAAAAGGGATGAAAACCATCAAAGGAGGAAGTGTTAACCTGATATGTAATAAGGAACAAAGGTAAATAAATATATAAACTTGCTTCTGACACTGAATAGAGAACCTTGCTTTGTAAACATCATTGTTTTTTAAATTTTTCAAAGCTATTGTTTATTCTGTACAGGTTTCCACTCTACATCAAACATGCTTGTACACACACCTCACATTATTTACTTACACACCTTTTCTTGCTTACACAGTAAACAAGTCTACACCAGCCCTTTGGCTCAGGTTCACAAGTTTCCCCTGGAGAAGTATGTCAGGCCAGTTAAACTCAGGGTGTCTTTTTTCTGATGCCTCCTGCAAGCACTGGAAAGTTCTGGGCTCCAAGGGGTGCAAGTGGAGCCCAGCTGTGTGCATGTGCAAAGAGCTCCATGCACAGAGCTCCCTGCCCTTGTGCTTTTTTTCTGGGTCAGCACAGAGTTTTGCTCAACTACTTAGGGCAAAATGAAGCCCATGGGAAATCATACAACTGAGGCAAGATGTCCCCGAACACCCAGACTCCAGCTCCCAGGCTGAACTAAGGATCAATGCCAAGAGGAGCTGGGGGATGATGGAGCATGGATATCCCTGAAGAACTTAATCCGAATGACATATGTCAGGTGGTTCTGAGAAAGATGGGTGAAGGGCAAGCAGGTCGGGGAGAAAGAGCATGTTAAGCAGGAATAAATTAAAAGTGAAAGAAGCTCTAGGGTTCAAGCTATCCGTTCAACAGTTGGAGAGTTGACCAGAGGTAGGTTAGAGGAAGTGGGCAGGTGGGAAAAAATTGATACATTATCAGAAGATATACTATCAGTAGGCTATTATCACTATGTTCAACAACATTCATAGAATAATTATTTCATGTGCACTTAGCATTTGCTTAGAATGTGAAAAATGGGAGTGATGTGTAAAGTGAAACCAAGGTTTGCTGGTCCCCCTGCAGTCGTCTTGGTGGCCAGCTCCTCCCTGGCCAGGCCTTCCAGTCACCCCCTCCCCTCCACCCCTGTTTATACTTGAGCTATTGATTCAAACTTGGTGAGCCATCTCTATTAGTCTACCTTCACTCTTTCCTGGTTTTATGTGACCTCTTTGCTTCTAGGCTTTCAACCATTAGTCACACTTGTTAAATTGCCATTTTAACGTAGTAGTAAGAAATGATTACCTCCAAAATAAAATTACTTAATGGAATACATTTGAACCATACCCACTCTCACTCTTTAGTTGTCGTGATGCTAACACATGATAACCATGGATTGTGGTTCAAGAGTCAAACAAATTGATAAAAATAAACCAAGGGTCTACATAGATGTGATTTGGATAAAGGAAACAGATAATCCCACACTGAGTTTTTACTGTAGGATTTCTGACTTCTCAAGAATAACTCTTATCTTTCTTTCATGAGCACGAAAAAAACCTTGCGCTCAGCAGTGCCCCAGGCAAGTGAGTTTGAAGGTCTTCTTCAAGATTGAATGAAAGATAACAATAAAAATCTAGGTCAAGATACTATTTATTCTACAGAGAATTGTTTAAGCTAATGCTTTAAATTTAAGTGAGAACATATTTTAATATATGATTCATACCATGCCTATCAGATATTCTCAATGACTGCACACATTGTAATCACATTAGGACTATTTTACTTTGAGGAATTTTCTAACATCAAGTTGTACAGTCATTAAATTATCATTACAAAGATATCAAACTTCCTTCATTGCATCTATTTCTCAAGACACAGGTATGCGGTATAGGTCTGAAACCTTTAGAAACTTCAATATACCTTTTCAGAGATAGAATGAAAAGAAAGGGTTTATGGTTATAAAAAAAAAAGGGAAATAAAATGAAAAAAAGGCAAAGAAAAAAAGGACCTAATCTGATGCATGACAAAGACAGTTTACCCTCAGAGAACCAGAAGGAAACTGCTTCTAGTTATCATTTTAATTTTAAATTTTAATCTAAAATTTATTTTTAAATTAACTTTTAAAATTTTATAATAATTATTTAAAAAGTAAGAACTAAAAAGTTTGTGAATTAGCAAAATATTACAAGGTGGAGGACAATTGGTGGGAATAAAAATATTAAATAAAAAATGAATCGATTTTTACAGAAGAAATTAAGCTATACTACATTTGACCTACATTTCAACACTCTAGTTCATAGCATACAACGAATGAATTTGGTGTTTAAGTATATTTAAATGAACTATATTATTTTTGAATTTCTTTTATCAATTCATTCATATAGTTGGCTATGAACTCTGGCTCCCTATGATGCATGAAAATACATTATACATGAATTAAGTTAGGATAAAGTCAAAGTGAATCCCAAAAGACTCAGATACAGACCAAAATTGTGTTCTCTGGCTAAAGACTCTACAGGACTATTTGGGAGAAAAAAACTTAAGTGTTAAAAAAGGTAGAAAGAGTATGTTGGAGTTATACTAGAATAAGAGGACTACTTAGAATAGATGTCTGCATTTTGTTAGAGTAGCAGTTAGCATTTACATAACTTGAAGCCTGGAGATGCTAAAGAGGTAGATTTGATAGCCAGGTCCCTGATGAGGGATTTAGTCACAGTAAAGTTCACTTGTCCAGCACTGAGCATGGAAGAGGAGGCCACTTCTAATCAGTGCTCCAGAGGAAGAAACGAGAGGCATGGCCACAGGAACTGGCTAGAGGTCTGTAGGGAGAACATGAAAAGGAATGAAGAATTAAAGAGAGCCACACCAGATTTCTGGTTCGTTTTATGACCCCAAGTTGCACCAAACATACATAATATGATGCCTTTCTCATAAAATGATGGGAAATAGTCACAGGAAGGTTCAGTTCAGTCTAGTCGCTCAGTCATGTCCAAATCTTTGAGACCCCATGAACCGCAGCAAGCCAGGCCTCCCTGCCCATCACCTCCCTGTCCATCGCAAGGAGGTTAGACAGATACAAAGACTCTAAGTTGCCAATAAATTCCATAGCTACCACTGGCTCCATAGAAGATTTCTAGGCACAAATGAAGTGAAGTCACTCAGTCATGTCCGACTCTTTGTGACCCCATGAATTGCAGCACACCAGGCCTCCCTGTCCATCACCAACTCCTGGAGTTCACTAAGACTCACGTCCATCGAGTCAGTGATGCCATCAAGCCATCTCATCCTCTGTCGTCCCCTTCTCCTCCTGCCCCTAATCCCTCCCAGCATCAGAGTCTTTTCCAATGAGTTAATTCTTCACATCAGGTGGCCAAAGTATTGGAGTTTCAGCTTTAGCATCAGTCCTTCCAAAGAACACCCAGGACTGATCTCCTTCAGAATGGACTGGTTGGATCTCCTTGCAGTCCAAGGGACTCTCAAGAGTCTTCTCCAACACCACAGTTCAAAAGTATCAATTCTTTGGTACTCAACTTTCTTTATAGTCCAACTCTCACATCCATACATGACTACTGGAAAAACCAAAGCTTTGACTGGATGGACTTTTGTTGGCAAAGTAATGTCTCTGCTTTGTAATATGCTGTCTAGGTTGGTCATAACTTTTTTTCCAATGAGCAAGTGTCTTTTAAATTCATGGCTGCAATCACCATCTGCAGTGATTTTGGAGCCCCCCAAAATAAAGTCTGACACTGTTTCCACTGTTTCCCCATCTATTTGCCATGAAGTGATGGGACCAGATGCCATGATCTTCGTTTTCTGAATGTTGAGTTTTAAGCCAACATTTTTACTCTCCTCTTTCACTTTCATCAAGAGGCTCTTTAGTTCTTCTTCACTTTCTGCCATAAGGGTGGTGTCTGCTGCATATCTGAGGTTATTGATATTTCTCCTAGCAATCTTGATTCCAGTTTGTGTTTCTTCCAGTCCAGTGTTTTTCATGATGTACTCTGCATATAAGTTAAATAAGCAGGGTGACAATATACAGCCTTGATGTACTCCTTTCCCAATTTGGAACCAGTGTGTTGTTCCATGTCCAGTTCTAACTCTTGATTCCTGACCTGCATACAAATTTCTCAAGAGGCAGGTCAGGTGGTCTGGTATTTCCATCTCTTTAAGAACTTTCCATAGTTTGTTGTGGTCCATATAGTTAAAGCCTTTGGCATAGTCAATAAAGCAGAAATAGATGTTTTTCTAGAACTCTCTTGCTTTTTTGATGATCCAGCGGATGTTGGCAATTTGATCTCTGGTTACTCTGCCTTTTCTAAAACCAGCTTGAACATCTGTAAGTTCACGGTTCACGTATTGCTGAAGCCTGGTTTGGAGAATTTTGAGCATTACTTCACTAGCATGTGAGATGAGTGCAATTGTTTGGTAGTTTGAACATTCTTTGGCATTGCCTTTCTTTGGAATTGGAATGAAAACTGACCTTTTCCAGTCCTGTGTCCAAATTTGCTGGCATATTGAGTGCAGCACTTTCACAGTATCATCTTTTAGGATTTGAAATAGCTCAACTGGATTCCATCACCTCCAGTAGCTTTCTTTGTAGGGATGCTTCCGAAGGCATCCTAAGGAGTGAGGTGGTCCATCCCCGTTCTGAGCATGTGCCCGTGTACAAGTGGGCCGTGTAATCAGTCAGCTCCTTCCGGAAAAGCGTCATTCCATCCACGCCAATATAGATAAATGCCAAAGGGCTAACGGCCTGGAGGGCATTTTCCTGGGGTGGCTAACTTACCCCTGCTGCCTTTCACAGACACACAGCTAACCCTCCTCTCCCCCACAGCGAGCCTCCATGGTCATTACTGAGTCTATTTTTCTTGACCCTCTTTTATCTTAGCCCCAACCTCCCAATTCCAGACAACCCCATCCCTTGGCTTTTAAAACCATTTCCTCCCATCTTTCCAAGCTACTGCCCAGTCCTGTGGCCCAGACTCTACCCAGAGTTTCAGCTATTTTCTACTGACTTGTTTCCCTGGTAGAAAGGACAAAGAGAAATTTTATAATTCTGAAAGCAATGGATAGATGGGCAGAGAAAAACAAAGAGACCCTTCAAAAGGGCTGTCCTGAAGGTGAAATACCCAACAAAATCAGCCGTATCTCCCAGCCAAGGTTACTCTTCTGGTGGCCCATCTCCTGTATCTGTGAGTATCTATCCCCTTCCTGGCTCTATTATGTGCAGAATCCAGGAAGAGTGGGCAGAACATAAGAACAGAAAACATGTGTGTGTGTGTGTGTATATATATATATATATATATATATATATATATATATATATATATTTCCCCTTAAACAATCCATTTCTGGTTGTTGCTGCATCAGTTGAAGTTTTCTTTGTAATCTGCAAAAGGAACACATTTGAGTCAGTTCTAATGAAGTGAATGAACCTAGAGCCTATTATACAGAGTAAGGTAAGGGAAAACAAAAATTGCATATTAACGCACATATATGGGGAGAAGGCAATGGCATCCCACTCCAGTATTCTTGCCTGGCAAATCCCATGGACAGAGGAGCCTGGTGAGCTGCAGTACACGGGGTCGCTAAGAGTCGGACACGACTGAGCGACTTCCCTTTCACTTTTCACTTTCATGCGTTGGAGAAGGAAATGGCAACCCACTCCAGTGTTCTTGCCTGGAGAATCCCAGGGATGGGGGAGCCTGGTGGGCTGCCATCTATGGGGTCACACAGAGTCAGACGCGACTGAAGCGACTTAGCAGCAGCAGCACATATATGGAGTCTGCAAAGATGGTACCGATGAACCCATCTGCAGGGCAGCAGTGGAGATGCAGACATAGAGAACAGACTTCTGGACACAGTGGGGGAAGGAGAGAGTGGGACAAATTGAGAGAGTAGAATGGAAACATATATATTACCATATGTAAAGCAAATAGCCAGTGGGAATTTGCTGTATGATGCAGGGAGCAGAAACCCAATGCTCTGTAACAACCTAGAAGTGGGGGATGGGGTGGGAGGCGGGAGGTTGGTTCAAGAGTGATGGGACATATGTATACCTATGGCTGATTCATGCTGATGTTTGGCAGAAACCAACAAAATTCTGTAAAGCAATTATCCTTCAGTTTTAAAATAAATCAATTAAAAATGTGTTTAAAGGCAAAAAAAAAAGGATCCAGTATTATCTTAAAAATACACTTTCTTCAAGTCCTATAGCTCAGATGGTAAAGAATTTACCTGCAATACAGGAGCTGCCTTCAATCCCTGGGTTGGGAAGATTCCCTGGAAAAGGAAATGGCAACACACTCCTGTGTTCTTGCCTGGAGAATCCCATGGACAGAGGAGCCTGGTGGGCTACATTCCATGGGGTCACCAAGAGTGGACCCAGTGGTCATCAGTGGACATGACTGAGCAACTAACAGCACTGGAAATAAAAGCCAAAAACAACTCATTGAGAAAAGAAAAAAATTGAAAAAAATAAATAAAAATTTTAAAGCTTTATATATCCATCTAATTGGATATCAACTCCATTGACGGAAATAGAGAAACCAAATTTAATTCACCTAGCACATACAGGCATGTGAAATATCTCATCAGACCCCTCAGCTACATGAGTACAGGGTCAAAGACACCACTGTGTGTCTCAGATCTGTTACAAAGGCCCCTGAGGGCAGGGGATGTAAAGTGGGGGCAAAACCCAGTCCATTTCCACTGGGCTGCCTTGTATTCCAGCCAGGACTACTCCCTGCAGAAAGGGGTGAATTCTTTTTCCTGTTTGTTTTTAGAAATAATTCATTCCTATTTCTCTAGTACCCAAGACTGGGAAATTTCTCTCTCTTTCTTTTTCTAAAGGGAAAACTAAGTTTGATCTTTAATGAATGTTATGTGTATGGAAAATGCAAGAAGAGCAATCTTATTCAGATATGGCAAGCAACTGGGCTGAGTGAGATCAGCAGCCAGGTTTTTAACAAGCCCTCATCACCTCAAGAGTAATAGACATGGAAGGGATGCTTATATAAGCCAGGCACTGTACTGAGCACTTTTCCGTGTTGTAGCTCAGAATCTGCGAACAAATTAATGAAGTGGCTGCCATTATTATACTTTATCATATTATCATTATATTTTATTATTTTTCTTTTTTTTTTACCTTTTCAGTTCAGTTCAGTCGCTCAGTCATGTCCGACTCTTTGCGACCCCATGAACCACAGCACGCCAGGCCTCCCTATCCATCACCAACTCCTGCAGTCCACACAAACCCATGTCCATTGAGTCAGTGATGACCTCCAACCATCTCATCCTCTGTTGTCCCCTTCTCCTCTCGCCTTCAATCTTTCCCAGCATCAGGGTCTTTTCAAATGAGTCAGCTCTCCGCATCAGGTGGCCACAGTATTGGAGTTTCAGCTTTAGCATCATTCCTTCCAAAGAAATCCCAGGGCTGATCTCTTTCAGAATGGACTGGTTGGATCTCCCTGTAGTCCAAGGGACTCTCAGGGTCTTCTCCAACATCACAGTTCAAAAGCATCAATTCTTTGGCACTCAGCTTTCTTTGTAGTCCAACTCTCACATCCATACATGACTACTGGAAAAACCATAGCCTTGACTAGATGGACTTTTGTTGGCAAAGTAATGTCTCTGCTTTGTAATATGCTCTTTAGGTTGGCCATAACTTTCTTTTCAAGGGGCAACATTTTGAACCCCTTCAAAAATGGGGTCACTCTTGGGCAACATATTTTGTCTTGCAAAGTCTCCTTTGGTTGGCCAAGCTTTGTATCAGCTGCCACAGGATCAATTCTCTGCTCATTTTATGAACATACTAAAAATTATAATGTCTTTTTGTTTTAATTTGGCTTAACTTGTCCTTAATTTACTTTCATTTGCCTTAGTTCCCCCACCAAGGACTGACCTGCACCTCTTGCATTGGAAGGGTGGGGTCTTAACCACTTGTCCAGAGGGGAATTCCCCCCTAAATTATAATGTCTTCAAATGAAGTCATGAGATTAATAGAGATTTTCCAAGTTTTCTTTGGAAATGAAATCAATTTTACAAATGAATCCTAATTAAATTCTGCATAGGGGTTTGACTTTCTCGTCCCTCAAACCATGCTTTATTGTTGACTGCAATTTAAGAATTTACCTCGCTAAAAATTACTTTTAATGAAGCATCAGCTAGCTTAAACTATGGCAAATAAATTTCTACCAAAAACTACTCAAAGTTTCTTTTTATATGCTCAAATCACTTACCACTGTCCAAATGTACAAAGTACACTGGTAATTTGTCATTCACTATTCTCCTCCTCCCTTGATTTTTTATTTTCCAGGGAAACTAGGACTGTAAAAACATGTAGTAGTTTGAAATGGTATGAAATGGTTGCATGAAATGGTAGTGCTAAGCTGAGGATCAAAAGGTCATTATTTATTTCATGACAAGTTAGGAAACAAATGACACTCTTGGTTCTTTATGTTTTTAATAAGCACCCCTTCTTTTTACAGTGCAGTTTTATGCTTTGTATGGTGACAGTTGAAGAATACTACATGTGTATATTTTAGGTGCTATGAGTGCATTCTGTGCATAAAACATAGGATGACATTCTTAAGCTGAATCCATATCAGTTACCCAATATTGCTTTTTTCTTTTTTCAACCCAAACTCCTTTTCCTAGTTTGATACTGAGACTTTAGCAAGTGTTATATTTACTTTCTCATCTTATTTTAAGCCTCCTTAAATAAACAGTCTTTCTTTTTTTTTCTTTCCAGGGTTGCAATGATTAATATGTGTCTACTCGACTAAGTCACAGAACCCAGGTATTCGATCAGACACCAATTTCAATATTGCCAAGGTGTTTTTAAGATGAGACTATAATTTTTTATCATCATTTTTGGCTGCACTTGGATCTTAACTGTGGCTCACAGGCTTCTCTTGTTATGTAACAAGGGCGCTGGAGTGCTCAGGCTCAGAAGGTGAGGCCCCTGGGCGTCTCTTGTTGTGGCATGCAGGCTTAACTGCCCCCACACCATACGGAATCTTAGTTCCCTGACCAGGGATCACATCCATATCCCCTGCATTAGAATGCAAATTAGCCGCTGGGCCACCAGGGAAGTCCCTGAAGTTATCGTTTTTTAATTGAAGTATGGCTGATTTACAATATCATGGTAGTTTCAGATGTACAGCCCGATGATTCATTTTACACACACACATATACACTTATACATATATATTCCTTTTCAGATTCTTTTCCCTCATGATGGTGATTTAGTCACTAAGCCCTGTCTGACTCTTGCAGCCCCAAGGACTGTAGACCACCAGGCTCCTCTGTCCATGGGATTCTCCAGGCAAGAGTACTGGAGTGGGTAGCCATTTATTTCTCTAGGGGATCTACCTAACCCAGGGATCAAACCAGATCTCTTGCATTGCAGACAGATTCTTTATTAACTGAGCTACAAGTTATTATAAAAATAACTGAGTATAGTTCCCTGTGCTATACAGTAGATCTTTGTTGGTTACTTATTTTATATATCGTAGTGTGCATGTGTTAATCTCAACATATGAGATTAATGTTTATTTATTTATTTATTTATGTTCATTTTACTTTTTTAATTTAAATTTATTTATTTTAATTGGAGGCTAATTACCTTACAATATTGTATTGGTTTTGCCATACATCAACATGAATCCGCCACGGGTGTACATGTGTTCCCAATCCTGAACCCTCCTCCCACCTCCCTCCCCGTACCATCCCTCTGGGTCATCCCAGTGCACCAGCCCCAAGCATCCTGTATCCTGCATCAAACCTAAGACTGGTGATTCGTTTCTTATATGATATTATACATGTTTCAATGCCATTCTCCCAAATCATCCTAACCTCTCCCTCTCCCACAGAGTCCAAAAGACTGTTCTATACATCTGTCTCTTTTGCTGTCTCGCATACAGGGTTATCGTTACCATCTTTCTAAATTCCATATATATGCGTTAGTATACTGTATTGCCGTTCTTCTTTCTGGCTTACTTCATTCTGTATAATCGGCTCCAGTTTCATCCACCTCATTAGAACTGATTCAAATGTATTTTTTTTTAATGGCTGAGTGATACTCCATTGTGTATATGTAACCCAGCTTTCTTATCCATTCATCTGTTGATGGACATCTAGGTTGCTTCCATGTCCTGGCTATTATAAACAGTGTTGCGATGAACATTGGGGTACACGTGTTTCTTTCAATTCTGGTTTCTTCAGTGTGTATGCCCAGCAGTGGGATTGCTAGGTCATAAGGCAGTTCTATTTCCAGTTTTTTAAGGAATCTCCACACTGTTCTCCATAGTGGCTGTACTAGTTTGCATTCCCATGAACAGTGTAAGAGGGTCCTTTTCTCCACACCCTCTCCAGCATTTATTGCTTGTAGAATTTTGGATAGCAGCCATTCTGACTGGCGTGAAATGGCACCTCACTGTGGTTTTGATTTGCATTTCTCTGATAATGAGTGATGTTGAACATCTTTTCACGTGTTTGTTCAGTTCAGTTCAGTCACTCAGTCATGTCCGACTCATTGCGACCCCATGAATCGCAGCACGCCAGGCCTCCCTGTCCATCACCAACACCCGGAGTTCACTCAGACTCACGTCCATCGAGTCAGTGATGCCATCCAGCCATCTCATCCTCTCTCATCCCCTTCTCCTCCTGCCCCCAATCCCTCCCAGCATCAGAGTCTTTTCCAATGAGTCAACTCTTTGCATGAGGTGTCCAAAGTACTGGAGTTTCAGCTTTAGCATCATTCCTTCCAAAGAAATCCCAGAGCTGATCTCCTTCAGAATGGACTGGTTGGATCTCCTTGCAGTCCAAGGGACTCTCAAGAGTCTTCTCCAACTCCACAGTTCAAAAGCATCAATTCTTTGGCGCTCAGCCTTCTTCACAGTCCAACTCTCACATCCATACATGACCACAGGAAAAACCATAGCCTTGACTAGATGGATTTGTTAGCCATCTGTATGTCTTCTTTGGAGAAATGTCTATTTAGTTCTTTGGCCCATTTTTTGATTGGGTCGTTTATTTTTCTGGAATTGAGCTGCAGGAGTTGCTTGTATATTTTTGAGATTAGTTGTTTGTCAGTTGCTTCATTTGCTATTATTTTCTCCCATTCTGAAGGCTGTCTTTTCACCTTGCTTATAGTTTCCTTTGCTGTGCAGAAGCTTTTAATTTTAATTAGGTCCCAATTGTTTATTTTTGCTTTGATTTCCAATATCCTGGGAGGTGGGTCATAGAGGATCCTGCTATGATTTATGTCAGAGAGTGTTTTGCCTATGTTCTCCTCTAGAAGTTTTATAGTTTCTGGTCTTACATTTAGATCTTTAATCCATTTTGAGTTTATTTTTGTGTATGGTGTTAGAAAGTGTTCTAGTTTCATTCTTTTACAAGTGGTTGACCAGTTTTCCCAGCACCACTTGTTAAAGAGATTGTTTTTAATCCATTGTATATTCTTGCCTCCTTTGTCGAAGATAAGGTGTCCATAGGTGTGTGGTTTATCTCTGGGCTTTCTATTTTGTTCCATTGATCTATATTTCTGTCTTTGTGCCAGTACCATACTCTCTTGATGTCTGTGGCTTTGTAGTAGAGCCTGAAGTCAGGCAGGTTGATTCCTCCAGTTCCATTCTTCTTTCTCGAGATTGCTCTGGCTATTTGAAGTTTTTTGTATTTCCATACAAATTGTGAAATTATTTGTTCTAGCTCTGTGAAAAATACCGCTGGTAGCTTGATAGGGATTGCATTGAATCTATAGATTGCTTTGGGTAGTATACTCATTTTCACTATATTGATTCTTCTGATCCATGAACATGGTATATTTCTCCATCTATTAGTGTCCTCTTTGATTTCTTTCACCAGTGTTTTATAGTTTTCTATATATAGGTCTTTAGTTTCTTTAGTTAGATATATTCCTAAGTATTTTATTCTTTCTGTTGCAATGGTGAATGGAATTGTTTCCTTAATTTCTTTTTCTATTTTCTCATTATTAGGGTACAGGAATGCAAGGGATTTCTGTGTGTTGATTTTATATCCTGCAACTTTACTATATTCATTCATTAGCTCTAGTAATTTTCTGGTGATTAATATTTAAACTGAAGTCCCTGGAATGACTGCCTCCAGACTTGCTTGGACTAGAGCTGTTGTATCAGCTCTTCCCTGGGTCTCCAGCCTGGTAGGTTGACCTACAGAATTTGGACTTGCCAGCCTCCACAATCACAGGAGTCAGTTCCTTAAAATAAATCTGTCTCTGTCTCCCTCTCCACACATACACACACCCTATGGTTGTTGTTTAGTCACTAAGTTGTGTCCAACTCTCTGTGATCCCATGGACTGTAGCCTACAGGCTCCTCTGTCCATGGTGTTTCCCAGACAAGAATCTGGAGTAGGCTGCAATTTCTTTCTCCCAGGGATCTTCTCAGCCCAGGGATTGAACCTACATCTCCTGCATTGGCAGGTGGATTCTTTACCACTGAGTCACCAGAGAAGCCAGTTAAGACAGATTCAAGGGCAGACAGCTGCTGAAAGAGAACCCTGGGGCAAGGCACTTTTTAGAAATATATCTTGGGAGGCTGAAAGAGGGGGTCTGAAAAGTTTGATTTGTTCATCACTCCTGACCTGAGAAGTTGTCCCTCATGCATGTAAACAGAGATTGAACTGTCTCTTGCATCTCCTGCACTGGCAGGCAGATTCTTTACCACGAGTGCCACCTGGGGAGCCCCCCACACACCCTGTGGGTTCTGTTTCCCTAGAGAACCCAGGCTTGAGATCCATACTCTCATGTTATTGTACACTCTTGCCTTCATTAAGAGACCAGTGAAATTCCAGTGTGGGCCATGTCCATATTTCTTATAAGCTGTATGACTAAAAGCATTTCTTATTAATTGCTGTTGATTAGCCAAAAGGCAAATATTTAATTAAACCTTGAGAGATAATAAAATTGCATATGAATTATCTATCTAAGAGCACATAGGTCTGTACATTTCATTAAGATGATTTAACTAATCATCATGTCGCTTATACCTAGACTTTGAGCAAGTTGATTGTTTTCTGTTTTGTTTTTTTCTGTCAGGTTCCCCAGAGGGACAGTGTTATTTTTTCTAAATTCATGTGTTGATTTGTATTTACTTTGCTTCTCTTCCATATCCCATTAGAAACACTGCTGATCACAGCACAGATGAACGCTTTTGTTTAGTATCCTTGAAAATGTATACTCAAGAGTAATTATTGACCAGATTGAATGACAAAGTTCTCCATCTTTTTTTACACGCTTTTATTTCCGAGGGATTTTCTTGTCCTGCTGTTCTGTAAATTTCCACAGAACAAGAGAGTCACTGTGATATTGGTGGAGTGGGTTTTGAATGTTTTCTTTAAGGATGAATACAGACTTCTATTTGGTTATTTAAAGAAGCAGTAAAAATCTAAACATGTCTTGCGTGGTCACCCAGGACTGAACAAAAGTGGCTGATGAGGTCTTCAATACAGGGCTTGTGAGATTGTCCTCCAAGAGGCTGGGGCAGGCAGCTTCCCCAGGCAGTTGCCAAGGCTGAGCCATCAACCACAGAGGCCAAACCCTGTGAAAAAGAACAAAACACTTTCACTTATAGAACTACTGAAATGATCTTTCCCAGTTTATTTATTTATTGGTATTACCTATCCTTTCACTTATGATGGTGACAGTAGGTGGGTGTGAAAGTGAAAGTGTTAGTCATTCAGTCGTTCCTAACTCTTTGCAACCCCCAAGGACTATAGCCCACCAAGCTCCTCTGTCCATGGAATTCTCCAGGCAAAAATACTGGAGTGGGTAGCTATTCCCTTCCCCAGGGGACATTCCTTACCCAAGGATGGAGCCCAGGTCTCCTTTATAGCAGGTAGATTCTGTAGCTGTCTGAGCCGTAGGCAGGTGCATATGTGTTTTCCTCATGGCCTCTATATTGGCTCTGCCCAAACTTTTAAAATATTTTGAAATTGTCTGTCTCATGAAAATGCCTGGGAAATGCTGGCCTACATACAGCTTTCTTGCTTATAACTGATGCTGCAGCTTCCAAATTCTGGTCACCCCTCTGATGTTATAAGAGTGTGTGTCTATGCACTGGAAAACATGGGATTGTTCATCATCTCCACGGCACAGGGTGCTGATCTTTGTGACCAGACAGCCCTGCTGGAAGGCTTGACACAAAGCTGTTCAAAGATCTGCTCTCCTATAGTGGAGTGGCGCTAGAAGATCTCAGGAATCTGCACACACATTTTCCTGGACAGCACTTGCTTCTCATCTAAATAAGACTGTTAGCAAGATCTCCATCAACTCTGCTTTATAGGTTGGCTCTAAGGATTGTTTACACAACATGGGCTGTACAGAGTGAGGAGAATTAAACCATTAACTGGGCTGAAAAACACCCTACAAAGGCTCTGAGGTATTACTTTATATGCAGGCATAACCACCTTATTCTCTCAAGAGAGGATTTACTTTATACTGCATTTCTATGACTACACAAGTTACTCCCATTGTGTTTGTAGATAAGCCTTCTTATATAAAGATGATAGAGTATTAGTTGCTCAGTCGTGTCTGACTCTGCAACCCTGTGGACTGTAGCCCACCAGGCTCTTCTGTCCATGGAATTCTCCAGGCAAGAATACTGGAGTGGGTAGCCATTCCCTTCCCCAGGGGATCTTCCTAACTTAGGGATTGAACCTGGTATGTTTAAAATGATTTTGTGTGTAGAACTCAATGGATTACTTACAAGAATCATGGTCACCTTAAATTGTTCCAGTTACAAAGCTGTCAATTTTAGAGGTCAGCTGCTTAGGTTGATGACTTCAGATTTACTTTACCAATTTACACTTAAAATGCATAACATAATACTTTGTTTTATTGTCACAATTGTAACATCTTTGTGATTTCATCCTTGAGTTTCTTTTATGGGTTGGTCATTGTACTGAATACTAGAGACACAGAATCATATAAATGAAATACAGTAAGTAATATAAAGTGGTAATTCTATATCAGGCATAAGCTGAGACAACTAAGATCTTATATTCATGGCCAGATTAATGATTCACAAAAGGAAACCAACCTGAACCTTCATCCCCTTTTTGTTCTACCCCATACTTACTTCAGGCACATACACCTTTTCATGCTAACTAACATGATATTTTTCCATTCCTTTCTATCCTGCCTCCTCATAAACATAGTAAGTTTGAAATCTTGAGAAATTCTGACTTATTTAAACCATGGGGCTTTCTAGGGGAATAGTGATTTATTGGTATTGCTGAAACAGTATTCATTGATTTAAGACTCTTAGAGAACCTGCTGCTAAATTATCTGGTGCTTGTTTGAAAGGAAACTCAAAGGAACCAGGCATGCATATGTACTCAGAGACTTCATTCATGTCTGACTCTGCAACCCTATGGACAATAGCCTGCCATGCTCCTCTATCCATGGGATTCTCCAGGCAAGAATACTGGACTGGCAAAGGAACCATAGTCATCACAGAATATGAATGTGGAAATAGTGTCTTAGCTGGAGTATTGGAGGAAGAGCTGAAGAGAGCTGGATGCAAGAGCTTTGGTGATAGTAATAGCGGAGGTGAATGCTAAGGACAGTTGACATCAACACGACCCTACAATGGCTACCGGGATCAGAGGACTGCTATGAGCCCATATGAAACCCAGGAGCAGCGGAGAGCCTCTCAAGTTCAGTGCAGAGATTTTTCATTCTGTGCGCAGTTATTTAGACTGAAAATGGAAACGTGCAACTGTGAGGCAGATCTCATTCATGCATAATTGAAACACCCAAGGGTAAAGTAGGGAGGCACAATAGATGACATCTGATAAAAAGAGAGCAAGGCAAGAGAAGAAGTTAAAAACAAGATACAAGACCCTGGGGACCACAGAGAAGAATACCTGACACAGGCCAAATAATCTCAAATAAAAATATCCAAATTACCAGACAATGCAAATATAAAGGCAAATGCGTGGAAGAGGCAGGAGGACTGGGGAGGAAAAAAAATGCTTACAATATGAAACACTCAGGGGATGAGTCTGAGGTGAGTGAGACTCTCATTCTAACAAAATGCAACCACAACAGCATTCATGTAGTATTCTCATATACTCGGTAACTAAACAGAATTAAACTAGCACAAGATTCATTGTCTTTAAAAAAGTTATATTCTAAATGACTGTGTAATATATACCATACATACATATTTATATAAAACTGTGGGTCATATCTATGCATAAATATTAAAATTTTCTTAACCTCAGATAACAGTAGTGTGTGTGTGTGTACACGTGTGTATTTGTATATAGTTGGCTTCCCTGTCATGAAGGATCAATTCCACTTCATTAGGGAGATCTGCAGAAAAGTAAGTATCGTGGTAAGCATTTTCAGGAGAAAAGTGACTGACTGGGAAAGAGTGACAAGCCACACAGTGGTCTTGTCCATTTTTCTTGCAAACACAAGTCATTTATTGAGGACCAGTCACAAATCAGGCACACGGATTTGGACTATTTCATTTGATCCTTGTAAAAATTTCCTGAAAGGCATTGTTAACTCTGTTTCAGAAGGGAGATTCAGAGACTCAGAGAAATTAAGTCACATCTGACATAAACCCAAACTCTTCCCATCAAATATACCTCTATGCCCTTTGAGAGACGAAAAGGGAAGGCTGCTGAGGAAAGTTCTTGTAATGCAACTTTCTAGTATTGTGCTAGAAATTGTTTTTATTTGCTCATATGGTATATCTTTTCATTAAACAAAGTGAATACGGCAAAAATAACACTACCTTTATTTCCTTTTGTTTATTAAAAAAGGGAGAAGGAAGTTGTTAGATTGCCTTATGATTCTGCACTTTGGTTCTGTATTTAGGCCCATTCTTGATCCTGTTCATATCCTTTGCAATGAGAAGGAAATCTAAAGAGGTGCAATAGGTAGCTAGTGCGAAGCTGCTGTATAGCACAGGGAGTTCAGCTTGGTGCTCTGTGATGGGAGCTCTCGGTGGGAGCAGGGGATGTAAGTGTAGATACAGCTGATTCACATTGTTGTACAGCAGAAACCAGCACAACATTGTAAAGCAGCTATACCCCAGTGGAAAAAAGAGGTGCATCCCATACCAATTGGAACCTGCTGTAGTTGTAGGGAAATGATCCATGCCAGATACCTTATACTATTTATGTCCTCAGTAAAGAAAGTAGCAATGAAGCATCTAAGTTCATTCCAGGGAAATGTTATCATTTACTCTTACATACAAGGCATTGAGAATTTGAACTATAAGTCACAGTTCCTGCTTCCTGGGGACCCCAAATAAATCTGCGTGTAAACATGTATATATATGTACTTGCAAATATGTGTAAGGCAAGTGATACATGCCTCATGGGAGACATGAGCAGTAAGTACAACAAGAATTGGAGATGAGAAAGATCACCTAAGACTTGGATTCATCCAGCTTCCAACACATGTGCTCACAAAGTCTACATGCACATAGCAAATGTTGCTACTTTTGCTCTTCTCTGATGATTGAAAAATGACTTCACTTTCAAAAATCGTGGACCTATATATGTGTTGCTGCTGTTGCTGCTGCTACTAAGTCACTTCAGTCGGGTCCAACTCTGTGCGACCCCATAGACAGCAGCCCACCAGGCTTCCCCATTCCTGGGATTCTCCAGGCAAGAACACTGGAGTGGGTTGCCATTTCCTTCTCCAGTGCATGAAAGTGAAAAGTGAAAGTGAAGTCTCTCAGTCATGTCTGACTCTTAGTGACCCCATGGACTGCAGCCCACCAGGTTCCTCCGTCCGTGGGATTTTCCAGGCAAGAGTACTGGAGTGGCGTGCCATTGGTTTCTCTGCATATATGTGTTAATATATGATATTTGTTTTTCTCTTTCCGACTTAGTTCAGTCTGTCTGACAGTCTCTAGGTCCATCCATGTCTATACAAATGACCCAATTTTGTTCCTTTTTATGGCTGAATAATATTCCTTTGTATATATGTACCACATCTTCTTTATCCATTCTTCTTTTGGGAAGGAAGTTTGAAAAGGAGGGGAGATATATATATATAACTGATTCACCTTGCTGTGCAGTAGAAACTAGCAGAACATTATAAAGCAAATATACTTCACTAAAAAAAAATTTTTTTTTTAAAAGAATTGTGGTGTGAGATTCTGGAGGATCTATTAACATACTAGGGAAAATTGGTCCAATTCTGTCACAAATGTGGAAACTGAGATTTAGAGGGGCTAAGAAACTTATTGGAGAAGGCAATGGCACTCCACTCCAGTACTCTTGCCTGGAAAATCCCATAGATAGAGGAGCCTGGTGCGCTGCAGTCCATGGGGTCGCTGAGTCAGACACGACTGAGTGACTTCACTTTCACTTTTCACTTACATGCATTGGAGAAGGAAATGGCAACCCACTCCAGTATTCTTGCCTGGAGAATCCCAGGGATGGGGGAGCCTGGTGGGCTGCTGTCTATGGGGTCGCACAGAGTCGGACACGACTGAAGCGACTTAGCAGCAGCAGCAGCAAGTAACTTATTGACAATCACATGGACAGCTGATTAAAAATACCTCTAAGAGTAACTATGTTACACTGAAAGTCTTACAAAGAAAACTTTTATCTGGAAATCAGGACTGGCTCTAAACCAACTGGAAAATTTTAAACTGGGAGAATCCAACCACCATGGTTCTAGTAGGATCAATCCTTTGTGCAACCTGAGACATATTGTTTAACTTCAGGATTGGCCTTCTCCATCTGTGAAAGGAGGATCAATGAATCAATGATTTCTGTGTTCATTTCCAGCAATGGGATACCAGGATTTAATCATTCTAAATTAATTAGAATTTTTTCTGACTTAATATTTTTTGTAGGTGTCCACGCCCTATGTATTTGCATTGCAACCGAGGTGGCAAAAATCAGTGATGTAATCCAGTGCCTTTCTACTCTGCATGGGTCTTTAAGCGAACTGGTAGCCAGTCTGAAATTAGAATTAAGGTGTTTAAACATTTCCCTGTTAGGTTTCTTTTCCCTGGGAACATATCCCATCCAGTTTTGCCTGACTCATTACCTACTTAGTTGGGACCTGACAATATCAAAGTTACCTGGAGAGTTAATGATTTTTCTACCCCCTTCCCATCCATGGGCTTCCCTGGTGGCTCAGAGGGTAAAGAATTTGCCCACAATGCAGGAGACCCAGGTTTGATCTCTGGGTCAGGAAGGTCTCCTGGAGAAGAAAATGACAACCCACTTTAGTATTCTTGCCTGGAGAATTCCATGGACAGGGGAGCCTGGGAGGCTACAGTCCATGGGGTCGCAAAGAGTGGGACACACTGAGTGACTGACACTTTAACTTTCACACTATCCCATCTGAAGTGACCTGCACAAAATTGGCTTTGATTTCTTGAGGATAAAGCCCCCACATTGTGTTCTGAATTTGCAGAAGTAGTTCTAATGGTAGCAATTCCAGGTCAGGTAGATAGAGAACTAGGGTGATGTCTTTGTCTTATGAAATGCTCATTTTCTCATTCCCAGTATGATCAAACCTTTCACACAGGCTGCACAGACCCTGCTACAGAGTGAAACCCAAACAACTATTAATGCTCTCCCACCTTCTCCACACCCACTGAGAGCTTCCCCACCTCAAAGAAGAGGATTTGATTTCACTCTTCTGGATAGAGTGAACAACAGTTTCAGGGCCCTGGCAGGATGGGGTAAGTGGTTCTAGTAACTTGGAGAACCCCAGGAAAGAACAACTACCTCACAAGCTGGATCAGATGTCGTATTCCCTTAGGCTCCGTCTGAGAGAACCAAAGCACTTTCTTGAGTGTAGCTTCATTGCTCAGAGTAAACAGCTGGGTCATTAATGGCTGGGCTGCCTGAGGGTAAGTGTCCCACCCAACCCAGCCCTGGACTTTGATAGATGTAAGGGAGGAGGGAGAGGCCAGCAAAGATGGATGACTTATTTTTTTCACAAAGAGCTGTCCCAACAGCTTCTCTCTCTTAAATTGAGCACCATTTCTGCTTAAGAGATGTTATAAAGGCAAACAGTATCTGTTAAGAATTAGGGGGAAGGAGAGGCCAACAAAGATAGATGACTTATTTTTTTCATAAAGAGCTGTCCCAACCCACCATTTCTACTTAAGAGACATTGTAAAGGCAGGTGGTATCTATTAAGAATTAGTACATAGTATATCAGTGCTTCTCAATCCTGAATAGATGTTTATTTATATGGCAACCCACTCCAGTACTCCTGCCTGGAAAATTCCATGGATGGAGAAGCCTGGTGGGCTATAGTCCATGGGGTCGCAAAGAGTCGGACACAACTGAACGACTTCACTTTCACTTACTGTTTCACCTATGAGGTTGTTTTTTTTTTTTTTTTTTTATGTTGGCACGAAGCCCTATCTGAGAAGTACTAATTCAGAATATACAGGGCTCGGTCCATGTATATGTTAACCTTTCAGTGATCTGTTGAAAAATATCTTTAATTGCTAAATGGTAGATTCATTTGGAGCTACCAAACTTAATATGATTAAGATAAAATTATAAATTTTATGCATATTTATCCTTTTGTTATAAGATTGGATTATTTTTATTCTGTTATGATTTTCAAAAATCTTCTGAAAAAGAGCTTAACTCAACTAACCATTACACTGAAAGATTGTCCACTGATGGACATTGGGGAATATTGCCTCTTTAGGCAATTCTAGCTCTAATAAAAATTCTAGTGTGACTTTTAAAAAATGTAAGTGGATGAAAAAATTCACAGTGAGTAGACAGACTGTTGTACAGCAGCAGCTGCTGCTCCATAGATGGTTGGGAGTCAACTATGGTGGAAAACCTTGGCTTACCTGTCCCATCCCACTGAAGCCCCTCCAGGGAAACACCCCTGGTCTGAGAAGTCTGCCCAGGGCAAAGCAGTCCATCTATCTGTTTTTGGATAGATGTTCTTGGTTAAAACTATCTAATAAATCATATCCAAATTTCGCTATTGGGGGCTCAGTCTGCAGTAGGAGAGAGGAAGTGGAAAAGGTAAAGTGCAGAGAGTAGCAAAGGATGAACATATCTAAGGAAGCTGAGAAAAGGGAGAAATGGTGGTGAGATTTAAAAGACCACTCTGAGAGTCCACTGCTGAACTCCTGGATGTCTAAGAGGAATGCTATAAACTGTGATCAATTAATAGGTTAAATATTACATTGCAAAATGATACCACAGTAAGGGATAATGACTTTCAGAATGCTATCAGTAAAAGGGAGAGTAAGTGGGAATTCAGGAGAAGGATAGTTAAAATCTCCATCTGGAGAGAGGACAAATTTTGCTAACCTGAGTTCACGTTCTATAACACAACACTGTAAAAGTGACTATACTCTGATAAAAATTAATTAAAATAATATAAAATCTATCATTAAAAATAAATAAATGCATATTCTATTCCTGTCACTTCTCTTTATTTAGTTCTGGGAAAGATACTTAAACTTTCAAGACATCCGTTTATCTACTTCATGGGATTAAAGATAATAGTTTTACAACAATGGTAAAGGAATTAAGGTTTAAAAATAAAGAATTAAAGTAAAAAAAAAATTAATGGTAAAGGAGAAGAGGGTGGCAGAGGATGACATGGTTAGATAGCATTACTGACTCAAAACACATGACTTTGAGCAAACTCCAGGAAATAGTGAAGGACAGTGAAGCCTAGTGTGCTGCAGTCCATGGGGTCACAAAGAATCTGACACGACTTAGTGATTGAACAGGAACGGGAAAAGAATTAAATAAAATATTCTGTATAAAGAGCCAGACATAGAGCAATTATTGAATAAAGGTTAGAAATTTTGATGAGAATAGATATTAGAAAGAATAAAATACATTTTTACTACAGTTAATTAAAGCTTAAAATTTTTAAGTAAATAGGATGCCAGAGCAAGATAAAAATCTCATCTCATTTTAATGCATAATACCTTAGTCTGCTCCAAAAATTCTGTAAATGAAAAGAAAAACATTCAGGATAAGAGGAAAATTGATAAAAGTAACATTTATAGCATTGAATGATACTTCTGCTCCCTTACTCAGTGTGGATCAGACTTTATGATATATGTGCTAGCTTTGAGGTTGAATGGGAGCAGAAATTGCTTAAGTTCTAGATTCACACAGACTACAGTTGAATCTCACTAGATGTATGACTCTAGGCAAGTTATATAATCTCTCAGAGACTCAGATCATGGTAATAAAATATTCAGTCCTCAATAAGTAGCTGACTCCAGGGACTCCCCTGGCGGTCCAGGGGTTAAGACTCCATGCTCCCAATTCAGGGGGCCTGGATTGGATCCCTGGTCAGGGAACTGTTATATGTCCCACAAGCTGCAACTAAGACCCAGCACAGCCAAATAAAAAATAAAAGTAGCTGACTCCAGGTCTGATTGTTTTCCTTCAAAGATTTGATTATCTATGCGCAGTTTCTTCTTTGCTTTGTGGCCCCCAGCTCCTAAGCATAAAACAGACCTTCTTGTCCCGGTCCATCACGTAGACCATGACCCACAGTCAGCTAACCTGGCATTAACTGGCAATACAAGGGCAAACATTATCAGAGGGAAGAGCGTTACCCTTTCTTCTTAAAAGAGAAGGAGGCACCAGAACTTCCAAGAATTTTCTTTTCCTTCTTTGGAATCCCATATATGTGTGTGTGTTTGTGTATGTATTCAGGAGGAGGGGCCAAATGGGTTTTAGAAATCTCAGAAAGGTCTCTATACTTTTTAAATATTCCTTTAGAAATTTGCTTATAACTGTGGCTCCAGCCACAGCCTGAACTATGTCTGCTATTGGGATCCATAGTACTTGATTTTTTTTCCTGACTTATTTATTCGTCAATTCTACAAAGATTCATCAAACCCTTGCTATCTTCCAGACATGCTTATAGGCTTGAAAGTCAGAACATTTAGTGAGTAAAGGCCCACAAGCAATTACTTTTATAAACTGAGTTTTGTGGGGTTGAGAGTCTGGATAAAAGAGTTGGGGAAGAGCATCAGAGCCCTGTGTCAAGACGGCTTGAAGCAAAAATCTCAAGAAACTATCTTTATGGGATTACAGGAGACATAGGTTCATGAGGGTTACTTTGGTGTCTATAAGGACCCAGGGTTAGAAATGAAAACACTGTCCTCACTACTAGATAGAATGGCTTTAAATCCCTGAAGACCTCAATGACTGTTTCCTAATACCCTCAAGGAGTATGTAGTGCTTTTGGTTTAGGTGCCAAGATTCTTAAAAAGCACCAGAAACAATGGTCCTAGTGAAGGGGTTTGCAGAAAGCATGTAAATGAAAAAGGCCACGGTTGGACAGGAGGACCACAGTGCAAACACTGCAGATTGTAGCCAGCTAACTCATACCTAGACACAGGAAAGCAACTCCCCAGGAGTTTAGAAATCATGGAGTGAGATCCTGCAAGGAGATGAGCTAATGCATGAGCACATGGAGTCCAAGCCAGTGAGATAAGAGTCCCTAGTGTTAATATGATCCCTTATCTGATGTAATTGCCATGTCTGGGGAACCATTTCCTTCCACTTACAGATTCACGTGTACTAACAACACGATACCCCCTGGGAGCTTCATTAGTCATTTCAACTGTAGTACGATGTAGTTTAATCAGATGGCTTTCCTGAAATCAAGCTATGATCAGATTCTGCTTCTCTATAGGAATGTGAACTTTAATGACAGAAGAAGAGGAGAAAGAACAATTTTGTCACTATTATTGTTTGTTTTTCCTTTTGCTTTAGTAGGACAGGACATTTCGAGGAGGGTCATGTTTACATATACTGACAAAGATTTGCATACAGTCATACAGTGATGCGGTGCCTGTGGGAGAGGAAAAAGCACGTTAATAAACACATGTGACAGACTAATGTTGAAAAATGCCAAAAGGTAGCAAGGAAGGCACAGACAAGCTTTTATATGCGGGATCTAAAAAAAAAAAAAAAAGGTACAAATTAATTTATTTACAAAACAGTAGTAGAGTCTCAGATGTAGAATACAAACTTATATTACCAGGGGATAGTGGGGGGAGGGATAAATCGGGAGACTGGGAATGACAATCACACTACAGTTTATGAAATAGATCACTAATAAGGACCTACTGAATAGCACGGTGGTTCAGCGGTAAAGAATCCACCTGCCAACGCAGTAGATGTAGGAGACACGGGTTTTATCCCTGGGTCAGGAAGATCCCCTGGAGGAGGAAATGGCAACCCACTCCGGTATTCTTGTCTGGAGAATCCCATGGACAGAGGAGCCTGGTGGGCTATAGTCTGTGGGGTCACAAAAGTGTTAGACACAACTGAACGACTGAGTGTGCACACACGTGTAGCTCAGGGAATTCTACTCAATGCTCTGTGATGGCCTATATGGGAAAAGAATCTTTAAAAAGAGAGGATATATGTATATGGATAACTGATTCACTGTGTTGTACACTTGAAACTAATACCATACTGTAAATAAACTATATTCTAATAAAATTAAAAAAAATAAAAGTAGCTATATGACCTATTTAAAAAAGCTTTTAAATTTAAACTTAATGAGGAAGACTTCATCTTCAATCTTTTTGGCCTCATCTCAATTAAGCACAAATTTCTTTTCACTTTTCTCAGATTGCCAATTCCTGCCACCCATCTTCAGGTATCCCTCAAGCTTTGGTTATGAAGTGGTGAGGTAGGAAGGAGACTTGAGTCTGGAACATAATGGGCACAACAGATAGCTCTAGCCTGTTCTTCTTCAATGAGAGTCACACAGCTTAATATGTAAATATCTCTCTATACTTTCCAAGAGGGCTTCCCCAGTGGCTCAGTGGTAAAGAATCCGCCTGCCAATGTGGGTTTGATCCCTGGGTCAGGAAAATCCCCTAGAGAAGGAAATAGCAACCCACTCCAATATTCGTGCCTGGGAAATCCCATGAGCAAAGGAACCTGGTAGGCTATAGTCCAAAGGGTCACAAGAAGTCAGACATGACTTAACAACTAAAACAACAGTACTTTACAAGAGAAACAAAACACTTGAAAGAAATGTATGTTTCTAAATACGCTTCTTACCCATAATAACTAATATTTGCCACGTACACGCAGGATACGTGCAAAGCACTGTATCATTGGTTTAAAAAGCCAATTTGGCTTCTACTATGTTAATTCAAATGTTCCAATTAGTTTAGTGCTTCCATAATTATGTATAATTCAGTTTGCATTTATGCATGAAATGTTTATTTCCATAATTGTAACAAGCACTTAAATTAATTACACTCTAACCTCTTGATTCTATGGGCCAACTGTTGAGTCTTTTTGTTAATATTTTAAACTCATGCCTTTTTATTTTTGAATTCTACCCCCCACCCCCTGTCTTTGATGTGTTGTTTCTTATCCTTGTTTGGAAATCTCTGTGGAATCTTCTCAGAATAATCTTGCAGTTTTCTTTTATGACTGAAACTTTGCATTTTAACAGTTGTCTGGAGATAGTTTCTTCCTTGTGAAATATCAGTTTTAATAACAGGAAAAGAAAAATGCCGTAAATCTGCACTAACCACATAAAGCTAAAGTCTCTGAGAGACTGATTAACATGGAGACTCTACACAGGTTTTTCAATAATTAGAGGATGTGCTTGCATGAAGCCACGACTGCTCCGGCCTTGAAGCCATTTCCCAGGGCAGCCGGCAATTATTACAGCCTGAAGGACCTTTCTTCTATTCTACGCCTCCAGCTATTGAAGCTGTTTTCAAATAAAGGTCTCTTAATTTCACAAAAAGTTATCATCACCTTGGATGCACAGCACTTTCTGCTAATACCTTCGCCACTTGGTTGGGAGAGAGCCCTCAGAGAGAAGGCAATTAGAAATTCCTAATCTGTCATTCACCCGCCCAGAAAAGGTTAAGAATATTCTGGTCTCTGAATAGGTGAACTGAGCAGAGGGAAAGTCCGGGCTCCCCCACTGCCCCAGCTAACTGCCTGCCCTATCAGAGAAGGCCACCGAACATTCTCTGCACAGCTCGTGAGTGAGTTTTCTTGTGGGTTTGAGGTTTTGGTTTTTTTTTCTTTGTGTCTTCATGAATTATAGATAGCAAATAAAGTACAGAAAAGATTGTCATTCTTCCTTTTGGTATAGTGCTCAGAATACTGGCAGCATGCAATAAATGCTAAATGTTTGCAATAATGACTTTCGAGAAAAATTCATTTGATAGTTCATCACCAATAGCCACACACACACACACACAAAGCTCTACTTTCTACCATAATTGCTTGTATGGTCTGGATATAATGCAATATTATGAACAATTATAAATAGGGTGCTTCTATATATTACTTTTTTTCAGTGAGTGCTGATGAAATTTTGACTCCATGATAAATTTGCAGAAACATAAGTCTTCTGCCTGGTGTACTTACTATCGAATAAACAACACATACTATAAATGACAAGAGAAAATTTATCTCCTTGGTCTAGGCAATTGATTTGGCATTTGATTATATTTCACCTATTCTTTCTGTTCTACAATTCAATTATTTAATTTGGCCAAATGGGCAAACTGGGTCCTGAACAAAATTCTGTTTAAGCTGGAGTGAGCTAGGGAGTGCGTCTTTTCTAAAAAAATTCTTTTTCATTACAGTTTATTGCAAGATATCAAATATAGTTCCCTGTGCTTATATGCTGCTGCTGCTAAGTCACTTCAGTCATGTCCGACTCTGTGCGACCCCATAGACAGCAGCCCATCAGGCTCCCCCGTCCCTGGGATTCTCCAGGCAAGAACACTGGAGTGGGTTGCCATTTCCTTCTCTAATGCATGAAAGTGAAAAGTGAAAGTGAAGTCGCTCAGTCGTGCCCAACTCTTAGCGACCCCATGGACTGCAGCCCACCAGGTTCCTCCGTCCATGGGATTTTCCAGGCAAGAGTACTGGAGTGGGTTGCCATTGCCTCCTCCGGTGCTTATACAGTAGGACCTTATTGTTTATCTATTTTATACACATTAGCTTGCATCTGCCAATCCCAGACTCCTGATTTGTCCTTCGCCTCCCCTCCCCATTGATAGCCATAGTTTGTTTTCAATGTCAGTCTCTTTCTGCTTTGTAAATAAGTTCATTTGTTTCTTTATTAGATTCCACATGTAAGTGATGTCATATGGTATTTGACTTTCTCTGTCTGACATCCTTCACTTAGTATATAATCTCTTTGTTCACCCATATTGCTCTGCAAATGGCATTATTTCATTCCTTTTGATGCCTGAGTAGTATTCCATTAATATATGTATTCCATTAATATATTGCACATCTTCTTTATCCATTCATCTGTCAATGGACACCTAGGTTGCTTCCATGTCTTGACTATTGTAGACAGTGCTACTATGAAAATTGAGGTGCATGCATCTTTTTAAATTAGAGTTTGTAGCTTTTGTTGTTGTTTAGGTGCTAAGTCATGTCTGAGTTTTTTGCGACCCCATGGACAATAGCCTGCCAGGCTTCTCTGTCCATGCGATTTCCTAGGCAAGAATACTGGAGTGGTTTCCTAGTTCCATCTCCAGGGGCTCTTCCTGACCCAGGGATCAAACCCCCATCTCCTGCATTGGCAGGCAGATTCTTTTCCACTGAGCGACCTGGGAAGCCCTTGTAGCTTTTATTGTTGTTGGATAATATTCCACTGTATGAATATGCCATAACTTTTTATTGATTCATAGGTTTATGGATATTTGGTAAGTTTATATTTTTTAATTTGTGATAAAACTGTTGTGATCCTTTGAGTACAAGTCCTTGTGTGGACTTTTTTTTTTAATCTTGGGAAAACACTTAGGAATAACATTACTGAGTTATATAGTAAACATATGGTTCACTTTTTGGGTGCCAAGCTATCTTTCAAGTAGCTGTCGAATTTCACATTCCCAACAGCAACATCCAGGAGTTCCTATTGCTCCAAGTTCTTGGCAATATTTGGTACTTGTTGCCATTCTTTCTACTATAGCCTTTTTCACGTAAGTGTAATCTGCATTTCCCTAATGACTAACAATGTTACATCTTTTCTTGCAGGTTTGTCATTGTTTCTGTATTTTGCATAAATTCTTTGGTGAAGAGTTCAATGCAAAGGTCATCTTATTAAGTAGTAAAAGTTCTTTATATATTCTTTATACATAAAAACAAGTCTTTTACCAGATATATGTTTTGTGAATGTATTCTCTCAGTCTGTGGTTTGTTTTTTTATCTTAAAGTAGTTTTCAAAGAGAAAATGTTTTTAGTTTTGATGAACTCAATTTTTTTTTTCTTTTATGATCTGCGCTTTTTGTATCCTTGAAATGAGACACAAAAATTAGTTAGAAATCTTTGTCTCATTCAAGGTCACAAAAAGTTTTGTGTTTTCTTCTAGAAATTTTATAAATTTACCCTTGCACTTAAGACTGTGATCCATTTCAATTTAATCTTATATGTATGGATTAAGGCAATAACTGAGGTTCTTTTTTTTTCTTTCTCTTAAGATTATCCAATTGCTCCAGCTTTTCTTTCTTTATTTGAGTGTCCACGGTCCTTTTATGGAAATTCAATTAACCATCTATATGTGAGTCTGTTTCTCAGCTCTTTTATTCTATTCCACTGATTTGTATGTTTAGCCTTACTAATACTCTTGTTAGCTTTATAATAAGTTTTCAAATAAAATAATGTAAGTCATCTGAATTTGTTGGTTTAAATTTTTTTTTTTTTGGTCCCAATAGTTTTGGCTATTGGTTCTTTGGTTTCCAGGCACTTCTAGAATTAGCCTGTCAGTTTTCAATAAAAATTGTGGGAATTTTCATCAGAATTGCCTTGAATCTCCTAACCAGTTTTAGGATAATTGACATTTTAGTAATATTGAGTCTTCTGACCCATGGAAAAGACATACTTCTCATTTACTTAGGTATTCCTTGATCTCATAATACATTGCTGTTTTCAGTGTTCAGGTCTGGTGCATATTTTGTTAAAATTTCCCTATGTATTTCACACTTTTAATGCTATTTTGTATGAGCTTGTTTTATTAATTCCAACTTATAATTGCTTCTTCAGTTCAGTTCAGTTCAATTCAGTCACTCAGTCATGTCCAACTCTTTGCGACCCCATGAATCGCAGCAGGCCAGGCCTCCCTGCCCATCGCCAACTCCCGGAGTTCATTCAGACTCACATCCATCGAGTTGGTGATGCCAACCAACCATCTCATCCTCTGTTGTCCCCTTCTCCTCCTGCTCCCAATCCCTCCCAGCATCAGAGTCTTTTCCAATGAGTCAACTCTTCGCATGAGGTGGCCAAAGTACCGGAGTTTCAGCTTTAGCATCAGTCCTTCCAAAGAAATCCCAGGGCTGATCTCCTTCAGAATGGACTGGTTGGATCTCCTTGCAGTCCAAGGGACTCTCAAGCGTCTTCTCCAACACCACAGTTCAAAAGCATCAATTCTTCAGTGCTCAGCCTTCTTCACAGTCCAACTCTCACACCCATACATGACCACTGGAAAAACCATAGCCTTGATTAAACAGATCTTTGTTGGCAAAATAATGTCTCTGCTTTTGAATATGCTATCTAGGTTGGTCATAACTTTTCTTCTGAGGAGTAAGCGTCTTTTAATGTCATGGCTGCAGTCACCATGTGCAGCGATTTTGGAGCCCCCCCCCCCCCCCCATATAAAGTCTGACACTGTTTCCACTGTTTCCCCATCTACTTCCCATTGAAAGTGAAGTCGCTCAGTTGTTTCCGACTCTTTGCGACCCCATGGACTATAGCCTACCAGGCTCCTCCATCCGTGGGATTCTCCAGGCAAGAATACTGGAGTGGGTTGCCATTTCCTTCTCCAGGAGATCTTCCCAACACAGGGATCGAACCCGGGTCTCCCGCACTGCAGGCAGACGCTTTACCATCTGAGCCACCAGGGAAGCCATTACTAGTATATAAAAATACAATTAATTTTTGAATGCTGCAGCATTGCTTAATTTATTTACTAATACTGGCATTTTTTGTTTATTTGTTTCTACATGGACATTATATGGTTTATAAATAAAAACCACTTTACTTAAACATTTCCAAACTAGAAAGGCAGATATCTTTGCCTTGTTCCTGATATTATGGGAAAAGCATTCAGTCTCTTACCATTTGGTAAGATGTTAGCTGCATGCTTTAGTAGATGTTGATCAGTTTAAAGAACTTTTGTCTCCTTTACTGAGACTTTTTACTACAAATGGGTGATTTTGTGGTTGTTGTTGTTGTTTAGTTGCTAAGTTGTGTCTGACTCTTTGTGACCCCATGGACCCCAGAGGAGCCTGCCAGGCTTATAAGAAATTGATAAATTTGTGCGTGCTAATTTGCTTCAGACTCTTTGCAACCCCACGGACTGTAGCCTGCCAGGCTCCTCTGGCCATGGGATTCTCCAGGCAAGAATACTGGAGTGGGTTGCCATTTCCTCCTCCAAGGCATCTTCCCGGCTGAGGGATCAAATCTGTGTCTCCTACTTGGCAAGTGGATTCTTTACCACTGAGCTATCTGGGAAGCCCCTACAAATGGGTAATACATTTTATCAAATGTTTTACCTCCACTTAAACTGTATAGAATTATAATAATTTATTTTAGTATGTTAGGGTAATGTCACATTCCTAAGTTAAATTCCTTTTGTTATGATGTATTATCCCGCTTATGTATTACTGGATTTGATCAGTTAAAATTTTAAGAGTTTTTATCTGGTTTTGGTACTAGTATAATGCTGGTTGCATAGAGTGAGTTGAGAGGGTTTCCCTCTTCTTCTATGATCTAGAATAGTTTAGGTAAAACTATTATTTTATCTGGGCTTCCCAGGCGCACTAGTGATAAAGCACCTACCTGCTAATACAGGAAACAAAAGAGACATGGGTTTGATCCCTGGGTTGAGAAGATCCCCTGGAGGAGGGCATGGGAACCTACTCCAGTATTCTTGCCTGGAGAATCCCATGGACAGAGGAACCTGTGGGCTACAGTCCGTGGGGTTGCAAAGAGTCTGAAGCAAATTAGCACGCACAAATTTATCATTTTCTTTTCTTATTATTACTTTTTGTATCTCAGATTTTCTTTATAGGTTCATATTATTTTCCTTCTTTTTGAAGTAAATATTTTACAAATTCCACTTAGAGTGCTCAGAAGAAAACTTCTCCAGGGTGCCAGCACCTTATTTATCCACTTACTAGTACCTGTAGCTGTACAATCTGTTTTTTGCTGATGTAGATGGCCTTTTTGTGTCCCTAGCTAGGGCCAGAACTTCCTCTTGCACACTGTACTTTGTCCCCTTTTTCTATTCAAGGGTGTGACTTGAGCCTTTTTTCTCCCACTACACTATATTTTGGGGTTCATTTCAATCAGCATACAAGTATGCAATTATTTATATTGTTCTGAAAACAAATGTCTCTTGACCCCACATCCAAATTTTGTATGATTAGGGTTCAACCAGAGAAGAAGATGCAGTAGGCTATACACACACACACACACATCCATGGATTTACATGAGAGGCAGAATTGGTTTATACAGTTGCAAGGGCTGGCTGAACTGCCTCTGTGAAAATGCCTCTGTCAAATGCTGGAGCCTGAAGAGTGTGGACAAGCACTCAAGAAGGGAACGTGGTGAGCACGCTGGACCTCCACAGGGATGGACAGAAACTTGTATCCATTCTTGTCACCTCTGACCTTGATGACGAAGGTCTCCTTCAGGAGCCACCACTCTTTTTCACGGAGGTGAACACACACACACCTGATCCCAAGAGTGAGAGAAAATGAAGAAAAACCAAATGGTGAAAAGAGAGAAGCTGAAGGCCCAGCTGCTGCTTCACACCCAGGAAATGAATCAGCAGAACACAGTGATCGTTGAAGCTCCACAATATGGAAAGAGTTGACAATGTTTCTTCCCCTCTGCTGTCTAGCGTCTTTACAATTTAGGAAGGTTAGGAGACATTCTTTATTTTCTCCCCTTTTCTATCCGCAAACTGGAGGAACCAACCTAGAAGAGAGAGGGAGAGGAAGTATGGGAGACCCAGGCCTTGTTTTTACCACTATGTTAGAACTTATAGTCATAAATCCCACTTAAATGGGAAGTAGGAAAGAAGAGTTTTGGACATGATTGAGAGCAAAGATAAGATGTGAAGGACAAATCTTAAATACACGAATGGTTCTTAAATACCTGAATAGTTCTGAAAGTACCTGAAAACTGATGGGATCCCCCCACAGTGTTGAGGAGAGGTTAACTTTGATAGCAGAGAGTAATGAGGAATTTCAGGCAGTCATGATAAAGGCCTGAAGACCTAGCAAAAGGTTATGAAGATCAGTCAAAGGATGAGATGGGTCTAATTATTCTTATAAGTGTTCATGGGAAGTATGACTCTGGCTAGAATAAAAAAGGAAGAAATATGTAAATATTGTTGGACACGGTGGTGCAGAATAATTAAGAGATGGTCACAATGTTAGAACCGGAATCAGCAAACCTACCTTCTTTCCCAGGTTCCATGATTTCCATGGACAAGGCATTAAACTTTGCTGAACCTCAGTTTCTTTCTGTAAGGAGTACAGAATGTTCATTTTAAGGGCTTTGACTGGGCTCAGGCAAAATGACTTATGGGAAAGCATTTTGAAAACTTCAAAATGTCAGATGATATTATTAAGCAAACCCCTCAGATTAACTTCCTTCTTATAAGTATCTTGATTTCAAGCTGGCTAGTTTAAATGGTTAGAGAAATGGGGAAGAGAATGAAGTAAGATAGGAGAACTGCATGTGCCCATCATTTTCACAGTGTGAAGAGACAGGCAGGAAGGAAAGAGGCCCTTAATCCGATTGTCTAAGAGAGTGAATGCACACCTTTCATCTCCTGGCAGGTGGATCGCACATCCTCCATCGAGCATAGTCTCATTTACGAGCGGTTTTGCAGGTAAGGGTGTTGCAGCTTCTCACTCATGAAAATATTTCCAAAGCCACTAATAAAAAGGTAACTCACCATGTGCTATGAGAGATGACAAGCACACCTTGGGATGAATGACGGGTAGAGGATTGTCATTTCTCTTCTTAAAATCAGGCTCTTCTGGGCTCCTGCGGCTTGGCACCTGTGGCTTGTTAGCAACTGCGCGTGGAAGCCAGCCCATGAAAAGATGCCCCTGTAGAGCAAGCAGTTGTCTGCTGTTGGCTGCAGACTCTCTTTACATGGTTGCAAGGCTCTCCGTTAACGTGTCTCAGAAGAAGCTTTAAAACCACTTTTCTTTCTCTTTTCCACATTGTCTCCCATTTCGTTCTTAAGTGTGACTTGATGAGCTTTTCACCCAGGATGTAAGGAGAAATGAGAATAGCAATCCCTCTGAGTGTGCTGATTTGGATTATACTTGGACTAGTTTTGGAACAAATGTTGTGATACTGATTCATATGAAAACTGGTAGCTGTATCTCAAAACTGTTTCAAAGCTGTTTGAGCTAAGTGCCTTGTTTCTTGATAATATTGGCAGAAACCAACACAATATTGTGGAGCAATTATCCTTCAAGTAAAAATAAAGAAATTCAATTATAAAAAAAGATAATGTTAAAAATAACAAAAATTATTTTTTGCTTAAAAGTTACCAGGCACTGTTTCAAGTACTTATATGAATTATCTCATTTAATCCTCACTATAATAAACCCATAATTATCACCATTATTCATATGAGGAAGCTGAGGCACAAGAACGTTAAGTAATTTTGTTGTTTTGTATATTTATATACATATATTTTATAAAATTCAGTTAGTTATATAAACTGCCAAATTATTCTCTCTAAATCACAACCCTGATTCTGTAATTCCCTAGCCCAGAAATCTTTAATAAATACGCTTTGTTTATTAAATGAAGTGTAAAAACCTTATGTACCCTAACACTCTATGTAAATACCTAAGTGTAATACCCTGACATATCAGAGCTCTCAAATTTTGATCCTACATCCCTTCTCCTCCTGTTTTCCAACAATTTCCTATCACGATGTTCCTCATCCAGGCACAGTTTCACCCCCTTGGGGGATATTTACCAATATCTGCAGATGTTTTGGGCTCTCACAACTTAAGGGATGTTACTGGCATCTCATAGGCAGAAGTCAGTGACCCTGCAAAGCACTCTGAAATGCAAAGGACCATCACTTCCCACAACAATGAATTATCTGGTCCAAACCATTGTTAGTACCAAGGTTGGAAAAACCTAACCTACCTTATTCTCTGGCCAAACCGGACAACTTGTGGTTTCTTAAATAGTCTCTATGTATTTCACCTTTGTGCTTTCTTTCAATTATTCTTTCATTAAATGATCACAAAGTACCTACTGTCTGCCAGGCCCTACTATGTATGAGGCATGATCCCTGATGTCACACTGACTAGTACCTGGCTTCCCATCCTTGTCTTCCTCCAATATAAAGACCTGCCTGCTCTTCATGGGGCTTTGCTGGTGGCTTAGCTGGTAAAGAATCCTCCTGTCAGTGCAGGAGACACAAGAGATGTGGGTTCGATCCCTGGGTCAGGAAGATCCCCTGGGGTAGAAAACGGCAACCCAATCCAATATTCTTGCCTGGAAAATTCCATATACAGAGGAGCCTTGTGAACTACAGTCCATGAGGTCACAGAGAGTCAGACATGACTGAGCATACCACAGGAATTACAGGAATCAAGTGACTCAAACACACAACAAAGTTGGAAAACCATCATGCTAGAGATGTTCATTTCATAGACAGCCTACATCTACATCCCAGCCATGCCCCAATCCTCCAACACCCTTTCACTGCCATGGACCCAGGTCAGTGAGTATCTATGGTAAGGGACTTTTGTCCCAAGAAGACAGGTGGATTATCAAAATTAGATTATGGTAAGTAATAAAGAACCCTTGTTGTCTAGAAGGAGTGCTGAGTGGGTCCCCATGGAAACCCATCAGGGCCTGGTGAGTTAGTCAATCCTCTTGGATCATTAGAATCTACAGTTTTGCTTCTCCTTTTTTGCCTTAAGTTTAGGTATCCCATCATATCCATTCAGCTCTGTAGGAGAATTGTGACCTATGTCACACCAAAGAAAGGAGAGAAATTGCCCTGGGCCTGTGATTTAGAAGGTCTTGACACGGATACATATGAACTAAAGCAGAGATGCCTGAGGTGAATTGGGAAGAGCAAGCAGGAAAGAGTGAGTGTTCCTTTCTATGGCTGAGTGATATTCCATTGGATATATGTGCCAATTCTTTACCCTTGCCTCTGCTGATGAACATTTAGGCTGCTTCCACGTCTTGGCTATTGTAAATAGTGCTGCAACGCCAGTATTCTTGGGCTTCCCTGGTGGCTCAGCTGGTAAAGAGTCCACTTGCAATGCAGGAGACCTGGGTTCAGTCCCTGGGTTGAGAAGATACCCTGGAGAAGGGAAAGGCTACCCACTCCAGTATTCTGGCCTGGAGAATTCCATGAACTGTATAATCCAAGGGGTCGCAGAATCGAACATGACTGAGCGACTTTCATTTTCACTTTCAAACATTGTGGTGCATGTATCTTTTGGAATTATGGCTTTCTCCAGGCATACGCCCAGGAGTGTGATTGCTGGGTTATACGGTAGTGCTATCGTTTCTAAAGAAACCACCACAATGTCGTCCATGTGGCTGCTAGAAAAATGGTACAGCTCTTGGTAAAGATGAAATAGAGACACAGACATAGAGAACAAACTTATGGATACTGAAGTGGGAAAGGGGGGTGGGATGAATTGGGAGATCGCAATTGACATATGTACACTACTGTATATAAAACAGAGAGCTAATGAGAACCTACTCTATAGTACAGGGAACTCTACTCAATGCTCTGTGGTGACCTACATAGGCAGGAAACCTCCAAAAGAGGGGATTTTTATATATACATATAGATGATTCACTTTGCAGTACAGCAGAAACTAACACAACATTGTAAAGCCATTGAACTCCAATAAAATTTTTTTAGAAGGAGAGAGGAAATTCTACATTTACTACTGAGGATGGAGAATCCAAATAACATCCACTGCTGTCCTGGAATGCATCACCCTACACATTAGAGACCTCATTTTTGTGTCCCTCCACCTTAATGGGGGATGTGGGTTGTGAGCGGGTATGGACTGGGTTGTACAGGTATATTATGCACTCATCAAACCAGCCTTTTCTGTGTCTGAACTATTTGGTGACATTCCCCATTTTGCCACTGGCTGGTTCTTCAGTTTCAGAGATAAGCACCACAGGCCAACGTTAAAAAGATTTCATTGTGCTAATCCAGCAAGGACCAGCGGCATTTGTCTGGTCTTCTTAAACCAGGAGCATGCCATAGGCTCAGAAAATGCCACCTGTAGAGCATCTTTTCTTGATTTCATAGATGCCCCAGAAACACAGTCCTGAAAGTGGCTCCTAAATTTCAAAGCATTAGTCATTTATAAAGAGAACTTCTTATATACGATGAGGACATTTTGTGCTGAATTTTTAAACACAGTTCATGGGGCTCCCCATAGTCAGAATGAGTTTCATGCTGAGATCTTTTTTTTGTTGAATAAGTTTAGAGCTGGCAAGGCAGATAATGAGAACACTGTAGCATGTATGACAAGGTGGGAGTTAATGTCTCTGGCTGACATTATTTTTTTACCAAGCTGAATATGGAGGAAAGGAAAAGTAATGTTGACTACTTTTTTATAAGTTTCATCAGAGAAGAAAAATATTTTAAGGGACAAAATCAAACTCCCCAAGTGAATGTTTTAAAATTTAGTTTATAATAGGCATTATTCTAACTTCGAATCCTTAAGAACAATTTGAAATGCTGTTTTGTTTGGTTGGTGATGTCCAAAGAAGCTGTTTTCTGTTCATAGCACGGTACTGGCTTGTTAAGCTTCAGCTAAAGGTCAGCTGACACTCTAGTCAATTCTCTTTGAGCATGAAGCTTTGAAAGGAAAGCTTATCACAAAACACAGGGTCCCTTTCTGTACTGCCTGGTCTCGGTGAGATGCTGTAAATAAAACATTGGTGAACTAAAACACAAGTAGACAGATCTTTGGAAATGATCTGGGAGAGATCTGGATAAATAAAGAATTGCTTCTGGGTAACCTGGCAGGACACATCATGCCACCTCGTTCTGAGAAGAACTGATCAGAAAGTGACTTGTAGTTACACACTAGACTCGAGGAAACAAATGACTGCTGGAAGAGCTCTTGTTAGGGAGATTTACCATGTTGCTCCTCTTGTAGCCCCTGAGATGGCACGTTTATACAAAACAAAGCAAACACTTCAGCAAACAACTAACAGGACACAGGGGAGCTCTCCAGGCAAATACTATGAACCATGGTTTCATTTGCTTTAGGCAGCAGGGGAAATGGTCTGGCTGCAGCATTCCTGATCTATGGAAGCTTTGGTTCTGACTCATCACTGTTTGTTCCTACCCAGTGCCTGAAAGTCTCATTTAAGTCTGGAACACTGCTTTCTTTCTCCTTGTCATTGCCAGTGTCTTTTCCTAAGTATCGTCTAGTCTGGAATCCTTACAAGTCAAATATTTTCTCCAGTTTTACTCAAATCCTCTTTTGAAAATAATACATTCAGTTCAGTTTAGTCACTCAGTCGTGTCCGACCCTCTGCAACCCCATGAATCGCAGCACGCCAGGCCTCCCTGCCCATCACCAACTCCCGGAGTTCACTCGGACTCACGTCCATCGAGTCAGTGTTGCCATCAAGCCATCTCACCCTCTGTCGTCCCCTTTTCCTCCTGCCCCCAATCCCTCCCAGCATCAAAGTCTTTTCCAATGAGTCAACTCTTCACATAAGGTGGCCAAAGTACTGGAGTTTCAGCTTTAGCATCATTCCTTCCAAAGAAATCCCAGGGCTGATCTCCATCTGAATGGACTGGTTGGATCTCCTTGCAGTCCAAGGGACTCTCAAGAGTCTTCTCCAACACCACAGTTCAAAAGCATCAATTCTTCGGTGCTCAGCTTTCTTCACAGTCCAACTCTCACATCCATACGTGACCACTGGAAAAACCATAGCCTTGAGTAAACGGATCTTTGCTGGCAAAGTAATGTCTCTGCTTTTGAATATGCTATCTAGGTTGGTCATAACTTTTCTTCCAAGGAGTAAGCATCTTTTAATTTCATGGCTGCAGTCACCATCTGCAGTGATTTCGGAGCCCAAAAAAATAAAGTCTGACACTGTTTCCACTGTTTCCTCATCTATTTCCCATGAACTGATGGGACTGGATGCCATGATCTTCGTTTTCTGAATGTTGAGCTTTAAGCCAACTTTTTCACTTTCCTCTTTCACTTTCATCAAGAGGCTTCTTAGTTCCTCTTCACTTTCTGCCATAAGGGTAGTGTCATCTGCATATCTGAGGTTATGGATATTTCTCCCAGCAGTCTTGATTCCAGCTTGTGCTTCTTCCAGCCCAGCGTTTCTCATGATGTACTCTGCATAGAAGTTAAATAATCAGGGTGACAACATACAGCCTTGCCGTACTCCTTTTCCTATTTGGAACCAGTCTGTTGTTCCATGTCCGGTTCTAACTGTTGCTTCCTAACCTGCATATAGGTTTCTCAAGAGGCAGGTCAGGTGGTCTGCTTTCCCATCTCTTTCAGAATTTTCCACAGTTTATTGTGATAGGTGGTGTTTTATTCTCATTGTGTGCGTGCTAAGTCGCTTCAGTTGTGTCCAACTCTGTGAAGCCCATCAGGCTCCTCTGTCCATAGGATTCTCCAGGCAAGAATACTGGAATGGGTTGCCATTTCGGGGGATCTTCCCAATTCAGGGATTGAACCCAGGTCTCTTACACTTACCTGCACTGGCAGGCAGGTTCTTTACCACTAGTGCCACCTGGTTTGTGCACCTCCTTTGTCTGTGAAAATGATAAACTTGGGTATAGTGATAAACTTGCTTCTTGGAGTTCATGTGTATAAAGCACAGGAGTCGTACCTGGCACATAGTATGTGATCCATAAATGTTAATAAAAACCAGGCCAAGATAAAAATATTCAACAGTTACATCAAACTTCCTCCAAAACATCTACATTCCCAATAAAACCCTTTAGAATTTATTTTGTTTGCAAGCAAAAAGGAGAAGCATGGTAAAAATATATTTCCCTAAGTTCTCTAGCTTTATTCCCTTTAGGTTCATCTTTATGAAGATCATAGTTTATTGGTCAAAAGCTTCTTTTCATGGTGGACCACACTGTATGACCCACAGGTGAGAGGTGGAAACTATTTCTTTGCATCTATGAGTGGTTGCTTTTCTTGTTCACTATGTCCAACTCAACGAACATGAAATTGAGTAAACTCTGGGAGACAGTGGAGGACAGAGCTGGCGTGCTACAGTCCATGGGGTCACAAAATCAGACAAAACCGAATAACTGGACAACAACAATTTAATTAGCAAGGTGAGATGAAGGTCATGACATCTGGAGTCAGCTCAGATCTGAGAAGTACTTTGACCCTGTGCTTCCAAGAAATACCTTGATCCCATGCCTCCACTCCAGCAATAGATCAATGGAGACTAGAAGCTTGGTCAGTACCCTACTGAGAATGGCCACCTCTCTCGGTGTTAATGACATCAGGATTGATTATATCGACATACGCAAACTTCTAGCCCACTTCATCTTCTCTCTAAGCTAGAGAAGGAGAGGTGTCTGTCTTACACCACTTCCCATTTGTTGTTCCAGAAAGGGTTTGGTGAACACTTATTAAAATTGGAAATCAGGGTTAATGCAGAGAACTTCCCTGGTGGCTCAGATGGTAAAGAATCTGCCTGCAATGCAAGAGACCTGGGTTCGATCCCTGGGCTGGGAAGGTCACCTGGAGTAGGTAATGGCTACCCACTCCAGTATTCTTGCCTGGAGAATTCTGTGGACAGAGGAGCCTGGAGGGCTACAGTTCATGGGGTCACCAAGAGTCAGACTCAGTTGAGCAACTAACATTTAAAATGAATTCCTTAGGGCTTACATTCACAGTTTGAGTTGGAATCACCCGCATATGTCGCTCCTGTAAATCCAGGTAGTTTTCTGACTGGCTGGACCTGCCCTTATGTGAGAGAGGAGTCAGTCATACCTGTTCAGTACCTCATTGTCACGGAGGAATTTTTTAGTCTGTTTAGTCAAGGTCTGTAACTCATTTCTAAAAGCACCCAAATAGTTTAAATTTTTATAAGTTTGCATGCACCGATCACTTCCCTTGAATAGCTAAGCAAGGAAGGCAGGGAGGGCTGAAGGAAAGTTTTCCTGTGAATACAGTGCTTGTGAGTGGATTACCATTTTCCTGCTAGAATTACATGTCCTCTTAGCTCTCAGAAGGTCCCAATTAGGCCTGACACATTGCCATCATAGCGCACACACTCCCTGTAACAGCCGCATTAAGCTCAGTTGGTGCTGGGTAAGTTTTAAAGTAGGTTTTCCAACCAGTGTGGGTGGACAGATTCCCACTTCATCATCTGCACCCCTCCCCCCAGCCCATTGCACATTCCTATTAGAACATCCTACCTAGGAATACGCTGCCTCCCGACGCAGTCCGTGTTTATTTGTCAACAGTTTCATAAACCTACAACACAGAAGACCGTCCTGTCTACACTGGCTGGAGAGTCTCACACAGAAATACTATAGATTTCGTGAAACAGTTCAGAAGTTGTGAGAAAACAGCCGAAAACTTTACGTTTTGCGTGTGCTTGAATGAAATTTAAACAGTTCATATTTGAGGAATGTTCCACACAGAAGACCAAAAAGAGACGAATCCCATACATGGAGCCATTGTGTTACCTACACGACACTGAAAATACTCTTGCTTAAATGGTTTTCCTCTTTGGGTTAATTTGTTGCTTGGCATTTGGGACATGCACAGAAACACCTATAAACCCACAGAACATTCATTTTGGGTCAAGATTCCCCATTATGGATCCTTCTCAAGCGAAGATGGTTAGTTTGTTCACTCATAGCATCTATAATATTCATTGCAAGGACAGATGCTGAAGCAGAAGCTCCAATACTTTGGCCACCTGATGCAAAGAGCCAACTTGTTAGGAAAGATCCTGATGCTGGGAAAGACTGAGGGCAGGAGGAGAAGGGGGCAGAAGAGGATGAAATGGTTGGATGGCATCACTAACTCAATGGACATGAATTTGAGCAAACTCCGGGAGATAGTGAAGGGCAGCAAGCCTGGTGTGCCGTAGTCCATGGGGTCACAAGGAGCTGGACACAACTTAGTGATGAACAACAGCAATAAGGATCTCTAAGTGCTCAGATGCTCACCCATGTCTGACTCTGTGATCCCGTGGACTGTAGCCCATCAGGCTCCTCTGTCCATGGGATTCTCCCGGCAAGAATACTGGAGTGGGTTGCCATTTCCTCCTCCCGAGGATCTACCCAATCCAGGGATGGAACCCACATCTCTTAGTCTCCTGCATTGCAGGCAGATTCTTTTCACTAGTGCCATCTGAGAACTTCTATGTACAGCACCAAAAATATTCTTGCTTAAATGATTTTCCTCCTTGGGTTAATTCATTGCTTGGCATTTGGGACATGCAGAGAAGGACCTATAAACTTACAAAACATTCATTTTTGGTCAAGATTCCCCACTGTGGCTCTTTGTCAAGCCAAGATAATGACTCATTTGTTCATTCGTTTTTTCAACACTCTTTCACTGCACTCTTATTAAATGCCAGACTGTCTGGCTCTTGGGGATACATGTTTGAATAAATTTTCATTATACTTTTTCTTTAAAACAGGGGAGAGAGACAATAAAAAGGTAAACGAGAAAATAGCAGGTGATGATAGTGCCAAATGATGAAAATAATCAGAGTGATGTCCTAGAAAACAAGTAGAGACTTTTTTGGATGCGTGGTCAGAGTGTTCAGAGAAGGCTTCTCCAAAAAGGTATTGTAAGATGAGGCCTCATGATAAGAAGGCGCATGCTTTGTGAGCAACTGGGCTTACCGGGTAGGGAGAACAGCTGGTGCAAAGGCCCTGTGGTGGGAATAAGTTTGGCACATAGTTGGCATAGGAAGAAGATGAGCACAGTGGTTAAAGCAGACAGTAAAGGATGACATGTAAGAAAGTTAGGCAGATGTCAGGCGAGGCAGGGCCTTTGTAGGCCCAGTGAGGAGGTTGGATTGTACTTCAAATGCTACAGGAAGCCAAGCAAGGCTTTAAAGCAAGAGGGTGACATGATGCAATTTATAGTTTAACAAGGTCACCTCTGCCTTTCTTTGGAGAACATAATGATGTAAAAGGCAAGAGTAAAAGCAGGAAGGCCAAGTAAGAGGCTCCTGTGGTAGTTTATGTGAAAGATGATAACATTTGGACCAAGGTGGTAGAAATGGAAATGGAAAGAAATTCTGAAATTATGACCCTTTTAAGGTAGTCCTAGTATTCTACCTCACACTTCACTCCCTCTGCAGTCATCAGAATCCCACGCACACAGCAGCCACCCATTTATTTATCGTTAGCAATAGTTTATTGCAGCGTTTCCAACAGCTGTTTCCGGTGTTTCCAACAAATCATTTGCTCAGTCATCAAGACCAAACCACTTCATCCTACAAGTTCTTAATGAGATACTATTTTATGCTTTAGCCTTGCATGAGAAGGCATAAGAAAAATATGGGGGATTGTAACTCATAGGCAAAAGAATTCTCTTAGTTTAATTTTGCCGGGTATAGTCTATCCTTATTCCACAGAATTCTATTTGCTGATTTCATTTCATTTATATCTTCTTATCCATCTTCATGGTCAATAAGAGGACCAACCAGGGGATCTTCCCCCAGACACTTGCTAGTAAAGAGTTGTTCCTGTTTTCAGCTCCCCACCTGCTTTGCTGCTGAGGTTTATGCTCCCCACCCATAAATCTTGCTTTGTAGGCTTGAATCTTAACATAATGTTACCACCTTCTCTCTAGAGCTCCCCAGGTAGCTCAGTAGTAAAGAATCTGCCTGCCAATGCAGGAGACACTGAAAGAGTAGATTCAATCCCTGGGAAGATCCTTGGAGAAGGATATATACATATACATACACACACACGTGTGTGTGTGTGTGTGTGTGTGTGTGTGCGTGCGTGTGTGTGTTAATACATGATATTTGTTTTCCTCTTTCTGACATACTTTGCTCTGTATAACAGGCTCTAGTTTCATCCACCTCAGTTCAACTGACTCAAATTCATTCTTTTTTTATGGCTGAGTAACATTCCATTGTATTCTGTACCCCACAACTTCTTTTTCCATTCATCTGCCAATGGACACCTAGATTGCTTCCATGTCTTTCTGCCCAATTTTCTTAGGTGACTTTTTTCAGCATCTAACCTCCATTCTGATAAACAGAAATAGAGAAGTTAATCCTGCAATTCTATCTCAAATTTGGACATTCTAAATGAGAATCACAATGCTCTACCAACAAAGCAGAGAATCCCAGCCTTAGAAGCTTTTGTTCTAAAAGTCCCAGGTCAGGCACAATTTAAAAGTCTTTCCAGATCCACAGAAAAATAGCCTCATATTTCTATGTCTGTTCTTTGAAAAATTAGCAGCAACCATTTCCTTTCCATTTTATGAACTCAATTTTTCCTATTAGACTTTCTTTTCATGTATTTTACAATAGAGTCCTATTATTTTGTGCTTTCATCACTTAGACTATGATTCATTCTTGACTCACAAATGATTCATTTTACTGAGAGTCATATGGGCAAAATCCTGGAAATCATACCCCTGTTGTTTACTTCCAACATTTATCAAAGAGAATGTACCAACTGTATCACCTTGCTGGGGTGCAACTCCTCTATTTGCTGCCCTGACCCCTTACTCCAGGCCTGCCCAGGATGGGCCCCAGCCCAGGAGTCCTCAGTTGCTTTCTCAGGCTTCTCTGGGGATCTAGTGAATAAATGTGCATCACTGGTTCTTTTCTCGCTTCCCTATCTGGTTGACACACACTTAGAAAATATTGTTTATAATGCACCATTTACAGAAATGAATTTAGAACATTCTATGCTGTGTGACATAAAAGTATTTCTGAGTTTGTTAAATGGTATCTTTGTGAGAAGATGTGATGTATCTATATTATATAACATGTGTGCATATATATATATACACATAAATATATTCCTTTGGAATATATGTAATATATACATATATCTATTATATATATATATATATATATATATATATATATATACACACACACATATATATATCACCAATGGAATACTGCTCAACTAAAGATGCAAGAGACTCAGGTTCAATCCCTGAGTTGGGAAGATCCCCTGGAGGAGGGCATGGCAACTTACTCCAGTATTCTTGCCTGGAGAATCCCAAGGATAGAGGAGTCTGGTAGGCTTCAGTCCATAGGGTCGCACAGAGTTGGGCACGACTGAAGCAACTTAGCATGCACATTAAAAAGAATGAAATAATGCCATTTACAGCAACATGGATGGGACCTAGAGATTATCTTCCTAAGTGAAGTAAGTCAGACAGAAAAAGACAATCATATATCACTTACATGTGGAATCTAAAATATGACACAAATGAACATATCTACAAAAACAACAGACCCACAGATACAGAAAACAGACCTTGGTTGTCAGGTGTGGTAGGATGAGGAAGGGATAGACTGGGAGGTTGGGCTTAGCAGATGCAAACTCTTCTCATAAAATGGATAAACAACAAGGTCCTGCTGTATAGCTCAGGGAACTATAGTCCATATTCCATGATAAACCATACTGGAAAAAAATCTGAAAAAAAAATGTATATGTATAACTCAGTCACTTTATTGTACAGCAGAAATGAAACATTGTAAATCAACTGTACTTTAGTAAAATTTTTTTTAAAAAAATGGTACTTTGTGGTATCTTTGGTCAGGAAAGTAGCCCACTATTACTGTAAGTCCCAAAGATATTCAACTAGTTGAACAACTATAAGTCATAATGTAAAACATAATGAAATATTAAAACAACAATTTCAAAGTAATTTTGTTCTAAATGAGATAGTTTACACTAGTGTCTTATTATAGAGAAGGCTTTAAAAATATGAGGGGGCAAAAATTTCAGCAGAGAGAATTCTATCAGTTAATTTAATCTTTTCCTACATATTTGAGAAAAGATCACTCTCAATATGTTTTAACAGTGAAATCCTATGGAGTGGGAGCAGAGTCTGAAACTCATTGCCCCATTGTAATGTAGTTTACGGGCACAAATCAGATTTGATCACACTGTTCACACTCAGGAACTATTTTCCAATCAGAATGCTGAGAATTGCTTGTATTAACAGTAAAATGTCCTTAGCAAGAGGGTTTCACATTGAGATAAACGCTTTTGAAGAAATCAGCTTTACTCAGTAATTTGTGTTTCACTATGTTTTTTTCAAACATATTTGAAAAGTTAGACTAAATGTTCTTAGGGGTCCCTTTTAGTCCTGAAATTTTGTGAATTCCTATGAAATGGCTTAGGTTACTGAATAATCTTGTAATCGGAAAAACATTTGCCAATTGCGTAAGCCCAAGGTACAAGTGCGGTGTGTTTGCATTTCATTTTCATAAGCAGCCTGAGGGTTGGTGTCAGACTCTTTGGAAAAGTGTGTCTTTCGGAAATCTCTTAAACTCTGAAAATAAAAGCAGATTAGGGAGCAGTGAGTGAAAGAAATGTACATACCAGAATCCGAAAAAAAATCTTTCAGAAAAGCTTTTTAATCTTTTGATAATTTTGCAAAGTAAGTAGGTCATGAGTGGAGGTAAAAACATCCTTTTCAAGACCCTTTTTTCCAGCCTAGATGATATGGAAACTTACCTCAGGGATCAAAAATATTTGTGGGAAATCTCTTTTGGAAATGTGTAGACATTAAAATTAGTATTCTAAAATGTAACTGCAATAATAGATAGGTTCTAATTAATTCAGATTAATTGTTATCTATGGGTCTGTAAGCAGAGACCCTGCTAAGCTGATTTCGCACACACTGGGACCCTAAATTATTACTGAATAAAGAACATCAGTGTCGGCATCTGGGAAATGTGGTTTGGGGTTGGGGACTCAGCCTGTGCAGAATACTAGCTTGGGCATATTGCTATGGCTTTCCCAGCTGTAAACTAGAGATAATCATAGCTACCTCACAGTTGAAGCTAAAATATAATAATATGTGAGAAAACGCTGACCAGTCCAATCAGTGTGTTTTCTTTCTCTTCCTTCTGACCCCACATAGCTCTCTCCCACCACCAGCCATGTTGCTGAGGGAGCACAAAGCACTTGGGTCCTCCAGAAGAGTTTGTGCTCATTACCATTCCTTTCACATTTGTGTTTACTCTTTGGACGTCTGCTACATTCGCACCGTGTCCGACAGAAGAAAATTAAGTTAGCAGAATTCTGAATTAATGTCGTGTTTTATATGCAAGACATGGCATTCTCCCTCCATTCTTTGCAATCTTTCAAGACGTGGTTGTAGAGGAATGCTTGCCTGTCTTCCTCCTGAGGAATTCAGTACTCTTGATCTATGTTGTAACCTGTGTAACATTTCTGAGAGACGCATTTATAGGCAAAAGGACTGGCTCAAGGAAGAAACATTGAAAAGCTGCCGTGTTGGGTCTCCGCGTCCACAGCCTCCCCTCACGTGTTCACACGCATGCTCAGAATTGCTCTGTTCTTCCCTGTAGAAGTCATGACCTCATGACCTCATACTCTGTCCCTTCCAACCAGACCTTGCGCACCATCATCTTCTTCTGAGATGCACTGCAGCATAAAAGGCTTTGTCTCCACCGCAATAACTTCAGACATTCATAAAACGGCCATATAGGGAGCTGGGGGAGAAAGCTCAGGTTTGAATGAGACAGATTTGGCACCACCCTCCTCTGCGCAAGCTCAGCCTGGTTTCTGGGGCAAAGGTTTCTATTACCTCCTGCAGGGTCATCTCATCCTGCCTTTCACATTGTAAAATGGTGCCTCAGAGTGGGGCAGCATCTTTCTCTCCATTCATTCATAACACATACACTTCAGGGGATAACCCTGCTCTCCATGATTTTCCAGCCATCCTTTAAAAGGGATTGGTGCTAGACCAACCTGGAACTGTGGTTATGAGGAAAACAGGAAATTCTGCTTTCAAACGGATATTTGATTTTTCATGAGATGTAATTTCAATTTGATTAACTTACTATATAAGGTTTCATTTCTATTGCTTTGATTTTTTTCACACACTTAAAAAATATGTATACATATAATATGTAATAAAAGATGATAGACAGATAGATGGCACACCCTTTACCATTTTCCCCACCATGCACACATAAAATTGAGCATTGGTAATCTCAAACAGCACTGAACTTCAGTAGGAGCAGACCTGTGCCTGATGCTGGCTATTTCCTTTCTAATGTCAATCATTTTTGTCTTGATTTACAAAGTCAGGTGAATGGTTGCAATTAATGAGCAATTGAAGTGGTTCACCTAGAACCAATAGACTGTGGAAGTTGATGAATTATATAATACTATGTAACCTCTTTACCTTTCTGAATGATTAATGGTTAGTATATAAATAATGTCAGAATGTTTGAGTTTAAATCTAGAAGTGCATTTCTGTGATTAATGTGGTTGAAGTAAAAAAAGTGTTTTGATGGCCATGCTTCATGATAATATGTTAACTGCATGTATAAAATATGAATCAGAAGAAGTTACTTCAGGTGTAAATACAAAAAAATAATGCATTAAAAAAGGTGGCATCTTGGCATTCCTAAGAGAAAAATGTTATTCTTTATTATTATTATTATTCAGTTATGACCATCTCAGCTATGGTATGCTATATGATCACCTGAATTATATTTAAGTCAGCTTCTCCCACGTTAGTAAAACACCTCTGTGTTCACGTACATTAGGTTGCCAGAAAAGAACAGTATCGTTTTGTCCCAACATTAATTATTGCAGCGTTATTATTTCACTTGTGGAATTTTAAAATTCCTTGTAATCACTTCAAAGTCCCAGGGCTATAGACCTGACTTAATTTGCATGCTGGGCACAATTTATTTCTAACAGAAACTATACTCTGATAAACAGATGTTTTATGACATTTGATAAAAAGGTTACATTTTCAAAAGAAGTAGCGCTGATGTTTTATAAGCCCTAAGATCAAAATGGAATCCCTTAAATCTTGATGTTTGCAATCTAAATGTGAATGAGTTCAAACTCTTGCTAGAAGCTGTTAAGGAAAACTCATTTCCTTGGTCACTCCCTCACTCCCACCCCCCAGGTGCCTTTACAACAGGGAGTTAGCATTTAACCCTCTGGACATATGTGAGAATTAACCAGTTAGCTATGCCAAAGTGCATCTGGTTACTAGTGGTGAAGGTGGTGGCCGGGTAGCTGTCCCTGCCTTTGGTACCGGGCACCACCACCCAGGTTCCGATCTCTTTCACAAAGAGAATCGCCTTTGATTCTCACAACCACCCCACAGACAGCAAGGAGATTATCATCTGCTTGAAGAAATGAATGAACGGAAGATCTATTTACAGCTCATCAACACAGAAAGCCGCTACATCAGAACAAAGAACCTCCGCGTGATACCGGCACATATATTTTTACATATTTCCGACTGTCATTTAACTTCTTAATTAAGGGACTGGTCAAATTATCCCCCTCCCACTTAGATGCAGTGCTTATTTGCTCTTCTTAACACTGTGGAGACGGAGACTTAATTGAAAGACCTTAAGATGAGTGCCTTGTCAGAGCACAAACATTTTGAAATCCCAATGAAAATGCAGTTTAATGCATCCAGTTAAAATGCCCAAGAGGAAATAGTGAATACAGCTTTCTTAAAGCCTTTCCCCTCAGGCCATTAACTAAGAAACTGGTCACTAACTGCTGGTAACAACCCATTTTGGAGGGATTATTGCTATTATTGGCATTCTGTGGTTTATGGTAACATTTTGTTAAAGGCAGTAGAAAAGAAGATGCAGCTGGACTTGGGGCTTTGCTTCCCTTGTGATTAATGGCCTTTTTTTTTTTGAAATTCCAATCGAAATGTTCCGAGGCTGAGCTCACTGCTGAGTTTATTACCTGCTACATTTCTTGTTGCTCTAAGAAATATACTTTACACCAGAGTCAGCATTCAAATCAATGGAGCCAAAATATAGCATTTATTGTTAGGAAAATTGAATCACGCTGAAAAGGCTGAATGAATGCTTGACTTAAACTGAACGTTAGAAATTACTTCACTTGCCATGAGCACTTTCTGGCTGATACACAGCCCCATGCTCCTTCCTTCCAGTGATTAATTGTTAGCTGGAGCAGGCATCTGTACGTTGCCAAATGGAGAATAATAACCAAAGTTATGTTATTGATTTCCCATAACTCTGTGTGAACCTATATACCTAGAGAGGGGCCTGCTCTGTGTGGCTCATAGCTGCCTGCTGATAATTCTACGCTCTGATAATTCCATTTACTAAAAACAGAATTAGAAAGGAGGTAACCCCAATGAAGGGCAGGCAAGCATCATACAATGAAAGAGAAGTGCTCAAGAGTTTCAAAAATATTTCTTTTGTTCACATCAAATGAGAGAAATAAGTAAGAATGCTGACAGCTTAAAACTATCAAGCCGATTAATAAAATCGAATGCAGATTACAAACATGTTATTTGCATGGGGGACGTGTTTTTTTTCTATCTTTTTGGGGTCCCTTTTTCCTCCCATCTTTTAATTACCAATAAAAGAGAAGATCAGAACATATCATTAGCTCTGCTTCTTAGTGAACCTGACTTTTCTCAAGAAATTTACATCTTTCCCTCATTTTCTGTTAAGGTTTCTTCTCCTGTTTTCTCACCTAAAGAATTATAATGAGGGAGAATGAATGAGATCTATGGGGAGAGCGGTGGACCCAGAGACTAAAGGTAAAAGGATGATTGATGGTATGAAATTACCATAAAAGTACAATCAGGATCAGATTTTAAAATGAATTTTTAAGCAGCCTAAGAGATACTCTTTGATTTGCAGTCTGGTGGAATGGATAATGTCTCATTCAGTGGATAAAGTTTCTCACTGTGTGACTTGAGCTTTTTCTGATCTTTCTGACTGGGAGTAAAATGGAACCAAAGCCTGAAGTGGTTTTTAATGCAGAAAATATCAAACACAATATTCTTAATGTCAAAACCTGGGCATAGCAGGTGAGGAACGAAAAATAAATAGAATATTACTGTTAGCATTATTTTATTAGGCTCTCCTTTTACTGACAAATGGGGTTAAACCATACATTTTTTTAAAGGGTGAACTTGTTTACATATTGAAAAAAAATAAAGTTTAGGCTGGTGTCAGATTTTAATATTTCTTAGGTATATAAATACTCCAACTAACATATTAAAGCAAATTGTCTTTCATAGCTATATATTTCCCCATTGCTCTTTAAAAATGTAAATACACTTTATTTTAGAATAATTTTAGATTTATAGAAAGTTGTAATGATATTAGAGAAAATTCCAATATACCTCTCACCTAGCTTCTCCTAATGTTATTATCTTACATCACTATTTGGGTTGCCAGATTTAACTGATAAAGTACAGGACATCCGATTAAACAGGAATTTCGGGTAAATGACAAATTATTTTTGTAGTTTAAGTAAGTCCCACGGCATACTCTAAGTGCTATCACACGTTTGTCACTACTAAGGAACAAATACTGGTCAGCTAAACTCTAAGTTTTATGCAAGTTCCACTAGTCTGTCCTAATGTCTTTTTTTTTCTGTCTGGGATCTCGTTCAGAATACCACATTATAATTAGTTATCCTGTCTTCCAAGCTCCTACAGTCTGTGACAGTTTTTCAGACATGCCATTTGTTTTTAAATACAGTAAAAAATGAGCTAAACTAGTCACTGATAATCTACTAGTGGTACTAAACTCTTAGAATCATTTTTTAGTGAATACATTTCAAAAATGTGTTTAACTGATAAATCATTTTAATGTCCATAAAAGCTCTCTGTGGAATATTATAAAATCATAACAAATTCTTATTTTACATCAGAAATTTCCATTTTTAATATCAGAAAAAACCCTGCTAGCAACTTGTAAACATGTTCAGGATCATTGTCAAATTGGAAATATTGTGTCCTATCAAATATTAAAGTTATCATGGTCTTTGAATATGAAAATAATGACTCAAACCTTTCCAATAATGTACTAGTATTTTATTCAGTTTCAACATTTATTTCCTCAATCTATCTGTAGAATATGCCTGCTTCTAATAGCAGATCCTTGAAAGGTGTTAATTCATATTTGTTGTAAACTTCATTTGTAGCCATGGATACAAAGGTTTATTTTAATTTTTTTTTTCAGAATTTTCCCAAGAAGGTTAAAAGAAAAAAAAGGGGGGAGATGTGAGGTTCATCCACCTAGCAGAAAATATTTGAAGCTTGCAGCTTCTAATTTAGGTTGATCTTCATTAGTTTAAAATTTCCTGCTTTCAAACTGTTAAACATTATGGGAATCATGAGTATTTCAGACAGTTGCTTCTTGTGACAGTTTTCATTTCTTTCCTCCGCTGACAGTTCCTATAATGACTTTAATCATAGAGTCTGGAAACGGACCGGCTATTGAATAGCAACAAACTCAATGGTCAATGTCTATGTCACTTTTCTGGGAGCAGGACTTTCTGAGCATCAAGGAGCTGATGCACAGAGCCTCCTGGAAAAGTGCTAAGTGCATTAAGTCTCTGTCAATCACATCTGTAACACGCAGACCAAATTACTACTATTTGGCTCAAGACATTCCATTGAAACTTATTTGTGTGGTGTTCGGATCTGTGTACCGTATATAACTAATGATGATTGTTTATGGAAAGGTGCCTGTCCAATTATTTTTGAAGGAACACAAGAATGCAGAATGACTGGAAGCATCAGGTTTTTGCCAGAGAATGCCTCAGGTAAGAGGAGAATGGCTAGAGGCTATAAGGAATCACAAGAGACAAGTCAGAGTCGTAAATTGGGAGACTGACATATCTCATCTAATATACTTGCTAACTAGGCCTTTAAAAACCTTGACATTTAACTAAGTTTGTGGAAAAGTTATGGGTTTTTGTCCTTTTCTGTGGGCTCTAACTCATTAATCCGGTGAATTAAGGTGTTGATCACTGTTCCCAATATTTGCAGATGATGTATAGAGAGGCAGGAAAGAGTCTGGCGGCTGAGTGACTGTTTACCTAGCCTGCGCCTCTTTCAAAGTCAAGTCAGTCAAAAGTGATACTCAGGTTATTTACCCTTTTGGTACTTCAGGGCTTGAAATGGCATGAAAGAAGCCTTTCATTTGACAGAGGTATTTAAATAAAGCTTTCGAAAGGCTGATGCGTTTGGAAGATAATGGGCTCTTTATGGAAATAAACAAGTTCCTGGGAATTTTAAGAAAACAGGAAAAGGAATGCAAACTTTCCAGTGAATGTCGTCTACTTCAATATCTGATTTTGATCAAATTCATATTATTTAAGGGCAGAGTGATGGCCCGTGGCAAGATAATCTTTGGCTTTATATGTTTATGTTCTTGAGGGAGGTTTAACTTTTCCATAACAGTAGACTCCAGAAACATTAAGAAATAAGACAAAATATAGATCATTTATAATCAGAAAGCGGTACAGTTTCCCAAAAAGGTAGAATGAGAAGTGCTTCACTAACCACCTAGTAAGATAGTCGAACTTTTTATTCAATATTTTAGTAAGTACTTGTTAAAAGGAACTTCATTAAACTGAAATGCTTCAAAAGGAGGTAGTGGCATTTCCCTTCATCAAATACTGTCACCAAAATCAAACCAAAATGCTACACTCCTTTTTTATATATAATTGCAAGGCTCACGTTCTTAATATATTTTTACAAAGTGGATGATTAAGACATCCAGAGACACTTCAGAAAATGTTGAGATAAGACTACTTAGCAATTAATGTGTGAAAATTATTACCTAGTAACCTTAGGAAACTATTGTAACTTTTTTCAAGTTATTAAAAACCACGTTTATGCTTCCTCTTTCACTATTTATCTATGAACTGTAAGATTCATCACTTTGAAAAATTTTAAATAAAGATAAAAAGGCTTTACTACTTGCTTCTAAAATGGTCATGGGCAACTTGTAGCACTTCTGAATTTTTTTTGTCTGTAGGAAAATAATTCAAAACACATACTTTAAGGGACATTATAAATTATCTCTACCAGTTCCCTCTTTTGGGTTAATTATTGTCAACAATATTCAAGCCAATATTCATTTGTATGAACTTGGCATAACATTAAATTCTTCAAAGAAAACATAAAGTAAGTTTAAGACATGGTCTTTACCTTCAAAGGAGTTCTAATTTTACGTGGAAGACAAATCCAACACATACAAAGATGAAAAGCACAGGGGAACAAAGCACAATGATACATAGTGATTAATAAAGGCCTTTTGTAATAAATAACAAAACACCATGTTGTGTGGTTTACGAAAAATAAAAAGAAGTTCTTATGGCAGTGCAGACAAGGAAGGTCTCTCTGGATTGAGGAGTCCATAAAGGTCTTTGTAGTGACCCCAAGGTTGAGGCAGGAGGGCTGTGCTGTCCATGAGCAATAAATCAGGGTGGCATGCTTTGAAAAAGTGGTATTTGCCTTATTTGGTGATTAGTCCAGAGGTATAGATCTGGAGACATGCTTGAATATCTCTATAGGCTGCTCCAAAGCTAGAAAGCAAACTAGACACAGTGGTAGTTACTGAAATTGATACCAGTCAGTATCCTTGGCCTTTGGCAATCCATAGAAATTGATAAGAGGCCAGACAGGAAATTCAGGCAAGGCTTTATTTGGGCTTCTGGGACCAGAGGAGGGCATGAAAACAAGTAACAGGTTCCCTGGCTTGCTCTCCAGCGGAGGCCAAGCTGGTTCCTTATATGGAATGAGGGTGGGGGTGTGTCCAGGGATGAGGACAGAGGGCTGGTTTAGATGGTTTGTCCACCCCTTAGGTAGTGTTGTGTGCAGAGGTCATGTGCAGTACCCTGCTTTTGCTCCCGGCACTTCAAAAGTGGCAGCTGGTTTTTTGGTGCGGGTTTTTTTATTTTTATTTTTTTTGTATCTGGTTGTCCAGAATTTGCCTAATTGCACGTGCATGCAGTTATTTTTAGTCCCTTATAGTTTCTTCCTATTTTGTTGCTTGAGGAGATGTCTGTCCAGATACAAGCACTGCTGCAAAAGGTCCTATGTCCTAGGTCCCAGCCTGTCTCAAAATGGCCAAGGAGTTCATAAGGGGAGTAGGTTATCCTTGACCTAGCATTGGATGGGAAGCATTGGATGAGGGAACGTGGCAAACACACGATGTGCGCTATGCACAAGTGTCTACCACATTGGTGCGTTATTTAAACTTTCTAAACCTGGTATTTCTTGTCTGTTACATAGACCTAATTATAGCTCCAATCTCATCAGTGTTTGTGCATAATAAGTGCCAAAGGGATACCAATACTGCTGACTCCATAGGGCTGTGGTGGGAAGCCACTGGGATAATATGAATGGTGAGGTTTAGGAGCAGAGACTGGAAGTGCCAAGGAGTATAGCCACTAGTCTCAGCCTCATGTTTATGGGAGCTCAGGCTGAGAATGCAGGAACTCAATTTGGATGTCTCTGTTTACATCTCAAATGGAGGTGAGTCAACAGGAAGTAACTCAGAAATTAGTGAATGTTGTGGTGTTGGTTTGTGGTGTTGTCATGCATTGCCTTTGGAGGGTAAAGCTTAGGGAAAGGCTTTGCACATAGGGACCAAGTTGTTTTTCATCCTGGAGTGCAAAATGAGAGCCCATGGATTACATTTCAGATAATGGGGATAACTGTCCCCATAACTGTCCTTCTTTAGAACTGAAGAAGAAATTTGGAATCAGAGTACAAGACACATTTGCAAGGAAGTCTCCTTGCCAACAAGAGTTGGCCTCTGCATCATGCTGGAAGAAAGGGGCTGGGAGATCACTGTATTGTAGAAGCTTGGGTCTCAGAGTTTCAGGAGCTTCAGAAGGTCTTGAGCCCAAGGAGAGCAAACATACCTCCAGTTTGAAGCCTTCCATATATTATTCCATTCTAGTCCTTAAAGCCATCATGAATCTGGCTAAAATATTACAGCTCAACTTTCCCTATCACAGAAGGAAATATGGAAGGCATCTGAGCCTACAGGTGAGACAGAGCTGTGCCAAAGGGAACAAGAGCTGCTGCCTAAGTGAAACAATCCTTGGGACAGGAAAAGGAGAGTGGCAAAACCGCCAGGAGTGGCCAAGCCCCACACCAACATGGCAGAGAGAGCCAGGTTTGGGGGTGGGAGGAATCTCCTGGGGTTCCAAGAAATTCATGGAAGAAGCACTGGTAAAGAAGCTGGACATCTGCTAGTGACAAGGGGTTCACACCAGACGATTGTGACCTGGGTACAAATGGGAGATGTGATCTCATAGCCCACCAGTGCATGGAGTTCCTGGCTTACATAGGATTGTTGTGAGGTTGAAATGAGATAACAGATGAAAAGTCTTAGCATAACATCTAACTTGTAATAGGCTGACAATATCCACTGTAGCTGATGTTATTGTGATTGACCATGTGATAGCAGGCTTCCCAGGTGCCTCAGTGGTAAAGGATTCACCTGCCAACGCAGGAAATGAAAGAGACGTGAGTGCGAACCCTGGGTGGGGAAGATCCTCTGGAAGAGGAAATGGTATCCCACTCCAGTATCCCTGCCCAGAGAATCCCATGGACAGAGGAGCCTGATGGGCTACAACAGTCTATGGGGTCACAAAGAGTCGGACACAACCGAGCCACTGAACATGCATGCATGGGATAGCACATTAGGGGATTATGTAGAGGCACTGGAACAGAAGGTCATAGAATATATGCTCCTTAAGCAAGTTCTGCCAATACCCAGGTACACCAAATGGCATCATCATGTGCACAGAGAGACCAAGGTGTGACTAGGAGGTCATTTTCCACCACTTGTCACTTTTCCAACTACGGACAAGATTGTAGGTACCCAGAAGTGTGATTTTCTAAAAATGACAAATCACGAATAATTCAACAGATGTGTTTCAGGTCATGAATCTGCGGGAGCAGGTACAAGCCCCCACTGGTGGGTGCACAGAAGCAGCGGCAGCTCTTTAGGAGCCGGTCCCTCTTTCTTTCATGAGACCAGCAGAGCGCCCCTGGAGCAGGCGGGTAGTCTCATAAGCCCCATCATAACTGGGTGTCTCTATTCTTCTATGGGATTATTGCTCAAAGAGGGTGTGTGTCTGTCTCAGTAGTGTACGACTCTTTGCGACCCCATGGACTGTAGCCCACCGGGTTCCCCCATCAGTGGAATTCTCCAGGCAAGAACACTGGAGTGGGCTGCCAACTCCTCCTCCGGGGGATCTTCCCAGCCTGCGTCTCCTGTGTCGCCTGCATTGGCAAGAGGGTTCTTTACCGCGAGAGCCACCTGGAGGTAGCCACTAGACAAAAACACAGGCCCCAGTGAAACATGAGTTGGAGGCAGTCATCTGTGTCTGAAGGCATCTGCCTTCTAGACAATCGTCCTGGATTGGCAGCACTGGCGATAGAAATCTTATACGAACAGAAGGCGGAATTGATGTGAGGAGCTGGATGGATGTCACGCCAGTAGAAACCAAGACACAGGAAGAAGGGTGAGCCTCAGATGAGATACAGCACCAGCTTCTCAAAATGTTACCTGATCCAGCTAGTTTTTCCAGCAGGAAGCAGCAGGTGGCAGTGTCCCCAAACATCAGGGTAGCCTCCGGCCAGGTGGGGACCTGCACCAGCTGGGCCAGAATATATGCAGCTGTCTTGCAAAACTAAGATCTAGCATTTATCAAGAAGGAAACCCCATGGACAGAGGAGCCTGGTGGGCTACAGTCCATGGGGTCACAAAAGAGTCAGACACTACTTGGTAAGTAAACAACAACAATAGCAAATTTATACATAGGCTCTATCTAAAGTTCTTGAGTGAATTAACTCACTGAACCTCCCAACAACTGTGTTTAATCAGTAATATCATCATCTTAGGCACGCGTTAGCCTCAGGGCCTTTGCACCTGCACCTTTCTATCATAGAAGCACCAGTTACATGCATGACTTATTCTTCACATCATGCAGACCTCTGATCAAATATCATCTTCTAAGAGAAGATTGTTCTGATGACTCTATCTAAATACTCTTTATTCTCTTACCATGCTTTATTTCTCTGCATAGCTCTTATCTTCTTGACAGTATATATTAATATTTATTTGTATTAATAAATACAAAACAAAAGTTCCATGGCAGCAGGGACTTATCTAGTTTGCTTATGGCTGTATCCGCAGCAGACCCCAAAATAGCAGCCTTCCCTGAGAAGGAGCACAACAGATAATTATTGTATGATGAAATTTTACTTTATAAGGAAGAATCTGAATCACAGATTTGAGCAAATTGTAGTTTACACAAATTGCTCAGAGTCTCAGAGTCACATGTGGAGAATCAGGCTTGGAATCCATGAAGGGTGCCTCCAAGACCTGAGCGCCTCGCCTTTATTCCGCATTGCCTCAGAGTACTTTGGTGCAGTGGTAGAGACTCTGCCAGCCGGTGCAGGAGATGCAAGAGACATGGGTTCAGTCAGTGGGTCGGGAAGATCTCCTGCAGTAGGAAATGCAACCCACTCCAGTATTCCTGGCCTGAGCAGAGAAACCTGGTGGGCTGTAGCGACTATGCGGTCACAAAGAGTTGGACCCAGCTGAGCATGCACACACATATCGTAATAGCATCATTTCAGTCCTGGAAGAGAAGCAGACGTACCTCCAGCAGGAGAGCAGCGCGTCAATATAAACAAGGACTAGAAAGAGTGGACACCCACATCTGGCCTCCCTAGTTCTAGCAGGCAACATCTGAAAAAAATGATTGCCTTTTCAGTACATTAAAAAAGTCAATTTCACATTAGATATTCCAAATACTTTTTGTTGAGTTTCGGGCAAAGGATCATTCTCTATTTTTTTGTGTAATTTTTTTTTTTAATATTAAGAGGACTCTGTCTTCATAGGACAGGATGATATAGGTGTGGGTATTTCACAGTAAGTTTTTCTCTTTGAAAGGGTTACATAAGAAACAGTGAAAAAACCCACTGTGATTTGGTGAGTTCACGTCAACCATAGATTACATCAGTGTCTGGCATACTAGGTTCTGAATAAATAATTGTTGAATTAATGAAAGAATGTAGTGACACACAAAAAGTAGAGGATAATAACACCCACAACTTATGAATGGGGTGTCCTCACCATCCCTTCCATAGCCCGCTATCGGCCTTGGTGGGGAGAGAGGCAGAGCTGACTCAGGTAACTGCCCTCATGGCGAGTGGGCTCTAATAAACTTAGGGGAAAAAGGAAAGTGAATGCTTCTTTTTTTGAACCCCCAAAGCTCAAAATATTTCACAGATTGTACTCTACGTTTTGAAAAATAGAGGATGATACTTTTGATATGGTAGATGCTCAGCAAAAAAAAAAAAAAAACAAACAATTGTAAAGTTAGTGTGAAACTGAGTTTTATACTGAAAAGGGGATCACTTTTGCTCCAGTGTTGCCTACAAGTCCATCAGTCCTGTCTAGAGCTATTAATGTTTGTCTTTCTCAAAAAGACTACAGTCCCATCGCCACTCAAAGCTTGTCTGGTTTATAGGCCGGTTTCCTGAAGCCTTTAAAGAATCTTGTTTATATGTTGTCTCTGTTTTGAATCTCTTATTGTAACTCCTCGGAGTGAATCACAACACTCTATAAAGTGCTGATCTCCATATGTCCCACTGGCGTCACACTCAAAGGATGGGGTCTTTCAGAGAAAGGAGGAGAATGTCAATCACTCATACTGTGGTTGACTATTAACAGGCTTACGCATATTTACTGGGCACTGTAAGAATTATTTGTATTAATGAATACAGTTTGAATCTGCAATGGTGACTTTGACTGATTAGTCATCCCACATTATTTGTGTCAGAAAATTACACTAAAAATTGTCAGGCATTTAAATCAAGAGAAAATACAGAAACCAAGGCTGGAAACAAAATAAATTTTATAGTTAAAAAAGTAGAAGCCAAGAAGCAACTGGGAGGTCCAGATCTGACTCACTTAGAAAATGCTCACAAGCGCCCACCGAACATCTTGGTAGACCAAGGAGGCTAGATCAGGTGGCCTTACTGACACATGCCACCTGCAAGCATCTTCTAGGTGTTCCAAAAAAAAGAGTCACATATACTTGGTCATTTAACTGAAAGAAAGGAAAGTGGAAGTGAAGTCGCTCAGTCATGTCCAGCTCTTTGCGACCCCATGGATGGTAGCCTACCAGGCTCCGCAGTCCATGGGATTTTCCAGGCAAGAATACTGGAATGGGCTGCCATTTCCTTCTCCAGGGGGTCTTCCCAACCCAGGGATCGCACCCAGGTCTCCTGCATTGCAGACAGACGCTTTACCATCTGAGCCACTAGGGAAGACTAACTAAAGCACCTTAATATTGCTAATGACAAATATGTGGGAACTCTTCTCCTAAAACTTTTCACTTAGTATACTTCTCATATGCACTAAAAAATCAAGTGGCTTGAAAGACTGTGTTTATTTTTTAATAAAATTCTTAGGGACTTCCCTGGTGGTCCAGTGGCTAAGACTCTGTGCTTTGAATGCAGGAGGCCCAGGTTCAACCCCTGTTTAGAGATCTGATGCTCTCTTATAGACAGCCTGAGCGCCTCAGAGGCAGCTCACCTTCATTTCCTCTTCCAGAAATGACCATCTTTTTAAAGAGTCCATTTCCCTCAGAAAGATCTGAATCTCCTCTATTTCTTCTTAGTCTTCTGACTTCATCCTTTAGTCAGTCAGTCATTTCAGTCACTCAGTTGTGTCTGATTCTTTGCAATCCCATGGACTGCAGCACGCCAGTCCTCCCTGTCCATCATCAACTCCCAGAGCTTGCTCAAACTCATGTCCATCGAGTAGTGATGCCATCCAACCATTTCATCCTCTGTCACCCCTTCCTACTGACTTCAATCTTTCCCAACATCAGGGTCTTTTCCAAGGAGTCAGTTCTTCACATCTGGTGGCCAAAGTATTGGAGCTTCAGCTTTAGCATCAGTCCTTCCAATGAATATTCAGGACTGATCTCCTTTAGGATTGACTGGTTAGATTTCCTTGCAGTCCAAGGGACTCTCAAGAGTCTTCTCCAACACCACAGCTCAAAAGCATCAGTTCTTTGGTGCTCAGCTTTCTTATGGTCCAACTCTCACATCCATACATGACCACTGGAAAAACCATAGCCTTGACTAGACGGACTTTTGTCAGTACAGTAATATCTCTGCTTTTGAATAGCCTATCTAGCTTGGTTTAGCTTTTCTTCCAAGAAGCAAGCATCTTTTAATTTCATGGCTGCAGTCAGCATCTGCAGTGATTTTGGAGCCCAAGAAAATGAAGTCTGTCACTGTTTCCATTGTTTACCCCTCTATTTGCATAATGTGATGAGACCAGATGACATGATTTTCATTTTTTGAATGTTGAGTTTGAAGCAAGCTTTTCCACTCTCCTTTTTCACATTCATCAAGAGGCTCTTTAGTTCCTCTGCTTTCTGACATAAGGGTGGTATCAGCTGCATAACTGAGGTTATTGATATTTCCTCCTACAATCTTGATTCTAGCTTGTGCTTCATCCAGTCCCGCATGTAACATGATGTACTCTGCATATAAGTTAAAGCAAGGTGACAATATATAGCTTTGACATACTCCTTTCCCAATTTGAAACCAGTCCTTTGTTTCAGGTCCTGTTCTAACTGCTGCTTCTTGACCTGCATACCGATTTTCCAGGAGGCAGGTAAGGTGGTCTAGTATTCCCATCTCTTTAAGAATTTTCCACAGTTTGTTGTGATCCACGTTCTTTAGCTTAGTCAATGAAGCAGAAGTAGATGTTTTTCTGGAATTCTCTTGCTTTTTCTATGGTCCAGTGGATGTTGGCAATTTTATCTCTGGTTCTTCTTCCTTTTCTAAATCCAGCTGGAATATCTGGAAGTTCTCAGTTCATGGCTGAAGACTAGCTTGGAGAACTTTGAGTGTTACATTGCTACACTAGCATGTGAAATGCATGGAGTTGTGGAGTAGTTTGAATATTCTTTGGCATGGGCTTTCTTTGTGATTAGAATGAAAGCTGACCTTTTCCAGTTCTATGGCCACTGTTGAGTTTTCCAAATTTGCCAGCATATAGAGTGCAGCACTTTCACAGCATCATCTTTTAGCATTTGAAATAGCTCAACTGGAATTTCATCACCTCCACTAGCTTTGTTTGTAGTGATGCTTCTTAAGTCCCACTTGACTTTGCCCTCCAGGATGTCTGGCTCTAGGTGAGTGATCACACCATCGTGGCTATCTGGGTCATGAATATCTTTTTTGTATAGATTTTCTGTGTATTCTTGCCATCTCTTCTTAAGATATTTTTCTTCTCTTAGGTCCATACCATTTCTGTCCTTTATCGAGCCTGTCTTTGCATGAAATATTCCTTGGTATCTCTGATTTTCTTGAAGAGATCTCTAGTCTTTCCCATTCTATTGTTTTCCTCTATTTCTTTGCATTGATCACTGAAGAAGGCTTTCTTCTCTCTCCTTGCTATTCTTTAGAACTCTGCATTCAAATGAGTATGTCTTTCCTTTACTTCTTTTCCTTTTGCTTCTCTTCTTTTCTCAACTTACAAAGTAAAGCCTCCTCAGACAATCATTTTGCCTTTTTGCATTTCTTCCTGTTTGGGATTTTTTTTTTTTTTTATCACCACCTTCTATACAATGTTAAGAAACCTTCATTGGTAGTTCTTCAGGCACTCTTTATCAGATCTAATCCCTTGAATCTATTTGTCACTTCCACTGTATAATCATAAGGGATTTTATTTAGGTCATACCTGAGTGGTCTAGTGGTTTTCCCTAGTTTCTTCAATTTAAGTCTGAATTTTGCAATAAGGAGTTCATGATTTGAGCCACAGTCAGCTCCTGGTCTTGTTTTTGCTGACTGTATAGAGCTTCTCCATCTTTAGCTGCAAAGAATATAATCAATCTGATTTTGGTCTTGGCTATCTGGTGATGTCCATGTGGAGAGTCGTCTCTTGCGTTATTGGAAGAGGGTGTTTGCCATGACCAGTGTACTCTCTTGGCAAAACTCTGTTGGCCTTTGCCCTGCTTCATTCTGTACTCCAAGGCCAAACTTGCCTGTTATTCCAGGTATCTCTTGACTTCCTACTTTTGCATTCCAGTCCCCTATGATGAATAAGACATCCTTTTTTTGGTGTTCCTTAAGGAAACACAATTATTTCCTGACCCAGATATATGCAGCCATAAGCCATTTGCTTTCTCTTCACTCTGGTTTCTCCCCATTTTAAAATTTTTATGTATATACTGAATGTTATGCCTGTGCTAAGTGCTGTTTGATCATTGCACAATCTTATTTTATGCTTGCAGAAACCCCGCTAACTAGGTTTCCTTATCCTCATTTAACATACGAGAAATCTGAAGTTCTAAATAAACAATACTTTTTGCCAAAAATCACAGGGCTCAGATACGGAACATTGGCCTAAGATCCCATATCCCAAATGTTATGCTGTTCCTCTATGTATTCTATTACTTCCATCTGCCAGATCTGTAGACAGTGGGCATTGACTTTTTATTCATAATATTCACCACTGACATTATGTTACCCTTCCACTTCTGGCCAGAAGACCTTCATACCACAAATACTTAATCTATTTATGCTTCATCTATAAAAATCGGTATTATTTTAGCACCTACCTTAGAAGAAAGTTATGGGAATTAAGAGAGGTAATCTATGTAAAAGAATCAGAACCATGCTTGGCCAATTGCAAGCATCAGATAAGGGTTGATAATCATTATTAGTGGGCTTCTCTTGTGGCTCAGCCGGTAGAGAATCCATCTGCAATGCGAGAGACCTGGGTTCGATGCCTAGGCTGGGAAGACCCCCTGGAGGAGGGAACGACCACCCGCTGGAGTACAGGAATGGCAGCGGTAGTGACGACAGCGGCAGTAATAGCTGTAGTGGCTCATTTATTTGTTTAGGGATTTATCATCTGTGTCCTTCACTACAGCACAAGCTCCTTAAAGCTGGAAATTTTGTTTAGTTTACTGTGCATTCTCCTTGTCAAGAACAGTGCTGAGGGACTTTCCTAGCAGTCCAGTGGTTAAGAATCCTGCTTCCAATGGAGGGACACAGGCTCAGTCTGTGGTTGGGGAACTAAAATTCCATATGCCGTGTGACATGGCCAAAAAATTAAAGCTAGTGTAGAGCACACAGTGAAGCCCAAATAATCATTTGTCAAATGCGCAAATACATACATGACTTCAAGCCTTCAGATTCCTTTTCCTGTGACTTTCGGGATATGAGAGCTAAAATTCACAGGTGGGCGAACACAGTCTCCATTGTCAAAGCTGCACGTACCTGGTCTAGTGTCCCCATTTGTCCAAAACCATGCCCAGAGAGAAAGTGGATACCACTTATAATCTTTTCCCCGAATCATGGTGATGGCCTCCTCTCCTGATATCTTCTTCCCAGAGACCCTGAGGACAGCTGAGTCATTCTTCACTCCCTTCACTCTGTCCTCTCCTCTCCATCCTACAAAAATGAAACCTCTCCTTAATTGTATTGCCCTAAAGCCTCCTTCCTGGTAGGTGGTGTCTAATTACTCTTGCCAACTAACATGCTGTTCAAATTTTTCTAGCATCCTTTTCATTCTAAGTTCTAAAAACCCTGATCTCATGTGACTATATGGTTGTTTCAGTTTGCTGTATGTGTGATGATATTAGTTAATCAAAAAATATGCTAATAATTGCCCCCATCTGGTAATGAAGAAAGTAAAGAAGAAGGGAAAACCTTCATCCAAAGGAGGAGCTTTAGTGGTAGAACAAGGCTAACTTCTTGGGGGAAAAGTATGCTGATGGAGCCTTGAAGAATTCCTGGTCAGCATATTGGGTTGGCCAAAACGTTCATATTAAGATCTTACAGAAAGACCTGTACTAACTTTTAAAATCCATATGTACCTCTTGGCCAACTCAATAGCTTGTTTTTGCTTCCTGGAAGCAGGACTGTGGCTCTCTCATCCAAGCAGTTTCTTCTCTTGACTGTGTTAGAAACACAAGCTTCATTCCCAACAGGGTAAGTTTGGAATTTCACTTCCTTCTCTCCTTTGCAAAGTAGCAGAGTTTCCTGAGAGAAACCATGAGTGAAGACAGAGAAGAAGAAAGAAGACAGAGCAGGAAAGGACCAGAAATCAGCGCAGGGCGCAGCAGCAGGAGAGAAAGGGCAGGCCAGGCTGAAGGGAAACGCGAGAACAAGAGAGAGAGCAGCAAAGTAATGAGGGAAGAAGGAGAAAATGCAAGGGAAGAGCAGAGAGCAGGAGAATGAGCGTAGCAAGCCGAGGATGAAATGCAGAGGATCCCACCAGATGACTGAGACCACCCAGCAGAGAAAGGACGGTGAAGAGAACGACCAGATGCAAATGCATGAAGACATGGAGGAGCCAGCTGTCAGTGCCCAAGGTGAGAAAGGCTTGCCAGTAAATAAAGTGTTCATTTATAATTTATAATTCTGATGGCTTATACAATTTATGATACATCTAGGTGTTGATGGCTGGATGGCATCATGGACTCGATGGATGTGAGTCTGGGTGAGCTCCAGGAGATGGTGATGGACAGGGAGGCCTGGCGTGCTGCGATTCATGGGGTCACAAAGAGTCGGACACGACTGAGCGACTGAACTGAACTGAACTGAACTGAACTAGGTGTTGCATTTAATCTTATTAAGTTGCAGTGCTTTTTAGTTTAGGCGGAATCTGGCTGAAGGGAAGAATGTAAATGGAGAAAAGAGAAGCCTTGCCAGCACACTGTATGAGATAAAGAAGACAATATCCTTGGTTCTCTACTTTCTTGACACCACTTTCTTTGCAGCAAGTCTCCTGTTAGCCTCCTCTGATGTGTGAGTTGCACCTCTTCTTTCATTCTGGTCACCAGTCCCTCATGCTTTATTCTGAAACAACAGCATCCAAAAATCTGTGCTTCTAACCTAAGTATCTATTGAGAGATGTATGGACAAAGAAGGTGTGGTTCATACATATACAATGGACTATTACTCAGTCATTAAAAGGAATAAAATACTGCCATTTGCAGTAACATGGATGGATCCAGAGATTATCATACAAAGTCAAGTAAGTCAGAGGAACACAGGTATCATATATCGTTTATGTGTGGAATCTGAAACAATGATACAAATGAACTTACCAACAGAAATCAACTCATAGACACAGAAAACAACTTATGGTTATCAAAGAGGAAAGATAGGGAAGGATAAATTAGGAGTTTTGGATTAGCATATATACACTACTATATATAAAATATTATAGATAACCAATAAGGACCCCACTGTATAGCACAGGGAACTATACTCAACATCTCTCAATATATTGTAATGGAAAAGAATCTATAAAAGAATATATATATATTATAATAAGCTATGATGGAAAAGAATCTATAAAATTTTGTATATATATATATACACACACACACATATATATATCACTGAATCAAGGTTTTCCAGGTGGCGCAGTGGTAAGGAGTCTGCCTGCCAAAGAGATATGGATTCAATTTCTGGGTTGGGAAGATCCCCTGGAGCTGAAAATGTCAACCCACTCAAGTATTCTTCCTTGGAAAATTCCACGGACAGAGGAGCCTGGCGGGCTACTATGGGATTGTAAAGAGTCAGATATGACTAAATAACTGAGCACAGCACATATAACTGAATCACCTTGCAGTACACCTAAAACTAACGCAACACTGCAAATTAACTATATTTCAATTTAAAAAAATCTGTGCTTCTTAGTGTAATAACTGATTTCTAACAGCTCAGGGTCCTCAAGGACTTTTGACCTAATGTTGCCAATCGGGTCGGGGCAGTCTCCCCAGAAGGGCCAGATTGAATCTAATGCAGCTTTCAGTTGTCCTCCCATGTCCCCAGATATTGCTTTAAAGCTACTGACATCAGCTGGACTATTACACATGCCTGTTCCTTTCTAGCGTTGATGAGGACTCGGGCAGACAATACATTTTTAAGTCCAACATAAGTGCTGGGCTGAATGAATCACAAGCTAGAATCAAGATTGCCGGGAGAAATATCAGCAACCTCAGGTATGTAGATGATACCACACTAATGGCAGAAAGCAAAGAGGAACTAAAAAGCCTCTTGATGAAAGTGAAAGAGGAGAGTGAAAAAGCTGGCTTAAAACAACATTCAAAAAACGAAGATCATGGCATCTGGTTCCATCATTTCGTGGCAAATAGATGGCAAAAAAGTAGAAAGAGTGGCAGGTTTTATTTTCTTGGACTCCAAATTCACTGCAGATGGTGACTGCAGCCAGAAGTCAAAAGATGCTTGTTCCTTGGAAGAAAAGCTATGACAAACCTAGACAGTGTATTAAAAACCAGAGACATCACTTTGTTGACAAAGGTCTATATAGTGGAAGCTATGGTTTTTCTAGTAGTCATGTATGAATGTAAGAGTTGGACCATAAAGGCTCAGTGCAGAAGAATTGATGCTTTTGAAATGTGGTGCTGGAGAAGACTCTTGAGAATTCCTTGGACAGCAAGGAGATCAAACCAACCAATCCTAAAGGAAATAAATCCTGAATATTTATTAGAAGGACTGATGCTGAAGCTGAAGCTCCAATACTTTGGCCACATGATGCGAAAAGCCAACTCATTAGAAAAGACCCTGATGCTGGGAAAGACTGAGGGCAGAAGGAGAAGGGGATGACCGAGGATGAGATGGTTGGATGGCATCACTGATTCAATGGACATGAGTTTGAGCAAACACCGGGAGATATTGAAGGACAGAGAAGGACTGCAGTCCATGGGGTGGCAAAGAGTTGGACATGACTTAGCAACTGAACAACAACAATAAGTGATCCGATAATTGTGAATTATGATTGGTGATTAGGATTTGGTGGTTCTCTTCTGGCGGCCAAATCTGCTTGTAGCTTTCAGAACCCATGCTCAATGACGGCATTAAACAGTAAGAACCTCTCATCACAAAAGGACACCATGTACATTTTCCATGGTTAGAATCAGCCCATGTCAATGTCATGTTTAATATTTGTATGCCATGTACATTTTCAATGGTTAGATGAGCCCATGTTGATGTCATGTTTAATATTTAAATACGCTCTATTGTCATTTGTATCTGTTTACTCAGTGGTCATCTGCAGAACCAATATGAATAAAAAAATGGAGCTTGTGGGGCAAAACAACATATTGAAAATCATTGACTTGGACAGACTAGTGAGTCTGCTCAAACACCTGTCTTACCCCTTCCCACCATCTGCGTGATCACGTCACCCTCCAGCCTGACGACTCACCCCTGCAATTATCCTGTCAAGAGGAGAGTGAGTGCAGCTCAGGTGGATTTATTAAGTGTTTAATATGGCCAGCTGAGTTTCATGTTGATTTCCTTTAAGTAACTGTTTGTCTTCTTCCTGAAAATCTATGTCTATATGTCTATGCTTCATTTGGTTGATGAGTCCATTGGAGGCAAGAGCCAGGTTCTGTGTTTTGTAAAGAGACTAGATAAACAAGCAGAGGACAGACTGTCCAGAGCTGTAAGTGGAAACAGAATGATGCATCATTCACAGGTTACAGTGAAGTTAAAAGGAAAGGTTAATATTTTAATGCATTCTTAATTCTTTCCCTCAAATTCTCCATATAACAATCACCTATAAATAGTTAGAAAGGAGAGAGAAGATGATATGTAATCCCAATCTACCATATATCAAGTGTGATGCTACCGTGTACATTCATTTTCTAAGAAAATTTTCACAGTGACTATTTTAAGGTAAGGGACCACAGGGGCTGAGAGTTGAAATATCTTAGGCTATAAGCCTAAGTCTGTTTGCTTCAAAAACATGTATTCTTTCCTCCAAGTGGTCTTATCACTTACCTGATGATAACACTTCATCTGAATGACTCAACCCTCTAAGGGTGTCACCTCACCATGCATGATATATGCTGCTATATTTCCTGCAGAAGGCAAAAAGTAGTGATAAAAAATGGAAATTGTCTACCCAACTACCTAGCCATGTCATTAGAAGTCAAAGGAATTGCATGGCCAGAATTGCTCTATTTCCATCCATTCATGTTTTCTTCACCAAAAACATTTTGATTGCCAGCTATGTGCCAGGCCCTGGGATAGACATTTGAGATAGAGTGATAAACAAGATGGAATTGTTCAACAGAGGACAGCATAGCATACATCGAGCTCTGGATTCTGAAGTGGTATATGGCTCCTAGAGGCCTGCCTCAGAGGATGAGAAGTCAAGTACAAATTGCTGCTGCTTTGAAATAATTTATGAGATTTAAAGAAGGCAGCAGGATCAGTAATGTTTCTATTTAGTCAGGCTTAAAATATTTATTTTATTAGATAGACTTTAACCATGATATTTCATAAATACGAGATAAGTCATTAAAGGAAAAGTTTGTGGTTGATTATCTGAATTCATCAATGAGCGTATCCCACTGAGTACCTTTGTATTTTGCAGAGGTATTGAGGAAAGGCGTCACAGGCCTTCCGTTTCAATGTACAGCATCTCAGTACTGAGCCAAGAAGTTCCTATTTAAATAGTAAAGTACTTAGAATCAATCATTCAACAGCATGAACAAGTCAGAAGTCATTCCCAGAGGAAAACATACCCCCCTTTCCCTGGTTTCTGAGCCACGAGTAGGGAGTGGCGTTCATTTACTCCTCGTCTTAGTGAGGTCAATCAAAAAATCCATAAGAGATACATTGAGTATGTCACATCAATCTTTGTGCTGTTTGGATGAAATGAGCTTTGTGTTGTTCTCAAATTAGACACTCATCATGCATAATTTGCCCCTTTCATAGAACAGCTGCTGGCTTTTACAATGCTTTCAATCCAGTGCTGAGTGCACCCATTGTTGGTACTACTGTGAGCGTTTAGTCAGTTCTGTGATATATGCATCACTTGATTTGATGATAAAACATAAAAAAAGCATTACCTAGAGAAAAGCATGGTACATTGATCTTCATCTAAAAAAAAAAATTACTCTGAACTCATTATACTAAAAGGCTATTATACTGGAAAGCTATTTTATTTTTAATTCATTTTTAAAATTTTAACGTTAAATATTATTCTGTGACTATTTACGAAAAAGAAGAGACAGTGTATTTCTCATCAGTATGTTCAGAGAGGCAACTGAATCATGAGCATGGGTCTCATGGATAAACAGGGACTCGGGAAATCATGCATTTAACTCTAAAGCTTGACTTAACACACTGTCTACTTTCACCAACTATAAAATTGGGAGGAAAATCGTCAACAAGCACTAGCGGAAGCACTTTAAGATGAAAATTGTTACCACATACATACAAAGTGGAGTTCTCAGAGTACAGTTCTAACTTTAAACACCATCATGATTTGGAGCCACTAATTGGAGGTCTTCCGTAGATTCTATTTACGATAGTTCAAGTATTTGAGAAGTGGGAACGCTTGCGGGGCATCTCATCTAATCATTACAGGCAGCAGTCTACGCCACCTTGTATTTTGTGAGTGTATGTATTTCTCATCTCTAATTGGAATCATTGTTTTACAGATAACCGAGGAGACACCTGCAAAGCCGCAGTGAGTTAGATAAGGATAAGATATAACTAGCTCATCAGTTTATAAACTTCATTCTTAATCCCACCCAGCTACAAAGAGAAGTAGAAACTTAATAAATCATATTTTAGATGATAAAGGGCAGTAAAAACCATGTCATAAGCACAATTATATTTTTTTCTTATTGTACAGGTAAAATTTGGCTAAGAGGATACATTCAAATTTTCACTGTGAATGTTCACTATTCTTGTTGAATAGGCTTTCCCAGACTGTTCTACGTGTTGTGTCGTACCATGCTTTTTCAGACTGTTCCACTCATACTGGAGCTGTGTGTTCAGAAGTGATGTACTTTGAAGAGCTGTTTTGGGAGTTAGAGATTATTTACCTCTTCCATATGCATATTTGTACTTATGTGTGGATATGTGTACACCCATACACAAGCACACACAAACACATGAAACAGAGTTCATTAAACAGAGTCCTTTTATCAATAGCATTTGATTGAATCCAGCTTGTTGTTCTGAGCATAACTGTTTTATTCAATTCAACTAGCTTTGTCAAGTCAATTTGATCATGTAGACTCAATTTATATTCAAGACCTTTAATTTATTTATTCTGTTTCATGAGGCAGAACCTTGTAAAATTAAATTAAAAAGTGATCATAAAGGATTCTCTACATTAATTCTCTATATGTAGGAAAAAACATACCATCCATTATAAAAATAAATAAATTATTTTTTTAAATAGCTAGCAAAAGTTATTCCAAGAACCACAGGTCTTAGTTTTCTTAGTAGCATCAACTTTATAGATAACTGCCTTGTGACTTATTCAATTTGTAGAAATGTAGGAGCTTTCACATTAAAATGCACACAGAAAAATTTCCCATCAAGAATCCTTACCCCAAAGTCAATCAGTAATATAGGAAATTTTAGCTTATAAATAATCTCTAAATGCAATTTAATGACTGGAATAACATAGCCTCTGCTGAAATACACGGACTTAAAAAAAAGGAACAAAGAAAATTATATTAATAAATGTATTTAAAAGATCTCAAACACGATTTTTCCATACTTTCAAATGATATATTGAGATGGAAGGAAGGAAAGGAGAGAGATAAAGAAAGAAAGATTATGCCTCTGCCATGAAAATAATGGACTACGGTTACACTGACTACTTAGAGTGAAGGCTGACACTCCATATTAACATAATGATATTGAATGTTCTTTCTGTCATTTTTAAGAGATGTTTTGGCATTTAACATTGATATCTTTTAAGAATTTCCCTGAAGGATATTGAAATTATCATAGGGTAGCTGCAAAACTTTTACTATTCAGGCCGACCTATTTTTTTAAGCCATATTGTTCTTTAGAAATTGTTTTTGTTCTCTAAGCTAAAAGAAAAAGGAAGTCAATGCTGAGATGAGTTCATTGCAGTGTGAAAAGACTGGGAAAATATCATATTTGTATAATTTTATGTTGATAGCATTGTACATGGGTCCTGCCACAGAGACTGTTTAGAAAAGCTGAGTTGGATGACTGAAAAAGAATGGAAAGCATCTATTTAAAGTCATTGAAGAATTTGAAGAATTCATTAAAGATTTCCCACTGAAGAAATTCAGAGAAAAAAAGGAAATCTGTCCAAAATTATGTAAATGAGGCATATATAATTGGTGCCTATGTGATAGTGTGGTCCCACCCTTTCTTCCATTTTCCTGTGACATACATCAAGGTTTCGTCACAGGGAGCCACGAAGGAAAAGCCACTTAAATGCACGAGCACTCATTTTCAGAGAGGAAGGACTTTCAGCATTTGCATCAGTCAACCCATCTTAGAAGAGGTTTCAATTAGTAAGATGGGTGATCAGCAAGGCATAAGTTGAGAGAGGAAGCAGGAAGCCTGTTAGGGACAATTTCATGAGTTCTAAGATTCATAAGGAGAGCTATTTTTAAAAAATCAGGTGAGCCACTGTCTGATTTTCAACTAAGAACTGAAAACTGGTTCATCCACATGTTCAAAAATTATTACTGAACACCTTCTGCATGCCCGATATCATTGTATCTATGTGCCAGACACTCCTATACATGCTAGAGGGGAAAAATCAATAACTGACGTGTTTTCTCAAATGGACACATCTTAGGAAGATAAATAAAAATGAGAACCACAAACAACAGCAAGTGTTATGAACTGTATGTTTGTGTCCTCCCCTAAATTCAAGTTAAAACCCTAATCCCCAATGTGATGGTATTTGGAAGTAGGGCCTTTGGGAGGTGATTAGCATTAGCTGAGGTCATGAGCAAAGAACCCTCCTAATGGAATGAGTATCCTTATAAGAAGAGACCAGAAAGCTTGTTCTCTGTCCCCCAGGTGAGTCCACTGCAGGACAGCAGCCAGGAAGCCCTCCCCAAGAGCCTGACCATGCTGGCACCCTGCACCGGAGAATTTCCAGACCTCAGAACTGAGAGCTAAAGGTCTGCTGTTTAAGCCACCCACATTGGGACATTTTGTTACAGCAGCCCAAGCAGACTAAGAGGGCAAGAGAGGTGCTTTCAGGAAAGGTAGGAGGCGGATTTCAGCAATAAGATAACACTACCTTGACATGGTCATTAAGGCCATTATATTTGGACAGTTTATTTTTATTTTTTCTATAATTTTTAAAAAGCAGTAATTGATTAACACCAAAGCAGATCAGTAAGCTAGGTGGGACTAAAGCAGTATAGTTCATGTGTCTCAGTGATGAAATGATGGAGAATCAGGCCTGCATTCTACTTCTGCTTAGCCACTGTGCAGCTTAACACGTGGCTTCAATTTCCTAACCCGTCTGGGCCTTGGGAACCTCATCTGTACAGCCACAGAGCAAAATCCTTTCAGATTCTCCCTATAATTATTCTGAATCCTGCAGACACCTCAAATATGTGCTATGGTCTGGGATGAAGAGGTTTGGCTTAGCCCTAACAATGGCGCACCAAAAATCTATTTCCATTCCTAGAGAAAATAACTCACTACATGTTCCATCATGCCTAAATTATTAAATATGAAACAGAGAACCCTCAACTTTTCTTGCAGGTATGAGTTAAGGAGACCACAAAACCCATTTTGCCAGGCTATGCTTTATAATAGCTTCTAAGTTACTTGCCTTCTTTTTATAAAGTATTTTTTTTAAAGATTGTTTTAGAGATTATGCTCTCACCTCTAAATAGGAGCAGATCCATTTTAAAAAACACCATGTTCTGCTATACATTTATTTTTCAAACTTGATGTTGAATCTCAAACCCAAATCAAAAGAGAAAAATTCCTCTTTATTCCAAGTTTAATACAGGGCAGATTTTCCATGAGCCAAGTCTTCAAATATTTGCTTGACTCAGGGAGACCTTTCTCAGTTATCTGTCAGTATTGCTCAGATTCCAACAAACATCTGAGATCAGACTCATTCTGAGCCAAGCCAAGCTTCTTAACTCGTCCAATGTATTCTTCATGGAAATACGACTGCAGTTTAGGGAGGATTCAAAGACACGCTTAAGATGAATGGTACATATAATCATATTTACCATAAAAATATAATTATATCAATATGATACATATTTTGAAGTATATGATGGCAGACACTGGAGTCTGAACAAGATAACTGAGATGCATTTTCCCTGAATGTAAGCATTTTTATATGCTTTTTTTTTTTAAATACATGCCTGTCTTTTAAAAACATCCCTCGGGTTTATCCTTCTAAAGCTTTCACCTGGTCTGCTTGTTTCCTCTGAGATGAGGTCACTGGGGTTTGCAAACACTGGTCGTGTCTTCAAGAGCTGCAATGGATTCAGAGTTCAGTATCTCAGAAAGGAATAAATACAGAACCAGAAGACCTTGTCTGGAACTAAGATCTTCTTTAGGGATAATGAAAATCACCTAATGTATGTTATTAGCATTTGGGTTTCAAAGCAGAATGCTTTTTAAGTGCTTGCTTTCAAGTTTTCTACCTCCTCATAGCTGTAACACTTTGTTAGGGCTTGGCTTCTTCCCTAAATAGAAATTATTTGTATGCCCAGAAATACATCGTGGAATCTCATGAATGCAGAGAGATATTTTCAGATCACTCAGTTAACAGATGCATTCTTTCTTACCACCCTTTACACCCTTGGAATTTTAGAAGCGGGTTCATTAGTGCCTAAAAACTAACAAACCTATCAGAGCTTCCTCTCTCTTCTTAGTGAATTAAAGAGGGTTTTAAAAAGATCATCATTTTTGTATTATTTCTCACTTCTAGGGGCTTGAAATTGCAGCTGTCTGCTCCACACCCTTCTTATAAATTCTGTGTTCTAACATAGGACTCTTGCCCTTGCTGTGACTTTTGTCCTTGATCCCCACTTTCTTTTTTTCCCTGGCATGCCTCAAGTTGCTTTCAAGAGTCATTCATTCTATTTCTGACTGGATTTCATAGGTTGTTGGGCTCGTTAAGTCCTGGCCTGAATTGGCTTCTCCCAGCCAGCGCTTCCCCTCAGCCCTTATTCACCGCTCATCCGTCTGAGCCCCAGGCAACAACCAGGGGGCGGCTGGGGGGGCTCTTTCTCCGTCTCAGGCTGTCCCCCCACCCCATTCTTCCTTCCCACGACTCCACCCTCAAGTTCAAGGCCAGCCTGAAACTTTTTGAGCAACTTTCAAAGGCTCCTGGGCCTCTTCTCTCCCTGTCTCCTCCATAAGGGGCGGTCGGAACGGAGCCAGTTCTCATCTTTTGGAGCTGAGATGGGCAGCAAGAGCCTTGGGTTCTGCCTGCTGGAAGATTCCTGCTTCCTTGTGGTGGAGGTCCTGCGCTCTTCCGAGAATCTCTAGTGGGGCTGTCACTCTCTGCCAGGTTCAGAGGGTTTTTTTTTTTTATTGTCTCTGTCAGTTAGCAGCCCAAGGTTACTGCCAGCTCTCAGTCAGGGCTTTGATTTTTGTCAGCTATGGCCAGGTCCTTTTAGTTATCTGCTATCTTTTCAGCTTTGTTCAGCCTGAGCTCTACTTGTCTACTAATTAGCTCTTTGGAGATTTCCCTTTAAAAACCCACTATCACAGAGGACAGGAACCGTTCAAAAGTTTTGTGCTTCATAGAAATTCCATATTCATCCATATCGCATACAGCCATATTTTTAAAATTAAAACTGGCAGGTCAGGCCAATTTAAGGTATAGAAGTAACATCGTCTCTAAAGAGAGACCTTTGGGTTCTTGATCAGGTATGGAGATGAGGGGCAGGGAAAGGAAAGGGGTTTACATCAAAAAAACACTGAGGGGCACAAATTAAAATGGAACTATCACTCCGGATAACATATTCACATTTTCTTTATCTTCTGGTGTGCAAATATTGTGCTAGCTGAATATAAAAGTGGCACAACTTTAGGTTACAAAAAAAAAAACACACCACACTGTAATAACATCAAGAGTGGTCTTACATCAAGGAGGACCCTGAGGATGTCTTTGTTGTCAACTTCAGAAGAAAAGAGAGGAACAGAAGAGGAAACTGGCAGAAGGAATAGATGCCAAAGAGAACTCAAAGGATTAGGTCCGGGTGAGGTGATCGGTATTCGAAAACAGTCTGCCTTCTGGCTCTGATCTAAGGAAATAGGCTGGCAGCCAAGCCAGAGGGCATAGCCGCACAAACACACCTTCAGCACACTGCTTGAGGGTTGCCTCAGTGCCTTAGAAATTGTGCTGGCAATTAGGAGGCTCTGCGAGAGCAATAGGCAAAATATTTGATTTCTTGATAAAACTCTGCTTTTTACATCATTCCTAACCTGGATGTCCCCTGCACACACACATACCTTTTATTTTTCCCTTGTTTGCTTTTTTTTGTAGGCTCCCTTGTTTTGCTAGGCTCCTGAGTCCATTTTCCTTCTGCTAACTTCATGCTGTTGTAAGTTGCGCTTACATTGCATTTACACACTGTTAATGCCTGCAAGATGAAAGTAAAAACCTTTGAATATATTAATGCTATAACACAGATGTCTTACTTTTTACTCTCTCTCTCTCTTTTTTTTTTAGCAAGTTGATGTGGCTAATAATGATGCAGATTGTGCTGGATGGATGTGCAGATGAAACAGGGGAATACAGATTAAATAAAAATTTCTTCAAAGCTTACGTTTGCTTCATAATTTAACTTCTGGGCTTGTCTCAGTGGTAGTAGGTGTGGACCAGGCATCACAACATTGTTCTAAAACATCTTGGCATCACAGAACCACGAGCAGCCAAACAGCACGGCTGCACTTCTTCGAAGCCAGAGGAAAATAATCATAAAGAAAATAAAGCCTGTCAGCGGCTCCATACACAGGGATCTGACCCAGATGCTAATAATGCGGGAGCTGAGAGAATCAGGGACAGAAGTTTTGGGCTCAAGAAGTAATCTGTTCATATTCTGAGCTTGACTTTTTGTAGCTATGTTCAATGCATCTGTAGCCTGATATTGAATGAGGTGTGTGCCAAAGGTGGTCACACACTCACTCTGGAAACATCCATGGAATGACTCAATGAATCACTGAGCTCTCTTAAACAATGAATAAAAGGAGGGTATTGATGACAAAAGGCCTTGGAGAAGGTACAGTCAATTTCTCTTTCATGTATCTGTCCATTTAAGGAGGATTTGTCAGGATGCCACTCTGTGCTGGGGATCTTGCTAGGTCCCCAGGATATAAGCTCAGGTGAGACACAAACCCTTCCCTCAAGGAACTCATAGTCCAGTGGAAGCAGAACAGCTGCACTATCATCTTTTAAAGGAATGAAGAAATGCCGTGGGTTCTCCTGGGAAGGAAGATCAGTCTGCCGGGCCAAATGGGGCAAGACTGCATCTGAGTTCTGCATCTCTTATGTGTGAGGAGAAATGTACCAGCTGGACAGACGAGAAGGAGAAGCAAGGGTTGAGACCTGGAGTCATGGATGAGCAGGAAGTCAGCAGGGCCGGGGCTTAGGCTGTATTTGGGGGAGGCTGAGCGAGGGGAACAGCATGATGGGCCCTAAGATTAGTCACTGAATCAGGCTCTACCAGGTTTTTAGAATTTATACCGCAGGCAACAGAAAGCCAACAGAAAGCTCCGCCAAAGAAAGAGGGTGACACAATCTGAGGTCTTTTCTGTGATAAATTAATGGCTGAAAGGAAGGACATGGCCCCTCTAGAAGAGACTGTCAGGGGCATGTGTGATTCTCCAGACTGTGATGACCACAGTCAGCTGAAGAAAAGAGGCTGGATTCAAAATACACTATGGAGAAACTTGGAGGAGCAGAGCTGAGCGCCAGCTCAAAATGTCTATCTGTGACCGCCTTGTCCCCTGTCCCTTCTGGATGATCTCACAGCTATCTTGCAGTTCCAAGGGAACTTGCTGCGAGTTCCAAGCTCCTCTCCAGGTAAACGGCACTCAGTGCATAAGAGTCTAATAAGATACATGAAGGAAGCTCATTCGTCTTCCCTCTTCCACTGTGAGCTCTGTGAACACAGATGGCAGCTATGCCTTCTCTCCTCCGTTGCCTCAGACAGCATCCAAATAGAGCACTGAAGAGAGCACAAACTTCATGCTGTTTTCCTGAATGAATGACTCAAAATGAGTGACAAACCGAATCCAACGCCTCCCCTGCCCCAGACTGTAAAAAAAAAAAAAAAAAAAAAAGTCATTGCTGGATTGTAAAATGTATTTACTTTTTTAATTTTGAGAGAAGGGAAGTAGTCAATTTATTGTAAACAGATTAAAAAAAAAACGCTCCCCTCTGGTGCTTTTCGGAAGTGAGCCTCCATCTCTTTGCAGAAATAAAACTAAGTGTATGTTATTTAGGTGGTCACCTAGAATGTTGATTTCTTGGCTTCTCATGTGACACACACAGAGTAGGTACATGTGGTTACGTGGAAGATGTGCTTCAAGAAATGCTTATCCAGGCCTGGGCTTTTTGGACGAGTGATGATATAAGAGAGGAGATTCATTGCCTTCTGCTGATGTTACTAAAGAAATACGAGGTGGGTGTGGCTGAGAGGGACTATTGGGTTGGTTGGGCCCTGCACCGGGATGTTTTGTCAAGGGGCAAGTGAAATCGAGAAGTTGTGTCTGTCTTGAGGGGGGCTTTTTCTTAATCATACCTAAGAGCTGGATGGGAGAATGGGATCCTGGACTCGAGTTAAGATGACTAGAATGAATGGAAAAGGGTATTGCTGGGAGTTTCACAGACAAACACCCAATCATATCTATGCCCTCCTCCCCAGTCTGTATCGTGTCCTTTCAAAGTATCTTTCCACCTGTTTTTTTTTTCTCAGTGGTTTCTGAGCTTCATTTCAGCCCTGATGTTTGGACCTTCTCTCACAATCAACTTGGCTGGTACAGCTTTAAAGGGACCTAAAAGGAAACCGAAGCACACAACAAGGTCTTTAAACACGATTGACACTGCCATCTGTCAGGCGCCAAGGGCATCTGGGAGAATTGTGCTCCATGCTCATCTGGCCAACTGGTCGACTGTGGGACCCTAATAATTACATTATTGAAGCCAGAGCACCAGCCACTGTATGAAACTTCAGACATTACTTATGGATGAAATGAGGTCAGAAGAGGTCAGAAAAAGACAAGAGATGAGCTGGCCATGACAGCTGTCCAAGCTGCCCTGGAGATGCAGCTCACAGTACGGGAGTCAGAACTGCATTTTCTCTTGGAGAGGAGGTTCTGCCCACCAGAATCACTGCTGCTATGGTGTTTCAACCCTACGGCAAGTTTCCCAGGCAAAGCAACTCTCCTGGAGGAGGATGCCGGAAAAGCCAGCAAACACTGCTTCTGAAATGTGGAAAGCATTAACCTCACGTTTCTGCTTGTCTAGTGAGCTTTACTGCCAGGCTGGGAGCTCCATGAGAGGAGCTATTAGCATCGTGGTCAATCCTTAAGCAACTCTCCGAATGAAAGCATGTACACAGGCATGAATGAACAGACAACTTGATAACTGCAAAACACATATACCTTGGTGCAGAGTTGCGGAGTGAGCTTTTTCAGAATGAGTCTCACGGAAGAGAGAACATTTTAAGTCTATGTTTCTTTGGTTGTACAGTCAAATAAAAAGGTCTGCCCTGTGAGTGATACTTGACTGTTGTTTACCTAATTTTCTAGAGGAGAAATATAGTTAGAAGTTGACTTGGAGTATTATAACAGGATTTACTCTATCTTAAACATGAAGCCACAAACAAAACCTTAAAACAAAATCATTCTGGCCTTTTATGAATGGCCCCTTATCTAGGGCCAGAAATTTAAATAGGGAATAGATCTAGATACTTATATTTATCCTTCATAAAATTCCTAGTTTCTTGCACAAGACTGGTGACTTCATTAAGTTTCACAAAGCATCTTTTTTCATTTTACCTGAATGCTGTCCCAATGATAGCCACTAATCAGAAAGAAATACAAATATAATACACACATTCTTTGTGAAAAATACTAAGTAATAGTAACCTCAAGGAGCCAAAGAATAAAAACAACAGAGTTCCCATTTGCAAGTATAGTAAATCAGTCCAATTTTGAGTTAATGTTGTAAAAACATGTCTGGAGCTTTACACTTGTAAACATAATGAGATGAATAATTCTTCTTTCTGAAGAAGCAAAAACTGCATTTCTAAAATGCAAGCCTTTCCGGCACATTGCTCTATGCCAAATGCAGCTTCCTTCTTTTGCACTTTATGTTAATGCTATTCTTTCCACAGATGAAAGTTTCATTTAAAAAAAAAAAAGGTACAGCAATATGTAGATAGTACGGTAGTGATGGCAGAGAGGAATAGCAATAGTTTATGTGGTTTGGGAATTCTCTTCTATGTCACCATCCCTCCCCATCCTGTGAGTGTAGCAAAATAATTGGCCAACATAATTAAATATGAATCCACATAACTTTAGACTCTGAACGCAGGATCAGTCCTTTGATAGGTTAAAAGAGTGCTTCATCCAGCCCCGCATTCTGAAAGCAAAGTGGGAAACCTATACTGCCTTTGATTTGTGAAAAGATGCATCTGCTGTAAATAAGAAGCACCTACTTGACATTTCCTTAGAAAGATTTCTGAAACCTTAGAATTTATCACAAATGCAGTGGGGGCATTATAGTACATTACAGTCCTTCAGTCCCAGTTTTTCCACCAGCATTCATATGTTCTTTTTTTTTTTTAAATATGTACAACTCCAAGTTTATTAGCACTAAAATTTTTTTAAAATATTATCTCTTATAAACATATTTTTAGAGAGTGAAATATATATAACATTTTTCATTTTAACTTTTTAAACTTTATATTTTAAATTAGAGTACAGCCAATTAACAATGTAATAGTTTCAGGTGCATAGCAAAGGGGTTCAGCCTTAAATATATAGGTAACCATTTCCCCTCAAACTTCCCCGTCATCCAGGCTGCCGTATAACATTGAGCAGAATTCCCTGTGCTATACAGTTTGGGATCGACATGTACACACTGCTATATTTAAAATGCGTATGTTCTGAAAAGGAAAGTTTTCAGCTGATTTGGGAGACAGCAGTACTATTAGAACTAAAGTGGAAGAAACAAACAAAAACCCCTCATGTAATAGTGGAAAATAGCAGTTAGAAAATGATTCAATAGTGTTTACTAAAGGTTTGTGATGGGCAGAGCTCATTACCAGGCACCACGGAAAAGCATAAATCAGATAGCAAGTATAGTTCCTTTTCCTCCAAAGGCCTAAAGTCAAATGGAAGAATCGTATATAAACAAACACGTGTGAACCTTAAAAGAAATCAGAGCATGCAAAACCAAATTACAAGTGAATGCACACGAATTTGTGCAAAGGCACCTCACTGGCAGGCTGAATTCATACAAGACAGCCTCAAAACTTAGGTTGTCAGGCACAGACACACAGCTGGATGACAATGCTGCCCACAACACAAACTTTGTCATTTTCTGTCAAAGCATTTATTTATTATGAGATAAGGGAGAAGCTCCATGATTTGATAATATGATAAAAATTTAATAAAATGAATCCAATAATTGATTTACACACTCTTCTGTTGATTGTTCTCAACGGACTATGGTTTAGCTATTTTAATATTATATTTATTTTAATATATATTTATTGCTTTAGCTAAAAAGGAGGTAGACATTTAACTGGTCATATTTAATGTGCCAGAAATATGATATTTTTTAGGTTATTTGGAGGGAAATGTGACATATCTCTATGGTAATGTTGAGATTTTTAAATTTATGAGGCAAGGAATAAGAAAGTATTTAAACAGATTTTCCCTGTTATATTAAGACTGTTACATAGAGACTGTCCTCTTAATTTTATTATAATCTGAACATTTAGAATTTGGTTAGGATGGAGAAAGAAGAAGGCATCTGGTTCTAGGAAATAATTTCTCATAGAAAATTCTAATATTTAGAACCAAATTTCATAAACATTCAAAAGGAATAAGCAGATGGCCTATCTGAGTAGAGAAAGACTGGCTGCTACTTTTGATAAAGATTTAATCTGTAAGACAACGATGACACAACTGTATACACGGTAGGATTACCGGCAGGATTGTAAGTACCCTGAAAGTTATTGATCACTATATTTGAGTTAAGAAATTAGGGAGACAAGTTAATTCCTAACAGGATTCTCTATGTCTGTACTCACAGCTGTATAAGTGACTGGTCAAACGAGTTACAGTTGTGAGATCTGTGAGTTACCACTTATTTTAAGAAGGGATGTGCTTAGATTTATAATAAAGGCATTATTTCAAATTCATCTCTGCCATAAATGACCAGTTTATTTGTAGTCTTCTTTAACATTTTGATATGTAGTCTATGGGAATTTTATACGAAGTAATATGCACCCAGAAGAATCGAAAACACAGAATGAAGTGATCAATAAAGCCCAGGTAAAACCGTCATCTATAATTTGTCTGTTTATTTAAATTCTGTTCATCAGCAAGTCCAATTAATTGTGATATATCTGTTAATAGTTTAACAATAATAATAAAAATTGGTATTCAGAATTATAAATCTGGCATCCTTGAAATATCTTCTGAATCATTAGTTTGAGAGATAGCATACATGTCTTTTGTTTGTCTACACATATTAATTCATACCAAATCGTTATCTTAAAATAAAAAAGGGTGATGTAAAGTAAAATAAAGTAAAAATAAAAAAATTTTTTTAAAAAGTTAAAAAAAAAAAAACTCCACAGCTGGGGCCCAATTTCAAAGAAAATGTAAGAGAGGGGAAAAAATGAGGATTACATACACATACGCAAAAAAAAAAAAAAAGGCGTGAGAAGTTTGCAATGGTATACCATAAACACACATATACACACACAAGATCTCTAAAATAAAAATATATTAGGACTTCCCTGGTGGTTCAGCATTTAAGATGCCTCATTTCCAATGCAGGAGATGCAGGTTCCAACCCTGGTTGGGGAACTAAAGATCCTACATACCTTGTGGTGCAGCAACAAACAATTAAAAACTGTTATTTAGTGCAGAAGAAATAAATTGATTTTTTAAAAATCTATGAAACTGTGAGAACTATAGAGAAACACGACAAGTGCCTCTGGAATGTGGTGGAACAGAGAGGTCCCTGCACAGGGAGACAGGAAAGCCAGTTCTAGGAGCAGGAACAGCAATTTGTATACTTCAGTTTCCCTGTTTGTACAAAGTGGACACCCTTGACCACTCAGTGCTGACTTTCCTATGTTCCTTCCAGTCACGAGGGACAGAGATAAATCTTTCTCTGGCACATCCCACACATCCTGCATATAGAGAAGAGGCTGAACATCTTAAAACCAAGCTGAACATAAATGATAAATTCACGGGGGCATTGCTTGGTGAGTGGCCTTTAAGTAAGCCAAAAAGCTGAAATTCTGAGGCTGCCGTACTAAGAGTCAGTTCCTCAGATCATGCTATCTTCATCATTCCATCTGTACCAAAAGCAACATTCCACTGTAAAGTCATGTATAAAAGATGTGCTTTGTGTTAACTAACTTGGAACATGTTAATATGCTACTTTTACAAGTCAAAATTTATTTGCTCTCACATTTATAAGTCCTGACTCATGACACATTTTTCACACTCAACTAGAGATGATCTGTTCTAAAAATATGTCACTTTTTAATTTTTTTAGAAGCTACGTTAATTATCTTCCAAAAATATTGCAAGGTGATGGGGGCAAGGGAAGAAGGGAACCTTTTTCATTTTCATAAAGCTGGTGAAACAGAACAGTTTGTAGCTTGCCTCTTGCTTGACAGGTGTTTGCATTGGGCAGAGTAAGAATTCCACACAGCCCAGTAAACACCAGGGAGCCGTGATGCAGAGTTTGAAATATTGGGGAAAGTTGGGTTCCAGCTGGGAACGTTGCACCTTTAATTTCTCATGGTTGAATACGAACGGGGTAAAAAAACCATAATTAGAAATTATATGGGATACAAAAAAAGCAACTTCTGTGTCATAAAAGCAACGTGGGTTCTACCTGGTCCCTTTTGGGCTAAGTAAGCTGTTTGATCAGCTTCTCTCAGTCTCTGTGGATGTCCTTATATGAGTCTAATTGAAGGACTCCTGTTCTCTTTTTATTTTTGCTCTATGAAAAATGTATCGGAGATGTCTTATAATGAACTTTGATATGGTGAAATGATAATAATGTCCTAATTATATGTAAAAATGTAATTACACTTGCTTCTATTATAGAAAAACTCCCTTTATAATGAAGTGTTATGTTGGAAAAAGATTTTCATTATATAGGCGGACTCCTTTACTTGTTAATTTGAGCTCTGATTCATCACTTTAATATTAAAAAAGTTCCTTGTAAGTTACTTTTGATGTGTCTCATTTATGGTTCATTTCACTTCCTGGGCACCACCAGGAGCCCACATCCAAACTTCTTTGAAAGACACTTAAAAATACATCTTTCAAAAGAAATTCTTCTTTCTAGATGGTGGAACAGCAGTAATCAAGAAAAACATTACTGACCGTCTCATTTACCTGAGCTCTGAAAACTTTTATTTTGAAATTTGAAAACAAAAAGATATGTGGCTTTTCAGATGTTTAAAAACCTGTGCCTGCCTGAGATTGTAACAGGCAAACTATCGAAAGATCGGTTTTAGCCAAAAAGCGATTACATAGGTAAAGTCATGGCGCTCACACAATATGGCTCCTTTTCTACTCTTTTTGGATTTGCTCAGAACATCATTCCACCAAATCAAGCGCAAAATTGAGAAGGGCAACAAACCCTTTTTCTTCACTCTTTATAACAAACCAGTCAAAGTCCTGGTAGGAAAATAATCAGATGCTTAAAATTAGTTTTGAAATATTCAGTTATTCAACTGAATCTGTCCACCATCACAGGAGATAAATATTTCATCATTTAGCATCAGGAAAAAAAAAAAGAGATTAAGCTATAAGTTGTCAGAATCAACAAGAAAATGTAACTGGCTAAAGAAGACATTCAACAGTGTGGCAAGAGAAACTAAAAATTAACCTACAACTACCACAAACTACTATGCTTATTTTAGGACATTCACTTGTAGATTTTAAGTGAGATTAATTCATTAAAAACAATTTATTTTTAGAGCAGTGGGTCCATTGAAGGGAGACTATGATTTAAGCAGGTCTGACTTGTATAACAGGACTTCCCTGGTGGCTCAGATGGTAACGCGTCTGTCTACAATGCGGGAGACCTGGGTTCGAGTCCTGGGTTCGAGTCCTGGAGAAGGAAATGGCAATCCACTCCAGTATTGTTGCCTGGAAAATCCCATGGACAGAGGAGCCTGGTATGCTACAGTCTATGGGGTCGCAAAGAGTCGGACACGACTGGCATCGGAGTCCCTATCTTTGTTTATTGTTCTATAATTCCTAAGTAGAATGGGAATCTTGAAAATTCTAGGGAATTCCCGACTTCTTTAAAAACCTCCTTCTGAATTCGATGACTTGAGGAATTTCATTATAACTTTAGTTCCGAGACTTTAAGGGAGTCATACTTGATTCCTCTTGATTCTTCTCTTTCCACTGACCCAGCATTCAGTCTTTTTAGTAAATCCTCTTGACTCTGCCTGCAATGCAGGAGACCTGGGTTCAACTCCTGGGTCAGGAAGATCCCCTGGAGCAGGAAATGCATACTCACTCCAGTATTCTTGCCTGGAGAATTGCATAGACAGAGGAACCTGGTGCGCCACAGTCCACAGGGGTGCAAGGAATCAGACCCAACTGAACAACTAACACTGGACTACCTCCCGCACAGCGCTCACATTCACGGCCATCCCTCAGTCTACACCATGGTCATGGCTCAGTCAGATTCCTGCAATGGCTTTCTGCTCCCTCTCCAATCTAGTCTTCATTAATCAGTTAATGACCTTGTAAATCATCAACTAAACCCTTCCATCTCCAGGAATAAGTCCTTCCCATGGTTTCCCTGGGCACTCAGAGTGAATCCCAAGCTCCTTACATGGCACAAGGAGCTAGCCGTGATCTGATTCTCACACATGCCTCCAACCTTACTGCCTGCCACTCCCCCATCAACTCTCAACAACTCTCAACACACTTTCAATCTCTTAAAAATACTGTGCTCTGCTCTCTCTGCCTAAAGGATCCTTCCCCAACAATCTATGGCTTGTTCCTTTCACGCCAGTTTCACTGCCACGGCAAGTGCCTGTGGCTGCCTGCCTGAACAGGGCTGTTCTCTTGCCCAGCACCCTATTTCCCTTTCCATTTATCCCACTTTAATTGTCCTTCAGGTAGTTGAGTGAGGTTTTCCCATTTCTGTAGCCTTCATAACGTGTGGTTTGCAAGAAGAGTCACGCTAAGCCCAAAGCCACGTCTACTCGCCCATCTCCTGCCTCCAAGGATCGAAGCTTTCCTCTTCTCCCAAATTTACCAAACATTTGCACCTCACCAGACTCTGCGACTATGCTGCTCTCTGCCTGGATGGCTCCTTCACAGTCTACGAACTGAAGACTTTCAAAATCTCATCTTTGTATTCTTTTGGGGGGCGCGAACCACGTGGCTTCTGAAATCTTAGCTCCCCAACCAGGGACTGAACCTGGGCCTGTGGTAGGCAGTGAGAGTGCAGAGTCCCAACCACTGGGGCACCAGGGAATTACCTTTTTTGTCTTTCAAGACTCCAATCAAACGTCCTCTCATCTCAGAAGCCTTCTTTGATTCCCGTATTCGTAATTACTTTCTCCTTGAGTTTTAGCATCACTTTATTTAGAGAATTAATCCCATCTTGGTTTGGGCTTCCCTGGTGCCTTCGGAGAAGGCAATGGCACCCTACTCCAGTACTCTTGCCTGGAAAATCCCATGGACGGAGGAGCCTGGTAGGCTGCAGTCCATGGGGTCGCTAGAGTCGGGCACGACTGAGCGACTTCACTTTCACTTTTCACTCTCATGCATTGGAGAAGGAAATGGCAACCCACTCTAGTGTTCTTGCCTGGAGAATCCCAGGGACGGGGCAGCCTGGTGGGCTGCCGTCTATGGAGTCACACAGAGTCGGACACGACTGAAGCGACTTAGCAGTAGCAGGTAGTTCAGATCATAAAGAATCTGCCTGCAATGCAGGAGACCCAGGTTTGATCCCTGGGTTGGGAAGATCCCCTGGAGAAAGAAATGGCAACCCACTCCAGTATTCTTGCCTTGAGAATCCTATGGACAGAGGAGTTAGTCCATGGGGTTGCAAAGAGTCAGACACAACTGAACGGCTAACACACACAGACACATGTTTGTTTGAACCAAAGTTAGTTATACACAGGCCTGTCACCTTCACAACCACACCTCTGATGGTTTGGGGTATTTTTCTCAGTATGAGTTTTCTAAATTTTAAACAACATTGATTCTATGCTTCATCTCCTTTCAACAAATAAATTGTATAACTGAATAGACAAAGGATGTTTCCACTTATGAAACAAAACTGGTAAAGTCACTGGTTTTCTCTATCAGAATTTTCATTCAAATGTCTCAAATCTTTGCTATTTGAGACTTCAGCCATAAGCAGGTTAATTATAAAGCAATTCAAATGTCCTTTGACAAATAATGGCAACTTAAGGAGAACAATTATATTTCCACCTTTACATTTTTACTTTTCTCTGGGTAAAAATGGAGAACAAAAATTTGTCAGTAGTCATTGCTACTGTGGATGATATTTCATAGGACTATAAATATGATAAGGTCTCACTTACAACATGGGTTCCTAAGTTCTAAGATGATATATGGTGCATAATAATATCAAAAGGAAGACACAGCCAAGAAAACCCATTAATTTTTAAAAACTATTTTATTCAACTAATTCTGGGAATGATTTTGGTAAAACATAAATATGACTAGATGAGCTACTTTCATTCCTGCACAAAATAATAGTTATAACAAGTAATAATACATTAAACTCAAAAGATCAGGGATTTAGAATTGACAAAGTCCCTCTTGGCTCATTGAACATTTTGAGATTTTCATTTCTCTACTTGTAAGATCTTTCAAGTTGTCTCATTTTAAACATTAAAAGGATGACAGAATGTATATATGCATCATTTCTGAAAATAGTTTTTCAAGAGTATTATTAGTAGCAAGAAAATTATTTTCAAAATACTTCTTTAAAAAAAATCTTACCAATGTCTTCTTTCCTAGTAAACATGTTCATTCTTTCAATAATCAGTATTTGAACACAAAAGGTAGAGTCTAAGGCACCAGACGTGGTATTTCTGAAAGAATTATATTCTGTTGCATGTAACAATTCAGTATAAATTGAATTGGATGGAGTAAAACAGAGGTTTATTTTTCTCTTTCATGGGGCTAGGCACTCATAGACTAATATGGAGGTGCCCTGGTCAATGTGAAGTCTGCTTCTTAGCTAGTTTGTGCTCCACTATTGTTAATCACAGTTTTTATTCTCAAGACTGATACATGGCCCCTCATGGCTGCTGGAGCTCTGGCTTAACTCCTGAATTCCAGGCAAGAAAGGAGAGGAAGGGAAAGAAGGTCAAAAGGTCATGTCTTCTAGCTGAGTCAGTTCCCTTAAATAGATTGCCCAGAAATCCTACCCAACTTCTTAATATCTTCTGCTTATACCTCATTAACCATCCTTACCAAAAGAGGCCAGGAAATGTAATCTTTTATTTAGACATGCTACTATTTTTAAAAATCAAGACTTTGTTACTAATGAAGGAGAGGAGAGTGAACATTGGGAAAGTCACATCCTGTAATGATGTAATGACATGTACTTGAGGATAAATATTGTCAACCTTATCCTGTTCACTCACTCTGCTCCCAACATGACAGCTTTCTGGTAGGACCTGAAGAATTCCTACAGCTGCTTTCTTTCTCCATGGAGAGTCTGTCATCTGACTTCTTTCACGGCTGGTTCCTTGTCACGTGCGTAGAATGTCACCTCCTCTGTGACACTGTCCTCACACCTCTTGTCTATAGGAACCTCCTTCCCTAATCCCGCTATGCTCGCCATGAAACTCTGCTACGTCTTCCAAAGCACTGGACACAGTCAGTATTCCTGCCTTTACATATTTTCACTAGTTTATTATTTGTATATCCAGAAAGAGAGTGTTCTCTGCGTTGGGACACTCCTGGAGAAGGACATGGCAATCCACTCCAGTGTTCTTGCCTGGAGAATCCCAATGGACAGAGGAGCCTGGGCTACAGTCCACGGGGTTGCAAAGAGTCGGACATGACTGAGCGACTAAGCACAGCACAAAGCAGGAGTGTAAACCCCATAAGAGCAGAGGTGGGCCTTCATCACTGTTGTTTCCCCAGAACCCAGTCTCATGCCTCATGCATTGTGAGTGAGTGAAGTCGCTCAGTCGTGTCCGACTTTTTGTGACCCCATGGACTGTAGCCTACCAGGCTCCTCCCTCCATGGGATTCTCCAGGCAAGAATACTGGAGTGGGCTGCCATTTCCTTCTCCATGCATTGTACTGTCCAATAAATCCTCGTTGAACAAAGGTGAGTGGGGGTAGAACTAAGAAACTGTTATTCAACAAATAAATGAAAACATCACTTTGCCAATATTTTTCTTTGGTGTGACCAATTAAACCTCAAATTCTCTCTTGCAGTTCTGATTTGTTTGAGTCATGAGAATCAGGCTTCACATGTGACAATTCAGGCAGTTCAGATGGCTAGAATCATTCTGCTGAGCCCAAGAGTTTCTCTCCTTTGGCATGACATGATAGGAGAGTTGGATTCATCTTCAAGATTGGCCATGAAAGTCTCCAAGTGTGAGAAATGCCCCATGGAACACACGATCTTTTCCAAGTGATTCTCATAGGAACCTAATCAGACCATCCAGGTATTTTTGTTCCATTAATGGATCAGAGGGAAGTCCCATCCATGGCTCAGATGGTAAAGAATCTGCCTGCAACAGAGGAGACCTCGGTTCAATCCCTGGGTCAGGAAGATCCCCTGGAGAAGGGAACAGCAACCCACTCCAGTATTCTTGCCTGGAGAATCCCATGGAGAGAGGAGCCTGGTGGGCTACAGTCCAGGGGGTTGCAAAGATTTGGACAATTGAGCGACTAACACTTGAACACTTAAAATCCATCAGAAGTTTATGGAGAAAGTGATTCTCAAGCTTTCCTTTGACTTAATATTTTACCTGGCATTTTTATGATATCCATGGAAGTATGGATGAAATATTCAAAAGAAACAATGGAAGAAAGGGAATATGAGAGGCTAAGAAGGAGGGAGAAGGAAAAAAAAGAGAAAGAAAGAGAGAGAGAAACTATGAAATTCGACCCTTTAGTTGCAGAGAACTTTCTATTATGGCAGTCTGAGTCCCAGTCTTTGGAGAATTGCTGGAAGACATTTTAGCATCTCATTCTTCAAGGAGCTCATTAGGGGAATGAAAAGCCCATGATGAAGGGGCAGTGCCATGTTTGAAGAGCCAGGGGTTCCTGTTATCCTGAATTATTAAGTAGTCAATGTTCAGTGGACCACTGCTTGCCCGCCTGTCTTCAGCAGGTGGTGGCCCTCTGCCTTTCTCTGGAAAGCAGCTGCTTCCGCCCAGCCTCCCCAGAGCCTGCAACAGCCGTTTGTTTCGATTTAAGACAGACACTGTCATTATTTTGTGCAGAACTTCACAGCAATGCTTCCTACTAAATGCTTGAACCATCTGAGTAGCACCAGGCCGACTGCTGGCTTTATTAATAATGCATCCATGCTTATCAATAGGTTTAGACAACTGGTATTTAGAAGCGTCTTCACAAGAAGTGGGGTGGATCTTTTTTCTCACACCAGTTAGCTTCATTCTGTCAGTTCCTTGATGTTGACATTACATCCAACTGTGTTCTGAAAACCAGAGGTGTTAAAACTGTGTCTGAGCTGTTCTCTCTTGCTTTGGAGTGCTTCTTGATGAAGTTGAGACATGGTGGTTGGCTTTCCCCTTTTTCTGCCCTTCCTTTCAACTGTATACTAAAGGAAAAAATATTTCTGATCACTTCACTTTAAATCTTATTACAGGAAGGCTCCTCATACTCATTTAATTTGGGCTGGTTCTTGTTGACACTCTGCTCCAGTCTTGGTATATTTCAGTAGACTACAGCATCACTGATCTCTGTGAGGTGCATCCTGTCCATGGAAAGTACACAATTATTTTTAATAGTCACAAAAGAAGCAATATACATTCTGCTGCTACTGCTGCTAAGTCGCTTCAGTCGTGTCTGACTCTGCGCGACCCCATAGACGGCAGCCCACCAGGCTCCCCTGTCCCTGGGATTCTCCAGGCAAGAAGACTGGAGTGGGTTGCCATTTCCTTCTCCAATGCATGAAAGTGAAAAGTGAAAGTGAAATCGCTCAGTCGTGTCCGACTCTTAGCGACCCCATGGACTGCAGCCTACCAGGCTCCTCCGCCCATGGGATTTTCCAGGCAAGAGTACTGGAGTGGGGTGCCATTGCCTTCTCCAATATACATTCTAAATCTTTGGATTTGAATACATTTCAAATGGCTACTGCAAAATTCAATGTACTGGTTTGTCCCTTGCCAGGAAGCAATGTTAAAATAATGAAAATACTCTGAGATCCCATAGGGCAGGGGTCCCCCACCTCCAGGATCTAATGCCTGATGATCTGAGGAGCAGCTGATGTAATAATCTTAGGAATAAAGTGCACGCTAAATGTAATGCGCATGGTTGTGTATATAGTAATCTGTTGATGCTAATCTCTCAGTTTGTCCCACCAGGTAGCAGGAAGCTGCTGTATAGCACAGGGAGCTTAGCTTGGTGCTCTGTGATGACCTAGAGGGATCGGGTCGGGCAGGGTGGGAGGGAGGCTCACGACGGAGGGGATGTATGTATACACATGGCTGGTACGTGATTTTGCACAGCAGAAACTAATAGAACATTGTAAAATAATTCTATTCCAATTTAAAAGATGTAATATACTTGATTCATCCTGAAATCATCCCCACCCCTGATCTGTAGAAAGATTGTCTCCCATGAAACTGGTCCCTGGTGCCAAAAAGGTTGGGTGCTGCTGCTTCAGGGCATCAGTGAGAGGAAAAAAAAAAAGCCAGGAAAATACAATCAAAACATTATTTTTTAGTGCTGGAATACGGAACATAGCAATGTGGCAATTTCTTTTCAAATAATGATTTTTCCAGATTTCCTTTGTAAAACTCACTTATCACTGTTGCTTATCAAAATGTATAAGTATTCCAGTGATGTTGATAGGGCTGGTATCAGAGTCTCAATTTTAATGGAGAAATTATCCAGAAGGAAGCTTAAGGATTTTTGCCTAGATCCATACATATAGAAGTACCATACAGATCTTCCTTGATTTAAAATGGGGTTATATTCTGATAAGCCCATTGTAAATTGAAAATATTGTAAGTTGAAAATGCATCGAATGTGCCTAACTTACTGAATATCATAGTATAGCCTCACCTATATTAAAGTCCTAGGAACACTACATTAGCCTACACTTGGACAAGATCATTTAATGCAAGGCCTATTTTATAATAAAATGTTGCACATTTCATGTAATCTATTGACAATTGTATTGAAAGTGAAAACCAGAATGGTTGTCAGTGTATCAGCTATTTACCGTTGTGATCATATCATCAGTTCAGTTCAGTTCAGTCACTCAGTCGTGTCCAACTCCTTGCCACCCCATGGACTGCAGCACACCAGGCCTCCCTGTCCATCACCAACTCCCGGAGTTCACCCAAACTCATGTCCATTGAGTCCGTGATGCCATCTCACCACGTCATCCTCTGTCATCCCCTTCTCTTCCCACCTAAAATCTTTCCCAGCATCAGGGTCTTTTCAAATGAGTCAGTTCTTCACATCAGGTGGCCAAAGTATTGGAGTTTCAGCTTCAACATCAGTCCTTCCAATGAATATTCAGGAGTGATCTCCTTTAGGATGGACTGGTTAGATCTCCTTGCAGTCCAAGGGATTCTCAAGAGTCCTCTCCAACACCACAGATCAAAAGCATCAAATCTTCGGTGCTCAGCTTTCTTTATAGTCCAACTCTCACATCCATACATGACTACTGGAGAAAACATAACTTTGACTAGACGGATCTTTGTGGGCAAAGTAATGTCTCTGCTTTTGAATATGCTAAGTTGGTCATAACTCTTCTTCCAGGGATCAAGCACCTTTTAATTTCATGGCTGCAGTCACCATCTGCAGTGATTTTGGAGCACAAAAAATAAAGTCTGTCACTGTTTCCATTGTTTCCCCATCTATTTGCCATGAAGTGATGGGACCAGATGCCATGATCTTCGTTTTCTGAATGCTGAGTTTTAAGCCAACTTTTTCACTCTCTGCTTTCAGTTTCATCAAGAGGCTCTTTAGTTCTTCTTTGCTTTCTGCCATAAGGGTGGTGTCATCTGCATATCTGGGGTTATTGATATCTCTCCCGGCAATCTTGATTCCAGCTTGGGCTTCATCCAGCCCAGCGTTTCTCATGGTGGTACGATGATCATACCATATTCTACCATATATCACCAGCGTAAGAAAAGATCAAAAGTCAAAATGTGAATACAGATTTTGCTAAGTACATATCACATTTGCACCATCATAAAGTCAAAAAATTGCAAGTTGAACCATCTAAGCTGGGGATCATTTATATACATAAAATGACATACATATACATATATATATATGCATATAGGTAATACGAATGTAGAATTCAAATTGCATGTATATATATTCATTAAAAGTTCTTTCCTATGCTGTATTTTTCCTAGTAAGAAATGAAAACAGGTTGTAGGCAGAATAACATGACCCCAAAATATCCATGTCCCAAGAGCTGGTGAATGGAATGTGCTATGTTACAGCCAAGGAGTGAAACTAATGTTGCTAATCAGCTAGAAATCATTCTGGATGATCCAGGTAGGCCAACATAATCACAGTGATTGATGAAAGGGGGATAGAGAGGCCGAAGAATCAGAACCATGGGGACAGTGTTAGGAGAAAGACTCAACCAGTCCTTTCTGGCTTTAACAATGGAGTGGGGCCACTAGCCAAGGAGTGCAGGCAGCCTCTAGAAGATAGGAAAGGCGAGAAAACTGATTCTCCCCTAGAATTCTACTCATACCTTCATTTAGCCCCATGAGATCACTTCAATTCTGGTCTTGAACTATAAGATGACACTATAAGATGATAAATTTGTGGGGTTTTTTAAAGCCACTAAATCTGTGGTAACTTGTTAGAGCAGTAACAGAAAACTAATATAATGCCATTTACGCAATCTCTAGAAAAAGCACAAAAATGATAAAAATTGAAATAAACAAGCTTAAGGTAAACAATGTCAATCAAAATGACCAAGAAAATGCCCACTTTCCTACACTACTGGCAGTATAGCATTTTTCGAGGACAACTGAGCACTATTTATTGAAAATAGTTTAAAAATTTACCATATTTCTTGGTGAAGAAACTGTGAGTATCAATATTTTTTATAATGAAAAGGCTGCAATTTCATACATATACGCAAGCATGTGCATTTTTTTGAAGCATGATTTGAAACAGTAAACAGGAAAAAAACCAAATATGTAACAGTGTGGGCTTAATTAAAATAAATTATGGTATATGTGTATATTATTAGGCAATGAAAATAATACTCTAGGAGAATATCCAATAACATAGAATGATCTCATAATGTACTATAAAAAAGTTTATTTCTTTTATGTAGAATATATACATTTATACACATTTAAATGCATTTGTAAGACTAGAGTAAAAAATAATAATAACAATGATCATTTCTGGGTATGATTACTTTTTTCTTTTTCAATATTTTCCAAAATGAAAATGTATCATTTCCATATTCAAAAAAACCATACAATCTCTATTTTAAAAACTGCCTTAGAGAATCGCCTTTCCCTATTTCAAAATAGGGGAGCTTGAGACCACTTCCCTCCCTAGGCATACATATCTTTCGCTCTAAAATAAATGACTGTTAAGTTATCTAAAGTAGTCAGAACTCTGAGCTGAAAGTATCATATATGTGGAGAGAAGTAAACTGAGACAGGTCACATACCATCTACCACAGACAGTCTGAATTTAACCCAAAGTAGGAAAGAGGCCTGAGGCTTGTTTGTTCATAAGACAAAGCAGATTTGGAAGCCAATGAGCAGGTCGGAGAAAAATTGCTATTTGGCACTGTGTGGTCTCTTTTCAGATTTTGCGGACTATCAATGTGAACCAGCCACAGAAGACTCATCAGACAAAGGGAAAAAGCTTTTCTGGCTTAATTGAATGCTTTCCCTTGCTTTAGAAATCTCTGACGCCTTTGTTAATTGATTTGTGATTTCCTAGCAGCCAATATATTTCTGGCTCACAGATGGGCAAAGGCATAAGGCTTTTTGTTTATATTAAACCATCTAATACATTAAAATCCTATGTTTTGAAAGGGTTTTTAAATTTTGATAAGTTTGATTGATCTATAGCAAAACATTTTAATATTTAGAATTTAAAATTCTAAACGCATTAAAACAAATTTACATCTTATTGTAAATTTCAAGATTTCAGTGTTGTCATAATGGAATTCTAGTAAGCTAGGTTCACTTCTTACAGTTTCAGACAACGTTTTAAAAGAGAGAGAAATTTTTAATACCTTACTGCTTTTTCCAATGGGGGACAGAACTCAAGAATGTATCACAATTTAACAATTGACATTTTAATTCCGTCTATATGGTTTTTTCATAAATGAGCATAATTTATTCTCCCAATTTTACCTCCCTTTTCCTGGCAGGAATTTAAGTTCTCCTCCAACAGAAGAATTTGGAATACATGGTCTCTGTCACTGCTTGCATAGCTGAATAAATATACAATATATAAAATGACACAAGAGGTTTGTTCCCTGTTTGTTTGGGAAAATTCCTTGAGTGAGGAAGTTAGGCTTTAACTTAATCCAAGAGGATGGCAAGAGGAGGAGAGAGTAGTAAACCAACAAATAATCAGATTGTTCCACTCACACAATTAATGAGGATTGGAGATGGGAGTAAAATCGACGGAAAGGAGAGCACAACAGAACCAAAAAGACAGCAGCGTGTTAAGAAGCTGGATATGACAAAGAAACAGCTGGAGAAAGACTGACAGAGGTCAGGTGCTCGAAAGGACTGTTAGAAACAGAACCTCTTAATAACCAGCAGAAAAGCATTTGCCTACTTTACTATAACCCGTAGAAGCCCTCTCTGTGGCTCAAACTCATCAGTAAGTTGACATCAAGGCTGGTATTGACATTTGGGTCAGTGAATGAGTTGAGGTTCTACTCACCATGGGATGGGATGGCAAAACTGGGACAGTTAGAGGACTCAGAACCTGGAGCCAGACGAGACCTGGGTAGTCTCAGCCTTTCTCACCTACCCCCAACCTGTCCCAGGAGGACCCTCAGAGGTTCTCAGGGAGGCCAGGTCTTCCACTGCAGGTGAGATGGAGGTGAGAGCCGATTTTTCTTGAATCACAAAAGCCTGGATGACCTGTGCTAATCTCTAGCTTGTATATGGTTTAAAGGGATCACAGAATTCTCAGATAATTTCTGCAAATCTTATGTAGATTTGGAGATTTTTATCAAGATTTTTATTGTCTAGTGAATGCCTGAAATATCAGAGTCATTTATTCACTGGGAACTTGCAATCTCATGCGAGGTGACAAAGCATGCCTACATAAAAGTTATAAGCAAGACAGAACTCATGTGTGTGTCAGTACATACAATGGAACTTTTAAACTGATAGAATGAAGTCAAAAATTGTGCTGTGTAAAGAAAATGGGAGAAGTTGTAGAGAAGTTGACAGTAAAAACTATAGTAAACTCCTTCCTATTGTCACAGATGATTATCTGTCATTAGACTATGGTAAAAAGCCTTTTGGCTCCCTGTGTTAAGTGCTCTTGTCACTAAAATTCATTGTTCAGATTAGATTACTTACTATTAGATTAATTTTAATGAGGCAGAGTTCTCTCTGGCAGTGTCTGGCACAGGATAGCGTCTCAAGAAACAATTGTTAAATGAACTAACCAATCAGTGATTCTTTTCCACCCTGCACAAAAACGTCAGTTTCTCCTTATTTTCATTTTTATCTTTCTAACATTTCCTCTTACTGTCTCATTAGAGGTGTATTGCTTATTATGTGTCGGTGTTCTAGCTTCATTCCTATTATTATATCTTATTCTGTGCTCTTCCTTCACTTGGTGTACCATTTTCCCCATTCCAGAAGTTTCCAAAACCTTTCTCAAGAATCAATAGCTCTTTCTTTCTGAACACCCAAGCAAGGAATAATCTCTTCCTCCCAATTTTCATACATATATATCCTTACCTTTCTATAGCACTAGTTAATGTTTACTTGATATGAAAATAATCTACACCCACAATATCTGCCAACTGCACAGTGTAAAGGTCGGAGTACTCTGACGCAGACAACAGAATCCACTCCAGCTAGCTTACACAGAATGGCGTCTATTACAGATTATTACACAATTTATAGAATTACTGGCAGGACCAGGGAATCAAGCTTCGATCATGTACATCCAAGGAGCAATGCAGCCAAAAGAACTGTTTGGCTCCACCAAAGGAACTGTTTGTATAGAAATTCCATTTCTACTGCCTCCTCTCGGTTCATGGCACCTACCAGGAAAGAAACAGAGAGTCTAAATTTCAGATGCCTTGGGAAAACCAAATGCTTTCATTCAATCTCCCCACACATGACCCCAAACTCATGTTACCTACTTTCATTTTCAAATGGATAAGAAAGCTGTGGTACATATACACAATGGAGTATTATTCAGCCATTAAAAAGAATACATTTGAATCAGTTCTGATGAGATGGATGAAACTGGAGCCAATTATACAGAGTGAAGTAAGCCAGAAAGAAAACACCAATACAGTATACTAACACGTATATATGGAATTTAGAAAGATGGCAATGATGACCCTGTATGCGAGACAGCAAAAGAGACACAGATGTGTAGAGTGGACTTTTGGACTCAGAGAGAGAGGGAGAGGGTGGGATGATCTGGGAGAATGGCATGGAAACATGTATACCATCATGTAAGAAACGAATTGCCAGTCTATGTCCGATGCAGGATACAGCATGCTTGGGGCTGGTGCACGGGGATGACCCAGAGAGATGTTATGGGGAGGGAGGTGGGAGGGAGGTTCATGTTTGGGAACGCATGTACATCCGTGGTGGATTCATGTCAATGTATGGCAAAACCAATACAGTATTGCAAAGCAAAACAAAGTAAAAATAAAAATTAAAAAAAAAAAAACAAAGTTTTAAGTGGGGTGTGTTAATTTAGTGAAAGTTAGTGCCTACATGGAATTCTAGCTACAAGGGAATCTGTAGTTGATTGATATGTTATTTCAAGGTCAATAAATAGAGTTTATTTTAGGTATCCATTATTATTTCTAGGTATCCATCCTCTGTAATACAGAAAGGCATCAACTGGGACAGACAAGATTGATCCAATCTACAACATCATGTCGAGTAGGCATACTGAGAACATAACTCATGTCTTGTTCAGCTTTGTTTCCCATCTGCCCACAGGCAGGGCTCAAGGACTATGTACAGAATGAATGCGTGTAGGAGTGAATGTATATTACAAGTACAGTATGCAAAATAGGGGCAAAAGAGAGTTAAGCAAAGGGACCCACAGCTAGTAAAACCTCAACGTTTCATTTTAAGGGTTTTATTTAAATCATCAAACTACCAATTTTTGGCTCAGTCAGTAAAGACTCTGCCTGCAGTGTGGGAGACACAAGAGATGCACGTTTGATCCTTGGACTGGCAAGATCCCCTGGAGGAGGAAATGGCAGCCCACTCCAGTTTTCTTGCCTAGGAAATCCCATGGATGGAGGACCTGGTGGACTACAGTCCACAGGGTCATAAAGAGATGGACATGACTGAGCGACTGAACACACACACACACACACCAGCCTTTAAAATAAGCTCTATTTACTGAAAACTGTAAGAAGCAAGTGGCAGAGAAAGAGGATCCTCATCACCAACTGTCCACTTTTCTTTCGCCACTGATGAAAACTTGCTTGGATGTCCTTAACACAAGGAAAATAGCAAATTGTTATTTTGAACAGATTGTTCTTTCTGCATCCAAAAATTTTTAAAAAGATGTATTTTTAAGAAAGTTTACAGACCAAAGAATTAAACTTTAAACAACTGATTATATTAATTTATGTATATATAGTAGACTTTTAAATCACCGAAATTACTTATTTCGCCTGTTCAAAATCTGTCTGAAAGAACCATTATCAAGGGCCTATTTAATTTCATTTATATGTTATTAACAGATTTTGATAACATTCTTAAAAGATTACCTTCTAAGAAAAAATCCAAGAAAGTAATAAAATGGATGTTTTGTATTAAAGATAATTTAGACACAAATTACTAACAATTAAAGAAAGAAAGAGAGAAAGAAAGAAAGTGAAGTCGCTCAGTCGTTTCCGACTCTTTGCAACCCAATGGTCGGTAGCCTACCAGGCTCCTCAGTCCATGGGATTTTCCAGGCAAGAATACTGGAGTGGGTTGCCACTTCCTTCTCTAGGGGATCTTCCCAACCCAGGGATCGAACCTGGGTCTCCAGCAATGCAAGCAGACACTTTACCCTCTGAGCCACCAGAGAAGCCAATTAAAGGTTTGTTAAAAATCAGTGATGTTAACAACACTTAGATAACTCACTTCACTGATAAACAGAAAGGCTATCATAGGCCAAAGGCAAACTACTTCATGTCGTAGTCATAACGTTGGCCATTGAATATGGCCCCATAACAGCCCCAAGTTCACAACTATCAACAAGCTTTATCCCTTCTGCCTTCTCTAATGAGTTCATGGCTGCCTACCACTCTAACACCAGGATTGTTAAGAGATTCAAAAGCAGCTTAAAGGGTCACATCTAATGGAAATAAAGGTGGATAAAAAAAATCTCCCATTCTAGCAAACACAAATGAAATATTTCAAGAAACTGTAAAAATATATTTTGGTTTAGTGACATATTGCTTTGTTAGAGAAGAGAGAGGTAAGGTGGTTGTATTTCCAAGCTCCACGGTAATTCATTGTAGTAAAAAGGATTCTGGAAGAAAGGAAGAGCTAGCTTAACATCCACTTGCACAAACATTGACCTAAAGCCCCTAAAACTCTATATAATCTTCAGAGTTTTCCTTTTAATTTTCTCAAAACTCTATAAACAGACTACCAGTAGAAACCGATATTCAGGGAAGCTATGAGATGCAGCTATGATTCTAAAGAAAATAGAAAACATTACACAACCCACTTCATCTGAGAAATCCTGTGGCATTTGAACTTAAGAAAAAACACCTATACAAAAGGACCAGCTTCCTCCTTGCACACCACAGGTTCACATGCGGTCTGTTTTTTCATTGTTACCTTGGTTTAATTTTGTAACAAAGCTGGCATTTGGGATACAGTGGTGCACGCACACACACACACACATGTTCTGTGAACATTTAAGATCATTCTGCATTGTCCATGTTGGGGTTATGGAGTTCAGCAGTGATCCTCTTCCGTTAACGGTTACAGGACCAGAGTCAGTAGGGTTAGTTGCTTCCTAATCACCTGATGTGTTTAAAAGAGCCAATGGGAGGCTGCCTTGTAGAGGCAGAGACAGATGGCAAAGATGGGGAGTTCCTCTGAAGGGGCCTATGCTGGGAGTAGTAAAATGCAGGAATCCAGAGTTTATCTGGCTTTTTTGTGCTCAGTCACAGGAAAGATCCTCCCACCCACTACCCGCTCACTCCTCAATTAAATGCTTGCTCTTTGGCAGTGGAGAACTAGCTCTCCACTCCACGTAACCTCCCCGAAATCACACTTTCCCTCTCCGTGCCTTGCTTTCAGTGGTGCTGTGTACAGTGAAGAAAAAGGGAATCCAATAACATAAAACTATTTTAATAATTTTTAAAGGAAGTTTAAATGATCCACACTTGATCGGGGTCGATGAAAATGGCTCTGGTGTCGAAGGGCAACAGGTTGCTAATAAATACAATAGTTTAGGAAAGTGCTGCCTCTGTCATGGAGAAACTATTTTCTGGGGAAAATAATACTACTGTAATTCATTTTTGAAAGCCATAGAGAGTTCCTGGATGAAGAATGTAGTTATTAAAGGCAAAAATACACAATATGTTGTAATGAAATGTTTGTGCTTCACACTTCATTAAGTGTTTTGTGGGCCTCTAGGGAAATTCTCTCCTACACACAGAGAAATACTGTTTATACATGGTGGGATCACTAGAGGGAGTGCAGACAGCCTGTGTTCAAAGGAAGAACTTGCTACAACTTCCGCAGGTTCCATTTAAAACACAAAATGAGACGTTGAAAAAAATGTGTAAGACTAAAAAAAGAACACACAAAATTATATGTGATTTTGGTTGCCTTTATATTAATCCAGTGGTATTTTTGTCTTACTGGTGGGTTTGCTTGAAGTATAGGGTGATGGAGAAAACCAATGCTTCAAATTAGTGGGGTTAACTGAAAAACATTTGATGACAAATCCTGCAGCCTAAGATATCCAATAACACATTTAGGGCTCTGAGAATTCAGATGGTTGGCAGTTTGGGGTCCTTGGCTGTGTTCACTTAGAGAATTTTGAAAGTGAAAATGTAAAATAGTGGTAAAATGGCAAAGAAATTCACAAAAAATAAAATTCTTGGGAGGTGGGAAAATCCACTCAGAGGAAATATACAAAATATGAGTAACTCAAGTAGATCTCATGAGCAAAGCATCTTCAAACCAGAAAAGTAAATCATGTGAAGAAAAGCAAACTATGAAAGTTCTTGCCTGTATATACTTCTGCACGAGCTTCATCCTCTTAGCAGTGCTTTTTTAGGACAAATGTGTCCATGTGTTTGGCCTAAATGTACCAATTGCTGTAACATTTCTAAGGAAAATAGAACAAGAGAATGTAAAAGGGAATCACACACCAAAAACAAAAAAAAAATCAGGAGAGAAATACTAAAGGCTATCAGGAGAAAATACTAACATCCAGATTCTTCTAAAAACGCTGTATGAGGTTTTCAAGTAAGCCTTCCTTTGCCTCAAGAATATCTTTTCCCCTGAAGAAGTATGTTAACCTTAATGGCTTTCCCTAGAGCTAGAATTTCAATTAGTTGCTTTACTACTGCGACTCTTGTCACATAAAAAAGTGGTGACTCTCAAGATTCTTGTTCTAAGCTATATTCTTCATGTGCACATCTGAGTTGAATTTAAATGTTTTTTTAATTTCCAAGCTCCTGTATAACAGTAAGATGCTAATTATAGGAAACATACAACTTGAACTTAGAAGAACATAGCACTTGATTTCCTTCTTGTTAATAAAAATACATGTTATATAAAGAGATGCGTTAATTGAAGAGTTGCAAATGTTATTAAAAATAAAAGCTATATAGTAGGATTGAGAGACTATGATGTCAACTTGTGACAAAATTCAGTCTCCATAATCATTTTTATCTGCTGAATTTTGTAATTTAATGCATTATACTGTATTAGAATTATGACAACATAACCAAATTATATTACATTGTTATATTATATTACATACAACAGGCATTATGATAGTAATTTTTGAAAACCTAAAAAAATAAGCCCTTTGAAGAGTTCACCTATTGAGGATTACCAATGGTACAATATCCAATAGTGTGTTCCTAACTGAGATTTTCCAAAAAAATCTCAAATCTGATCATTATGGCAATAATATTTTTAATATTAAGAGACAATAATATATAAATGGGGCTTGTCACAGTTCTCTGGAAATACATAAGAGCATCTTCCCTGAGGACATTCAGAATAAAACACCAGTGACAGATAAATAACTGATGAAAACTTCAAAGATTTGTAAAAGAGCTAAGAAAGTGACAAGAGTTCAAACAGAGTTTATTCTCTTGGCTGCAACTTGTACTTCGGTTCTTTAGGTAAGTTTAGCTCCTTTATGTTTCTTTAAAAGGCATACAAGGCCTAATTTCAGATTATCTAAATTACCTAAACAAAGGTCAAAACATCTTAAGATTTTTAAAAATAATTATTTTCATCACACACAAAAATGTCTTTTGTAACCATGTGAGGTGTTTAGAGGACAAAGAGGAGAGGTGGTGCTGTCAGGGACTGGAAGCAGGGGCCTCTGACCAGGAGCTATGACTCAGCAAAGGCCTCCGGTAGGGCCTGGGCTCACAGAGGACGAGGCCGCCCAGCTGACTCGGAGCCCTGGAGGAGAGGCAATGTTGCTGACGGCGTAGCAGTGTTAAGAAAGAAGAAATGCCCTTGAAAGTAAAGTGAAAGTCAAATCGCTCATTCGTGTCCGACTCTTTGCGACCCCATGGACTGTAGCCTACCACGCTTCTCCGTCTATGGGATTTTCCAGGCAAGAATACTGGAGTGGGTTGCCATTTCCTTCTCCAGAGGATCTTACCAACCCAGGGATCAAACCCGGCTCTCCCACACTGTAGGCAGATGCTTTACCACCTGAGCCACCAGGGAAGATGAAATACCCTTGGTTTTGCCTTAATCTAACTCTCAGCTGTTGTCTCCCACTTCCCATGGCTACATGGAAGCCAGAAGGAAGGAAATCTGAGAAATGCAATTCCTGACCTCAAGAACAGAGAACAAGGATGCTGAGGGCAGGGAAGAGATTTAGAGAAAAAAAATGGCAAGAATGTTTCCAAGGCAGCGCTGCAATGCTCTGGTTCACTTCATCACTTTCACCTGGTATCTGCCAAAAAACTCTGTAGAGTTCTTTTTTCTTTAATTTTTGCCTCCTTTCAATCTCTTCATACTTTCCCCAGAATAGTTTCTCTGAGATAGGCTGTACTTGTTCAACGACCCCCGTGGCCAACAGACTAATACCTAAATTCTCTTAGATGATGTCCTTCTCCCTAATTACCTCTTTACTTTCAATTACGTAATTTACCTCCAGCAATACTGAACTGCTTGTGATTTCCTGAGAATTCCACAGTTTCATGCTTTCCTGTATTTGTCTCGCTGGGAAACAACTGCTTACCTGATGTGAGGTAGTGCTTATGAGCAGACTGCCTTGGTTTGAACCCAGGTGCCAATGCTTACTAGCTATATGAACTTGGTCAAGTTACTTAAGCTTACTGTGATTCACTTTCCTCATCTGTAAATTGAGAATAATAATAGAACCTAACTCATAAGGTTGCCTTGAAGACCAAAGAAGAGTTAATATATGAAGGCATTTATAACTGTGACTGTATAAATATATATTATTATGATTATTATAATTTTATTTTTCTTTAAGACCCAAGTTCAGAGAAGGCACTGGCACCCCACTCCAGTACTCTCACCTGGAAAATCCCATGGACGGAGGAGCCCGGTGGGCTGCAGTCCATGGGGTTGCAAAGAGTCAAACACGACTGAGCAACTTCACTTTCACTTTTCACTTCCATGCATTGGAGAAGGAAATGGCAACCCACTCCAGTGTTCTTGCCTGGAGAATCCCAGGGATGGAGAAGGCTGGTAGGCTGCCATCTATGGGGTCGCACAGAGTTGGACACGACTGAAGTGACTTAGTAGCAGCAGCAAGACCCAAGTTAATTACTACCACTTCTGTGAATGCCTCTCTTAAGAAGAGCTAAGTATTACTTTTTTTCTTCTCCTCTGGACTTTTTGCACATCTCTAATTATTTTAAGGTCTGTGTATATGTTGACCTCCAACAACAGTGGAGAGACAGTTTGAGAGCAGTGTCTGAGCCCTTCTGTCCTGGTATTACCAGGTCTTATGCAGAGCCTCATCCAAGTAGAAATTAATAATAATGAAAACAACCAACGTGTATCTGTCATGGAAAGGAAATTTCAAAACAATATAATCTGAATAAAATAGGGTAAGAATAAACTTAAATTTAATAAAAATGGTGTCTTGAGATGTTCAGATAAATAGAAACAGTGGAACCTTTGTCTTTATGATTCTCCAGAAAAAAAATAAATATTCTTTTATGGCCACTTTTGCTTCTGAAACTACTTCTGTAACTATAATCTTCCATTTTTGGATAGCAATACTCATATCAGACAAAGTAGACTTTAAACCAGAGTCTATAACAAAAGACAAAGAAAGGAACTATAAAATGATATAGTGATCAATATAACAAGGGGACATTATACTTGTTAACATATATGTATCCAATACAGGATACATATATCACTTATCATATATCCATATACCACATATCATATATCCAATACAGGCTACATCACTTAAATGCATAAAGGAAATACTAACAGGGAGAAATTGACAATACTAGCAAGATAGTAGGGGACTTTAACACTTCCCCTTAGATCACTGGATAAATCATCTTGATAGAAAATCAATAAGGCAATAGTAGTCTTAAATGACACAATAGACCAGTTGGACTTAATATATACCTATAGGGCATTACATGCCAAAATAGTAGAATATACATTCTTTTTAAGTGCACATAGAATATTCTCCAGAATAAATCACAGTCTAGGCCACGAAAGCAGTCTCAATAAATTTAAGGGGATAGAAAGTAAATGAAGCATTTTTTTCTGACCAAAGTGGTATAAAGATAGAAGTAAATTACAGAAAGGAAAATGGGAAGACAATAAACACATGAAGATTAAATTATGTGATACTGAAGAAAAAAAACTAAAAAATAGTTAATAAAAAAATTTAAAAGGAAATCAGAAGGTATTTTGAGACAAATGAAAATGGAAACACAACACTTCAAAATCTATGAGATGCAACGAAATTCTAAAAGGGAAATTTATAGTGAGGCAGGTCTTCCTCAAGGAATAAGAAAAATTTCAAATAAACAAGCTAACCTACAAACCTAAAAGAATAGAAAAAGAAGAACAAACAGAATCAAAGTCAGCAGAGGAATGAAATAACAAAGAGCAGAGAGGAAATAAATAAACCAAAGATTAAAAAGTAGAAAAAAATCAATGAAACAAAAGCAGGTTTTTTGAAGATAAATTGATTAACCTTTAGCCAGGCTCACCAAGAAGAGAGGGGACCCAAACAAACAATTAGAAATGAAAGAAGAGAAATAACAGCCAATGAATATGAAATATCATAAGAGAATATTTTGAAACATTTTATGCCAACAAACTGGACAACCTAAAAGCTGTTGATAAATTTCTAAAAACATACAACCTTCCAAGACTAAATCAAGAAGAAACAAACAATTTGAACAGACTGATCACTAGCAGTGAAACTGAATTTGTAATAATGAAGGAAAAACTCATAGCAAACGAAAGTCTAGGACTGGATGATTCCACAAATTTATAGAAAAAAAGCTACTACCTACTGTTCTCAAACTACTCCAAAAAATTGAAGAGGGTAGAACACCCCTAAATGCATTCTACAAGGCCACAGTTACCCTAATACCAAAACCAGAGAAAGATGTCACACAGAAAAAGAAAATTAAAGGCCAATATCTTTAATCAATATTGAAGCAAAAAACTTCAACAAAATATTAGCAAACACGATCCAACAATAAATAAAAGAGATTATACACCGTGATCAAGTTGGATTTATTCCAGGGACACAAGGGTGGTTCAATATTTGCAAATCAATCAACACAATACATCACATTATAAAAAGGAACTATGAAAGTCACATGATCATCCCAATAAATGCAGAAATGCACCTGACAAAATTCAACATCCATTCATGGTAAAAATGGCCATCAATATGAGTATAGAAGAAACAAATCACAACATAATAAAAACTGTTTATGACAAACACATAGGTAAGATCATACTCAAATGTGAAAAGCTGAAAGCCTTTTCCCTATATTTGGGAACAAGACAAGGATGCCCACTCTCACCACTTCTATTCTGTTGAAAGTCCTAGCCACAGCAATCACACAAGAAAAAGAAAGAAAAGGCATCCAAATTGGAGGGGGAAACTGTCACTATTTGCAGATGGTGTGATATTTTATATAGAAAAACCTATAGTTGCCACCTAAAAACCATTAGAACTAGGAAATAAATTCAGCAAAGTTGTAGAATTCAAAATTAATACATGAACTATCAGAAATAGAAAGTAAAAAAATCTTCTTTAAAATCTCATCAAAAATAAAATAAGAATAAACTCTACCAAAGAAAGAACTATACTGTAAAAACTATAAAATATTAATGAAGAAAACTGAACAAAATTCAAAGAAATGGAAAAGATATCTTATCCATGGGATATTTTTGGGAGAGAATACTGGGATAGGGCACCATTTCCTCCTTCTGAGGATCTTCCTGAACCAGGAATTAAACCCATGTCTCTTGAGTCTCTTGCCTTGGTAGTCAGAGTCTTACCTCTGTGCCACATGGGAAGCCCCATAAGAATCTCAACATGATCCAAATTTAACATTATTTTCTACACTCAGAGCTTGAGAAACGTCTCAAACCACATTAAGCTGACATAACTCTAAATGTATGGTTTCCAGTCTTAACTCCATCTGTAACCCCACTTGTAAATTTTTCACATGTCTTCCATCAACTTCTCCCATTTCCCAAAGCAGCAGTTCCAGCTCCCACCGCACCTAGGACCATCTTCATTGTATGAGCTCACTGTTAACTTTTTTAATAAAGAAATTAATTCAGTGCAGTGAATTCTAGCATCTATTACCCATATACTCTTCTGTAGCCAACAAGCAGTTCCAGGAGGCCTTACATTTTTGTAAGCATCGCTTTAGTGAAGCACTAAGGCAATGCAAGTTGATGATGGAGAAAGGTGCTGGCTGCCGAGCACATACACTGCATATCCATTTCTTTAACCTAATCAGTATACATTCTCCCTCCCACTGAGAGCAGCACAGCATACCATACTTCCCTAGGGTTCACCAATCAAAGATGCACATGCTCTAGGGATAGACAGATGACTTCTTCAGTAATAAAGTGATTCACATGTGAGGTATTTTACTGAAAAAGTTGGGGAAAGGAGTATCATTCTGTATTTCTGGAGTAGATAAGTGTTTAGGATATAAGCCTGGAGCTAGGGGTGGACATTTCTTTCCCATTAAGGGTAGTCAGTAGAATGAAACCTATATGGAAGAGCAGAATCAAGAGATTTTTCGAAAATGACATCTGATACTTGCTAACAGTTTTTGAGCACTGTTGTGTGTGTTCAGTTGTGTCTGACTGTTTGCAACCCTATGGACTGTAGCCCACCAGGCTCCTCTGCCCATGGGGATTCTCCAGGCAAGAATAATCGAGTGGGTTGCCATGCCCTCCTCCAGGGGATCCTTCCAACCCAGAGTTCGAACCTGCATCTCTTTATGTCTCCTGCACTGGCAGACATAATCTTTACCACTGAGCCATCAAGGAAACCCTTTTGAACAGCTGGGTCCAGTCACATCTGAACATCAGCCCTGGGAATCAGTACGTTTCCCTCTTCCATGAAAGAACATAAAAGAGCTGGAGTCATATTTTTATTGTTTATTAACAAAAGAATCCCAGCTAATATCCCATCTTTCCTCATTCAAGAGGGCAGAAAGAAGAAATAGTCTGTAAATAAATTTAAGCTAAAAAATTGAAAACTTAGACAAGGAAATTGTCCTGTTGGAAATAACCTACCAAAACTAACTTAAAAAGAAAGACAAACATCCTTAAAATAACTAATGATCACTAAAGAAATTGAATCCGTAGATAAAGCTATTAACATAACTTCCAACCCACACAAACACAAAGAACAATATCAAAAGGTCAAGGCCAAGTAATTCTATTAGCAATTTACACCAAGCTTAAAACAATAGAGAAAAAACATCTCAAGTAATTTAAGATTAACATAAGTTTAAATTAAAATCAGAAGAGTATAAAAATAATTATAAGCCAATTTCAGTTTTAATATAGAGTGAAGCTGAACCAGAAATTTTAAGTTCAAAGACTACTAGGAATCATGACAAATCTAATTCATGGTGACCTTCACTTCAATTCCTGTTGAACGAGTAAGCATTTAAAACAAAAAATATATGATAAAGACAGAAGTGAGAGAGTAGATACAGTTTCCCAGCTTTGCCTAGTTTCTCAGAGAGGTGTTTCCTAAGTTTTATTTTGAAAGAAGAGAGAGTAGGATGACAAACTCATCACATCAAAAAAGCCCAAGTCACCAGCTTGCTTCCATATGTGCATTAGAAGAGGAGAGGAATTGTATCATTTATCTTGTGGTTCAGTCTCGAAGTCGTGTCCAATTCTTTGTGACCCCATGAACCGCAGCATGCCAGGCTCCTCTGTCCTCCCTGTTTCCCACAGTCTGCTCAAATTCATGTCCATTGAACCATCTCACCCTTTGTCCCCTCTTTTCCTTTCTACTACTATATAAAACAATTCCCTTCTAGTCTATAATGACACAATTTTGTGTCAGTGTATTTTGTTTTTGTTGCAACACTAGAACCACAATAGACTTAACCACAGCCTATTACCAATATACATAAAACTAAAAATGTATATCTGCAAACTGAAATCTACAATGTGTTTTTTAAAATTTCAAAGAGAAGAAATAAATAGTCTATGTTCAAAATGGGCTCAAGGAGCAACACAAAAAGGCATGGGGCATGCAATGAGAAGTGGATTGGAAATCTGAGTTCTTTTTGGAAATTTCTAATTTTGTTACTATTTTACAAAACTGAATAATGTTAAGTTCTTATTTACCCAAGTTCATGCCTCATCAGCTGAAATATATATTGTTGCTATTTAGTTGCTAAGTCTTGTCTCTTTGCAATCCCATGGACTGTAGCCTGCCAGGCTCCTCTGCCCACAGAATTTTCCAGGCAAGAATACTGGAGTGGGTTGCTATTTCCTTCTTCAGGGGATCTTCCTGACCTAGGGACTGAACCTGCAACTCCTGCAGCTCCTGCATTGGAAGGCAGATTCTTTACCACTAAGCTACTGGGTAGGCCCTTATTCATTCATCCTTCTTCATCTGTTTACCCAACTTCATGCCTTGTTAGCTGAAATATATATTGTATTCTTTTTAAAAAAATTTTATTTTATTTTGATACTTGGGATCTTAGTTCCCTGACCAGGGATTGAACCCATGCCCCCGGCATCGTCCCCAAATATACATTGTAGAATATTGTATCTTCTGACTGCCTGCCAAAAAAAAAAAAGTGTCCACAGCCAGTTCGAATTTCCTCCTCCTCTGGCAGCAGTTAATACTTCCTGTTGGTATAGCTAAGACCCCTCTGTGTCTGCCTTTAGGCTGTGTATCTCCTGGTGAATTCATTCTCTTCATCTGTTTGCATTTAAAACTGTTTCAAGGTTCACTGCTCTTTGACCTAGTCAGCTCCGCTATTCTTCCAATCCAGTCTAATTCCCCAACTGGAGCTTCAAGACTATTACTGCTGTGCTGTCAACAACCACTTGCTTGTTTGTTTCCACCAACTTTTGGTGACTCCCTGATCACATTCAGGGTGCAAAAATGCTAGGAGTGAACAGTCCACCAATCCACAACCCCCCCCCCCCCACGCCCCACCCGCAGCAGCGCATATCACCGAATCTATTTGGAATCCTTTCCCATGATGTACTAGCGGAGGCTCGGTAGCGTCAATTCACCCTCTGGAAGAACCCAGATAGAAACACAAGCCAGGGTTGAGAATTAACTGATGCTAATAGAAATGTTCACCAAGATAGTCCGGACAAAACAGGGCATCCCAGGTGAAGGCCTGTGTATCATTACAACAGAATATGGGAAGGTGTGCTTTCCTGGGAAGGAAAAAAATCCTTCTGTTTGTCGTGTAGTTTTAGAGTACACATATTGTCTGCCAGTTGCACTGACTGTGGTAAGAACTACTTACCACAAGAAGAGTTTATAATGGCAGCATGAACCTCAAAGATGATGTTTATTCCATACCTGAGCCAATGAACCCAAAGCAGTATTTCATGGCTCTTTATCGTTTTTCCATATTATATTAGGCTGATCCTTTCAGCAGGAGTTTTAATGCATTCAAAACCGATTTGGTGGCCAGCTTTAAAAGCATTTAATAAGAGGAATGTAGAGGAAACATCATCAGTGAGCAAGGTTGGCCTTAACGATAGCTTTTACCTGTTTTTTATTATCTCCTGCTTCCTAGGGATAAGGGGTCAGCAGTTCTACAAATCAAGTTAAAAAAAAAAAAGCCTGAGACTTTGTGGAGCCACAGGCCCTTCATTCCTACAGGATAATGCAGGCTACTAGCCTTCCATAATGGGGAGGTTGTAGTTTATTCTGTTTCCTTGTAGGGACTTTCTGGAAGGAATTTCATGGCCATGGGCTTCTTGTGAGCATTAAGCAATCCATAGCGTGTGTGGGAAGAGAAAGCACTTGTCCTAAAAGCTGTGACTTCAATTTTCCTTCCTACTTGCTGTCCAAGAATCTCCATTAGACCCTACACTTCTTTGGAGAAAGCATTGGAAAAGCGGTAGCCCACATTCATTCACAGAACATGTGGCTCAGGCATTCTTGGGGGGAAAGCCTGACTTTCCCTGCTCACTGAGGTGGAGAGGACTAACCTGAATGGGAGAGTTGAGGAAAAATGCATCTGCTTCCTGAATAGGGCCTGGCATTGCTTTGAGGGTATCTAGGGAGCTGATGCCGGTAGCCATCATGGTTCTCACTTGACCCAATCTTTCCCACTGGCCAACACACATTTCTCCAGACAGAGGCATTCTGCTGACTTGCACTAGAACGGTCTGCAAGCAAAGGTGAAGCAGAACTATATGGAGCAAATGAAAATAGAGCCTGTGGGATAACCTGCCACTCTACAGAAGTAAATATGACAAGCTTTGACCCACAGGAAACTGTTTTATGGTGAAGAGTTTGTCCTTTCAAAGAAAGGACTGGGCATTTTATTTTTTCAAAATGAAACCTTAGATTAGTGAAAATATTGCCAGATGCCTGGTGGAAATGATTTCATCCATAGGGACTTCATGGGGCTCTCTCTTGAAAAGAAAAATTAACCTTCAATAAATAAAAAAACTTTAAATTCCGTGTTGGTAAAATTATTCTTACATTCGAGTTCTCATCAAGGACTAATATATTTATAACACTTGAAGTTTTTCCATTAAACTGTTTTTGAGTTATGAGCGACAAAAAAATAAGTTTGAACAAATTGAAGGAAAAAAAAAAAAGAAAAAGAAAAAATCGAGCTCTCGTGTCCCTTAGCCGGAAAGTATGTTATTTACATCTCTGACAATTCTCTGAACATCACCCCCATCCCCACGTACTATGGGCAGCACCATTATTTACAAGTTTTAGGTAGAAAACCTTTTAACTATAGCAAATACTTCAATTGAACAAATATGTGTACCACTAAGGTACGCAAAACGTATATCTTTTAAGGTATGCAAAATTGTGCACAAAGCACACAAATCGTGATCGTGACACAGCATTGGGGTTTTTTTCTTCAGAAAAGAACAAGCTTTATGCAATGGAAAACATGGCTATTTAAATTTTGGAAATGTAAAATTTGAAAAGCCTGCAAAGGAGGGAGGAGGTTTGTCAGGCAGCTGAGAATTTGGTCAGTAAACAGGTGAAATTGGGTATCCCGGAGTGACAGTAAAAAAATTTCTTTTAAATTTATTTTTAATTGGAGGATAATTGCTTTACAATGTTGTGTTGGTTTCTGTCATGCAAAACTGTGAATCAGTCATAAGTATACATGTATCCTCTCCCTCTTGAACCTCCCTCCCAACCCCTAATCCCATCCCGCTAGGTCTTCACAGAGCCCCAGATGGAGCTATCGTGGCGATAGTCTTACATGTCACATGACATAAGATCCCAGAGGCCTGGCGTGCTGCGGTTCATGGGGTCGCAAGGAGTCGGACAAGACTGAGCGACTAAACTGTACTGAACATCTGTTAATTTTCACAAAATTGTTTTTGAAGTTATTCGTTTTATTTTTTATTTTTTTAAATTTTTATTTTTACTTTATTTTACAATACTGTATTGGTTTTGCCATACATTGACATGAATCCAGCACGGGTGTACATGCGTTCCCAAACATGAACCCCCCTCCCACCTCCCTCCCTCCTCCCTCCCCATGACATCTCTCTGGGTCATCCCCGTGCACCAGCCCCAAGCATGCTGTATCCTGCATCGGACATAGACTGGCGATTCGATTCTTACATGATAGTATACATGTTACAATGCCATTCTCCCAGATCATCCCACCCTCGCCCTCTCCCTCTGAGTCCAAAAGTCCGCTCTACACATCTGTGTCTCTTTTGCTGTCTCGCATACAGGGTCGTCATTATCATCTTTCTAAATTCCATATATATGTGTTAGTATAGTATTGGTGTTTTTCTTTCTGGCTTACTTCACTCTGTATAATCGGCTCCAGTTTCATCCATCTCATTAGAACTGATTCAAATGTATTCTTTTTAATGGCTGAGTGACACTCCATTGTGTATATGTACCACAGCTTTCTTAGCCATTCGTCTGCTGATGGACATCTAGGTTGTTTCCATGTCCTGGCTATTATAAACAGTGCTGCGATGAACATTGGGGTACATGTGTCTCTTTCACTTCTGGTTTCCTCGGTGTGTACGCCCAGCAGTGGGATTGCTGGGTCATAAGGCAGTTCTATTTGCAACTTTTTACGGAATCTCCACACTGTTCTCCATAGTGGCTGTACTAGTTTGCATTCCCACCAACAGTGTAGGAGGGTTCCCTTTTCTCCACACCCTCTCCAGCATTTATTGCTTGCAGACTTTTGGATCGCACACATTCTGACTGGCGTGAAGTGCTACCTCATTGTGGTTTTGATTTGCATCTCTCTGATAATGAATGATGTTGAGCATCTTTTCATGTGTTTGTTAGCCATCCGTATGTCTTCTTTGGAGAAATGTCTATTTAGTTCTTTGGCCCATTTTTTGATTGGGTCGTTTATTTTTCTGGAATTGAGCTGCAGTAGTTGCTTGTATGTTTTTGAGATTAGTTGTTTGTCAGTTGCTTCATTTGCTATTATTTTCTCCCATTCAGAAGGCTGTCTTTTCACTTTGCTTACAGTTTCCTTTCTTGTGCAGAAGCTTTTAATTTTAACTAGATCCCATTTGTTTATTTTTGCTTTTATTTCCAGAATTCTGGGGGGTGGATCATAGAGGATCCTGCTGTGATTTATGTCGGAGAGTGTTTTGCCTATGTTCTCCTCTAGGAGTTTTATAGTTTCTGGTCTTACATTTAGATCTTTAATCCATTTTGAGTTTATTTTTGTGTGTGGTGTTAGAAAGTGATCTAGTTTCATTCTTTTACAAGTGGTTGACCAGTTTACTCACATAAATTTTTAACACAAATTTTAAAAATCTTGGAAGTCGAAGGTGTATAGTATGACGGTTTAATCTCATATATATTGCAAAATGATTACCATAATGGATTTAGTTAACATAAAATAAAAATAAAAGAATAAAAATCTCCTTGTGATGAGAACTTTTAGGATTTACTCTCAACAATTTTACTGTATATCATAAAAATATATATATATATATCATTGTACATTACACCCCTACCACATATTTATCTTTTAACAGCAAGTTTGCACCTTTTGACCATCTTCCTCCAACTTCCCATCATCCATACCCCATAACCACGAATCTGATTTCTTATTTCTATGATGGTTTGGATTTTGTTTATCTGTTTGGTTTGACTCCATATATAAGGGAGATCATACAGTATTTTTTGTCCAATGTCTGACTTATTTCATTTAGTATACCATCTTCCTGACCCATGCAGCCACAGGGTCCCCTTTTTTGGGCTTCCTTGGTGGCTTAGCTGGTAAAGAATTTGCCTGCAGTGCAAGAGACCTGGGCTTGATATCGGGTTGGGAAGATCCCCTGGAGAAGGGAATGGCTACCCACTCCAGCATTCTGGCCTAGAGAATTCCATGGACTGTATAGTCCATGGGATTGCAAAGAGTTGGACATGACTGAGCGACTTTCACTTTCATAAAAATTTACTTCAAGGTTCATCCATGTTGTCACTATGGTAGAATTCCCTCATTTTTATGACTGAATCCAGTTCAGGCCAGTCATTCAGTTGTATCTGACCCTTTGCTACCCTATAGACTGCAGAATCCCAGGGGCGGGGGAGCCTGGTGGGCTGCCATCTATGGGGTCACACAGAGTTGGACACGACTGACGTGACTTAGCAGCAGCAGCAGCAGCAGTACAACAGGCCTCCCTGTCCATCACCAACTCCCAGGGCTTGCTCAAGCTCATGTCCATCGAGTCAGTGATCCCATCCAACCATCTCATCCTCTGTTGTCCCCTTCTCCTCCTGCCTTCAATCTTTCCCAGCATCAGCATCTTTTCCAATGAAAAAGTTCTTTCCATCAGGTGGCCAAACTATTGGAGCTTCAGCTTTAGCATCAGTCCTTCCAATGAATATTCAGGACTGATTTCCTTTAGGATTGACTGGTTAGCTCTCCTTGCAGTCCAAGAGACTCTCAAGAGTCTTCTCCAACATCACAGTTCAAAAGCATCAATTCTTCGGTACTCAGCTTTATTTACAGTCCAACTCATATTCATACATGACTACTGGAAAAAACATAGCTTTGACTAGATGGACCTTCGTTGGCAAAGTAATGTCTCTGCTTTTGAATATGCTATCTAGGTTGGTCATAGCTTTTCTTCCAAGGAGCAAGCATCTTTTAATTTCATGGCTGCAGTCACCATCTTCAGTGATTTTGGAACCTAAGAAAATAAATCTGTCACTGTTTCCATTGTTTCTCCATCTGTTTGCCATGAAGTGATGAGACTGGATGCCATGATCTTTGTTTTTTGAATGTTGAGTTTCAAGCCAGCTTTTCCACTCTCCTCTTTCACCTCTTCACTCAGGGGCTCTATAGTTCCTCTTTATTTTCTGCCATAAGAGAGGTGTCATCTGCACAACTGAGGTTACTGATATTTCTTACTGTAATCTTGATTCCAGCTCGTGTTTCATCCAGCCCAGCATTTTGCATGATGTATTCTACATACAAGTTAAATAAGCAAGGTGACAATATACAACCTTGATGTACTCCTTTCCCAATTTGGAACCAGTCTGTTGTTCCATGTCCAGTTCTAAATGTTGCTTCTTGACCTGCATACAGATTTCTCAGGAGGCAGGTAAGGTGGTTTGGTATTTCCATCTCTTTAAGAATTTTCCACTTTTTTTGTGATCCACATAGTCGAAGGCTTTAACGTAGTCAATGAAGCAGAAGTAGATGCTTTTCTGGAATTCTCTTGCTTTTTCTATGCTCCAACGAATGTTGGCAATTTGATCTCTGTTTCCTCTGCCTTTTCTAAACCCAGCTTGAACATCTGGAAGTTCTCCGTTCATGTACTGCTGAAGCCTGGCTTGAAGAATTTTGAGCATTACTTTGCTAGCACGTGAGATGAGTGCAACTGTGCAGTAGTTTGAACATTCTGGCATTGCCTTTCTTTGGGATTGGAATGAAAACTGACCTTTTCCAGTCCTGTGGCCACTGCTGAGTTTTCCAAATTTGCTGGCATATTGAGTGCATCTTCTTTTAGGATTTGAAATAGCTAGCTGGAAATCCATCACCTCCACTGGCTTTGTTCATAGTGATGCTTCCTAAGGACTTCACATTCTAGGACGTCTGGCTCTAGGTGAGTAATCACACCATCGTGGTTATCTGGGTCATGAAGATCTTTTTTGTATTGTTCTTCTGTGTATTCTTGCCATCTCTTCTTCATGTCCTCTGCTACTATTAGGTCCATACCATTTCTGTCCTTCCTTGTGCCCATTTTTGCATGTAATGTTTCCTTAGTATCTCTAATTTTCTTGAAGAGGTCTGTAGTCTTTCCCATTTTATTGTTTTCCTGTATTTCTTTGTATTTATCACTTAAGAAGGCTCTCTTATCTCTCCTTGCTATTCTTTGGAACTCTGCATTGACATAGATATATCTTTCCTTTTCTCCTTTACCTTTCACTTCTCTTCTTTCTCAGCTATTTGTAAAGCCTCCTCAGACAACCATTTTGCCTTTTTGCATTTCTTCTTCTTGGGGAATTATATAACATATATATTACACTTTTACATTTTTTATTAAGATTGTTTCTATGTCTTGGTGATTATAAATGATGCTGCTATGAATGTGGGGGTTCATATTTCTTTACGAGGTATTGTTTATGCTTCTTTTGGATATGTTCCCAGAAGGTGAGTTGCTGGATCATATGGTAGGTAAATACACTTTCCCTTGAAGCAATTTCACAGTGAATATGTTCTGGTCTCACCACTGCCTGCCAGTGAAATGCAGGGTTCAGGGAACTACACTAACTCTTTGAGGCTTCCTACCCAGGACCATGAGAAATGATATCAATCCCAACAAGACAGCAGCACCTGGGAAGGTGCAGAGGAGCTGGTCTATAGAATTAGCAAGGGAGCATTTTCTAAAGAGTTGGTAAGTATCAGAGAATTTTCACATAAAGAGTAAAAAATTTTCAAGAGAAAAAAAGCAAGAAAGGCAAGTAAAATGAAAATTGGTGGTTGTTGTTCAGCTGCCCAGTTGTGTCCAACTCTGTGTGACCCCATGGACTGCGGCAGGCCTGGACGCCATTGCTCACTCTCTCCCCTTCATGGAGCACTGCCTTGTCACGGCAAAGGGGCTTGCGTAACTCGGTGAAGCTATAAGCCATGCCATGGGGGACACCCAGGACAGACAGGTCATGGCGGAGAGTTCTGACAAAATGTGACCCACTAGAGAAGGGAATGGCAAAGCACCCCAGTGTACTTGCTGTGAGAACCTCATGAACTGTGTAAGAGGGAGTTGGTTACTAATGCATTTAAATTGTATCATATTTTTCATCCTTAAAAACATTTTATCTCTGAAATTTCTAAACTTGGGAATTATGCTGTTGTCCAAACAATTTGGACATTCATTCATTCATTCATTCACCCCTTTATTATTTAAGTTTTTTTTTTCAGGCACAATTACTAGTATCACTTTTCCTGAGGCAGGAACCCTACACACAATGCCCACTGGCCTATAACATTTTTTTAAGGGAAAAAAATAGAAGCTGATATCAAGCAAAATCCTTCAGAGATCTTCAGAATGAATCTGGTTCTGGTATGTAGCTTACCCAGTATCTTATTTCCATTTAAATAAACATCTTAGTTTCTCCTTTGTAAAAATGAAGTAACCCTAGACATGAGAAAGATCTGTATTTGCTTTAGAGGTTTGGACAGCCTAGATGTTATGAGATAACATTGGATATCAATGCCTCTGCAAAGTATCTCTTATCAAACCAGACCCAAGAAGAGACAAAACGAGGGCATCTTGTTTCAATCAGGAATGATCAATCATCCTGCATCTGGTAAAATTCAATTTATCCACAAGAAGTTAGTTTGTATCACACGAAATATCAAGGTGATTGATTAAAAGTGTTTTTCACTTGTATAACATTTGCATCCTATTGACTGCTTTCCACACAGCTCTGCATTCAAGTCATGGGCAACAGAGTCCGACTGACTGGGGACTGAGTTTCACTCCCACTGTTAGAGACCTCTCTCTAGGCAAGCTAGTTCACCTCTCTGTCCCTCAGTATCATCGTGTGTCAAATGAGGATTTACAATACTCATCTCAAGAGTTATGAGAATTAAAGAGAAGAATACCTGAAAGTTTTGAATGGAGTCTGGAGAGTAGTAGCTATTCTCTACTGCTCATTTTAGTATTAGTAATCTGATTTCAATGTAAAAGTCCACACAGGATGAAAAGAAGACAGAAATACTTATGATAATTAAATTAAATTATCTCTGAGAGTTTGGGGGTAGAGGGCATACGAAATCCCTCTCCGTTTCCCTCTCCCCTCTTTTGTTTTTAAAACAGGCTATTTCACTTTCTTTTGTACTCTGTCAAAGCATCCATCTACTAAGGACCCTTCTTCCCTCCTTAGAGTGCATACCAACTCAGATCACCAATAGCCTTTGACTCTCTGGAGGCATCCAGCCAAGTGAGGCAGCAAAGACTAGACTTTTGCTATGTCAATTATGATATTTTGGCAACACGGTATTTTGGCGTCCATTTTTCATTACACTGCTGATGATGGGCTAAAAGAATGAAGTTATTCGAGAAAAGCATAAACATCTGGAGTGCCAACTGATTCCGTCATAAATTCTTGGAAAGAGTTGCTTTGCAAGGTGTCTCCCATGGAAGGAAAATAGCTCTGTTGGCTGTCAGCTTGGGTACCAGTGAACATGGTCTAGAAGGGTTCCATACTACAGAGAGGCAAAATTCTTTTCCTAGAACCTATTTGAAAATGTACATTTGGTTTCCATTGACACTGCTACTAAAAACAGAAATTCACACAAGGAAAGATGGATACCGTTTAGAGTGGATCAGAATTTGGATAATTACATTTTTAAAGTAACATTTGTTAACTCTGAGGAGTTTTAGAAGCAAAAAGATCATTTAAAGATGTGACGATTTGACTTGAGCTGTTTAAAATGATAAGCCCACATTCATGTATACTAATGCGCATTCATTTTTTAGTGAGAAAATGGTTATTGTCTCATGAATTGTAGCTTTCTTGTCTAGCCCTAAATAATGTAACTGTAGTGAGAAAATCTGGGCTCTGAGACACATTACAAACAGTTATAAATAGAGCAGTTAAATTACTCAAGTCCTTACTAGCAGAAGTTTTCATTATAAACAGATATTAAGAGGTTCATCATTTGTGTATGTACATGCTACAATCTGATTCTTGACAGAACTGAAAAATGTACCCTTCCATATGTGGGTGAAAATGTCTTCTTTTCCTTTTTCAATTTCTCTAGAGATACCAAAAAAGCATATTTTGTGAAAACCTCTTTCTCAAGGACCAAGGCTCTTCTAGCATATTCCTTGATCTTTCAGGATAAAGATGGAGACGGGGGTGAAATCCCACCCCTGTATAGTATGCGTACCTGGTTTTTAACTGCACAAGTCCTACATGAATATGGGGCTTCCCCGGGTGGCTCAGGTGGTAAAGAATCTGCCTGTAATGTGGGAGTCCCGGGTTCAGTACCTGGGTTGGGAAGAGCCCCTGGAGGCAGGCATGGCAACCCACTCCAGTATTCCTGCCTGGAGAAGCCCATGGACAGAGGAGCCTGGCAGGCTACAGTCCATGGGTTTGCAAAGAGTCAGACATGACTGAGTGACTAACACTATGTGTATACATTATCACTGTAGGAAAATCAAACAATACAGACTAGTTACCACCAGGCCTTTTCACTCGAGCTTCAGTCCAAAAAATCTGGATTTCTCGTTTGAGGCAATTCCTGATTATTTAGCATTCTGAATATGCTTGAGGAGCTGATCAGACAATTAACTGTTCTGTACACAGACTTTTGCTAAGCCCCCCGTTTTCTGGCCTATATCTCAGGCTTGCCCTCTATTACACTTGATGATTAAATCAATGTCCTAAAACTACCCAAGACTATTATCCAGAGTTCTCCAATGTGGTTCTAATACCTGCAACAGCAGCACCACTTGAGAACTTATCAGGAATGCAAATTATCAGGTTCTACCTCAGACCCACCAAGTCAGAAACTGTGGGATGGGGGTCTAGCAATCTGTGTTTTGGCAAGCGTGATGCCCACTGGCATTAATGTTTGGGCACCTTAGGTTTGGAACAAGCAACTCCCTTGGAGGATAAATCTTCTGTCCACGCTCTAGGCTCCGGCTTTCTCTGCCCTGCTGCACCAACAACCAACACTGTCCTGCCTGCTCTCAATCTTTCAAATATGTGTTAAAGTCTATGGGCCTCTAATGACCTCATTCCTATTCTCTTTATCTGTGCATTCTTATAGCCCTTTTATTTCATTTCTACCCTATCAATTCACTGTAGTTTGGCCATGTTTAGAATCTGGAGTTCAACATCGCTTTCTCTCTGAATTTTGATGTGCCTAGGTTGCATATTTTATTCATTTTGTTTGACCGAGTGGAACTGTACATATAAATATTCACTTTTTAGGTTTTATTGATTTTTATGATCACTATTTTATTTTTCATATTGCTCATTATTTAATAGAAATTATTTTTTTTTGTAAATACCCTAATGAGAATATTATATTGTCCTAATAAAGATAATAATTCGTATGCAGTGTGCCTATGTTTGCTTTGTCAATTTGTTTCCTCAGCTGTTAAATGCTTTTGTTCGCTTGTTGAAATTGGTACCTTTATATTCAAGGAGCCAGGCTGGCCATCTATGAATGTGATTTCCATTTAGCGCAACCCACTACAGTGCTGCTTTGAATGGGAAGAAAAGAGAGAGGAAGGAGGCAAGATGTGACAATAGCTGATTTTCTGCGTGTGAGTTCACCCCTGTTTCCCCTGGATCCACAGGATGCCTGGAGCTCCACCTATCCCCCAAGTTCGTGCGCCTACACCCTCTGTCCTGTCTGGGGACAGATGGTTTCTCTGTATCATCCTCATTACCACACGCTAAGCCAGTTAAGGTACACTTTACTCACTTTAAAGTTGGGGGAAAATAAAGCACAATGGACTGAAGTGATTTGTTCTAAAGCTCCACAAAGCAGTGATGGAGCCAAGAGGAAAAGCAATCTCCTGACTCCTGCCTGGGTCTATGGTCCTTTCCTGGATCAAGCCAAGCAGATCTCTTATCTTGGCCTGAGTTGACCACCTGCCATTAAGGACCTGGCCAGTTGGAGAAGAGTTTTGAAACATTAAAGCATCTCATGGTGGGAGTGGGGGGAATAGGAAATTGATGATCCTTTAAAACAAGAAACAATTTATATTTTTCCCCATAAAATGAGATTGGACAGAAAGAATCACAGAGGAAATTTCCGTTTCCCTTAAAGAATCAGAGAGGATGACATCTTTAAGGGTGAATTTAATGTCAGTGGCCACCAAGGTGAGCCAAGGTGTTCTCTGTTTCTGCCAATTTGAGTGCCACCATAAGCGCTACTTTGAGCAAACCAAGCCTCGGATCTGACCAAGGAGATGTCTAAGCGGTAACAACTGGATGAAACCCCCATGAAGATGAAGCACTGGTGTGGAAGGTACCCAACACAAGCAATTGCTCAATGACACCAGTGTCTTAAAAAGGAATTCTGAATGTCTGAGGCTTCCCAGGGGGTGCAGTGGTAAAGAATCCACCTGCCAATGCAGGATATACAGGATACATGGGTTTGATCCCTGAGTCAGGAAGATCCCCTGGAGGAGGAAATGGCAACCCGCTCTGGTATTCTTACATGGGAAACCCCACAGACAGAGGAGTCTGGCAGGCTACAGCTTCAAGAGGGTCTCAAAGAGCCAAACACAATGAGAATGCGTGCATGCACACACGCTCTGTCTGCGTGTGCATGCTAGAAAAAGTGTCGTTTGGTCAGAATATCTATGTCATCTCAGAAACTGTAAGAGGAGCTGGAATTTCAGGCCAAGGGTACGTAGCAGACTAAGGCTTAAGTGCTGAGCTATTTTAGGGAGACAGGACAATGGGATGATTTTATTTAACAGGTGCTTTATGATTTTCAAACTTCAAATAATAATGTATCGGGCTTCTCTGGCAGTCCAGTGATTAAAAATCTGCTTGCCAATGCAGGGGACACAGGTTTGATCCCTGTTCAGGGGAACTCAGATCCCAAATGCTGGAGGGCAACTAAGCCCATGTGCCTCAGCTACTGAAGCCTATGTACGTAGAGCCCACGCTCGGCAATAAAACAGGCCCAAGCACCGTATCCCCCACTACCTGAGCTAGAAAAAGCCCGTGCGCAGCAAAAAAGACCCAGTGCAGCCAAAAATACATGAGTAAATATAAATTTTTAAAAATAATAAGGTATCTGATAGCTTTACCTGCATCACAAAGTACCCTTAAAGATTTTGGCATAAACACAAACTACTTCATTCACAGATCTGCAGTTAGCAGCTTGAGCCACTTTGTCCTCTTTGACCCGAGTTCTCTTGGGTCGGCAGTCAGATGTGAGTTCAGCAGAAGCAGGCTGACCCTGAGCTAGGACACCCCAGTCCTCCCTACATCAAGGTGTGAATTTACACTGCTGCCATCGTAAATTTAGGATGGTTTCGTTGTGGAGGATGCACATGAAATCTCCTTGTCCTGTTAAAAATAAGCCTGTGGTTACTCAGCTTAAGCATTCACTAAAGAAGATAACCTAATAGTTTATTTGAGGTCTGAAGTCCTTGAGCTGGAAGAAGGGAAATTTCCGTTTCCCAGTCATTTCTATCAGTGGTGCGGCCAACTCTCTTCCCTCCGACAATCTCTCACGCAGCCTCGTGGCGTTGCTGTCATCCTCGGCGATTCACACGTGGTCCAGCCCAGTCTCTGGTTAGAATGGAGGCTTTCCCCCTCAGGCCCGTGAAGTCGGCTCAGCCTTTGTCTCCAGTGGCTTGCAGTGCCCCTTCCTCCGTGTCCTTGTCCTCTGGTGTTAGCACAGGGAAGAGGGAAGTAGATCTGTCTCCTGACATCCCTGTGCCTGACAAATAGGCTGTCCTTTTCGTTGCTGTGGCTTCCCCGGTGGCTCAGAGGTTCAAGCCTCTGCCTGCAATGTGGGAGACCTGGGTTTGATCCCTGGGTCGGGAAGATCCCCTGGAGAAGGAAATGGCAACCCACTCCAGTATTCTTGCCTGGAGAATCCCATGGACAGAGGAGCCTGGTGGGCCACAGTCCACAGGGTCACAAAGAGTCGGAAACATGACTGAGCGACTTCACTTTTCTTTGTTAGGCCAAACTACTCTTTCTTTTATGTGAGCAGCTATAAGTCAGAAGTGCAAAACTTTCTGTTGCTTTTCTAACATTTATTTGTTTGGCTGCACTGGGTCTTAGTTGCATCTAGTAGGATATTTTCTTGCGGTGCACAGACTCTCTAGTTGCTGTGTATGGGCTTAGCTGCTCAGTAGCACATGGTATCCCAGTTCCCCAATCAGGGATCGAACCTGCATTCGCTGCATTGCAAGGTGAATTCGTAACCACTGGACCACGAGGGAAGTCCCTTCCTGTTGCTTTCCTGTAGTCAGTTTCACTAATCAAGTTGTGATCATTGAAGTAGAAGTGGGTAGGAAGATGTCTCAATATCCTGCTACCATTGGCTTTAACTCCAAAAAATTCACTAAAGAAAATAACAAGATAGACTATTTGAGATCTCAAGTCTTTGAGAAATCTAAACACATCTTCAAAAGTTGAGCCTCACCTGGCCACCATATCACATCCCAGCCTGCAGTGACCCCCAGCAAGTTTATGGTCATCCCTGCCCACCTCCTCTCTACTCTGCATCCTTTCCTAGCCCATTCATGGGAACCCTGAAATAAGAGAACCAATTCATCCTTCTTCATCCAGCTTTATAATTCTACCATGTTTTCTCAGTACTGCCACCGCTGCTGCTAAGTCGCTTCAGTCGTGTCTGACTCTGTGCAATCCCATAGACGGCAGCCCACCAGGCTCCTCCGTCCCTGGGATTCTCCAGGCAAGAATACTGGAGTGGGTTGCCATTTCCTTCTCCAGTGCACCAGCCTTCAAACACCACAGCAAGCCAGCAAGCCCTGTCACTTAGGAGACATCACATGGGGCAGAGTGTCTATTTCTCACTGACACCTGCAAACATTGTGAAGAAGTTCTTCGCTCCCACTCCGTTTGGTTTCAGAGGAGAAACCAGCAAGTGCCTTCCTCTTTCCTTTAGGGAAATCACAGGGCCTCTGAAAGTTATATCCTGGCCCTTTTCCAGTTTTCTAAACATACACAAAGACAACATGAGTGGAGAGTGGGATGAGAGAAGTTAGAAACAGTGTTGGTCTCTGATTCCACTGAAAGGGCTTTGCAGGTGGCTCAGTGGTAAAGAATCCACCTGCCAATGCGGGAGACTCAAGAGACATGGGTTTGATCCCTGGGTCAGGAAGATCCCCCAGAGGAGGAAAAGCAACCCACTCCAGTATTCTTGCCTGGAGAATTTCATGGACAGAGGAGCCTGGAAGGCTACACTCCATGGAGTCGCAAAGAGTCAGACATGACTGAAGTGACTTAGCGCACACACGCTGCTGAAATGGTGTCTTTCAACAAGCCTTTTAGAAAGATGATTGGCACCCCAGCCTGAAGGTATCATCTCTAACTTCAGAATGCAGAATAGTGGCTTTTGCTCTCAGTTGTGAGTTCTAAGAGCCAATACCGGGAAGTTAAAAAAGATTCCACAAAGTACTTTACACTATCGTGCTATGCTAAAAGCCCATGTGTGTGTACTTAGTCATTCAGTCATGTCTGACTCTTTGCGACCCTCTAGATTACAGCCTGCCAGGCTGCTCTGTCCATGGAATTCTCCAGACGAGAATACTGGAGTAGGTTGCCATTTCCTCCTCCAGGGGGGTCTTCTCCACCCAAGGATCAAAACAACATCTTCTGTTCTCTCCTGCATCGCACATGGCTTCTTTACCCGCCGAGCCATTAGGGAAGCCTCACAATATGGGCAACCATTAAAAAATGTTTTTATATGTTGTAACTTCATTGTCATTGTGAATGGAAATCTCTTATTTCAATGTCTGTGGCCCATTTTCCTTTATCCTTTTTACAGACCACTCTTTTTTTTTTTTTAACAAATCAAAACAATTTATTGTAAGAGTTTAAGAGTGTCTTTACAGGCATCGATTAGTTTAAATATCATAGCTCATTCCCTTCCCTTCAGCACCGAGAAAATTGATGTGATGGCCTGTCGTAAGTTGGTTTCCTCTATTGGTCTTTTATCTGACAAGACACCTTTGGCAAAGCAACGACAAAGGCTCATCAGTGGGTTCCTTTTCATCTGCCTGACACTGAAATCAATGGGCTGCAGCGGAAGTTCCTCTATCAGCAGTGTCAGAAATGATCACCATGCTGCACTCAATCTTCTACCTGATTTCTCTGCGCGTTTGTTCATTCCTGAAAGCTTTCTCTCTGCTATTACAACACTGACCCTGTTCAGAGGTCAGAGACAAAGATGCTGTACAGTCAAAGGGTGCTCAGGAAGTCTGGGAAGGGGAGACTCACTCAGAGTGTGAGATGATAGAATGGGTCTGCAGAGCTGGCCCTTGGGAGAAATCACATTCTCCATCTCTGGGACATGTGACCAGCAAGATCTGTGTTTGTGAGCCTGGAAGCTCTAATTTGTCATAAGTGACAGCTGAGACTAGAGGTTTACACTCAGGACCAAGCAAAGAATTAACTCAAGCAAAAGTGGTTGGGTGGGCATCATTGATTGGCTGAAGAAAGTTTAAAGAGTTCATTAAAAAATTTTAGATAATAACATACAGATATGATTCTATAAATATTTTGTTTTCTGATTAGCCAATGATAATAATTACAGGAAAAAACAAGCTGCCAGGTATCTTTGAACATACGGAGATAATTTCCATTTCTCAGTGATCACAAGAATGATCACATAGAACACTGAATTTCACTAGCAATTAGAAGCCTCAAGATTGAGGTCTTCCTGACTTGGCAGCTACCAGGCTTGCCCTTATTCTAAAAGAACAATGTCCTGGGAACCCACAGCCTTCACTTGGAACTCTAACCCAAGGGAGAAGAAAAATCAAAGACTGCTGATTTCAGAGAGTGACATCCAAATTATTCTGACTGGTGAATGTCTAAATCATCAGAGCAGTTGGGTGTTCTCTCCTTCGAGATATAAAAAAATCATCTGCTAAAAGGGAAGACATTCTTTCCTCCCCAAAACCAATTTTTGCCTATTTAAAATGCAATTTCTTGGGACTTCCTTAGTGGACCAGGGGTTAAAACTTTGCCTTCCAATGAAGGGGATGCAGGTTCAACTCCTGGTGGGGGAGGTAAGATTCCATGTGTCTTGTGGCCAAAAAACCCCCCAAAAATGTAAAACAGAAGCAATACTGTAACAAATTCAGTACAGACCTTTTAAAAATGGTCCAAATTTTTTTTAAAAATCTTTAAAAAAAAAGCGAAGTGCAATTTCTTTTGTTCTACATACTGGCTGGTAGTTATATCCTTCCCCCCCACCCCCCCGCCCCGGAAAACAATTTGCTTATTCTATAGTAGCAATATTGACCCTTCAGAGACATTTTCTCCCTCCTTTCCTTGTCCCCATCAGTGGTAAAATCCCACAAGTGATGACCATATAGTTAAAATTCTGGGAAGCTCTAAAGTAATACATTCAGTGACAAGTGTCAAGAATTCCTCTGAGGTGGAAAGTATTGTGTACTTCCAGGAAAATGAAAGTGTTCGTCACTTAGTCACGTCTGACACTTTGTGGCCCCGTGGACTATAGCCTGCCAGGCTCTTCTGTTCATGAGATTTCCCAGGCAAGAGTACCGGAGTGGGTTGCCATTCCCTTCTTCAGGGGATCTTCCTGACCCAGGAATCGAACCCAGGTCTCCTGTATTGCAGGCAGATTCTTTACCATCTGAGCCACTAGGGAAGCCATGATATCCTACTAATGGGGTGACCAAGTTAAAACACACACACACACACACACACACAAATCAAAATTATCTGGAAAGAGGATTTGTGAGTGCTGAAGAGAAGCCTTGCAGGAACCCTTGGTCACAATGCCAGAGGCCAATGTCCATCCTCAAAGGTAAATATCCTGCGAGATCTCACAAAGCATTGTCAAAACAGGCTAAGACTTCTCTGGTGGTCTAGTAGTTAAGAATCTGCTGTCTTTAGCTAAACTCTCAACAAGTAGCTATTGAATATCCTTGCATAATTTGAGAATACATATATATTTAATTTTATAAGAAATTGCCAAATAATTTTCAAAGGGCTTGATCATTTTACAAATATATGAGGTCCATTTGCTCTATAGCCTCGCTATTTGGTATTTTCAATCTTTTAAATATTAAAAAGTTTAATAGTAACTCTAGTGGGTATGTAGTGTTATCTCATTGTATTTGAATCTGCATTTTGTTAATGACTAATTCTACTGTTGTTGTCTGGAGAGGGTGACACCCCACTCCAGTACTCTTGCCTGGAAAATCCCATGGATGGAGGAGCCTGGTAGGCTGCAGTCTATGGAGTTGCGAAGAGTCAGACACGACTGAGCGACTTCACGTTCACTTTTCACTTGCATGCATTGGAGAAGGAAATGGCAACCCACTCCGGTGTTCTTGCCTGGAGAATCCCAGGGACGGGGGAGCCTGGTGGGCTGCCGTCTATGGGGTCGCACAGAGTCGGACACGACTGAAGCGACTTAGCAGCAGCAGCAGCAGCAGCACTGTTGCTATCAGTTGCTAAGTTATGTCTTACTCTTTGCAGCCCCATGGACTGCAGCACACCAAGCTTCCCGGTCCTTCGCCATCTCCTGGAATTTGCTCAAGCACATGTCTATTAAGTTGGTGATGCCATCCAACCATCTCATCCTCTGTCATCCCCTTCTATTGAGCAACTACTTATGTGCTAAACAGCCAATCTGATTATATGTTATATCTCTTTGATGTTTTCACCCATGTTACAGAGGTGTTAATATTCTTAATTTTGATGAAGTCTACTTTATCAAGTTTTAGTTTATGGCTATATTTTTTGTGTCCTAAGAAATGTTTGCCTACACTAAATTTACAAATATATTCTCCCATGTTTCTTCTATAAACTTTATGGTTTTGACTTATGGTTTGGTCTCTGAGAGAGTATTAGTTGCTTAGTCATGTCCAGCTCCTTTGGGACCTCATGGACTGTAGCCCACCAGGCTCTTCCATCCATGGAATTCTCCAGGCAAGAATACTGGAGTGGGTAGCCATTCCCTTCTCCAATCTTCCACACCCAGGGATTGAACTCTCTTGCACTGCAAGCAGATTCTTTACCTTCAGGGCCACTGAACCCATCTCAAATTAATTCTTCTGTGTCATGTGAAGTAAAATTAAAGTTTTTTTTTTCTTTTTAAAATAAAGATATAAAGTTATCTCAGTAAAAAAAAAAAAAAAAAAGAGTCTACCTTCCAATGCAGGAAACAGGGGTTTGATCCCTGGTCAAGGAACTAAGATCTCACATGCCTTGGGGCAACAGCCTGCTTGCCTTGACTAGAAAGGCCACTCAGCCAAAACAAACACAAACAAAAAGAGAGCTAGAAATCCCAAGGCAGAGGGAAAAAGAAACAATAGCACATATCCATTCTAAGGAGCAGGGGCAAGACCTCAGAAGGGTCGAGGGGTTGGAGTTAGAACTGTTAGGAAATGGAATAGAACATGAGTTCACTGTTCCTGAGATTACGGACAAGGGATTCAGCTCAACATGACAGTGAAAGGGGAAAACAAATAGAAGGAATTCAGTGCTGGATGATATATCAAGCAGGTATTAATTTCTCCTTCTGGCCAGTAGGACAATAACCAAGAACTCAATGACCTGAAAGAAAGCCTTGATGTTGCCGCCAAGATTGTGTATTGATCAATTACTCCCAACAAAACAATTTTGATGTGAGACAAAAATGTTAGTTGTTGATCCAAAGTCACTGCTTTGCTAAGAGCCAGGACCAGCTTCACTGGCAGGGCACAAGGCCCCCATATCTAGAAGGGCCCTGTACTTACTTGGTTTAATGTTCTGGTGTCATGCAGTCCAGCTTGAAATTCTCCAGTTTTCAACAAAGGGCCTTGCATTTTAATTTCACACTGAGCTCCACAGATTCTTCATTCTCCCTCCTCCAGGTGGCCCGTCCTCCAGGTGAGTCCAGACCCCTCCGTAACACAGAGGACAGTTGTATCCATCTGATCCATACATTTTAGTTTCACCCCAGTTGCCAGGAAATTGGTTTAGATCTGGGTAGAAGATACTGTTCAAACAGATGAGGAGTAGGAAGAGATAAGCTGGGAAGTTTCTCAAAAACCTTTCCTCAAACATAAAAAGGAACAGTGGAGGAAAGTTTCTTTGGTTCCAACCTGAGGATATTGATGAGTATGGTTATCTGATTTTATCCTGAATCTGACCACTTCTTCTCTCCACCACCAAAACCCAGTCGCCTCTTACCTGGACTGCTTTCAATAGCCTACAAGCCCCCCTCCCCCCCATTTCTCCTCTCACCCCTTTACAGTCAATTCTCCATGAAGTGGGAAGAATCTATCCTTTACAAACATATATCATGTCACCTACCTGCTTAAAACTCTCCCCAAATTTTATCTTATGATATAATTCAAGATTCTGTGTGTATGTGCATGCTCAGGTGTGTCTGACTCTTCGTGGCCTCATGGACTGTAACCCGCCAGGTTCCTGTCCATGGGATTTCCCAGGCAAGAGTGCTGGAATGGGTTGCCATTTCCTTCTCCAGGGGATCTTTCAATGCACGGACTGAATCCACCTTTCCTGCGACTCCTGCGTTGGCAGGTGGGTTCTGAAGCACCGCACCACCTGGGACCACGGCCTATGGAGCCCTTAGGATCTGACATTTACCTACCTCGGCAATCTCAGGTCCTATAAATCCCCTCCCTACTCACTACTTTCCAGCCACACTGGCCTCCCTGCTGTTTCTCAAACATATCAACCACACCACAACACTAGGGGTTGTGTGCTTGCTTGGAGTCCCTTCCCTAAGAAGTTCCCATGCACACTCCCCACCTTCATTCAAGTCTTCCCTGGAGCCAAAGAAATCCCCTGGACAATAGTTACAAAAGAGGCCCTCCAATGGCCTCTAGTACCAAGCCTGGCTTCGTTGCTCTTTACTATTTAATTACTTGAAATAAATATTTATTCTATCCCCCCCACTTCTTTTTGGGCTCAGTTTCCATTGGAATGTTACCTTGAAAACAACACAGAATCTTATCTGATAATATAGCAGAACATCTATCTGAACTCATGGCCAGCTTATTCCATTGAGTCCACATGGTCCCATTATAATATCCCCACCACTTAGAACATTGGCCCATAATGTTGACTAGATAAATTACTGTTGAATGTTAGTTGCTCAGTTGTGTCCAACTCTTTGCGACCCCATGGATTGTAGCCTGCCAAGGCTCCTCTGTCCATGGAGATCTTCAGGGAAGAATACTAGATTGGGTAGCCATTCCGTTCTGCAGGAGATCTTCCCAACCTAGGGACTGAACCTCAGTCTCCTGCATTGCAGGCAGATTCTCTACCATCTGAGCCACCAGGGAAGCCCTGTTGAATAAATGAATATATATCATGCCTAGAGCTGCTACGGTCCTCCTGTGATACTAAAGGAATTTCCTGACTTGTGATAGAAGGTGGTACAGAAGGAACCCAGATCCACTGTGACATCCCTGAGATGTGGAATCCATCCATCAAGCACAGCTTACCTCCTCCTTCTCATATGAAACAGTGAGACACTGAAGTCACTTTAATTTGAATTTACTGCTTGAGTGAAAAGGATCTTAACTGATACATAATTTTAACCTTCTAGAAAATTTTGATGTTTAAAATCCTGGAATGTATCATTCATGAACTTTTTTTTTCCTATTTTTCATATGATCTGGATAAATTCAGCTAAATAGTTTATGACTTTTCAGATTAACTTGATGCTACTAATCAGATCACCTGCCTACCATAATCCATTATTATAGAGCCATTTGAATTTCTCCATTGAGATAATGATGCCAAAACAGTTTTCTTGTTCAATCAGGCAAACCTGAATTATCAAATTTATAATACTGAAAAAGAAAAAAACCAACAAAAAACGAAACACACACAAAATACCCAGAGCCTTGCCTACCACAATACTTATTTTCAAACATCGTTTGTATAAAAGTGATTGCCACCTCTTAGAAACAGTCAAGTAGTAAATGGAAGTTGACTCTATAAGAGAAAAAATATGTATTCCAGAGAGTCAGCTAAAGTCTAAACATGGACATACTGCATCTTTCAGCAAAATCTGACATATTATAAAAGATATTGAGTTAATTTTCATGAATAATATATTTCCATTCCCAGTATTTCCCTATGAACTCATTGTTAACTAAATGTGATTATATTATTCAGTTCAGTTCAGTTCAGTCGCTCAGCCGTGTCTGACTCTTTGCAACCCCAAGGATGGCAGAAAGCCAGGCTTCCTTGTCCTTCACCAGCTCCCAGAGCTTACTCAAACTCATGTCCATCGAGTCGGTGATGCCATCTAACCATCTCATCCTCTGTCATCCCCTTGTCCTCCCACCTTCAATCTTTCCCAGCATCAGGGTCTTTTCCAATGAATAAGTTCTTCGCATCAGGTGGCCAAAGTATTGGAGTTTCAGCTTCAGCATCAGTCCTTCCGATGAATATTCAGGACTGATTTCCTTTAGGATGGACTGGTTGGATTTCCTTGCAGTCCAAGGGACTCTCAAGAGTATTCTCCAACACCACAGTTCAAAAGCATCAATTCTTTGGTGCTCAGCTTTCTTTATGGTCCGACTCTCACATCCATACATGACTACTGGAAAAACCATAGCTTTGACTAGACAGACCTTCATCAGTAAAGTAATGTTTCTGCTTTTGAATATGCTGTCTGGTTGGTCATAGCTTTCCTTCCCAAGGAACCAGGGTCTTTTAGTTTCCTGGCTGCAGTCAGCATCTGCAGTGATTTTGGAGCCCCCAAAAATAAAGTTTCTCACTTTTTCCATTGTTTCCCCATCTATTTTCTGTGAAGTGATGGGACTAGATTCCATGATCTTAGTTTTTAGAATGTTAAGTTTCAAGCTAGATTTTTCACTCTCCTCTTTCACCTTCATCAAGAGGCTCTTTAGTTCCTCTTCACTTTCTGCCATAAGAATGGTGCCATCAACATGCCTGAGGTTACTGATATTTCCCCCGGCAATCTTGATTCCAGCTTGTACTTCACCCAGCCTGGCATTTCGCATGATGTACTTTGCACATAAATTAAATAAGCAGGTGACAATATACAACCTTGACAAACTCCTTTCCTGATTTGGAACCAGTCTGTTGTTCCATGTCCAGTTCTAACTGTTGCTTCTTGACCTGCATACAGATTTCTCAGGAGGCAGGTAAAGTGGTCTGGTATTCCCATCTTTTGAAGAATTTTCCACAGTTTGGTGTGATCCACACAGTCAAAGGCTTTGGTGTAGTCAATAAAGCAGAAGCAGATGCTTTTCTGGAACTCTCTTGCTTTTTCTATGATCCAGTGGATGTTGGCAATTTGATCTCTGGTTCCTCTTCCTTTTCTAAATCCAGCTTGAACATCTGGAAGTTCTCGGTTTATATAGTTCTTGCTTAGAGAATTTTGAGCATGACTATATTATTACCAAGTGGAATTAGTTCATTTATTTATTGAGCACTTACTTTGTGTCATACTACAGGCAATAGGGAGATGCATGTAAATAAGATACAGCTCCTTTTCTCAAGGAGTTTAGCTGTGATCTCTAGACCGTCCATTCCAGGCTAAATAAATGTCCACACTTCTTTGTTTTCTTCACCAAATAACTTCTTGATTTCTGGCTCTCCCTTAAGGATGGTGCTTTTCATGTGGTTCTCCTGAGAACTATTCATCAAGTACTAAGCTGGTATTCTTGGCTCCCTGTTGCTATTTCCAGAGAGTTACTCCCCTGCTATGTTGTAAAATTCCTCCTCGTTATGCAGGCGAAGCCACTGGATGTCTTCTACCCATCTCATCTCTGTGGTCTCACAACCATTCCATCAGGTTTATGGATACATGTGACACCTCCTTCAAATTCTTCATCTTTACCTCAAGCCCTGTCTCATCTCAGGCATCTTTGATGGTCACAAGAATAAGCCAGTGAACTCCTCAATCCAATGACTCATTGCTCTCTTCAAACCCAGTGGCTACTCGCTTCTGCTTCATTCACCAACACCTTAGGCACCTGGTGTTGCCTGGATCTGCTCTACATACAAACTGTTAAATTCTAATATTCTGCAGCTGATGACTCCACCCTTATGGCAGAAAGTGAAGAGAAACTGAAGAGCCTCTTGATGAAGGTGAAAGAGAGTGAAAAAGCTGTCTTAAAACTTAACATTCTAAAAACTAAGATCATGGAATCCAGTCCCATCACTTCATGGCAAATAGATGGGGAAACAATGGAAACAGTGAGAGACTCTTTCTTGGGCTCCAGAATCACTGCAGATGCTGACTGCAGCCATGAAATTAAAAAACACTTGCTCCTTGGAAGAAAAACTATGACAAACCTAGATAGTATATTCAAAAGCAGAGACATTACTTTATGACAAAGGTCCATCTAGTAAAAGCTATGGTTTTTCCAGTAGTCATATATGGATGTGAGAGCTGGACCATAAATAAAGCTGAGCACTGAAGAACTGATGCTTTTGAACTGTGGGGTTGGAGAAGACTCTTGAGAGTCCCTTGGATGGCAAAGAGAACAAACTAGTAAAACCTAAAAGAAATCAGTCCTGAATATTCATTGAAAGGACTGATGCTGAAGCTGAAATTCCAGTACTTTGGCCACTTGATGCGAAGAGCTGACTCACTGCAAAAGACCCTGAAGCTGGGCAAGATTGAAGGCAGGAGGGGAAGGGGACGATAGAGGATGAGATTGTTGGATGGCATCACTGACTCAATGGACATGAGTTTGAACAAGATCTGGGAGATGGTGAAGGACAAGGAAGCCTGGCGTTCTGCAGTTCATGGGGTTGCAAGGAGTCAGATACGAACGAGCAACTAAGCAACAACTCTGTAGCCACACCTCCCGTCCTTCATCATTTTTCTCATGGTCTCTTTCTTGTTAAACTTTATTCTTTTGACTTCACAGAAATCTCTCAGCTCTCAATGCTTCCATATTCTCCCAGGTGATTAGACACTTGTTGACTTTATTTTCCTTCTAGACCAGACTTCTTTGTTGATAAGCAACAATTTTGGTAAAGTATAAAAGTATAGATGGTTCTAGAGACATATAATTAAAGTTGAGAGAGGGAGAGAGAATGAGGCAGAGGCAGAGACAAAGGCATAAAGAGAGACAGAGACAGAAAGAGACAGAGATGGGGAGAAAGACCTGGTGGAATGCTAATGGCTAGAATAAGCGGGCCCCACTCTAGTCCTTTTAAATTTCAGAATGTAAGAGTTACTTCAATGTCGAGTCACTTAAAATGTTGGTTATGTCACTCATTGGCCTGACGTTTTTCAATTGTCCCCCATCAGTTATAGAACTGAATTCAGGCTTCTTAGTCTGGCTTCCTGGGCTGGTAATAATTCAATCTTGCCTCCCCACCAACCCCACCCAGAATCATTTCCCAGTCCTTCTTACTTCTCACATCATGCAATTTGGAGTCTCCCTGCTTTTGCACATGCTTCTGCCTACAGTCTTACTTTCTCTTCTTTATGTAATCCCTTAAGGAGGTCTCTCTCACCCCTGCTCCTGATGGACTCATAAGTATACTTCAAGGTTCACTGAAAGCCTGACTTCACTTTTATATCCTTCATGACTTCCTGTGGATGGAATTTCTGGGTCTTATCTTCAAGGCACTTCTTTATTTTGTGTACACTTCTAAAATCGTATCACTATTTATTCTTATTTTTTTCCCCATGTATCCTTAAGACAGTGCAAAGTTTTTCAACCTCTTTCCAGTAGGGTCTTTCCAAGTCATGACAACCCAAAAATGTCTCCAGATGTCCCCAAGAGGACAAAAATTAGCCCCAGGTATAGTATAAACCACTCTAGGGCTGTGCCTTGTCCTTTTCACCTTATTAAACTTAGAAACTGGCAGAGACCTTAGCTTGTAACCTACACTCAGCCTGTGCTTAATTAATTGATCTGAATCATGGAAAATATGTCACTGCTCTAGAAATGCCAGACAGCCCAGGCGGTGTCAATAGCATTCTTTCAGTTCTTCCTAAATAAAGATACTTTCTAGTTTAAGATGATGTTCCACTGCTAAGGACAGAGGTATTCGAGTTTTCTTTCTAAAAGCAAAGGGCATATTTGAAAAAGTTTTCTGAGCTCCGTGGACCAAGGCTCTTCTGACTGTGTAGCGCTTGAAGCCTTGCAGGCTCTCCCGCTTCCCATCCACTTCCTCACCCTCCTGAAACCCTTTCTGCCCACCCCTGCCCCTCCCTCCCCAGCGCTCATCATCCAGTGCCCCTCTTCCCCACACAGCACTAGGGTGAAGCCCCTGGGTAGGCTGGCACCTACAGCTTCTCAGAACCAAGCACCACCAGAGGTGAAGGGCCCAGTGGACGACCGCCAAGTCCATTGTCTGTCTGCTTCCTGGCCCAGGGCATCTGGTTCCTTTTTACTGGGCTTTTATCTGTACTTATCTTTTCAACCAAATGAATTTAAATGTCTTTACCTTTTACTACTGAGGTGGCCTAGATCCCCTTTCTGTCTTCATGTGACTTCCTAGTCCAGCCCATTTTCTTCTCAAAGAGAGGTTTTACAAATACCAAGAGATGGGAAACGGACTCTTTCTAGGAAAGCTGTGTGAGCCTAGCTTGGTGAGTAGGGGGAAGGCTCTGACTTCCCAGCACCACAGGGTAGGGCTCCAAGAGGATGTTTTATATTTAAAACACAAGGTAACTTAAGGCTTTTCTCCCACATGCCAAATGGCAGGCCTTGTATTCTTTCATTTGCATAATAAATTATGGAAAAGGAATGAGACTCTGGAAAACCCAGCATGGTCAAACCAAATGGATAATTTTTTTTGTTTTTTTTTTCCCTAAAAGCAACTATGTAAATTAAAAGATACCTGATGGGCCATTTCAACAGAGCAGTGATATCTTTAACTCAGATGTGTCCTTTTGCTTTCTCTGCCTTGGACTTTGTGAAAATACGAAGCATTGATTTGAGGCTCTAACGTCTAAAACTGTAATGGCATGGGACTTCCCTGGTGGTCCAGCGGCTAAAACCCTGTGCTCCCAATGCACAGGGCCAGGGTTCTATCCTTCATCAGGGAACTAAATCTCGCACACTGCAACTAAGACCCAGGGCAGCCAAATAAATGAATAAATAAAACTATTATGGCATCATAGATTGGCTGTCCCAATTACCACTCCCAACACCATCCTCCCCTGACCTGCCTCTAACTTAGAAATTGCCAAAACAGAATATTCATTTTTCCAGCTTCCCTTGAAGCTCACATGGGCTTCTCACCTGGTTTTGCCCACTAGGACAGAAGGAGAATTTTGCGGGGGTGGGGATTGGGGGAATCCTGGGAAAGTGCTTATTTTCCTCCTTAAAAATAAGATATTTCTTTCCTTTGTTTCTGCTGGAATGTGGATGTGTTCCTGGAGCTGCACTCTTCATTTTGAGACTGTAAAGCATCTCTTTCATCACTAGGCAGCACCACCATTCCGCTGTGGGTCAGAAATAAACTTGTTTCTCTGAACCTTGTAGACCACAGTTCTGCTGTTCACTGCCAAAAGCACTGAGAATAAAAATAGCTGTTTATCCTCTGATCAAGTCACCATACAAATAAATGTTGGTTATGCCCATTCTCTTTTCCCTATGCACTGTCACCAGAAGCTCATGAGGATACAGTGAGGTGAGTCCAAAGTCTACCGGGCATTGAGCATAAATCTAAACCAATGATGCTCCAGAAGGCAGGTTGGAAATCTAAATGATAAGTCCCTCAATGCTCGCTTTCTTATAGTTCACATTTATTGAGTGCTTACTATATACTAAGCACCCTTGAAGTGTGGCTGTACATGAATTAACTTACTTAGTGTTCGTAAGAACCCAATGAGGTAAGTATCAAGTTCACACACATTTAGAGATGGAGCAATGAAGACACATAATAACTAATTCAAGGTTACTCAGCTAATAAGAAGCACAATACTATTGTCAATATGGCTCAGACTGAACCTACAGCATACGTACCCTGAAGAGTACGTCCTGTGAAGGAAAAACACTGCCATTCCGGGTAGATTGGGAAACTGATGGATTCCCATTTGCATCTTTGAGAGAATTTCAGAGTTACCACCCCGGAAGATAAAACCGGTCCTGGAGAAAGGAATGGCTACCCACTCCAATATTCTTGCCCGGAGAATTTTCCTGGACTGTGGAGGCTGGCAGGCTATAGTCCATGGGGTTGCAAACAGTCAGACATGACTGAGAGACTAGAACTTTCACTTTCCAAGATAAAACCAGCTATAAAGGGAAAGACTAGAACTTTCACTTTCCAAGATAAAACCAGCTATAAAGGAAAAGACTTCCCTGGAGGTCCAGTGGTTAAGACTTCACCTTCCAATTCAGGGGGTGTGGGATCTATCCCTGGTTGGGGAACTAAGATCCCACATGTCTTTTGGCCAAAAGAGAAACCAAAAAACAGAAGCAGTAGGGTAACAAATTCAATAAAGACATTAAAGTGATCCACATTAAAAAATAATTATTAAAAAAGAGAAAGGTGATTATGCCCACATCACTTAGAGAAAATATTCATTTAAATGAAATAATATTAGATTATTTAAATCTAATATTTAATAAGAATAAATAACAATAAGGATAACCACTAAATCTTATTGAGGGCTTATTATGTGCCCAGCACTTTGCTAATTATTTTTATGGATCTTTTCTATCCCTTAATCCTCCAAACAGTACAGCGGAAATGAGGCAGATAATCTGCTGCCAGCCCCAGAGCCATGGTTCTGCTTCCTCCTTGCTGTCTTAGTCCCAGTATTTTCCCCTGTTTCCCACCTTCATGCCAAGAGCTGAGAGAAAATGGTACTTCCTCAAGCCCCAGTGGAGGGACCTTGGCCTCTGTCAATTATCCCTTTTGCCAGCAACTGATTCAAGGCAGGCATATTCTACCTAGAGAAGCAGTAAACCAGGAGAAATGAGAGGTGGTCTTCTTGGCATTTCCGGGAAAGATTTCCCTCATTGGCGAGAAGATGCACCAGCAGGAAATGGCCGTATCAAACTAGGAACTGCAGCCGTCAGCTTGGGATCATCAGTTGAGAAGCCTAGATACCAAGCCATTTCCTAAGGATGGCAGAGAAAAAGATAGAAAGGAGCTGATCTGCCCCACTGCCCACCCCGGCCCCAACCAAGACAGTGCTTGCTCACTGTGAGTAAGCCCTAAAAGTGCCCTCCCTCTGGATTTCCTGTTCTATGAAATAACAGATTTTTCACTTTTTACAGTATGCTAAATAGGTCCTATTATTATCTACCCACTGTAGAGAAACTAAGGCATGGAATTTAGAAATCAGGATTCAAACCTAAGCAGTCTGTCTTCAGAGCATCAGTTATTTTCTTTAAGAAAAATAATAAAATACCATCATGTCCTAAACTTGCCAACTTTCCCTGGTGAGTCACAAAAACCCAAAAGCTGGTAACTTTCAACTTTTTACTTTGTTTTGTAGTGTAGTCGATTGACAACGTTGCGGCAGTTTCAGGGGAACAGCAAAGCACTCAGCCATACATACACATGAATTCATTCCCTCCCCAACCCCTCCCACCCAGGCTGGCACATAACACTGAGTAGAGCTCCGTGTGCTATACAGTAGGTCCTTGTTGGTTATTCATTTTAAATACAGCAGTGTGTACATGACCTTAAAACAGAAAGAGGCTCACAGACTTAGAAAATGAACTTGTGGTTTTGGAGGGTGGAGGACAAAGGGAAAGTTTAAAAAAAAAATTTTTTTTTTTAAATAATAAGAAACGTTCAGAAGTGAATGCCTGAGCTATCACCCTCTTAACCTGCCCGGTTGAATTTAGATTAGCAGATCATAAAGTGCCATGAGGAAAAACTTGGACTTCTCTAAATTAGAGCGTGAGATCTAAAATCTTCAAGGAATGTGTGTGAGACAATGACCTTCAGAAGAAGTAGCCAGATAAAGGTGAAAAGAACTGGGCAGTTTTTCCATGCCCATCATCCACCAAATTCTTCCCTCACACTCCCCAGATCCTTTTAAACAATGGGAAACACGAGAAAGTCCCCAAACATGGGAAAATTTAGCCTCATCTCTCGATGACTCAGTTCTTCTAGTTCTGCTGCCCTTCCCTCCACTTGTCAGCCTGAATCTTATCCCTTCCACAGGGCTCGGTTTTAAAACCCTCACCTCCCAGATCCCCATCCCCAGCCCACAGTTGGTGTCCCTCTCTGTTTGATTCTGGTAGCATTTCATCTGTATCATATGTAGAATTTTATCATGTTACCCGGCTTGATATTAATTTTATTTGGATATATAAGTCTATGCTCAGCTTCTTTTCTCAGACTATAAATGGAACTAAGGGAAGATCTGTGTTTTATTCGTGATTATACTCTCCAGTGTCTCTACAAAATGCTTTGCACTAGGAACCTCAAGGAGTGATTCAAGCTTTTTAAAACTCAAAAATCGGCCTCATGAATCCTCTAGCATTCGTGGAGTATCTTTATGAATAAATACATAGTTTATTATTTCTGTAAGGAAGCCATTCATTATTTTCTGATTGATATCTCGAAACTGTTACATTTTTGTTTTAACTTTAGAGATACTAAAGGAGACCAATTTTACAAAATACTATGCTCTATAAAATTACCATTTTCTAAAGATCTGGCCAGCATTTATGCTTCCTCTTTTCCCCCTCTTCCTAGCCGCCTCACCTCTCCATTCAAAGATGCAGAGAAAGGAGACAAGTACTGGTGGTGAACAGAGGGGATTAAAAGTCCTTTAAGGGCTGTCCTAGGGCAGGTGGTAGAAATCAGCTGTCTCCTGACAGTAACGCTCTGACAGCACAGAGAGGTTGGGAGAAGAGCTCAACTGTCAAAGGAAATCATCCAAGGAGCAGGGGTTCTGATTTCAAACCTGGACAGATGAAGCTTTATAGTCTAATAAAGTCGGCTATCGAAGAGAAAGACTCAGATCATCGCAGTTAATAGGTGCAGAGGCAGAAGAGCCTAGCGTGATGACACCTAGCCGACCTGACCGTAACAAACACAGTGACCATCAGTCTGGTCAAGTTTATAAGTCATATTAAAATCCTCGTATATTTTCACAGACCATAGCATTCATCTGCGAACACCATTTCTTCTGGACTTGGAGTCCTAAGGCTTTCATACGCCTCTGCCACTGTGGTTCCTACTGGCATTGTTGGAGGGTGGGAGGAAAGATCTAGAAAGCACCAGGGAGGAAAACATCCACAAACTGAAATACCCTCTGTGTGTCAGAGGTGTGTATGTGCAATCCTAGGACGGGGATCACTGGCTCCATTTCACAGATGACACTGTCGGGCCCATGAGTTCACATGCTTTCACCACAGTATGAATTGTGTGCTGGAAGCATCAGAGCCTCCAGGTAGAGAAGGCCTGGTCACAAATGCAAGGATGATGAGTGCCATTTGCTGAGCAGAGTAATGTATTCAAGTGATTCAAAACTTGACAGCCCTGCTTTTGCTATTCAGAAAAAAGTGAAGAAAATAATTCTTATCCAATGTGTACACTTCATGGCAAAACCAGTAAGAGTCCAATGCTAAAAAAAGATCAACTCGAGTCAACAAACAAACATAGCTAGGATAGATACCACTGGGCCTTAAAATTCTGAGCAAACTCAAACATGCAAATGGAGAGCCTTTGGTTAATATTTACCCTTGTCAATGGCAACTCCTAAAGAATGATGCTGATCAATTATAAGGGTAAACAACTAGAACAGAAGAGATCCAGAGGAGACCTTCAAGACTTACTTCCAAACTAGACAAGCTTGTGGAACCTAAAACAAACCCATCACTTGAGAACAATCTATAGGAAAGCTCATCATTTCTATAACGGGGTGGGGTAGGGAAATTATGATTTTTTTCATTTAATAAGGGATCTCTGAAGTGAGAAATAGGCAACATGGAGAAAAGTAAACAGTGTATTTGATCCATCTAAAAGCCTTTGAGCAAATGAATGGTGATGAAGTTTTGGGGGAGCCGTTGGGACTTAGAGAAGAGAGGATTGAGTGTGTTCAGTTAAATCAGCAACTCAACAGCCAAGGAAACAGGGGACTCCAAATTTTAAAGTATGTAGAGATGCTGAAATTCACTTAATTCAGCCCTTAATTTTACAAAGCTGGAGGCCACAATCCAGAGATGGTTCTAGAATAACAAATTATTCACACCTTGGCCAGTGCTCTTCTCCTATGTGATAAGCTTCTATAATACATCCGTTATACTCAGCTATGAAATACATACAACATAATAAACTATATACTTACTCTCCAAAAGTGGCTGTAGATTAGAACAAAAATTTCCTCAAGCTTCCCTAGGCTCAGATCTGAGCTGCCTTCAACATGCAAATAATGTATTATGAATACCAAAATAAGGTTATTCTAAAAGAGAACTCCAGAGCACGTTTAAGCATCATCAAAAAGTGCACAGAAAATATGCCAGAAGATAGACTCTTAATCTTTAAATAAAATATTGGTCCCTCTGCAACAGAAATAGAATTCACAATTTTCTTTATTCTTGCTCAAGAAAAAAATAAAAAATTCCTGGATAATTTGGGAGATCGGATGCAAAATAAATGCAAGTTCAATTCTCCGAATTCTCAGTTCCTCACTAGAGGAGGACAGCTTCTTCACACTTAGGTGAGTTAAGGACAAATAGAAGGAAGTATTACTTTATAAGAAAATAATAAACCCATGGAGCTCATTACCACAAAAGAGGTACAGGCAAGGAATATAAATGGATTCATAAAGGTTTTGACCAAATTTATGAATGTCAGGGCCATAAATGGCTACTGAGAGTACACCTAACCTTTAAGGTTAATGTCAGGGAGGAAAACTACGTCCTTTCCTGGCAAATCCCTTGAGGCCTCTGTTGTCGACACTAGACAGGGTTGGATAGAACAGCTGGCTTGCCCAGAAGAATGGTTCCTAAATTCATTTTAACAGATTGGGTATCTGGGCCCATGAATGCCCATCTCTTCAATAGAAACGTAAACTAAAAATGTTCCATTTTAAACAGGAAGCTCAATGAAATACTGCTGTCAGACTTTACCATTTAGGTAACCAGAGTTAAACAAGACGAAAGACTTCAGTTTGAGGGAACCAGAAAGAAGCCCAGGTTCAAAGCCAGACTGTATGGAATGGGCCCTCACGCACATTACCGACCTTTCTGGGCTTAGCTTTCTCCCTTGTGAAATGAGGAGCATCACATCCGAGTAATAGGCATTGTGTCAAGACTTGTATGAGAAAATGCTCCGTAAGCTGAAAACAATGCATATTATTACAGGAGGGGGAGTCAGTTTGGATTATATCCCAGTCATCTGGGGAGAGGGTTTGTGAAATGCATGAAGAGAGTAATCCGTGCTTTGTTTAAGAGCATTGTTGAGCATATACAAAAAGTGCTCAAGACACAAATCAAACGGAACTCCCTAAGGCAGAGCTTCTTTTATAAAAGTCTTCATTTCTGGTAGTATCTGTTTTGGCTGTGCTGGGTCTTCGTGGCTGTGCGTAGGTTTTCTAGCTCTGCTGAGCGGGGGCTGCTCCCTGGCTGCAGCGTGTCCGTTTTCCTTCGCAGTGTCTTCTCCTGCTGCAGCTTGCAGGCTCTAAGCACTTCAGTAGCTGTGGCACAGGGGCTTGGTTGCCCCCAGGCATGTGGAATCTCCCCACACCAGGGACTGAACCCACGTCCCCTGCATTGGCAGGCAGATTCTGAACCACTGGACCACCAGGGAAGTGCCAGTGAACCATTATCCCCTAAATATTCAGAGAACTCTAGTCATGTCTCGGACAGAGCACTCGAATTATTTATCTGCTTACTTACCTGCGTCATTTACCTGTGAGCGCCACTAGAACAGAGACCTTGTTTTATTCATCTCTGATCCCTGCTGTTTATGATAGCCCTGGTATATATTTGCCAATCAATAGACACTGAATAAATTCTGTAATGTGTGACTAATCCTTTTATTTCTACTTCACAATAGTGAGGAAAGGAAATGATCCAACTATAACATGCAATAAATAGATAGTGGCTAAGGTATTAATACAAAATCAAGACTGAAGCTCAGCTTTCCTAATTTCTAGATGCCAGTATCTAACATCCTTGATTTGGAAATAACTGTATGTTGGTCCTATTTACATGGAAAATAAAAAGCAAGACATGAATTGCAGGATAGCGAAATCGTTACTAAGTTCATTTAGTAACTTAAAATCCTAAAATTATATTGCTAAAAACAGAGTTTGTACCTTAAAAAAATAGGATAAATATAATTTTTGGCCATAGCTTCAAATCTTAGGTGAGTACAAGATTGCAGATAGTCTGATCACTACCATCATGTTCAAAGAGAAAACTTCCAGTCTCATTACCTGCAGAATTCAATAAAGAGATCAAAATCAGTGTGAAAATGCAGACCTTGTATTCAGTTTATGACATAAACCAACCGTTTCAGATATTTAGATCTTTTTAAATATTCAGGAAATATTTTCCTCTCCCTTATAAAGTTAGAAGTTCAGCTCAGTTCAGTCACTCAGTCATGTCAGACTCTTTGTGAACCCATGGACACAAAGCAAACCCGTGGACAGGGAGGCATGCCAGGCTTCCCTGTCCATCACCAATTCCCAGAGCTTGCTCAAACTTACGTCCATAGAGTCAGTGATGCCATACTAACATCTCATCCTCTGTTGTCCCCTTTTCCTTCTGACTTCAATCTTTCCCAGCTTCAAGGTTTTTTCCAGTGAGTCACTTCTTCACATCAGGTGGCCAAAGTATTGGAGCTTCAGTTTCAGCATCAGTCTTTCCAATTAATATTCAGGACTGATTTCCTTTAGGTTGATTGGTTGGATCTCCTTGCAGTCCAAGGAACTCTCAAGAGTCTTCTCCAACACCACAGTTCAAAAGCATCAACTCTTCAGCACTCAGCTTTCTTTATGGTCCAACTCTCACATCCATACATGACTACTGGGAAAACCGTGGCTTTGACTAGACGGACCTTTGTTGGCAAAGTAACATCTCTGCTTTTTAATATGCTGTCTGGGTTGGTCACAGCTTTTCCTCCAAGTAGCAAGTGTCTTTTAATTTCATGGCTGCAGTCACCATCTGCAGAGATTTTGGAGTCTTGAATATAAAATCTGTCACTGTTTCCATTGTTTCCACATCTATTTGCCATGCAATGATGAGACCGGATGCCATGATCTTAGTTTTCTGAATGTTGAGCTTTAAGCCAGCTTTTTCACTCTCCTCTTTCATTTTCATCAAGAGGCTCTTCAGTTCCTCTTCACTTTCTGCCATAATGGTGGTGTCATCTGCATATCTGAGGTTATTGATATTTCTCCTGGCAATCTTGATTCCAGCTTGTGCTTACTCTAGCCCAGCATTTCACATGATGTACTCTGCATAAAAGCTAAATAAGCAGGGTGACAATATACATCCTCGACATACTCATTTCCCAATTTGAAACCAGTCCATTGTTCCATGTCCAGTTCTAACTGTTGCTTCCTGACCTGCATACAGATTTCTCAGGAGACAGGTAAGGTGGCTGGTATTCCCATCTCTTCAAGAATTTTCCACAGTTTGTTGTGATCCACACAGTCAAAGGCTTTAGCATAGTCAATGAAACAGAAGTAGATGTTTTTCTGGAACTCTTTTGCTTTTTCTATGAAACAAGGGATGTTGGCAATTTGATCTCTGGTTCCTCTGCCTTTTCTAAATCCAGCTTGAACATCTGGAAGTTCTTGGTTCACGTACTGTTGAATCCTAGCGTGGAGAATTTTGAGCATTACTTCGGAGAATTTTGAGCGTTACTTTGCTAGTGTGTGAGATGAGTGCAATTGTGTAGTAGTTTGAACATTCTTTGGCATTGCCTTTCTTTGGGATTGGAATGAAAATTGACCTGTTCCGGTCCTGTGGCCACTGCTGTTTTCCAAGTTTGCTGGCATATTGAGTGCAGCACTTTCACAGCATCATCTTTTAGCATTTGAAATAGCTCCACTGGAATTCGATCACCTCCACTAGCTGTGTTTGTAATAATGCTTCCTAAGGCCCACTTGACTTTGCACTCTAGGATGTCTGGCTCTAGATGAGTGATCACACCATCGTGGTTATCTGATTCATTACGATCTTTTCTGTATACTTCTTCTGTGTATACTTGCCACCTCTTTTAGTACCTTCTGCTTCTGTTAGATCCACATTGCTTCTGTCCTTTACTGTGCCCAACTTTGCATGAAATGTTCCTGTGGTGTCTTTAACTTTCTTGAAGAGATCTCTAGTCTTGCCATTCTGTTGTTTTCCTCTACTTCTTTGCACTGATCACTGAGGAAGGCTTTCTTGTTTCTCCTTGTTATTCTTTGGAACTTTGCATTCATATGGGTATATCTTTCCTTTTCCTTTTGCTTCTCTCCTTTTCTCAGCTATTTGTAAGGCCTCCTCAGACCACCATTTTACCTTTTTGCATTCCTTTTTCTTGGGGATGGTTTTGATTATCACCTACTGTACAATGCTATGAACCCCTGTCCATAGTTCTTCAGGCACCTGTCTATCAGATCTAATCCCTTGTATCTATTTGGCACTTCCACTGTATAGTCATAAGGGATTTTATTTAGGACATACCTGAATGGTCTAGTGGTTTTCCCTACTCTCTCTCAACTTAAGTCTCATTTTGCAATAAGGAGTTCATGATCAAAGTCACAGTCAGCTCCCAGTCTTGTTTTTGCTGACTGTATAGAGCTACTCTATCTTCGGCTGCAGAGAACATAATCAATCTGATTTCTCTATTGACCATCTGGTGATGTCCATGTATGGAGTCTTCTCTTGTGTTGTTGGAAAAGGGTGTTTGCTATGACCAGTGCGTTCTCTTGGCAAAACTCTGTTAGCCTTTGTATTGCTTCATTTTGTACTCCGAGGCCAAACTTGCCTATTACTCCAGATATCTCTTTGAATGTTTGAGTGTCTCCTGTGAAAGCAAGGGTCAGCAGTGGCCTACCATGGGGACAGGGGCTCTTGCTGCAGCAGACCTGGGATGCACGGTGTATGGCATAGGTCCTCTTGAAGGAGGTCACCATTAGCCCCACCTTAGAGCTACCGAGCATATAACCCACAAACTGGAGAACAATTAACCAAAGTTCTCACACTGTTACGAAAGTTCTAGGGCGACAACAGATTTCCCAACCTGGTTTTCTGGCAAAGGGACTCAGAACCCCTAGGGAATCTCACTTTGAAGGCCAGAGGGATTTGATTATAGAACTTCCACAGGACGGCAAAACTTCCACAGTAATTGGGAAACTGACTCTTGTAGGGCACAAACAAAACCTTGTGCACCCCAGGACGCAGGAGAAAGGAACAGTGACCCCCCAAGAGACGGAGCCAGACTTTCCTGTGAATGTCCAGGAATCTCTGGTGGAGGCATGGGTTGACAGTGGCCTGCCATGGGGTCAGAGACACTGAATGCAACAGTCCTAGGGGCTGTGACATGCTTGCAAAAGTCCTTTTGCAGGAGGTCACCATTACTGCCATCACCACTGCCACAGTTTGGCCTCAGGTCAAACTACAGGGAGGGAAAACAGCCCTGCCCATCAACAGGGAATTGCATTAAAGATTTACTGAGCATTATCAGAACAAGACCCAGATTCCCTAGCAACCAGTCCCTTCCATCAGGAAGCTTCCATAAGCCTCTTATCCTTATCCATCAGAGGGTAGATAGAATGGGAACCACCATCACAGAAAACTAACCAAACTGACCACTTGGATCACAGCCTTGTCTAACTCAATGAAACTACGAGTCATGCTGTTTAGGGTCACCTAATATGGATGGGTCATGGTCGAGAGTTCTGACAAAATGTGGTCCACTGGAGAAAGGAATAGCAAGCCACTTCAGTATTCTTGCCTTGAGAACCCCATGAACACTATGAAAAGGCAAAAAGATATGACACTGAAAAATGAACCCCCCAATATGCTACTAGAGATGAGTGGAGAAATAACTCCAAAAAGAAAGAAGAGTTGGAGCCGAATCCAAAACAATGCCCAGTTGTAGATGTGATTGGTGATGGAAGCAAAGTCTGATGCTATAAAGAACAATATTGTATCAGTTCAGTTCAGTTCAGTTGCTCAGTCGTGTCCGACTCTTTGCAACCCCATGAATCACAGCACGCTAGGCCTCCCTGTCCATCACCAACTCCCAGAGTTCACCCAAACTCATGTCCACCGAGTCAGGGATGCCATCCAGCCATCTCATCCTCTGTCGTTCCCTTCTCCTCCTGCCCCCAATCTATCCCAGCATCAGGGTCTTTTCCAATGAGTCAACCCTTCGCACATGGTGGCCAAAGTATTGGAGTTTCAGCTTCAGCATCAGTCCTTCCAAAGAAATCCCAGGACTTATCTCCTTAAGGATGGACTGGTTGGAACTTCTTGCAGTCCAAGGGACTCTAGGAACCTGGAATGTTAGGTCCATGAATCAAGGTAAATTGGAAGTGGTCCAACAGGAGATGACAAGAGTGAACATTGACATTTTGGGAATCAGTGAACTAAACGGACAAATTTAATTCACATGACCATTATATCTACTACAGTGGGCAAGAATTCCTTAGAAGAAATGGAGTAGCCTTCATAGTCAACAAAAGAGTCTGAAATGCAGTACCTGGGTGCAATCTCAAAAATGACAGAATGATCTCTGTTCTGTTTCCAAGGAAACCATTCAATATCACAGTAATCCAAGTCTATGCCCCAACCACTAATGCTGAAGAAGCTGAACAGTTCTGTGAAGACCTTATAGAACTAACACACACACACAAAAAAGTTAGAAGGGTAAAAGCAAAATTAAATAAATATGCATTCTTACAATATCAAAAAGAATTATATACTATGACCAAATGGGATATATCCCAGGTAGGCAAGGCTGGTTCAACATTCCAAAATCAGTTGGTATAATTCATCACATTGATAGGCTAAAAATGAAAAATCACATGATCATATCAGCAAATTTTGACAAAATACACCCATCATGATTTTAAAAGCTCTCAGCAAGTTAGGAATATAGTGGAACATTTTCAACTTGATCTAAAACATTTACAAAATACCTATCTCTAACATTATCCATAATGATGAAAAATTAGAAACTTTCCCACTAAGATCAGGAAAAGTCAGAACGTTCCCTCTCACCACTCCTTTTCAACATTGTACTAGAAGTCCTAGCTAATGCAATAAGACAAGATAAGAAAAGATACACAGATTAGAAAAGAAGAAATAAAATTATCTTTGTTCATGGATGACATGATCATCTATGTATTAATAGAAAATTCAGAAGAATCAACAATAAAAAATTCCTGGAACTAACAAAGGCTTATAGTCCTTCTATTCAGGATAGAATACAAGGTTAATTTATCAAAGTCAATTGCTTTCCTGTATATCTGCAATGAACAAGTAGAATTTGAAATTTAAAACAAAATACCATTTATATTACCACTCTAAAAAAAAGGAGATACTTAGGTATAATGCTAGGAAAATAGGAATAATAACTATATTTGAAAAACTGTAAAACTCTGATAAATGAAATCAAAGCACTAAACAAATGAAGAGATAGTCTATATTCATGGATAAGGAGATTCAAGACGTCATTTCTTCCCAACTTGATCTATAGACTCAATGCAACCTCAATCAAAATTCCAGCTATTTAGTGGTTATCAACAAATTGATTCTAAAATCTATATTAAAGATAAAAGACCCAGAAGAGCCAACCCAATATTGAAGAGAAACAAAGTTGGAGGATTGACATTGCTCAGCTTCAAGCCTTAGTAAAAAGCTACAGAAGTGAAACAGTATGCTATTGGTGAAAGAACAGACAAATAGAAGAATGGAACAGAATAGAGAGCCAAGAAATAGAACTCCATACATATAGTCAATTGATCTTTAACAAAAGAGCAGAGTAATACAGTGGGGCAAAGACAGTCTTTTCAACCATCTGTGCTGGAACAAATGGACATCCACATACAAAAAGATAGATCTAGACCTTATACCCTTCACAAAACTTAATTCCCAATGGATCACAAATCTAAATGTAAAATCCAAAACTATAAAACTTCTAGAAGATAACATCTAGGTTTTCTAGAAGACCTTGAGTATGGTGATGACTTTTCAGATACAACATCAAAGGCATGGTCTATGAAATAATTAACAAGCTGGACTTTATTAAAATTAAAAACTTCTGCCCTGTGAAAGAAACCATCCTGAGAACAAGATGACAAACCACAGATGGGGAGAAAATATTTACAAAAGACACATCTCATAAAGGACTGTTATTTAAAATGTACAAAAAACTTCTAAAACTCAAGAATAAGAAAACAAACAGCCCAATTTAAAAATATGAGTCAAACAGCTGAACAAACACTTCACCAAAGAAAATATACAGATGGCAAGCAGGCATAGAAAAAGATGCTCCACGTCTTATGTCATCAGGGAAAGGCAAATTAAAACAACAGCAAGATGCAGGTGCACACCTATTAAAATGGCCAAAAATCCAGAACACTGGCAATACCAAATGCTGGTGAGGATGTGGATCAACAAGAACTTTCTTTCACTGCTGGTAGAAATGCACAATGGTACAGACATTTGGAAGGCAATTTTGCAGCTTCTTACAAAACCAAACATACTCTTAGTGTACAATCCAGTACATTCTTGGCATTTACCAAAAGGGGTTGAAAAGTTTTGCCTATACCAAAACCTACACACCGATATTTAGGGCAAACTTAGAAGTAACCAAAGTGCTTTTATTAGGTAAATAGGTATGTAAATTGTAATACATCTAGACAATGAAATATTACTCAGCACTAGAAAGAAATGAAGCTGGAGCTCCAATACTCTGGCCACCTGATGTGAAGAGCTGACTCATTAGGAAAGACCCTGATGCTGGGAAAGATTGAAGGCAGGAGGAGAAGGGGACAACAGAGGATAAGATGGTTGGATGGCATCACTGACTCAATGGACATGAGTTTGATCAAGCTCCAGGAGATGGGGAAGGCCAGGGAAGCCTGCCGTGCTGCAGTATATGAGGTTGTAAAAAGTCAAACACAACCGAGTGACTGGACAACAACAAGAAAGACATGAGCTATCAAACCATGAAGGTCACGGAGGACACTTAAACACATACTACTAAGTGAAAGGCGCCAATCTGAAATGACTGCATACCGTGACATTCCAACATTCTGGAAACAGGCAAAAGTATGGAGACAGCAAGAGAATCAATGGTGCCGGGAACTGAAGGTAGGGGAGCAGAGAGAAATTAATAGGCAGAGCGCAGAGGATGTGAAGGGCAGTGGCGATCTCTGTACACTATGATGATGCATGTATGTCATTATGCATTTGTCCTAACCCATAGAAGGCACAAGCCCACGAGCGAAACATCACGCGGACTACAGATTTGGGGTGAGTATAAGTCGTGTCGGTTCATTCCTGATAACAAATGTACCACTCTGCGGGAGGATGTTGATAAGGGGGAGGCTACACATGTATATCGGGTACATGGAAAATCTCTATAATCTCAATTTTGCTGGGAACCTAAAACAGCAAAAAAAAAAAAATTGTCTTTAAAAATTTTTTTAATTAAAAATTAAGTCTTACATAGATAAATAAGCAAGCATGTATATAGATGTGCATATATATAGATGTGTGCGTGTGTGTAAAATCCTTTTCTCACTTAACAGCAGTGGAAAAGATAAGAGTTGAAGTGGTCAATAGGCCACTGGACACCAGCGTTTTCTCCCCTGTCCCCAGGGGCCAACTCAGCCCATCACTGCCTTTGGCAGGACCATCTCAGGCCAGTTTTACTCAGCACATTCCATTCTGCAGTTGAAGCTCTTGTTGCAAAGCTGACCCTCTATGCCTCTAAATCCTGAAATGCTATCCACTAATATGAATGACATTTCCTTGTCAAAGCACCTGCAATGAACACTTATTTTGTATCTACTCTTCCTTAGCTTATCTATAGCCAGACTGAATGTGCCTCCCTCAAATTTCAAGCTTTTTATTACCCAAGCCTAAATTTACATGGATAGTTAACAATATCATGACCAAGAACATATATAACACATATACATATCTTCCACATCTCTGCATCACAAATACATCCTGCGCTAACCTTATTGTCATTATTTCCTGCTGTCAATCTCATATGGGAAAGGCGACATTGTTCTATTTAGTCATGGTGAGGTTTATTCTGCAAATTTTCAGCTTCTTAGGTGTTTCGTGAATGGTTACGCTTACCTCATGTGCGCTCCCAGGCATCTCCAGGGCTCTGCATTTAACTTCGTACTTCTAAAAGCATCTGAACAGAGATAATATTAATGTTATTGCAACAGACAGGCAGAGCCTCATTTCTCTCTGCTTTGACTGAAAATGCCTCTTCATAGTGAGAATATGCAGACATTGGCATTTGTGTGTGAGGTCTGAATGGGTATAGGTCCAGCTACTGGCAGCAGAAAGAAGTTAAGACACAACTGCCAGATGGTTTGTTTGATTTTTTTTTTAATTACCAGTCAAAAGTGACTGGTGATCCACAACCTTTAAACTTATTTTCCCAAAGGCTCCTCTATTCTGAAGCTGGGAAAAACTGAATTGACTCTCAGTTCTGAGATGGAGTCGCTTGCAAAGGTGGATGACTTGAAGATCACTTAGCTCCCCAAATAGCTACTTAACTAGACATATTGGGTGTTTTAAATATTCAAATTTTTTGAAGACCTAATTTAGAATTCAGGGTAGGAAGGTAGAAAAAATGATTGGATTTGAAGTTAAATTCCAGTCTCTACTACTAACTGGTATCTTTAATCTATCCCTGAGTCTCAGTCTACTCCTCTGGATAATGGCCATAATAACATCTGCTCTGACTAGGTCACTGTCATGGAGTTGTTTAAATATCTGGAAATAAAAATGCGTGGGAATGAACTCTAAACTATCCAGCGTTTGGAATCCAACTTGTTATAATACTAAAACAGAGGTTCCTGGAAAAGCAACCAGTTAAAGAGAACCTATCCATGGCTCCGGTAGAGTTTGCAGCCTGGGGTTTCTTAGATCACTCAAGTTGCGACTTTCATTTTGTTAATTTGTCTGATAGCTTAATTTTCCATTCTCATCCCCAAACAATTCAACCCTAAACAGAGTTGTCTTACAATAATTCATACTATTTAGGAAAAAAAAACATTGGAGCAATACAATGGTAAATTATTTTAGAAATTTTCACCATGTGCATTGGCAACAAGAATTGCACTAGAAAATAAGTTATTGCCATCACATTTAAGTAACAGTGATGGTCATACGGAAACAATATTGGTTCTTCAGGGTTTTCACAAGGGTCTGAGTGGTCCTGGGCTGCCCACTGAGAACGCCCCCTTCCCACTAGCCTCCTATTTGCCGCTGGAACTGCCGACTCAAAGCTCTTTGAGGTCTTCTCTCTAGTTGACTTCTGGGTGATCAGCTCGTGCCCCATGCCCAGTAGATATGGGGTGAAAACTTGTTGCATGGATGAGTGAAGCAACACATCTTTTCTCCTTAAAAACCCACAAATTAAGGCACTGCTGGTGGGACCGAGAGAGGGAGTCAGATTCTGCATCTGATCATGGCTAAACCCAACACCCTCAAATGCCTGTGTATGGCTTTTTCTTGAGATATATTCTAATAATAAATGAAGTGGACTGTCTACTTTGCAGCAATCCTGTTCTCAACCTGAATTTCTCTAACGCCTCTAAGTCACAGACTGGAACAGCAGCATTCAGAAACATTTTAAAAGCGGAGAGCTAGCAAGTACCTTACAGAGGCCTAAGGACTAGTATGCACGGCAGTAAAATATTTTTAGGTCTTTATTTCTAGGTTATTATTCCATCTCAAACAGAAATAGTTCACATTTTAGCAGAAGACTGCTATAACCACAAAGTGAAACTACATGTCTATAATCTTTAACTGGGTTCATTACTAGGAAGTAATGGATGGAGAATTCCCTGGAGGAGGAAATGGCAACCCACTACAGTATTCGTGCCTGGGAAATCCCATGGACAGAGGAGCCTGGCGGACTCCAGTCAATGCGGTCACAAAGAGTCTGACACAACTGTACCACTGAGCTCCCACGCATTTAAAATCTCCATGATACTGGGTAGTCATGACATGAAACTATGAAATTATAACACAGAATAAATTAGGCCCTGAGCACACTCAAATTTCAATTAGAAACATACAGTCAGTAAGAGACACTGTCCAGAACTATATTTCTTTATTTGGTCTTTCACTATTCAAACTATGCAGCTTATTTCTGTGCTACAAAACCTGGGAATAATTAAGAAGAATGTGCAGTATTGAAGTCACAAGAATCAGAGTCTAAATATCTAGGTTCCATTCCAAAGTGGATGAGTTGCTAGTCACATGATCTGGGACAAGTCACTTTGGTCCCTTAGACTCAGCCCATTGGTCTTCACGTTTGAATTTCCTGAGCTGTCGTGGGGATGAAAAGTGGTGATGACAGAAAGTGTAAATCTATAAACTCTGAGGTCTCATTCTGCTAGGAGTGGGTGGAAATCAGGAACCGTTTTTTTTTGGGGGGGTGTTATTTTGTTCTTTTTGATGGCAGAGCCCTTCACTGATACTTTTATTTTAATGACTATTATTGCAATAAGCATTTATGACCCCAAACTCTGAGATCTTTGGAATAAAATGACCCACCACAGTGGCAAAGCCTTCTCTTCAAGTGTCTGTTATTTTATCACTAAGCTTTCTTAGGCACTTGGCAAAAGTAACTTCAGACACACTTTAGTTCAGAGGACATGCTGTGACAGAAGCAATAACAAACCAAGTTTTAAATTCTGGATATGGAGTGATGGGTGGCCTCCCTGCTTGCATGTTCAGAGACGCTGAAAGCCCAGCCAACTTGGGAAGGGCCAGCTGCTTTCTGAGGTGACTGCTCCACTGAGGTACCTCAAGCAACCACCATCTCATGTGAAATTCTTTTCATCTTCCCTCTGCACTCCTGTGCAAACCAGGAGGATTTCTGAGAGGCACCGAGATTCTCAGTCATTGCAGCAAAGCTGCTTTCTGGCTTGAGCTCATGAGAGGAAGGGCAATTTCGTGTTAAACATACACACAGGATGGCAGGGAAGGATGAGAGCTGATAGCCCCAAATACATATGCAAATTCTCCCCTGGACACTTGCGTTTCACTATCTTGTACCAAGTTAATGGAAACCAAGGAACTACCTTTCCAGAATCGTCGCCCCCTTTAATCCTTAATAACCAAATAAAAATGGGCAGCCTGTATTCGGGAGCAGCTCCAGCAAGCAGATCTCCAGGAAACAAGGCTCCCTACAGACTTCCCCTTGATCTTAAAGCTTAACTTGAAACATTTATATGCACAGAGCACCTGGCCAGGAGATGTGAGGAGGCCTTTTTTTCACCTTGGCTCTATTTCTTTCTTTAATAATAAATTCTCAGGTTTTTTTTTTTCTTCTTCTTCCTGGAAACTGATTTCATTCGAAATAATGTTTTTTGTTCTTTCTTAATAGTTTGAGAAAAGCAAAACCAACTTGAACCCCACCCCCCATTAACACCCAACAGGTTCTCTGCCTGCCCAACAATATCATCTCTGCTTTAGCGAAGATGAAGCAGAAGTCAGAGTGGGTTAATTCCAATCAGGCTGAGAACTTCTTCCGCTTGAATTCAAAGGGCTCAGGTTAGCCTATTATGCAGCTGAATATCACCTGGTTGAACAAATCTTTCTCTCAGACACACCTTGCTGGGTAAAGAGCAAATGAACTCTGATTTTGATAAACTATTCTGACTGCACCAGCTTTAACAAACAGGTTTCTCTGAATTACAGTCAGATGTTTAACAGAGGATGTAAGCTGGGACTGGACTAAAGTGGGAAGGCTCTCTAGGTCACACCCTTAACAAGAATATAATGCACTTGATGGTGAAAACGTGCCACGGACTCTGCTCTGTGGTCTTTCTCCCCAGTTAGGTCACATCCACGACAGAAACCCTTCAGTTCTTCAGAAGTAATGTTTTTTTAATTTTTTTTTAATTTAAAATTTGTCATTTTTTTTATTGGAGTATAATTGCTTTATAACATTGGGCTACTTTCTGCTGTACAACAGGGTACATCAGCTATTAATATATGTACATTGTTGGTGTTTACTCGTTCAATTGTGTCTGATTTCTTTGCAACCCCATGGACTGCAGCCTGCCAGGCTCCTCTGACAATGGAATTTCCCAGGCAAGAATACTGGAGTGGGTTGCCATTCCCTCCTCCAGGGGATCTTCCTGACCCAGGGATTAAAGCTGCATCTCCTGCAAATCTTCTGCTTTGCAGACAGATTCTTTACCACGAGTCACACATACATCCAAATGTGTTTTTTAAAAGGGGCATCAGTTCATAAGTACTCTCTCCTCTCTTTCTTCTTTCTTTCTCTCAATCCTCATTCCACAAAGTATATTTCAGGAGACTAACCAAGGAACATGATACAAAAGTATACAGTAAATAGTTGAAATTAAAGCCAAGGGAAAAATAGGTCTTTTTAAAAGGCCAAAGGAAATACTCCAAAATATGTAAATACAAACCATTCACTCCAGTATGACTGCTGGAAGGTGAAAGGTACACATCTGACTCTGGATGCTGCAACCCTGGCCCAAAGCCCACCATCGCCCCCATCTAATCTCATTCTCCACGGAGAGAGGTGCCTTTAAAAAGCAAATCAGATCAGGTCTTAGTCCTGCTGACAGCACATTGATGACTTCCCACTGTATTCAGGATAATGTCAGGATTCCTCTGTGTAGCTCACAAGGCTTCATGACCCAGTTCCTCACTGCTCTCAACCTCATCCCTCTGGCCTCATGGCACCTTGGTCAACAGTCCAGGTATGTCCTTCCCTGCAAAGCTTTGCCAGCAAGGCTTTTCTTGAGTCTCTACTGGGTGAACTTACACCCAATCTTCCTCCGGTTCTGGGTTCATCCCCAGTTCTGATGCTCCTGAAACCTGCTCTCACCTAACACCCCTCATCTTGGCATATGTTACATTTTACCATTTACTTAATCTCCTAATTCTGCTGTCTGATATCACACTCTTTGAGAATAGGAACGAGGTATAAGTCACTCTGTATTTTATTCCCAGAACCTAGCAGAGTGCCTGATGTTTATGGCTTAACTATATGTTATTGTTCACTGCATGAATAAAAAATAATACTCACTGCCATTTATTAAGCATTTACCATGGGTCACAGGTTTCCCTGATGGCTCAGTGAGTGAAGAATCTGCCTGCAATGCAAGAGATATAAGAGACAGGAGTTCGATTCCTGGGTCAGGAAGATCCCCTAGAGAAGGAAATGGCAACCCACTCCAGTATTCTTGCCTGAAAAATCTCATGGACAGAGGAACCTGATGAGCTATAGTCCAAATGATCAAGAAGAGTCAGACATGACTGAGCGACTAAGTGCGCACTCGTGCGCGTGCGCACACACACACACAAGCCACAAAGATGCCCATTGTTTTACCTTTGTTATCATTGTGAAAAAGTCTGTTCTTCACAGTGGAGCCATAGAGAGATTATGAGAATCTTCATTTTACAGGTGAGGAAACCAAGGCTTCCGGTAGTTAAGTGTGGATGCTAAGCCCCCAAACAGGATCATTTTGGTTCTCAGTTCTGAGATCTAATCACCATTCTCTACTGTCTTTCTAGTGACAAATGATGCTTCCTAATGGCCTGATTGAAAAAGAAAATCCGTTTATGAGACTCATAGCCTCTGAAAAACACACACCCTAATTGTTGGAGAGAAACACAGCTTTTCCTGGGTTCTAAAACTTTAAAAAATGTCTTCCCCTAAGTCATGTCATTCCCCTAAGTGAAAAAGTTGGCTTAGAACGCAACATTCAGAAAACTAAGATCATGGCATCCGGTCCCATTACTTCATGGCAAATAGATGGAGAAACAATGGAAACAGTGACAGATTTTATTTTGGGGGGCTCCAAAATCACTGCAGATGGTGATTGCAGCCATGAAATTAAAAGATGCTTGCTCCTTGGAAGAAAAGCTATGACCAACCTAGACAGCATATTCAAAAGCAGAGACATTACTTTGCCAACAAAGGTCCATCTAGTCAGAGCTATGGTTTTTCCAGTAGCCATGTATGGATGTGAGAGTTGGACTATAAAGAAAGCTGAGTGCTGAAGAATTGATGCTTTTGAACTGTGGTGTTGGAGAAGACTCTTGAGAGTCCCCTGGACTGCAAGGAGATCCAACCAGTCCATTCTAAAGGAAATCAGTCCTGAATATTCATTGGAAGCACTGATGCTGAAGCTGAAACTCCAATACTTTGTCCAACTGATGTGAAGAACTGATTCATCTGAAAAGACCCTGATGCTGAAAGACTGAAGGTAGGAGGAGAAGGGGATGACAGAGGATGAGATGGTTGGATGGCATCACCGATTCAATGGACATGAGTTTTAGTAAACTCCTGGAGTTGGTGATGGACAGAGAGGCCTGGCGTGCTGCAGTCCTTGGGGTCGCAAAGAATTGGGCATAGCTGAGCGACTGATCTGATTGAACTGAAGTCATATCAAGGCATTCCCCAGTGCTCGATTTTTGTGGATGAGAACCTGGGAATCCCTGAAGTGAGTAGATAGCAGGATTCATAGAGCCTCTTCCTAGACACAGTATAACCCAAGCCAGTGGCGCCACACAAAGAAAGCAGAATTCACCCAAGTCCATTCTCCACCAGATGAAATACACAGTTCTCTGGTGATCCAGCTTAAACCGAGGTGTTACTTAACTCACTGAGATCAAACCCAGCAAGTTTCCACACTGCCACTTCAAGATCATTTTCCCCTTGAGAAGAGTGAGGAAGAGGAGAACTGGTGGGAAAGAAAGTCAAGGACTCGAGACCCATCTGGTCTAGAAGGGCAACGAATGAGCTGGCAGAGTGATGGGAGCTGCATTGTCCAGCAAGGTCTCACTGAGGGATCTCTGACCACACAACATTAACTGGGCGCAGCTTCCTCCTCTGTAATCTGGAGGTCCCAGAGTCCCAGGGATCCTTGCTGCTCTAACAATCGCTGGTTGTCAACGTCTGTTCTCCTTGGGTGCCACCTCCTGTGGTTTTGTTTGGAAGTTAACACCCTAGATCCCTAGGTGAGAAAAATCCCCTGGAGAAGGGAATGGCTACCCTCTCCAATATTCTTGCCTGGAGAACCCCTTGGACAGAAGAGCCTGGCAGGCGATACCCCACGGGCTCACAAAGAGTCGGACACGACTGAGCGACTGACACTATCACTACTATAACACCCTCCATATATATATATAAATGATACAAATCACCTTATTTACAAAACAGAAATACGCTCACAGAGATAGAAAACATACTCATGATTACCAGGGACTGCAGGGGCTGGGGAGGGGGAGATAAATTATGAGTTTGGGACTAACAGATACACACTGTGCTGTGCTTAGTTGCTATGCTGCTGCTGCTGCTGCTAAGTCGCTTCAGTTGTGTCTGACTCTGTGTGACCCCATAGACAGCAGCCCACTAGGCTCCTCTGTCCCTGGGATTCTCTAGGCAAGAATACTGGAGAGGGTTGCCATTTCCTTCTCCGCTTAGTTGCTCAGTTCATTTCAGTTCAGTTGCTCAGTCGTGTCCGACTCTTTGTGACCCCATGAATCTCGGCACACCAGGCCTCCCTGTCCATCACCAACTCCCGGAGTTCACTCAGACTCACATCCATCGAATCAGTGATGCCATCCAGCCATCTCATCCTCTGTCGTCCTCTTCTCCTCCTGCCCCTAATCCCTCCCAGCATCAGAGTCTTTTCCAATGAGTCAACTCTTCGCATGAGGTGGCCAAAGTACTGGAGTTTCCTTCCAAAGAAACCCCAGGGCTAGTCTCCTTCAGAATGGACTGGTTGGATCTCCTTGCAGTCCAAGGGACTCTCAAGAGTCTTCTCCAACACCACAGTTCAAAAGCATCAATACTTCGGCGCTCAGCCTTCTTCACAGTCCAACTCTCACATCCATACGTGACCACTGAAAAACCATAGCCTTGACTAGACGGAAATTTGTTGGCAAAGTAATGTCTCTGCTTTTTAATATGCTATCTAGGTTGGTCATAACTTTCTTGCTCAGTTGTGTCCAATTCATTGTGAGCCCATGGACTGTTGCCCTCCAGGCTTTATTGTCCATGGGGATTCTCTAGGCAAGAATATTGGAGTGGGATGCCATGCCTTCCTCCAGGGGATCTTTCCAATCCAAGGATCGAACCCAGGTCTCCCGCATTGCAGGCAGATTCTTTACCATCTGAGCCACCAGGGAAGCCCAGCACACTACTACATATTAAATAGATAATCAACAAGGTCCTACTGTATAGCACAGGGAACTATATTCAATACCTTGTAATAACCTATAATGGAAAAGAATCTGAAAGAGAATGTGTGTGTGTATAACTGAGTTATTTTGCTGTACACTTGAAATTAACATGACATTGTAAATTAACTGTACTTCAAATAAAAATAAAGACGTTAACATTCTGCTCCCCATGTGAAAGTTGCGATTTTGTAAGGGTCTCGATCATTAAAACTGAGAAAGAATTAGCTCAGAAATTCTGGCTGCTGGCCACCCCCTCTTACTATCTGCTGCCTAGCTCTTGGCCACAGAAAATACCACGCGCGTGCGTGCACGCACACACACGCACACGAGCCTTCTTTTATGACAGGTGGTACCATCCATTTCACAACCCAGTTTGCACGTTTGCTTTCTGAGTCAGCTTGAAGAGTTTTCCCTGAACCCGCTGTACTTTTTACCAGTTAGTGTTGGTCGCAATCTGTGCTTCCCGATCTTGAAGCACTTCCCCTCAAAAAAAACCGACTAGCTATTTTATTCCATCTCGTTTACTGCTCAGTGGAGGGAAATCTTCGCCCTTGTGAATACAGAAGTCTGTCTGAAGGAAAGCAGATGTTTAATTTCATCACAATATTGCTGTATCTCCACAGAATCAGTTCCACAGTCTTTTCCTTTGAAAGCTCTGCACTTAAGCATCTGTGTTTAAAAATAAACACCTTTTGTCTTGCACATATTTGTAGTTATGTCTCAATCTTTAAATCACTCTGACAAAATGACTCTGAAGTAGGTAAATAATTCAGTCTTTATTAGACTTTATAAGACTGGAGCTGAGCGGGAAATTGGGATGGACATATATACACTATTGGCACTATGTGTAAAATAGATAACTAATGAGAATCTACTGTATAGCTCAGGGAACTCTGCTCCATCCTCTGTGGTGACCTAGATGGGAAGGAAATTTTAAAAAAAAGAGGGTATATATGTAAAACTGTAGTTGATTCACTTTGAACAATATTGACTTCCTTTTGCCGTGAAGACATGAAAAAGAAAATATGACATGCAAAAACCTGAAAATTCTAGGATAAAATAGTAATGCTGTCTACTCAATGCTAGGTGATCACATAAATGAGAAGAAATTCCCAAAAGAATGGACATATGCGTATGTATACCTAATTTATTTTGCTGCACAGCAGGAAATGACACAACATTATAAAGCAAACACACTTCAATAAAAATTAATTTAAAAACAAAAGAAAAAGAGGCTGGGATCTTTAGACTATTTAACCCACTTGTTTGCTTTTAAGGGATTCTATAAGTAAGTAAGTCTGATTTTATCAACTGGGAGGGAATAAAGCTGCTTGCTAATAAGATGTGCAATTTTAGTCAACCATGAAATTTAGAATTTTACAATAGTAGGTTTACACTAATTTCTGTGTCTGTTTTTCAGTATATTATCCCGAGTTTCTTTTAATTCAACATTTCCCAGTGGCTTAACATCATCTTATTCTCAGGTCATGGCTCCACAAATAAGGGAAATGGGGAAAGTTCCAAACAATTCATAAGATAATCCGAACTAGCCGAGAAAGAAGACCAAACTTCAGAAGCAAAATGGCAAACACACAAAACAAAAGGATTTGGAGTTTTGTCTTGACAAAGAAAAAGGATGCGTTTTTCTAGTAAGAAAAAAGGTAATCATTGTAATTTTGTGAAGGGAAACTTAGGTTAGACTTCTAAAGAAAGTGATCTTACATGTTATGAGAGACAGAATGTGTACAGTCTACGGCGAGATTTAAGACTGGAGCTGAGTGGAAAATTGGGATGGACATATATACACTATTGATGCTATGTGTAAAATAGACAACTAATGAGAATCTACTGTATAGCTCTGGGAACTCTGCTCAGTACTCTGTAGTGACCTAAATGGGAAGGAAATTTAAAAAAAAGAGGGCATATATGTAAACATATAGTTGATTCACTTTGCTGTACAACAGAAACTAATACAACATTGTAAAGTAAGTATACTCCAATAAAAATTAATTTAAAATAAACAAACGCTGGAGTAGATACTCATCTCAGAGGAGGGAGGAGGCAGACACTCCAAGAAAAACGGATTTGCAGCTTCAAGAAAAAGCCTGGAATGCAGTTAATGATTTCTGAAGATGAACTCCTGCCAGCCTTAAGAACTGGCGATTTGCCTACCATTTAGTAAATAGCCTTTACTATGGCGGCGGGGGGGGGGGGGGGGGGGGGGGGGGGGGCTAGTGTTTTAAAATAAATAAGCACATCCCCTGTGGTTCCTGCCCATCAGTATGTACAGACTTGGAGAATCTTCGGTGCTGTATTAATGCCACATGCTCTCTTAAATGGCACAGCCTGGGTTCCCTTAAAAGCAAGTAAGCGAGGGTTCCATTTCTATTTTAGCAACCAGGTTTAAAAACAAACAAAAATTGCCCAAGCTCATCTCAAACTTTTCGATAGCTTGTCAAAATAAGAGACAGTAGGAGCGTACGACATAACAACATTCAAACACCATAGTCCTTCCAAGAAAACTCTTCAGCATCCCCTGCATTGTTCAATAACACTGCTCATTAAACAAGTTGTTGTTAACACTGTCAACCCAATCTTCGGGGTACCACAATTTCTTTTTGACAAGAGAAGCTAATCAGGGGGCCAGCTCTGTAGACAGGTAAACATTTGGAAACCAGAACAGGGTTTTCAGGTGTTTACAATCTGGAATCTTCTAAAGTTAGAGGTCCTCCCCACCTCCACCTCCAACACACTTTTTGGGGGGCTTAAAATATTTTTGAAATTTATTTTAATTTTTTAGTTTGCACAGGCACAAGATGCCATGAAACACACCTCAAGTGCCTTTAAAAAATTAACACAGGGTTGGTTTGCAGTGTCAGTGGTTCCCGCTAATCAAAATCACTGCCAATTTTTCAGGGGGGAAGAGGCACAGCTTTCTCACTAGAAAGCACGGCTTCATTTTCCTGTTTTGATCTGATGCTGAATGTTTTCCTGCAGATAATTCTCTTGCATTTTTTAAAACAAGAGGAATAGGGGATACAATTCTCAGAAAATAAATGTTTATTTGGACACACACATTCCCGTGCCGCCCTAGACAGATGTGCAGAACGCCAGGTCCCTCTGCTGGCCTTTTTCGGTGGGAACATCTCCCATCAGCTTGCCTTCAGAGATGCTGCCTCTGAATCAAAACTTCCCGAATAGAATGTTCTGTTTACTCTGTTCCTACTGCCAAGGACCAGCAGTGGGATGCAGGGAAGGGAGCAGGGGGACACCATTTATGACAAGAAGAAAGAGCAGCTTCCCGAGCGAGGATTCCTCTGACTTTCGTCTGACTCTGAAGTCAATGCACCGTGCAATTCCTGCTCCATCTTCTGATGGACTTTTTGCAATGCCTTTTAAAAATTAGAAATATCTTTCATGAACTAGAAAACTTATAGGAATTTTGTCCTTAAATTCAACGATTTATTTTAAGTGTTTTTTTTTAATTGTAGTAAAAGTCACATAATATAAAGCCTACTATTTTAACCATATTTAGCCATACAGTTCAGGGGTGCTGAGTACAATCACACTCACCGTCATCCATTCCCAGATTTTTCACCTTCATAAACTGTAACTCTGTCCCCATTAAATACTAACTCCAAAGAACCAAAGAAACAAACAAAAAAGAAGACACAGGAATTTAACAAAGCAGTAAGTTTCCCCAAATCTTGCCTGATAGCAACAAAAAGTCATATAAGTATAGTCTGGTGAGCAGCTGATTTGATTCTTTTAAACTGGAGAAATCATGGTATGTCATTCTGGTGCTCTGCTATGAAAATAAAATTGTTCTGTAATGTTTAAGAAGAATCTGTAATTTCATTTTAAATACATTCAAGAAAGCACTGTTCTCTTTAAATTGTCACTATGAGGAACTTTATTTAAAACCATGAGTTAACACCAGAAAGGGTGGTGTTTATTTTCTGACGCTCATCACCATGATAATGTTTAATTTCAGAAAAGATCATATTAGGTACAGAAAAAAACTCATGGGGTTTGTGGATTCAAATGGGTCAAGGCAAATAATATTTGAAAGGTGATGAGTTGGTCTAAATCTATCACATTAAACCAAACACTAAATAAGGACCTAGAGAAATGATAGAGAGAAAGAGAGAGAGGGAATCACAGAGAAAGAGAGACAGACAGATAGGGAAGGCGAGGAGAGGGAAAATAAATAATGACAAAGAAAACCCGCACTTCACATAGCTGATGGGCTCCTCAAATTTTTCAGATACTTTCAGATAATTAATGATGTTTAAGGATATACACCCTAATATTTAATAGATAACAGAGGGGCATCATTCTAGAATATCTGAAATCACTTCTGTAGAAAGTCAACACTTCCCAGTTTGCAAATGTTCCATCATAAAAAACATACAGGAGAGAGGGCATTTTTCCAAAGCTACCGTTTCATCACATCAACACCGGGCCATACACAGGGCTGATAACCTTTGTTTTAGATACATCAGGTGAATAAATATTTCAGTTACTAGAGCTCCACTATTTTTACAGATTCAGCTTTTTTGCAATTGAGATGTTTGAGTATTTTTCAGTTAGTACACTTTGTCTTTTTAAAAAAGTGCATATGGCAATTTTAAATTAAATTAAAATTCATTTTGTTTTGAGAATTACATGAAAAATTAAGGACACTGGGTCCACTTTCAAACTTACTGATAATTGGAAGCATGTGAAAGTGCTTTAAAAAATCCAGACACCCAGGCCTCGCTGCAGACCTACTGAATGAGGATTTCTGAGGGAAGGTCACTGGAAGCTTTCATTTATTTATTTAATATTATGCCTCTGCATTTGGAAACCAGTGCCTCCAGGATTGTTGCATAATCGAGATGTTAGATTGTTCTATTCAAAAAATCGTCCAACATCTGGCTAGTTCCTTGCAGCCATAAAAACCAGAGGAATAGAAACCACTCTAGGATCTATAAGCATCAAGCACAAATAACCTGTTTTCAAAGCAGGCATAAAAACAGAATGTTGTTTAGTACACTTTCTAGGTATGTAAATTGCGAAATCATAATTTAATATGCTCTACCTTCTTCCTAGGATACAGAGGGATTAAATTACTAGTCTTTGCTTTTTAATTTTTTAAATTTGGTTGTTGGGAAAATAAATCCATCCTGTTAATTGTATCAGAGTTGTGACACGAAAGAACGATGTTGCCATCTAGTGGTCAAGTGGAGACATTAAAGAATCAGAATGTCTTGTGAAATGACAAGTTGAAGGAAATGAACCCTAAGGGAGGAAGGTAAACAAATTTCAGTAGAGATTTCTATTACTGAAATATTTTTTCTAAACTAGGGATTACTACCCTCAGGCCCTCTGGGCCCTGGTGTCAGCTTCTAGAATCACAGGTTCTAGAATCACAAGACAGCCGAATTGTGTTTCCTTCGGCTTTTTAAGAAATGACAGTGTAAATTTGCTCATATGTATGTAGCTTCAAAGGTGAATTTGCCTTCCCTCATAGCTCAGTTGGGAAAGAATCTGTCTCCAGTGCAGGAGATCTGGATTCAATTCCTGGCTTGGGAAGATTCCTGGAGAAGGAAATGGCAATCCACTCCAGGATTCTTGTTTGGAGAATCCCATGGACACAGCAGTCTGACAGGCTCCATGGGGTCGCAAGAGTCGGACACGACTTAGTGACTAAACCACCACCTAAGGTGAATTTTAATAGCAAGGGTCTTTCAGGCCATCAGTGGCACCGTCCTTCACGACAGTGGCAGGCCCGTTGGTTTATCCAATCACTCAGGCTGTCTGAACACATAAAGCCTTTCAAAGGCAGGTGCTACAGCAGTTCCCCACCTCTGACTTCTCAGGGGTGGTACTCTCTCCTTGAGGCATTTCCTCCAGGAACAGCCCATGTTCCCAGCACTCCATTGTATGATGGAGCTGGCCTCCCAAATCACTGGGTGAGGGCGGCTTTTGCATCCACCTGTGCATATACACTCCTCCCTGGGAGTTCACACACACAGAATCATAGAGGAAGGAAACGCACCCATCAAAGAAAAGGCATATTATTCAGCAATTTTAGTTATTTTAATTTTAAATATTTGGTTTGGTCTAAGTGATCTCTTAAATTGAGTGTTACTCTTATTTATTTTTTAATTTCTGAAGGTTTCAAGACTACTTTGGGGGCAGCTATCATGTGTATCTTTCAAAGGTGAAGGCTGTAGTACAGCTGTGGACGGACCTAGAGCCTGCCATACAGAGTGAGGGTAGCCAGAAAGAGAAAAACAAACATGGTATATTAAAGCACACATGTAAACCTAGAAAAATGGTCCAGATGAACCTATTTGCAGGGCAGGAACACAGCCACAGACCTAGAGGGCAGGCATGTGGGCATGGGGAGGGAAAAGGAGGGTGGGATGAATGGGGAGATTGGGCTGCGTCCAGCACAGGAAGCCCAGCCTGGTGCTCTGTGATGCCCTGAGCGGTGGGATAGGGAGTGGAAGGGAGGTCCAAGAGGGAGGGGATCTGTATACACGTAGCTGATTCACTTCATTGCACAGCAAAAGCTAACACAACCCTGTATAGCAATTACGCTCCAATTTTTAAAAAGAGGTGAAGGATATAATGCTGTCTTTCAAAGAGCACTGAAATAACCTGCTTTATGCGTGAAGTAGGGTCCCCCAGCGAAGGCTAGAAAGGATTGTCCTGCAGCAAAATTCATAAATACACTTCTTAGAGGGAGACGCCGGTCATGTCTGGGACTTAACTGTTCCTTGTTCTGTTCATTTAACACTTCCATCTTGGGACACACTTCCATCTTTACTCAAATAAAAGGCCTTCTTACTTAAGATTTCCTTCTCCTTTTAACTGATTTAGGACCTCTGTATTTGTTATCCAGCCTGGTGAGAATGAAAAGGTGCCCCACCCAACAGGGATGGGACTCTGCGCACCCTGTACCAATATGTGTGCACGCCGGAAGTCTGCCAGAGAGAATGTAGGTAAGGATAACACAGAGAAAGACACCAGCTTATGAGCAGTCTTCTGGACTGTATCCAAAATTACTGGCTAGTGAGGCCTTAGATATGGAATTGTTTGAATAATTACATGAAAGGGGGAGAGGGAGGCTTAATCCTCATAAGTACCTAAAAGGTGCGTGCGTGCTTAGGTGTTCAGTCGAGTTTGACTCTTTGTGACCTTAAGGACTATAGCCCACCAGGCTCCTCTTCCATGGGACTTTTTAGGTAGGAATACTGGAGTGGGTTGCCATTTTTCTCCTCCAGGGATCTTCCCCACTCAGGGATCAAACCTGAGTCTCCTGTGTCTTCTGTATTGTAGGCAGATTCTTTACCTGCTGAGCCACTGGAGAAGCCCGCCTAAAAGGCATGGACTTTCATCACCCCCATTTTACAGATGCTGAAGTTAAGGCAGAGCAGGGGTAAAGGACTTGCCCAAGGATACAACCAGCAAGTGTAGGAATGGAATTTGATTCCACACAATATGTCTCCAGAATCTTCTACCTGCTGTACAAAACTGCCTTACTGTGCGGAACTTCAGCCTTCCTCAAGAATTAGAATTCAATAAAGCACAAGTGAAACCATATGGCACAGAACATGTTTTCCTAGATTAATTTAAAGGCTTTGGGGAAGTCCTCTGGCTCCTCATCAGGAATGCCAGTACTCATTCCACAGCGCTGTACTGGATAGATTGGGAAAGAGATTAGGTTGTACCTGGACCAGGACTCAGATGATATATGAGATTAAAAATCACTCTATTCCAAATATTTTGATATGCTGAATTTTAAATTATTATACTTCCTTCTAATCACTCTCAAAATTTTGACAATAGAGCAGAAGGCAAAACACAGGTGTTGGGGGGCTTTCGGTAGTTTGTCTATCAAATGTCCAAACACACACATGCTTATTCTAGAAATGCTTGTTGAACACTTAGTATGTGCAAGGCACTTGTTTGATGGTGTTGGGGATGGGAAGATAAACGATAAGTCACTGCAATCAAGATGCCTACAGCCAGTTAGGGGAGATAAAAAAAAGATGCAAAAATAACTCTTGTGACAGTACAATGAGGCAAGAAATTCTTCCTAAATGAGAGGCACAGAGTTATGCGGGCTTGTGAATCCTGTAATTCTCTGCAGACCAGAACTAGTCTATAGGTTGACCACAATGCATAAACAGCATTTTTGGAACACATAGTTCACTGACTCTCAAAAAGTTCACTAGATTTTAGTTTAAGATTCACCAAGCAACTGCAGAATGCTAGAGAGGCATGAAGAATGCAACCAGAGAATGGAATTTTGTGGAGGAGGTAGAACCAAGAAGAAGCATCCAAAAAGAGCAATTAACATATGCTCATTAGCTCTGCCATTAAGCCATGGCTGTGACATCCTTCCAGGAACAGGCGGGGTTTACCTCATTCACAGAAGATGGTCCAAGTCTCTCCTACTTCATTATGATGTACAGTATCTTGGAAAATGTTTCTAGGGTGCCCCTTAGTTTTTTGGCCACTCATGAAGAAATCATGGCACATTACCCTCTCTGGAGCTGTTATTAAAGACTGCTAGCCTCAGCACTATTCACCATAGCCAAGACATGGAAGCCACCTAAATGTCCATTGACAGATGAGTGTGATAAATATATACAGCAGAGTACTACTCAGCCATAAAAGAGGACAAAATAATGCCATTTGTAGCAACTTGGATGCAACTAGAGATGAGCACACTCAATGAAGTAAGCGAGAAAGAAAAAGACAAATACGGTGTGATAGCACTTACATGTAGACTCTAACTGATGGCACAGGTGAACATAACTCTGAAACAGAAACAGACACAGAGAACAGACTTGTGGTTGCTGAGGGGAGGGGTCTGGAAGAGGGATGGAGTGGGAAATCTGGGCTAGTGGAATGGACGAACAAGGTCCTACTGTTAGCACAGAGATTTACATTCAGTATCCTTTGATAAACCATAATGGAAAAGAACATTTAAAAAGAATGTATATATACATACACCTGATCAATTTGCTATATACCTGAAACTAACACATTGTAAATCAATGATAGTTTAATATAAAATAAAAATTTTCTGAAAAGTAAGGCAAAATGCCTTCTGCATTGCCAAAATCCAGACAATCTTCTTTACAGTTTATAACCCTTGTTTGTAAATGAGAAGCCTGGAGCAATTCAAGTAAAATCCTTTGTATCTAAGACAACAGCATGAATTCATTCCTTATGAAAACACTGTTCTTCCCTCCTTCCCTCTTCCTGTATTATACCCTCCACCTCCAGCAGCACACACACATCTACTGTCATTTTAGAGAAATATAAATCCTAGTTGATGTGGAAAAGGAAATGAAAAACAGCTGGCAGTTTTAAAAGGGATTTTCTTATTATAAAACTTCTGGGTACTTATTATAGGAAAAACTTGAAAGTGAAGAAAATTATAAGGAAAATAATTAAAATTGTTTGTAATTTCACATCATAGAGGTCAATTTGTATAAACATTTCATTAGATTTCCTTCCAACTTTTATGTTGCCATTCATTTTTGTCTATGCACTTATGTAGTAAAATAAACATTAATTTATTTCTACATTATTACATAAGTTGGACCACGTGGTCTATTCAAAGTGTGGAGGGAGTTTTGCCTTTTTAAAAAATTTAGTTTATTCAACTACCGTTGATCTTTTTTAAAACTCTGTTTTACAATGAATTTTTTCTAGGCATTACATTTTATTCAAACCTACAATTCTCCCCATGTATACATATCTTCAAGAAATATGTATTTTTGGTGGCATTTAAAGAGCCATGTTAGTCCATTGTATATTCTTGCCTCCTTTGTCAAAGATAAGGTGTCCATAGGTGGGTGGATTTATCTTTGGGCTTTCTATTTTGTTACATTGATCTATATTTCTGTCTTTGTGCCAGTACCATACTGTCTTGATGACTGTGGCTTTGTAGTAGAGCCTGAAGTCAGGCAAGTTGATTCCTCCAGTTCCATTCTTCCTTCTCAAGATTGCTTTGGCTATTTGAGGTTTTTTGTATTTCCATACAAATCTTGAAATTATTTGTTCTAGTTCTGTGAAAAATACCGCTGGTAGCTTGATAGGGATTGCATTGAATCTGTAGATTGCTTTGGGTAGTATACTCATTTTCACTATATTGATTCTTCTGATCCATGCACATTGTATATTTCTCCATCTATTAGTGTCCTCTTTGGTTTCTTTCATCAGTGTTTTATATTTCTATATATAGGTCTTTAGTTTCTTTAGGTAGATATATTCCTAAGTATTTTATTCTTTTCGTTGCAATGGTGAATGGAATTGTTTCCTTAATTTCTTTTCTAATTTCTCATTATTAGTGTATAGGAATGCAAGGGATTTCTGTGTGTTGATTTTATATCCTGCAACTTTACTATATTCATTGATTAGCTCTAGTAATTTTCTGGTGGAGTCTTTTGGTCAACCACTTGTAAAAGAATGAAACTAGATCACTTTCTAACACCACACACAAAAATACACTCAAAATGGATTAAAGATCTAAACGTACGACCAGAAACTATAAAACTCTTAGAGGAGAACATAGGCAAAACACTCTCCGACATACATCACAGCAGGATCCTCTATGATCCACCTCCCAGGATACTGGAAATAAAAGCAAAAATAAATAAATGGAATCTAATTAAAATTAAAAGCTTCTGCACAACAAAGGAAACTATAAGCAAGGTGAATATACAGCCTTCAGAATGGGAGAAAGTAATAGCAAATGAAGCAACTGACAAACAACTAATCTCAAAAATATACAAGCAACTCCTGCAGCTCAATTCCAGAAAAATAAACGACCCAATCAAAAAATGGGCCAAAGAACTAAATAGACACTTCTCCAAAGAAGACATAAAGATGGCTAACAAACACATGAAAAGATGCTCAACACCACTCATTATCAGAGAAATGCAAATCAAAAGAACAGTGAGGTACCATTTCACGCCAGTCAGAATGGCTGCTATCCAAAAGTCTGCAAGCAATAAATGCTGGAGAGGGTGTGGAGAAAAGGGAACTCTCTTACACTGTTGGTGGGAATGCAAACTAGTACAGCCACTATGGAGAACAGTGTGGAGATTTCTTTAAAGACCAGAAATAGAACTGCCTTATGACCCAGCAATCCCACTGCTGGGCATACACACCGAGGAAACCAGAAGTGAAAGAGACACATGTACCCCAATGTTCACTGCAGCACTGTTTATAATAGCCAGGACATGGAAACAACCTAGATGTCCATCAGCAGATGAATGGATAAGAAAGCTGGGGTACATATACACAATGGAGTATTACTCAGCCATTAAAAAGAATACATTTGAATCAGTTCTAATGAGATGGATGAAACTGGAGCCGATTATACAGAGTGAAGTAAGCCAGAAAGAAAAACACCAATACAGTATACTAACACATATATATGGAATTTAGAAAGATGGTAATGATAACCCTGTATGCGAGACAGCAAAAGAGACACAGATGTATAGAACGGACTTTTGGACTCAGAGGGAGAGGGAGAGGGTGGGATGATTTGGGAGAATGGCACTGAAACATGTATACTATCGTGTAAGAAACGAATTGCCAGTCTATGTTCGATACAGGATATAGGATGCTTGGGGCTGGTGCACGGGGATGATCCAGAGAGATGATATGGGGTGAGAGGGGGGAGGGGGGTTCAGGATTGGGAACTCATGCACACCCGTGGCAGATTCATGTCAATGTATGGCAAAACCAATACAGTATTGTAAAGTAAAATAAAGTAAAAATAAAAATTAAAAAAAAAAAAAAAGAGCCATGTTAGAATGACTGTAGCCACAAAACCGTGAAGATAAAAATCAACTCCATGAGCTCACAGAACCCTGGAAGTGTGTGCCCACTGGGGGAAGTAACTGGAAGTCAGCCCCAGAGCTTGCCAGGAAAAGGCAAAGACAGGCACTTGTAGAAATCAAGTGATTTGGCAAGATGGGGGAAAAAAATCCCATGGAGCCAGAGAATTGCCCGACCTTCTGAGAAAGAAAACATTATTAGTAATAGTGCTCTGGGTTCTGGCATTAATTTAACATGTATCACGGTCCTCTGTCTCCCCGCTGACCCAGAACTGCTCTATTTTCTGGTGACTCCATACCCTTCCCAGAACTACTAAGAGTCTATTTATAAATGTGGGAGCTCAGCCATGGCCACTGGGACTGGCAGACTCTTGGCAGTGTCTCCTGGTGAGTGAGGGGAACAGGCTTCTAGGCTGTGCCCACCTTAGGGGAAGCCTTCCTCCTCTCTGCAGGAGTCCCTGTTAAGGGCCATCAAGTCCAGAAATTGAAAAGATGCATGAAAACTCAAAACATGGGCATTTGCTCTTTTAATTTCTTTAACAAGATTCAAGCTTAACTTGCCTACAGGTGATAACTAATAACTGAGCCCATGTTTTCAAACAAAACTTCCATGGGATTTTAATTTTCCAATGGAAATTACTGAGCTGCTTTTGTTTGCTAGCAAGGTAAATTCTGGACCCAAATATGAATCTGAAGTGATATTGCAAATCAAGCAGCTATGATATATGAGTTTGAACCATCTCTCACCAAAACAGCATTTTAACTGTGTAATGTCTAGATCCTAGGGTTAAATACCAGGTTAATAATAGCACAGAATGATCACAAATTTATTCAGTCTGTAATCATATGTAAAGAAAATAAGATTTCCACATCCCCCTATAATTGAGTCTACCTTTTTCACAGGCCTCCACTTACTGGATCATGGGAGAAAAATTTCTTAATCAACTTAATCTAGTACAATAATTAAAAATACCCTTCAACATAAATTGGTATTGCACTGTGCACCAGCTGGCTGCCACTATGGAAGACAGTAAGGAAATTCCTCAAAAAAATGAAAAGTACAACTGCCATATGATCCAGCAATCCCACTTCTGGGCATATATCCACAAAAGATGAAAACTCTAATTTAAAAAGTTATATGTTCATAGCACCACTACTAATGAAAGCCAAGACAGAGCAACAACCTGAATGTCAATCAGCAGATGAAAGGATAAAGAAGATGTGATGTATATATACAATGGAATATTACTCAGCCATATAAAGAATGAAACAATGGCATTTGCAGCAACCTGGATGGACCTAGAGATCATTCTACTAAGCGAAGTCAGACAGACAAGTATCATATGGTATCACTTCTATGTGGAATCTAAAATAGACACAAATGAACGTACATACAAAGCTGAAGCAGACTCGTAGACACAGAGAACAGTCTTGTAGTTGGCCAAGGGGGAAGGGAGGTGGAGGAGGGTTGGATTGAAAGTTTGAGATTAGCAGATGCAAAGTATTACTACAAAATGGATAAACAATGAAGTCCAACTGTATAGCACAGGGAACTATATTCAATATCCTGTAATAAACCATGGGCTTCCCTGGTGGCTCAGTGATAAAGAATCCGTCTGCAATGCAGGAGACACAGGTTAAATCCCTGGGTTGGGAAGATTCCCTGGAAAAGGAAATGGCAAACCACTCCAGTATTCTTGCCTGGGAAATCCATGGACAGAGGAGCCTGGTGGGCTACAGTCCGTGGGGTTGCAAGAGTCGCACCCAACTTAGCAACTAAACCATCACCAATAAACCATAATGCAAAGGAATATAAAAAATACATATACATATATACATTACAGAATCACCTTTGTGTACCAGAAATTAATACAACACTGTAAATCAACTTTATATCAATAAATCATTTTTAAAAATACCCTTTAAGTAAACACTCTGTCTCTTTAGGCCAAGGTCAGTTCTCTCAAATATCATCCTAGATCACCTCTTTGTCGGCAGGGAGTGTGGATTATGTGATCATATGATGGTGAGGTGACAGGGGTTCCGTGGAACCAGGGGAGTGTCCTCCAGATCTTCATGGACCACTTAGAGACAGTGACTTGCTCAGGCTGGATTAAAACACTGAGTTATGAAAAATTCATCTCTGGACTTTCGGCTGGCATTTGCTGTGAAAGGCTGCAGTTTTTCCAGGCTCATGTTCCAGGCTTCAGTTCGTTTCACACAAGTACTGCAGGCCCGTCAGAGTCTCCACCTCATCTTCCACCTGCCCTTGGCCAGGCTGTCCACTCTGTTGCAGGGTCATCTTCTCACCCTTGTCCCACTGCAGCACCCCTTGCAGCTCCACAACCCACTGACCAGCCTCCCTTGGAGGACTGTGGAGCTTTCTGAGTTCCATTCACACTTGGAAGAACCAAGGGAACTGCTACAGATTGAATATCTGTGTCCCCAGCTTCCAGCTACACACACATTCATTGGTTGATATCCTAACTCCCATAGGGGATTTACTAGGAGTTGGGGCCTTTGGAAAGTGATGAGGTCAGGAGTGAGTTTGAAGGGGTTTAATGCCCTCATAAAAGAGACTCCAGCCTGACCATCAATGAGGATGCTGTAACAAAAATATCCAGTTAATTGTATTTTGGTTGCAGCAGCCTGAACAGACTAAAGGGCCTGGATAAAATAAGCCTGGCCTCCCTGCTCAATCCCACTCTGCTATTGAATCTATTCAGATGTAGCCATCCCCTACCCACATCCAGTGTTGACATTGTTGATCTGTATGGAAGCTCCTTGCAGAGTTCCAAAGTAGGCAAAAGACTCTCAACCTTAAACCTAACACCTCTCCTCCCCCAGCACCTAATCTGAAAGAGGAAAGATGGGATTTAAGTGTCTCATCCAGCCTCTTGCATTTTCTCCTCCTTCTAACAATCTCCTGGTGGGGAAGGGTTGGGGCAGGATTCCCTTGTCAAAGCTCTACACCCTGGCCAGCAGCTTGTGACTCTTGAAATTTTAAAGAAACTTGGTTATTAGAAATTTCCTCAGGCTAGCTCCCCACAGCCTGGTTTTCAAAACCTTTGGCTTTTCAAAGAAGTTAAGCAAGTCAACTTTGAGATTTAAGCCTCTCTAGGTCAATGGTTCTCAGAGAAGACAATGGCACCCCACTCCAGTACCCTTGCCTGAAAAATCCCATGGATGGAGGAGCCTGGAAAGCTGTCGTCCATGGGGTTGCTGAGGGTTGGACATGACTGAGCAACTTCACTTTCACTTTTCACTTTCATACATTGGAGAAGGAAATGGCAACCCACTCCAGTGTTCTTGCCTGGAGAATCCCAGGGACAGGGAAGCCTGGTGGGCTGCCATCTATGGGGTCACACAGAGTCGGACACGACTGAAGCGACTTAGCAGCAGCAGCAGGTCAGTGGTTCTAGGGGGCATTTTAGAAACTTGTGCTTTTCATTTTGGTTGTCACAAAAATTGGGCAGCACAAGATTTTTGGCATTTAGGGGATAAGGACCAAGGATGCTCAACATCCTGTCATGAAGGAGGCAGTTCCATGATGAAAATTCATTCTTTCCAAAGTTTTTATAGATGAAAACTCTAATGATAATTTTCTGAGCTTAAAATCTAACTCTAACAAACTGTTTCTACTAATGCATACATAAGAGAATATGATTCTTTGCCTTGTGTGCAATACTAGCAAAAGCTTTTCTGCTGATTCCAAAAAGTCTCCAAGACCACTACTGTTTGCTGTAGCTGCACCACACTGCTGACCCTGTCTGCATGGTTAGCTGTCAGTCAGGGTCATCATGGAGGCACAAAGCTTATGCCTCAAGGTGCACCCAAGCATTATACTGAAATGCATATTATTATAAGTCAACTTGTTTTCAGTTCAGTTCAGTCGCTCAGTCATGTCTGACTCTTTGCGACTCCATGGACTGCAGCACAGCAAGCTTCCTTGTCACTCACCAGCTCGATAGGGCTTGTCTATGGAGTCGGAGAGGACATCCAACCATCTCATCCTCTGTCATCCCCTTCTCCTCCTGACTTCAATCTTGTCCAGCAACAGGGTCTTTTCCAATGAGTCAGTTCATCCAATCAGGTGGCCAAAGTACTGGAGCTTCAGCTTCAGCACCAGCCCTTCCAATGAATATTCAGGACTGCTTTTCTTTAGGATGGACTAGTTTGATCTCCTTGCTGTCCAAGGGACTCTCAAGAGTCTTCTCCAACACCACAGTTTAAAAGCATCAGTTCTTCACCTCTCAGCCTTCTTTTTAAAAAATTAATTAATTTCAATTGGAGGCTAATTACTTTACAATAGTGTAGTGGTTTTTGCCATAATTGACATGAATCAGCCATGGATGTACACGCGCCCCCATCCTGAGCCCTCCTCCCACCTCCCTCCCCATCTCATCCCTCAGCGTTGTCCCAGTGCACCGGCTTTGAGTGCCCTCTTTCATACATCAAACTTGGACTGGTGATCTATTTCACCCACGGAAATACATGTTTCAAAGCAATTCTCTCTAATTATCCCACCCTCACCTTCTCCCACAGAGTCCAAAAGTCTGTGTCTCTTTTGCTGTCTCGCATATAGGGTCATCATTACCAATTTTCTAAATTCCATATATATGCATTAATATACTGTATTGGTGTTTTTCTTTCTGACTTACTTCACTCTGTATAATAGGCCCCAGGTTCATCCACCTCATTAGAACTGATTCAGATGTGTACATTTTGAATATAGCTACAACATAGCTGAGTATCCCATTGTGTATACGTACCACAGCTTTCTTATCCATTCATCTACCTTCTTTATGGTCCAACTTTCACATCCATACATGACTACTGGGAAAACATAACTTTGACTATACGGACCTTTGTCGGAAAAGTCATGTCTCTGCTTTTGAATATGCTGTCTAGGCTTGTCAAAGCTTTTCTTCCTAGGAGCAAGTGTCTTAATTTCATGGCTGCAGTCACCATCTGCAGTGATTTTGGAGGCCAAGAAAATAAAGTCTCTCACTGTTTCCATTGTTTCCCCATCTATTTGCCATGAAGTGATGAGACCAGATGCCATGATCTTAGTTTTTTGAATGTCGAGTTTTAAGTCAACTTTTTCAATCTCCTTTTTTCAATCTCCTTTTCAATCTCCTTTTTCACTTTCATCAAGAGGCTCTTTAGCTCTTCTTCACTTTCTGCCATAAGGGTGGTGTCATCTGAATATCTGAGGTTATTGATATTTCTTCTGGCAATCTTGATTCCAGCTTGTGTTTCATCCAGCCTGGCATTTCACATGATGTACTCTGTACATAAGTTCAATAAGCTAAGTGAGAATATACAGTCTTGACGTACTCCTTTCCCAATTTGGGACCAGTCCATTGTTCCATGTCCAGTTCTACCTGCTGCTTCTTGACCAGCATACAGATTTCTCAGGAGGCTCGTCAGGTGGTCTGGTACTCCACCTCTTGAAGAATTTTCCAGAGTTTGTTGTGGTCCACACAGTCAAAGTCTTTAGCATAGTCAATGAAGCAGAAGTTAATGTTTTTCTGGAGTTCTCTTGGTTTTTGTATGATCCAATGGATGTTGGCAATTTAATCTCTGGTTTTCTGCCTTTTCTACATCCAGTTTGAACATCTGGAAGTTCTTGGTTCACATATGTTAAGCCTAGCCGGGAGAATTTTGAGCATTACTTTGCTAGCATGTGAGATCATTGTAATTGTGCAGTAGTTTCAATATTCTTTGGCATTGCCTTTCTTTGATATTGGAATGAAAACTGATGTTTTTCAGTCCTGTGGCCACTGCTGAGTTTTCCAAATTTGCTGGCATATTAAGTGCAGCACTTTCACAGCATCACCTTTTAGCATTTGAAATAGCTTAACTGGAATTCCATCACCTCCACTAGCTTTGTTTGTAGTGATGCTTCTTAAGTCCCACTTGACTTCGCACTCCAGGATGTCTGGCTCTAGGTAAGTGATCACACCATCGTGATTATCTGGGTCATGAAGCTCTTTTTTGTATAGTTCTTCTGTGTATTCTTGCCACTTCTTCTTAATATCTTCTGTTTCTGTTAGGTCCATACCATTTCTGTCCTTTCTTGTGCCCATCTTTGGAATGTTCCCTTGGTATCTCTAGTTTTCTTGAAGAGATCTCTAGTCTTTCCCATTCTATTGTTTTCCTCTATTTCTTTGCATTGATCATTGAGGAAGGCTTTCTTATCTCTCCTTGCTATTCTTTGGAACTTGGCATTCAGTTGGGCATATCTTTCCTTTTCTCCTTTGCCTTTAGTTTCTCTTCTTTTCTCAGCTATTCTCAAGGTCTCCTCAGACAATCATTTTGCGTTTTTTCATGTCTTTCTCTTGGGGATGGTCTTGATCACTGCCTCCTATACAATGTCCCGAACCTCCATCCATAGCTCTTCAGGCACTCTATCCATTACATCTAATCCCTTCAATCTATTTGTCACTTCCACTGTATAATCATAAGGGATTTTATTTAGGACATACCTGAATGGTCTAGTGGTTTTCCCTACTTTCTTAAATTTAAGACTAAATTTTGTAATAAGGAGTTCATGATCTGAGTCACAGTCAGCTTCCGGTCTTGTTTTTGCTGACTGTAAAGAGCTTCTCCATCTTCAGCTGCAAAGAATATAATCAATCTGATTTCAGTGTTGATGTCCATGTGTAGAGTCGTGTCTTGTGTTGTTGGAAGAGGGCATTTGCTATGATTCTATTAGCCTTTGCCCTGCTTCATTTTGTACTCCAAGGCCAAACTTGCCTGGTACTCCAGGTATCTCCTGACTTCCTACTTTTGCATTCCAGTCCTCTATGATGAAAAGGACACCATTTTTATGTGTTAGTTCTAGAAGGTCTTACAGGTCCTCATAGATCCATTCAACTTCAGCTTCTTCAGCATTAGGGGTGGGGCATAGACTTGGATTACTGTGATACTGAATAGTCTGCCTTGGAAACAAACAGGGATCATTCTGTTGTTTTTGAGATTGCACCCAAGTACTGCATTTCAGAATCTTTTGTTGACTATCAGGGGTACTCCATTTCTTTTAATGGATTTTTGCCCACAGTAGTAGATACGATGTATTAAATTTGCCCATTCCAGTCCATTTTAGTTCACTGATTCCTTAAATGTTGATGTTCACTCTTGCCATCTTCTGTTTGACCACTTCCAATTTACCTTGATTCATGGACCTAACATTCCAGGTCCCTATGCAATATTGTTCTTTAAGCATGGACTTTACTTCCATCACCAGTTATATCCACAACTGGGTGTTGTTTTTGCTTTGGCTCTGTCTCTTCATACTTTCTGGAGGTATTTCTCTACTCTTCTCCAGTAGCATATTGGGCACCTACTGACCTGGGGAGTTCATCTTTCACTGTCCTATCTTTTCGCCTTTTCAAACTGTTCATGGGGTTCTCAAGGCAAGAATACTGAAGTGGTTTGCCATTCCCTTCTCCAGTGGACCATGTTTTGTCAGAACTCTCCACCATGAGCCGTCCATCTTGGGTGGCCTCACATGGCATGACTCACAGTTTCATTGAGTTAGACAAGGCTGTGGTCCACGTGATTAGTTTGGTTAGTTTTCTGTATTGTTGTTTCCATTCTGTCTGCCCTCTGATGGATAAGGATAAGAGGCTTGTGGAAGCTTCCTGATGGGAGCCACTGTCTGGGGAGGAATCTGGGTTTTGCTCAGCTGGACAAGGCCATGCTTAGCAAATCTTTAATCCAATTTTCTGCTGATGGTTGGGGCTGTGTTCCCTCCCTGTAATTTGGCCTGAGGGCAAACTATGGTAGGGGTAATGGCAGTAATGGTGACCTCCTTCAAAAGGGCTTGTGCCAGGACTGTTGTGTTCGGTGCCCCTGACCCCACGGCAGGCACTGTCATCCACCCAAGCCTCCGCTGGAGACTCCTGGACACTCACAGGCACGTCTGCCTCAGTCTCTTGTGGGGTCACTGCTCCTTTCTCCTGGGTCCTTGTGCACACAAGGTTTTGTTTGCACCCTTTTGTTTGCCAAGAGTCTGTTTCCCAGTCCTGCGGAATTTCTGTAATCAAATCCCATTAGTCTTCAAAGTCAAATTCCCTGGGTCTTCTCAGTTCCTTTGCTGGATCCCCAGGTTGGGAAATCTGTTGCGGGCCCTGGAATTTTCACAACAGTGCAGGAACTTCTTTGGTATAATTGTTCTCCAGTTTGTGGGTTGTCTGCTCAGTGGCTCTATGGTGGGGCTCACATGCCACGCTTCCCAGCTCTGCTGCAACCAGAGCCCCTATCCCCGTGGCCAGCCACTGCTGACCCGTGCCTCCGTAGAATACACTCAGACACTCAAAGTCAGGTCTGGCTCAGCCCCTTGTGGGGTCCCTGAGTCCTGGTGCATCCATCTCCTGGGTGACCTGATCACCCTGACATACCTGGAGAATCCCATGGGCTGAGGAGCCTGGAGGGCTAGTCCATAGAGTCACAAAGAGCAGAACATGTCTGAAATGGCAGAAGATGCACACATGGTAAGGAGATTACCCTGGCTATGGTGCTGGTGCTGTCAGCAGACAGAGAAGCGAACTTCCTCTATCTTTCCTCTATATTTCAGTGAGAGCGTTGCATTGATTTTTAAAGAATGTAGTAGGTAGCTAATATTAGCTCTACAATTTCATTTTAAGATAGTAAAGGGGGAGTAAAAAATAATCGTTATACAACGAGAGTTGGACCCAGGTAAGGATAAGAGCTATGCACTGGGTCATCACCATTTTCCCCCTCTCTACACTGAGCTCGCACTATGTGCCAGGCACTCAATATTTTCCAGACATTCTCTCCTTTATTCTTCTCAACCATTCTGTAAGGTGGGCATTATCATCTCTATTCTATAGAGGATACCACTGGAGTTTAGAGAATCGAAGTTAACCAGCACGTGGAAAAGCCAGGATTCAAATTCAAGTTCATATGGTTGCAAGACCTGGCATCTTAACCATCCCATGTATTTAATGAATGTAAAAAAAGAAAGAAAGGAAAAAGGAAGGAAGGAAAGGGGAAGAAATAGACCTTGGTTTGGAAGCTGTACTTGCTACCATATTCCTATTTACATACTTTAATAAACCATTTGTTGAAAATATTTATGAGGCAATTAAAAGGAGCAACAAACCAAGAGCTAGAAGACTCTGCTGTTTTTAACAAGCCCTGAGTGGAATCCTTTACAAACTATGTTACCCAGTTGCCTGACTTCACATATCTCTATGCTGTAATAACTTCCTCACTGTTTCATATGGCGAAAATACTAATCCTTACCAAGTAAGTTCTTAGCTAAGAATTTTCTAATGCACTCTTTAGAGTCTTTCATTCTAGAAACCCAAAGTACTGTAGCAAGATCAGTCCAGCAATCCTCTATGGAAAACAGTCCTGTACAACAGTCATTATAAACATGACAGTGAGTAGAGTCCCACCCATGTGGTCACCTGAGAGAGAAGAGTCAGGAGACCTAACTTCACAGAAGGCTTTTTCTCAGACATCTTCCATCAGGGTTGGCAAAGAACTTCAGCTGATTAAAAATAAGGATAAGGGTGATTGCTATTTAGGGAGTAGCTGCTGTATGTCCATTATCTGGGGTGCACTACTTCATTAAAACCTTAGAACAGCCTATAGATTAGGTATCATTAGTCTCATTGTGCAGATGAAGAAATCAAGGCTCCAGGAGGTGATGAGTGGTCCGAGAGCATCCAACAACAGAGGGTACAAGCTGGGACCTGAGCCCAGCTGTGCATCATTCCACTAATGTCTACTCAGCTTCATCCATGGGGCACTAAGCCCTTGCAGGAGTTCCCAGACCTTTAACCCCTCCACCATTATTATGTCAAAAAGAAGCTTTGTGGAGCTTTGGATTAAACCTTCAGCTAAGTTTTATTGACACCTATGAAGTCTAATTCCTCAGGGATGTTCCCAAACTATCTCTAACAGATTAGAATTTCGGGGAAATTTGGACAGTTGACCTATCACTTCAGTGATGGGAATGTTTCTTGGGAAACCTAACAGTGACGGAAAGCTTAAGGACATACTTTAATAAAATGCGAAATGACAGGGCAGGAAATTCCCAGAACTGTTTTCCCCACCTTCTGGCACTCTATTTTTGGTATTGTTTTTAGGTTATTCCCATCTGCTAGCAAAGCTGTATCAGCTAAAAAACTTTCTTTGAAGGCTTCTATGACTTCCATAGCTTCATCACCTTTTTCATTTGTTCTGGGGCAGAACCTTACAAAGTTATATTGAAAATGAAAAAGGTAAATATAAAAGCAACAGCCACTGGGTGTCACTGACTTACCACTTGAATACACCTCATCTCTCATTTCTATAGCAGGAGAAAACTGGGCCATTTTAGAGGGGGGTCTTTCAAAACTCCTCATGGTTTTGAGTGCCATTGGTAAAGATAGAAGCTTAGAGCACTGAAAATATAGACCTTCTGACATGGGGAAGCGGAGTGCCAATTACTCTTCTGTCCTCTGTTATAAATTATTCATCGCTGTGAGGAATGGGATTCCCATTTCAGAGATGGATACACTGAAGCAGAGCAAGCTAACAGTGGAGGATGACAGAGAACACATTCTAAGCTTTATATTTAAACTTTGTATGTGAGACAGCAAAAGAGACACGGATGTATAGAACAGTCTTTTGGACTCTGTGGGAGAAGGAGAGGGTGGGATGATTTGGGAGAATGGCATTGAAACATGTATAATATCATATACGAAACGAATCACCAGTCCAGGTTTGATGCAGGATACAGGATGCTTGGGGCTGGTGCACTGGGATGACCCTGAGGGATGGTATGGGGAGGGAGGGGGGAGGGGGCTTCAGGATTGGGAACACATGTATACCTGTGGCGGATTCATGTTGATGTATGGCAAAACCAATACAATATTGTAAAGTAATTAGCCTCCAATTAAAATAAATTTATATTTAAAAAATAAATAAACTTTGGTGCTCTCTTTTTATTTTAAAATAATTCTCCAATTACTTCATCCTTGTCCCCACCTCCCAATTCTATATCTAAGAAGAAAAAAATGAAGTCACTTGAGGATATTTGAGAATTTCAGGATTCAGATTATATCCCCAAACCCTACAATATAATGTTAGGAGCTGTCATTTAACATGTCTATTCTGAGCCCAGCACATTCATAGCAGTATCTCATTTAATCCTCACCACAAAATAGTATGTAGGTTTTCATATCCCCAGATGAAAAAAAGGGGGGAGGGGCGGGGAATCAGAGACAGTAAGTAACTTACGTAAGATATCAAAGGAGGCAAGATGAAGATTTCAGATTTCATCCCACAGTTTTGGCCCCCAAATCCATGCTCTTTCTGCTACATCAGGCTGCATCTCTATAGAAACGTTGCCTTTATTTTGGATACATTCTTTTCAAAATCACATATTGTGCCAAATCTTCAGTTGACAAAGTTGTTGTTGCTGTTGTTCAGTTGCTAAGTCGTGACAGACTCTTTGTGACTCCATGGACTGCAGCATGCCAGGCTTCCCTGTCCCTTACTATTTCCCGGAGTTTGCTCAAAGTCATGTCCATTGAGTCAGTGATGCCATCCAACCATCTCATCCTCTGTTGCCCCTGCTCTTCCCGCCTTCAGTCTTTCCCAGCATCAGGGTCTTTCCCAATGAGTCAGCTCTTCACATCAGGTGGCCACAGTATTGGAGCTTCAGCTTCAGCACCAGTCCTTCCAATGGATATTTAGGATTGATTTCCTTTAGGATTAACTGGTTTGATCTCCTTGCTGCCCAAGGGACTCTCAAGAGTCTTTTCCAGCACCACAATTTGAAACCATCAATTCTTCAGTGCTCAGCCTTCTTTGAGGTTCAGCTCACATCTGTACATGACTACTGGAAAAAACATAGCTGTGATTATACGGACCTTTGTTGGCAAACTGACACCTGTAATAGGTGATAAAAAAAAAATTATGAAGCCTAAAACAAGTGTGTCTCTTGATTTTTGAGACCAAGTCCCAGGTAATTCCATTTGCTGAGGTAAGCAATTGCAGTCTGTCATCTCACAGAGATTAAGAATTCCACACCCCGCCCTCCCCGCCCCCCCACCTCCCCGAACTCCTCAGGGTGATATTTTGTCCTGGAATTTAGTTTCTTTGGATCTTCCGCTGTCTAAGCAGTCCAAAGCTTATCTCTTTCCACAGTGGATGTGTTCCTGTTCTCATTTTTGGCTTAAAAATACCCATGCATCTGGAGAAATGTAATCCTTATTGGAGCTAAAGGGTGGTAGAGAGCTCTGGGGTTACTTGCCCATCTTCCAGTAGGTGTAGTCACAGTCCAGCAAAGCCACACACTCTTCAGTTCCCTGATTCTTCCTTGCCAACCCCATTAAGCTCAGGGCTGGAGGCCTTCTCTGGGGGGTGATAACATAATGTGTCTCCGTCACCATGAGCTCCTGCCAAGTTCCTGCTCTGCAAAGAAGCCAGATGTCCAGCTGATGCTTTTGGACTTCTCGCCTCCCTGAATCACACCTGGATTATGGACTTTCCCTTTCTCTAACCCGAGGTCAAGCATCACGACTACTTTGCCTCCTCCTCTCTTCCTGTAGATCCACAGATTTATGGATTTCTTTTCGGACATGGTTATGGTGGTAACTTTTCTACTGACCTGTGTAGTCTGGTAAATAAGCTCATTATTTCAGGTTTGTTCTTTTTTTTTTTTTTTGGTAATTTGTTTTTAGGCTGAGACACATGGCTTGCAGGATTGTAGTTCCCCAACCAGGGTTCGAACCTGGAGCCCTGGCAATGAAAGTGCTGAGTCTTAACCACTGGTGTTTAAGTGTGTGTGCTAGGTCACTTCAGTCTTGTCCGACTCTTTGTGACCTTATGAACTGTAGCCCGCCAGGCTCCTCAGTCCATAGGGATTCTCCAGGCAAGAATACTGAAGTAAGTTGCCATTTCCCCCTCCAGGGGCTCTTCCCAACCCAGGGACCCAAGTCTCATTTCCTGCATTGCAGGCAGATTCGTTACCACTGGACCACCAGGGATTTCCTCTATTCAGACTTTAAGAAAGAATTAGGTCCTAAAATACAGCTCTGTTTTCCTTTATCCTTCTTCTAAGGCAAATGTAATCTTTTTCTTGTCAGCAAATCTCAAATATCTGGGGGATAAGGACTCTCTCCATCTTCCCCCCCCACCCCCTGTAGCTGATCCTCCTGCTTTTTATCATCATTTTCTGGATAATCACATCATATGCACCTGGAAAAACTCAAGCTTTCTCTCTCAATGAGTGTTTCCAAAACAGAGATGAAATAAATGTACACTAGATGCAATCTAGTTGAAACTCAATTCTTTATTAAAAATAATATTCCAACATTTTCTCTTAAAAATTATATAGTAAAGAAAAAAACACACTCACACAAATAACAGATATTTTTAAAGATATGGGCCTCCCCACTGCCCATGCAAACTTTGTTGTTGGTTGGAATACAGGTATAGGTGATTAGGAAGTGTGGGAAAGGACTTTTCACATTTCTGACATATCACAGACTAGATCATCTGTATAAATACAGAGGAGCATTCAGCCTCTTTTTGCCCCAAATTGCTGATAGGAGCATCTTGTTCTGCTTTCAGTTCACTTGGAGTTGCTTCAGTCCCTGTTCCCCCACCATTGGGTATCTTCACTTAGGTGGTAGGGACAGACAAAGGAACAAAGTAGGTGATTAAATAGTTAATCCCACTAGTGGATTGTAAGTAGAAAAATATGGGAAATCCCTAAGTTCATGATTACTCAAGAAAGCAAGTTTGCTTGACTACAAAACCAAGCAGGCTTGCTTAGCAACAAAACCATGCAACAGAAGCATGAGGCATGCCCCAAAATAATGAAATAATCGTAGCATGAGACCCACATCCTGCCCAGTGAGCTCAGTAAGTTAATGACCCCTAGGACTTGCTCTCTGCATGCATAAAGCAGTCACTTGTGGACCTAGTTTGACCATGTAGGAACAAGAAAACTCCCCTGCTCAAACAGGAGGAGGAATCGATGATGACCAGAAAGACAAAGAAGATCTTCTCCCCCTCCCCACTTTCCTTTGATTATAAAGCTATAGCCCACTAAGTTCTCAGGCATGGCACCTTCTCACCTGCCAGCCTGTAAACCTCACAAGAGTCCTATTCTAATAAATCACTTCTTATCTATCACTTTTCCTCTTGCTGAATTCTTTCTGTGCTGAGACATCAAGAACCGGAGCTCTTTGAAGCCCCCAGAGATGACACCACTGTCTGCATGGCACTGTCCTTCTTCCAGACTTTGATGCTCTAGCCTGCTGGTCATTTTACTCAACCAGCACATGTGTACTAAGTGACCACACTATTTCAGGTACTGATTTCACATTCTTACTTTTGTGCAATGCCCACCTTCTTCAGTCTCCGCTTCCAACAGCAGGACTAGTCAGGGAACTGGTTGAAAGTCACACAACCAAGAATGGACAGAGGAAGGATGCAAAACACAACCAGAATGTGAGCTACCATGTGGTCCCAGCTCTGAGGTTTACTGCATCTACATTAAAAAGACTTTCCTCTCTCATTCAAGGTCTTTCATTTATCTATAAGCTTCCTGAAAGACAAGGTAAATAGAAAATAAAATAGAACAAAGTACCTTAAGCTAGTGGATATTCTAAAAGATAAAATCTGACACATTAATATCTACACAATATCCCTCCCTTTGTCAATGGATTTTACTCATTGGTCATTACAGAGTAATTATTTTACCGAGGGAAACCCACTTTAGGGGAATGTGTTAATTTGGAAAACACGCCTCCTGAAGGGAGTTCTTCCAGGGTCAGGTCAGGATTAGGACAGCTGGGGGAATCATGGTATATTCATCTTGGGAAGGATTACCATCAAAATTCTGTCACTTTCACAATCCACATTAGCAATTTAAAAGGTGAACATTGTTCAAAGCTGCAGACACAATAAGGCATTGTCTGTGGAGGAAGAATTCTAAACTCTGCCTAAGGAAAGAGAATTCATGAAAATGAGAAAATGCACTTTGAAGAACATAGGAAAACTTGGCAGAGGTGAAAAGTACTTTCTGTATCCCGATTACAATGTTATTGCCACTCTCTGATCATTTGTAAGGGAACATTCCACCCTGACAAGTACGCTCTGCTCTTGGAGAGGAACCTGTGACCTCAAGATGCTGTGAGTGTGATGGTGGGATCAGGATGCCTGGTCCATGGGAGGCTCATATCAGAACACAGCTCTGCCCAGTGTCTCCAGTCCCCATGCTCATCCAGCTGTCGAGCTTGAGGCCAGAGCAAGCAAGGCTGGTGGAGACCACCGCCAGGGAATCTCCACCCCTCAGGTCTCCTCTCCCTGCACCGTCACCACTGCTTGAGTTTGAGCAGTTGAGCTAATTCATCGCCAACCCAGGAGACCACCCCTCCCAGCATCACGTATGCTCAGGGGGCACAGAAGTTACAAAGGGTTTTGGTCCTTGTTGAGGTCTTTTTTTTTTTTTTAGTGCTTATTTATTTGGTCGCAGTGGGTTTTAGCTGGGGCACACGTGATTTTTGATCTTTGTTGCAGCATGCAGGACTATTAGTTATGGCATGAGTGAGCAGTCCTAGTCACTGAAGTCCCAAGGGCTGTTGATCATTAGGGTTCAGGAGTGGGAACTTATGTACACCCGTGGCGGATTCATGTTGATGTATGGCAAAACCAATACAGTATTGTAAAGTAAAAAAAATAAAAAAATTAAAAAAAAATTTAAAAATAAAAAAAAGAAAGATGACCAGACTTGAAACTAGACCAGTTTATTAGATTCTTAGATTTTAAATTCACTTCTTTACCAGAATTAATAAAGTCATTCCAGCTCTCTGGAAATATTTCCTAAAAAAAAAATACACTGATCAGGGCTCCCCTGGTGATCTGGCGGTTAAGTGTGCGCCAATGCAGGGGACATGGGTTCGATCCCTGGCCCAGGAAGATCCCACTTGCTTCAGAGCTACCAAGCCGGTGTAGCACAACTATGGAGCCCTAGCTGCAGAGTCCAGAAGCTGCAACTACTGAGACTGTGCTCTGACGCCTGGAAGCCGCAAATGCTGAGCCCGTGAGTCACAACTACTGAAGCCTACACACCTAGAATCCACGCGCCACGAGAGAAGTCACTGCAATGAGAAGGCACACGTTACAGTGATGAGCAGACCCCTCTCAAAGCAACTAGAGAAAGCCCATTTGCAGCAGCAAAGACCCCAAAGCAGCCAAAAATGAATACATAAATCTTAAAAGAAAATAACCACACACACTGATCAGATAAGAGCAAAGCCGTGTCTAGCATTTCTGACTGGCTTATCCCTTTCTTCCTGACTGGAGTTCACCCAGCTAGCAAGAAAAGCCTCCAACCCTGCTCATTCCATCCAGGCCTTTTGCTCTCCATAAAGCAGCGAACTTAAAGAAACTAATTACAATTTCATCAACTAAAAGAAAATTTAGAAGTATTGTCAACTAGGAAATTTCACAAACCCTAACGATGGTAAGACTGCCTTGAGGCTGCCGATTCAATTGGCTGCTAAAATATCCTTGGGTACCTATGCCCACAACACCAAAGAAGGATATAGGATAACTGATGCTTTCTAAACTGCCCTCAAACGAACAAGATAAAGTCCCTTAGTTAAATGTCTTCAAACATTATATTGTCCAATTAAACACAGTATTCAAAACATCATGCACTGTGTTATAAAGATAGGAGCAAGGAGCAAGGAGCTGAGAACTGCCATCTGGACATGCAGCTTCAGGTACAATAGAGAAGAACATATTCTATTACAAGTTAATCACTAAAGGGACGTTGCCTATAAGCTCAAGGTATACATAAAGGCACATCTCTGGGAATCCTACCTCCCAGGTAATGAGCATCAAACTAAAATACCTGTGTTCAGTTCACAGAAAACATCCTGATCAGGCCCACCTGTGAATGGCTGCATGCAGAATGAAATTAACAGACCCCTTCTGGGGGCTGACCAGAACCAGGAAATGTTTAACTTTACTTTATCCTATTTTAGTATAAGGGGCTTCCCAGGTGGCTCAGTGGTAAAGAATCCACCTGCCAAGCAGGAGATGCAGGAGACATGGGTTCAATCCCTGGGTCGGGAAGATCCCTGGAAGGAGGGAATGGCAACCCGCTTCAGTATTCTTGTCTGGGAAAATCCGATGGTCAGATGAGCCTAGCAGACTACACTCCATGGGGTCGTGGAGTCGGACATAACAGAGCATGCATGCATGAATGAATCTTTCAGTATTAAAGAAGCCTGAATTCTAACCCAGGCAAGATGGCTCTTTGAGAAAACAGTCCGCCATCTCCTCTGTCTGCTGATTTTCCAAATAAAGTTGCTATTTCTTGCCCCAGTAATTCACTTCTCAATTTACCGGCCTGTTGCATGATGAGCAGTATGAGCTTGGGCTCAGTAACACAGAGAGCAAGTTGTTTACGGAATAGAAAGTGTCTCAGGATTTACATTAGGTTTTTGTTCTCCCCTCCTCGAGCACCCTAGTGCAGCTCCTTTTTGACTCCAACCATAAGTAGAATGAAAAAGAAAAGGAGATGCCAAGTAGAAGGGGGATGGGAGGGGTACCACTTGCTCTTCCTCATGGTAGCTTTCCTCTGTTCTAGTTGAGAGATGAACAATCTGCAAAGATGCATTATGATAGAGAAACTGCCCGTAGAGCAATTGGAAGCGTCGGAGAACTCCCACTCTGTTACCATGAAGCCAGAGCTATGGGGCAAGGACACTCCATGCCAAACTGGCCTGCAGCGAGTGAAGGATAAGCCTGAAGAAGTCTGGTCCCCAAAGGGACTCAGGATGTTTTTAAGTCAGGATCTCCCTCTCATCAAGTTCCAGGAAGAAAGCCAAGCTTAATTAACTTTAATTCATGGTGAGAAATCATTCCTTAGAACTGGTTTTCTCTTAAAAACATACTCTCTTGAGCACATCCTTCAAGCTAGGATGAGTCTTATAATATTAATAATGTTCTGGTTCAACTAAACTCTGCCAGAGTATGTTAGGATCTATTTGTGTCTGTGTGTGGCAATACAATCTTCCTGCTTAGGAAACCAGATCTTAACTTTACTTTATCCTCTTTTAGTATAAGGGGCTTTCCAGGTGGTTCAGTGGTAAAGAATCCACCTGCCAAGCATACTTACAAATTCATGCATTTCAGGAATTTAAACTTTTGTAGGCTAAATCGACAATCATAATCATTTCAAATGATGCTAATGTTCAAATCTAGCCACCTACTACCTGAATTCATTGTTTCAGTTGCTGTACTTCGATAAATATAGTTCTGACACCTACTCCAAATTCCAGTTTTATTTCCCTCATGATAACATTTAACTCAATGTCATAAAACTGTAAGAGTTTTTGTTGCCAAAATTAACCAACATATTCTATTCCTTTTATAAGGAAACTGATGTAAAGGCAAATAGAATGTCTGGGAATTGCCAAAATAAAGCACCAAACCAAGTGAAGTTTTTCACTGATGATAAATATGACATAAATAAAAGAATCAGTCTTAGAAGACAAATGAGATTTGGATGCAAAATTTTCAAATCTTTTCTTGTTAGGTGAAAAAGTAGTATTTTGTGTACAAATAGCCTTGTCCAACAACCAAATTTGTGTTTATTTTTACAAAAAGATGAATTATCTTTTAGAAATATTCCACAGATGTACAGTCACTCTCAGATATAAGCAGCAGAACTCAATATCTATGCTTTAGAAATTATGATCTCATAAAGAGGGTAACTTAGCCTCTAGTGAGATTGATTTCTTAAAATGGCTAAGCTACTGTCATCTAGATATACTTTTTGTTTTCCTTTAGCTCTGTAGTAAATTATTTAAAACAGCATATTCCGTAGTTTGAATATGGCCCACATTTTTAATTAATTTCACCAAAATTTTCACTTAATAGAAATAATTCTATAAGTTCATCATATCACTGAAAGTGTGAAGCTATGCACAAGAATATTTCTCAACTCATTTTCTCCGAGGACAAATTAATCTTTGTACAAAAATATCATACAAATATTTATTTGCAAAGAATTCTAAGCATGTCTTTAGACAACCACATTTATAAACAGACTAGTTGGGCTGTTTAAAAAGACTCTCCGCCAAGTTGGTAATTCTTTCATGTTGTTTTAACTACTTTTAGAGAAATGCTTTGTGTATGAAAGGCCTACATGATTTTTGACTGGATAGGGAAGTTTCAGTCTTAAAAAGTAAAGTTGTGTTACAGTATTACTAACTACAATTGAGGGCAACTCCTCCAATAGCTAAGCTATTTTGTCTTCCACAGGGCAAATTTTCTAGAAAAGCAAATGGAGTGAATGGGGAAAGAAGTGAGTTTACATCATAAAATCTAAAATGTAGATATTCACCTCTGCCCTCTCTGAATTGGTGAGAGCATTTTCAGGTCAAACAGTAACATATGGTGCCTCCCAGAGGCCTTTGATCCCATGGTACTGATTTTTACATCTCTTAATCTCCCTTTTTGGAGAAGACAGTGGCACCCCACTCCAGTACTCTTGCCTGGAAATTCCCATGGACGGAGGAGCCTGGAAGGCTGCAGTCCATGGGGTGCTGAGGGTCGGACACGACTGAGTGACTTCACTTTCACTTTTCACTTTCATGCGTTGGAGAAGGAAATGGCAACCCGCTCCAGTGTTCTTGCCTGGAGAATCCCAAGGACAGGGGAGCCTGGTGGGCTGCCATCTATGGGGTCACACAGAGTCGGACTCAACTAAAGTGACTTAGCAGCAGCAATCTCCTTTTTTAGGAGTATGGCCTATGTATTTAAGACCCATGTCACTTTCCTTGGCCCCAACTTATTCTCCATTTGTTCAATGACCTTGCAAAAATTATAATAGGCACCCATCCAACCAACATTCCCACCTACACCCAATTTACATATGAATAGAAATCTATGCTTTCGTAGGTTTGCTAGACTCACTTTGCTAGGTCTTGACCATGTTGTCTTGTGATGTCAAACAGACTGATGTCTCCACTAAAGAGAGTTAATATTTCTGGGATAATTATCTGGGGAAGAGGAAAGTCCTCAGAGAGAAAACTGGACCTTGGAAAACAAACCTTAAATTCATTCATTCTTTCATTCAGTGAATATTTATTGAGGGCTTACTAGACACCTGGCAGTGTTTTCCAGCCCAAACCAGACTGGAGACTGTAGGAGAGAAAAACGTTTACCTCGACCCTCTTAGGGTTCTTTTAATTGGGGCTGAGAATTAAATTGATATAAGACAGAGCAACAGGAGAAAAGCATACAAATTTGGTAGAAATTTTATGACATGGGATTCTAACCCAGAGAAATGGCAAAACCTATTTTTTTTTTTTTTTTTTTGCATCAGATTGAACAAAGAGAGGCAGTGTGGAAATGTGACTAAACCACGTGGGGAGGCTGAAGGAAGATAAGAATTATTTTAGCAAGGTTTATTTATATAGAATTCTCTCCATTTCAGTTTCTTGTCCTTGAGGATGAGAATGCTACTTTCCTTCTGGTACAGTAAGTCCCCTACACACAAACCTTTAAGTTATGAACATTCAAACGAGTGTTCACATATCCTGTCACGTGAGCTGATTCACGTGTCTGCACACACTGTCACTTGTGCACATCCTCTACAAGTGGCTGTGCTGTTGTGCACTTTACCATACAGTACTGTGCAGAGTACAGGGGCACAGCATCCTTATTTCAAGCCCAGGACGTCCAGAAGCCAGAGTAAAAGCAGCAGCATACAGCTGAATGTGTTAGTTGGACACCTTGGGTAACTTAGAAACAAACTTAGACTTATGAGTATGCTCTTAGAACAGAACTTATTCATCCATAGGAGATTTACTGTATAGGTAGGACATCTTTCATATAGAAATTTCATGTCCTAGTTTTGAGAAAAACAAGGAAGATCAGAGTGTTTTTCTTGCATCTGCTGTTTTTCAAGCACCTTTGACTTGATATAATCAATATGTCAAAGAAGCATATTTTAGAGTGGCATATTTTGAACTCCTTGGAGATCACATATTCAACACCCACTCAGCTTGTCCTTTTGGAAATCTAAAAGGCACCTCCAATTCAATGTGCTCACAACTAAGGGTCTCATATTCTGACTCCTCAACATGCTCTCAAGGTCAGCTGCTAACAACTCTTTTCCAGTTACTCAAAATACCTGATTCCTTCCCTTTTCTCAAACTGTATATTCAATCCATTAAGAAATCCTGTTGTCTCCCTCAGAATGGGAGAAAATAACTGCAAATGAAGCAACTGACTAAGGATTAATCTCCAAAATATATGAGCAGCTCATACAGTTCAGTATCAGAAAAATCCAATAAAAAAATGTGCAGACACCTAAACAGACATGAAAAGATGCTCAATATTGCTCATTATTAGAGAAATACAAATCAAAACTACAATGGTGTATCAACTCAAAAATACAGTGGGGTATCAATTCACAGCATCAGGGAAAAAAAAAACTGCAATTAATTAACGCTGGAGAGGATGTGAAGAGGGAATCTTCCTGCACTGTTGGCAGAAACACAGATTGACACAGCCACTATGGAGAACAGTATGGAGATTCCTTTAAAAACTAGGAGTAAAACTACCCTATGACCCAGCAATTACATCACTGGGCATATACCCTGAGAAAACCACAAATCAAAATCACAATTCAAAAAAACTGCAGTACTATTTACAATAGGTAGGACATGAAAGAAACCTAGATATCCATCAACAGATGAATGAATAAAGAAGATATGATACATATATATATAATAGAATATTCAGTTCAGTTCAAGTTCAGTTGTTCAGTCGTATCCGACTCTTTGCAACCCCATGAACTGCAGCATGCCATGGCCTCCCTGTCTATGACCAACTCCCAGAGTCCACCCAAACCCACGTCCATTGAGTCGGTGATGCCATCCAACCATTTCATCCTCTGTCGCCCCCTTCTCCTCCTGCCCTCAATCTTTCCCAGCATCAAGGTCTTTTCCAATGAGTCAGCTCTTCACATCAGGTGGCCAAAGTATTGGCGTTTCAGCTTCAGCATCAGTCCTTCCAATGAACACACAGGATTGATCTCCTTTAGGATGGACTGATTGGATCTCCTCGCAGTCCAAGGGACTCTCAAGAGTCTTCTCCAACACCACAGTTCAAAAGCATCAATTCTTCGGTGCTCACCTTTCTTCACAATCCAACTCTCACATCCATACATGACCACAGGAAAAACCATAGCCTTGACTAGATGCACCTTAGTTGGCAAAGTAATGTCTCTGCTTTTGAATATGCTGTCTAGGGTGGTCATAACTTTCCTTCCAAGGAGTAAGCATCTTTTAATTTCATGGCTGCAATCACCATCTGCAGTGATTTTGGAGCCCAGAAAAATAAAGTCTGACACTGTCTCCACTGTTTCCCTATCTATTTCCCATGAAGTGATGGGACCAGATGCCATGATCTTAGATTTCTGAATGTTGAGCTTTAAGCCAACTTTTTCACTCTCCTCTTTCACTTTCATCAAGAGGCTCTTTAGTTGTTCTTCACTTTCTGCCATAAGGGTGGTATCATCTGCATATCTGAGGTTATTGATATTTCTCCTGGCAATCTTGACTCCAGCTTGTGCTTCCAGCCCAGCATTTCTCATGATGTACTCTGCACATGTGTTAAATAAGCAGGATGACAATATATAGCCTTGATGTATTCCTTTTCCTATTTGGAACCAGTCTGTTGTTCCATGTCTGGTTCTAACTGTTGCTTCCTGACCTGTCTATAGGTTTCTTAAGAGGCAAGTCAGGTGGTCTGGTAGTCCCATCTCTTTCAGAATTTTCCACAGTTAATTGTGATACACACAGTCAAAGGCTTTGGCATAGTTAATAAAGCAGAAATAGATGTTTTTCTGGAACTCTCTTGCTTTTTCCATGATCCAGTGGATGTTGGAAATTTGATCCCTTGTTCCTCTGCCTTTTCTAAAACCAGCTTGAACATCTGGAAGTTCATAGTTCACATATTGCTGAAGCCTGGTTTGGAGAATTTTGAGCATTACTAGCATGTGAGATGAGTGCAATTGTGCGGTAGTTTGAGCGTTCTTTGGCATTGCCGTTCTTTGGGATTGGAATGAAAACTGACCTTTTCCAGTCCTGTGGCCACTGCTGAGTTTTCCAAATTTGCTGGCATACTGACTGCATCACTTTCACAGCATCATCTTTCAGGATTTGAAATAGCTCAACTGGAATTCCATCACCTCCACTAGCTTTGTTCATAGTGATGCTTCCTAAGGCCCACTTGACTTCACATTCCAGGATGTCTGGCTCTAGGTGAGTGATCACACCATTGTGATTATCTGAGTCATGAAGATCTTTTTTGTACAGTTCTTCTGTGTATTACTCAGCCATAAAAATTGGAGTCAGTTTTAGTGAGGTGGATGAACCTAGAGCCTATTATACAGAGTGAAGTAAGTCAGAAAGAGAAAAACAAATATTGCATGTTAATGCACATATATGGAATCTAGAAAAATAGTACTGATGAAGCCATTTTCAGGAAAGGAGTGGAGACAGAGATGTAGAAAGTGGACATATCGACACAGCTGGGGAGAGGGTAGGACTAATTGAGAGCATAGCATTGACATATATATGCTATCACGTGTAAAACAGATAACTAGTGGAAAACTGCTATATAACACTGGAAGCCCAGCCTGTGATGACTAGAGGGGTAGGATGGGAGGGGGAAGGGAGGCTCAAGAGGGAGGCATGCATGCTAAGTTGCTTCAGATATATATAATTATGACTGATTCACGTTGTTGTACAGCAGAAACCAACATAGCATTGTAAAACAATTATCCTCCAATTAAAAAACAGAAAGAGAAATCCCATTGTCTCTACCTTCAAAATATAACCAGAGCATGGCCCCTCTCTACTACCTCCACCATTAAAACCCTGGTAGGGTAGACAATTGCAGAATTGTCCCAACTGGAATATTATAACACCCTCCACACAAATTCCTCAGCCTTCCCCTTGCTTCCCTATAGTCTACTCTTAACAGTACAGCTCAAATGAGTCTGATAAAATTTAAGTTCAAATCATGCCACACCTCTGCTCAAATCCGTCCAGTGACTGCCTTGCACTCAAGAAAAGCCTAAGTCTTTACTATGGCCTCTAAGGCTCCTTGACACTTGCTCCTGGTCACCCTGTCCCTTTCTGCAGCCACACTGGTCTCTGTGCCTTCCTCTAATTAGCAACCAGCTTAAGCTCTAGGTGCTGGTTCCTTCCTCTGCCTGGTATACAATCCTCTCCCCCACCAGCATATATTCCCAAGGTTAATTCTTGTACCTCTTTCCAATCTTTCTCAGCTCTACCTTCTCCATACCACTCTATCTTGTAAAGACAGCTCACCCTGAACACACCAACTCCCTACTGGCATTTCTGATCTTCCTCAACCTATTCTTCTTTTTTTTTCCCCATGGCACAGAATTCATCCCACTCAAACTTCCTTACTGTGTTTTGCTCGATGACAGTTTTGTTTTGCTTTTGTCTCTCCAGTTTCCTGACACATCCCAAGCATCTGGCAGAGGGTGGGCACTCGATAAACAACTGTTCAGTGAAGGACAAGCAAAACAGATGTGATCTCTGGCATCAGGAAGGGGACGGTCCACAGGAGTGACAGCTCTTCTCTCTGAGCGTCCTTTTGGGGTTGGGACCTCAATGAGCCTAGTGGGTATGAAGGTGCTGGAGGGCGCCCCCAGGTGGAGCAGGAAGCATGGCCTCTCTGGAGCTGCTGGACCACAACCTCAAGAGAAAGAAGTTATTCCTCAACCCCCCTAATTTTATTGACATATATTTGATAAATAAAATTATATTTAAAGTGTACAACATGGTGATTTGATATGTGTACACAGTGTGAAAGTCCCCTTCATTAACATATCCCTTACACCCCACATAACTGTCTTTTTTCTTTTTTAGGTGTGAACACTAAAGTTCTACTCTCTTGCCTCAGCAAATTTTAAATTTTTTTTTTTTAAACAGCTCATGGGATCTCAGTTCCCTGACCAGAGACAGAACCTATGCCCTGGCAGTGGGAGCATAGAGCCTTAAGCACTGGACCTCTAGGGAAGGCCCGACCAATTTTAATTATACAATAAAGGATTATCAGCTACAGTCACTGTGGTACACATTAGATCCTCAGTTCTTATGTAACTTGTGATTGAAATTTTGTACCTTTTTATCAGCCTCTCCCTAGTCCCCTGACCCTATCAGCTGCTAGCAATCACCATTCTACACTTGATTTCTACGAGTCCAATTTTTTTTTCAGATTCCACAGATAAGTGATATATCTTGTCTTTCTCTGTCTGGTTTATTTCTCTCAATGTAAAATACACAAGGTCCATCCATGTTTCCACAAATGATAGGATTTCCTTCTTTCTCATGGCTGAATAATATTACTACATATATTTAAATATTATATATAATGGAATGTTATATATACATATCACATTTTCATCTGTTGATGGATACTTAGGTTATTTTCATATCTCAACTACTATGAAAAATGTTGCAATCAATATGGGAGTGCAGATATCTCTTCCAGGTAATGACTTCATTTCCTTTGGATATACACCCAGAAGTGAAATGCTGCATCACACGGTAGATCTATTTTTAGTTTTTTGAGGAACTTGTGTACTGTTTTTCTCACAGTGGCTATACCAGTTTATATTTTCACCAACAGTGCACAAAATTTTCCTTTTCTCCACATCCTCGCCAACCTTTCTATTTCTTAACTTTTTGATAATAGCCATTCTAACAGTTGTGAGGTCCTATCTCACTGTGGCTTTGATTTGCACTTCTCAGATGATGAGTGATGCTGAGCACCTTTTCATGCACCTGTTGGCCATTTGGATGCCTTCTTTGGAAAAATATCTATTCAGACCCTATGCTTGAATTCAAGACCCTAAATTGTCATTTTGGTAATGTCACTAGGAATTATTCCTTACATGCCAAATCACTTAGTTTTATATTCCTGTGTCTGTTTCCTTTCTGATAGTCATAAGTTGTTAATAAAATGTTATTCAATGTTCCTGCTTGTATTTAGCTCTGCTCTGAAAATTTATCAGAAATTGTGTGTCCACATTTGAGGCCAGTCCCAACAAGGAGGCTTCATTCACTTCAATGATTCTCTAGGGAAGAGCTATTCAATAAGGTGAACCATCTGAGACAATCTAGGAGAGATCTTTTGGGTCAAGATCACCTTCCAAGTGCCCAAGGCCCCTCACTGATATCTAGTGACTTCACCGACTCAGCTAGACTCCCTGCCCTATTTGCTGTCCTCTTCAGGGAGGCCGCATTTGGTGCTTGGGATGACAATGAATATTAATAGTCTGGGAATTTCTAAAGGAAAGGAAAACTAGTTGATTCAATTGTTTCCTGATGATAAGAAATCTTAGTAGAAGTAGAATTAACCATTTAAAGTCACAACAATGTCATTTAACAAAATATTCATGTTCTAAAGAAATAATGACCATTCTCTGTGCCCAAATAATATATTCATTTTCTTAAATTGTCTCATTTACTTTACAGACCCTTCAAAACCTAGCACAATGTCTGGGCCATGTATTGAGCAACATGGATACTCAATACATACAAACAATCCAACATCCTGTCAGCCAACAAAGTCAGAATACAGAGCTCACACTATTTCATTTCTCTCTTTATACCCGTAACTATAGACATGTGTCACCGTTAAATATTTAATCCCCCCAAAAAACAAACAAACCATTTTCTCCCAATTGGTTAACTGGGCCCATGACACTGTAATAATACTACAAGGAACATTTACTTCCCAGGAGTGAAATTTAGTAGTTTTTGCCATTTTCCTTTAATGTCCAAGCTTGAACTTCCTTGGAAATTAATTCAGTTATGGGGTACTGTAGAACTGTGCCTGGTAGCATCCAGGACAAGCCTGTAACTCTCTACCAAGATTTAAACCACACCAACTTGTTTCATGCCGTCCCAGGTCATCCTTCCAAAGCTGTCTTAAAAGGAAGAATCATTGACCTGGAGGACCCGTTCAAAGTTCTAACAAACTAAGGCATGTAGAATGCAGCCTCCCTCATATATTTTATTTTTAACAGTTATTTCAGTAGAGCAAGTCCAGGGTTTCCTTTTATTAAAAGTACTTTTGTGCCATGGACTTCTTCAACACTTTGGTGAAACCAATAGATAAATGCATGAAATAAAAACCATAGAATTACAAAAGAAATCAATTATTATTATTTTGACATTCCACAGGCCAATACAGAACTTTTTATTCTCTAAAATTTAAATCTGTGATAGAAGTCTTAACTAGTCATAGTATTAATTACTGTAATCTAATATACCTACATTTACTTGGAACTGAGTACAAAATTAATAACTTAGAAATTTAAGTGACAGTCTATGAACATATTTACATCTAAGAAAATAATTTTCACAGTCTGGGTGTTAGCATCTCCTGGTTGACCACCCTTGTACTGCACCTGGGTTGCCACATATTGTTGTGTTGTTTAGCCACTCAGTCCCCGACTCTTTGTGACCCCATGGACTGTAGCCCTCCAGGCTCCTCTGTCCATGGGACTTCCCAGGAAAAAATACTGGAGTGGATTGCCATTTCCTTCTCCAGGGGATCTTCCCGACCCAGGGATGAAACCTGCATCTCCTGCATTGGCCAGCAGCTTCTTTACCACTGAGCCCACCAGGGAATGGCTTGGATTCTTAAACTTTTCCAAATCCCTCTCAAATCAATTTTTTTTCTATTTTTTTATTTTAAATAAATTTCTTTATTTTAATTGGAGGTTAATTACTTTACAATGTTGTATTGGTTTTGCCATACATCAACATGAATCCGCCACAGGTATACACGTGTTCCCCATCCTGAACAGCCCCTGCTCCTCCCTCCCCGTACCATCCCTCTGGGTCATCTCAGTGCACCAGCCCCAAGCATCCAGTATCATGCATCGAACCTGGACTGGCTATTCATTTCATATATGATATTATACATGTTTCAATGCCATTCTCCCAAATCATCCCACCCTCGCCCTCTCCCTCAGAGTCCAAAAGGGTGTTCTATACATCTGTGTCTCTTTTGCTGTCTCACATACAGGGTTATTGTTACCATCTTTCTAAATTCCATATGTATGCATTAGTATACTGTATTGGTGTTTTTCTTTCTGGCTTGCTTCACTCTGTATAATAGGCTCCAGTTTCATCCACCTCATTAGAACTGATTCAAATGTATTCTTTTTAATGGCTGAGTAATACTCCATTGTGTATATGTAGCACAGCTTTCTTATCCATTCATCTGCTGATGGACATCTAGGTTGTTTCCATGTCCTGGCTATTATAAACAGTGCTGCGATGAACATTGGGGTACATGTGTCTCTTTCAATTCTGGTTTCCTTGGTGTGTATGCCCAGCAGTGGGAGTGATGGGTCATAAGGCAGTTCTATTTCTGGTCTTTAAAGAAATCTCCACAGTGTTCTCCATAGTGGCTGTACTAGTTTGCATTCCCACCAACAGTGTAAGAGGGTTCCCTTTTCTCCACACCCTCTCCAGCATTTATTGCTTGTAGATTTTGGATAGCAGCCATTCTGACTGGCGTGAAATGGTACCCCATTGTGGTTTTGATTTGCATTTCTCTGATAATGAGTGATGTGGAGCATCTTTTCATGTGTTTGTTAGCCATCTGTATGTCTTCTTTGGAGAAATGTCTGTTTAGTTCTTTTGCCCATTTTTTGATTGGGTCGTTTATTTTTCTGGAATTGAGCTGCAGGAGTTGTTTGTATATTTTTGAGATTAGTTGTTTGTCAGTTGCTTCATTTGCTATTTTCTCCCATTCTGAAGGCTGTCTTTTCACCTTGCTTATAGTTTCCTTTATTGTACAGAAGCTTTTAATTTTAATTAGGTCCCATTTGTTTATTTTTGTTTTTATTTCCAGTATTCTGGGAGGTGGGTCATAGAGGATCCTGCTGTGATGTATGTTGGAGAGTGTTTTGCCTATGTTCTCCTCTAGGAGTTTTATAGTTTCTGGTCTTATACGTTTAGATCTTTAATCCATTTTGAGTTTATTTTTGTGTATGGTGTTAGAAAGTGTTCTAGTTTCATTCTTTTACAAGTGGTTGGCCAGTTTTCCCAGCACCACTTGTTAAAGAGATTGTCTTTAATCCATTGTATATTCTTGCTTCCTTTGTCAAAGATAAGGTGTCCATAGGTGCATGGATTTATCTCTGGGCTTCCTATTTTGTTCCATTGATCTATATTTTTGTCTTTGTGCCAGTACCATACTGTCTTGATGACTGTGGCTTTCTAGTATAGTCTGAAGTCAGGCAGGTTGATTCCTCCAGTTCCATTCTTCTTTCTCAAGATTGCTTTGGCTATCCGAGGTTTTTTTGTATTTCCATACAAATTGTGAAATTATTTGTTCTAGCTCTGTGAAAAATCCCGTTGGTAGCTTGATAGGGATTGCATTGAATCTATAAATTGCTTTGGGTATTATACTCCTTTTCACTATATTGATTCTTCCAATCCATGAACATGGTATATTTCTCCATCTATTAGTGTCCTCTTTGATTTCTTTCACCAGTCTTTTATAGTTTTCTATATATAGATATAATAAAGTTGAAGGATATAAAATCAACACACAGAAATCCCTTGCATTCCTATACACTAATAATGAGAAAATAGAAAGAGAAATTAAGGAAACAATTCCATTCACCATTGCAATGAAAAGAATAAATACTTAGGAATATATCTACCTAAAGAAATAAAATTATTTTAAATTAACTGAGAAATACTTGAGAATTTCTAGGTAAAGTTGAAAGAGGATACTCTGGTCCATGTATAAATGGCTTTCTTCTATCACCTGAAATTTTATATAACTTGCCCTTTTCACATAGATATATGGAATGTATCAGTGAATAAATGAAAGTCTGTCTTTTTGCTCTTCTCATCCCAACCAAGTATAACCAGTGAAAAGATCCTTCTTGGTCTTACTCTACTGGAGGATGAAGATGGAGCTCTGTAACCTAACAAAGATTGAATCTGGTGATTACTCTAGAGACTTCTCATCTGCTTACAACTTACCAAGGTCTGGGAGTCACTATCTGTGTTGGAGTTAACAGCAGAAGAGCAAAATGAATTATTATTATTAACTTAAAAATTGTTACTAGTATGGCTATCATTACTGAGTTCATCTGTTGATTAATCATAAATATTTTACCTGTAGGACATGCCCTAATTTCAAATTGTATTGATAGTATGTATAGCTCACACACAGGCATTTGTGCATGCATATGCCACAGGGTTTATTCAACAAATATTTATTAAGTACTTATTCTGTATCACAAACTTGTATAAACTAAAAGTATGTTGATATGTTCCAGCCCAATTAAGCTTCTGACACCTCCCAGCTTTAATTCTATCCAAGTGCAAAATTTCTAGCAATGAACAGCTTCTATTTTCAATTGGCTTTCAACATGTTATAGTGATATTCTCAAAACAATCACCAAAATCTCACTTTTAGAAAATTGTAAAGGGCATGAAAACATGTGAGCCCAAGGGCAAAATCATTCAGCAATTTAAAAATGAAAGCAGAAGTTTGCTAGGGAAAGTCATCTTATACCTTATGCTCTGGTTTTCCCTCTGAAGAGAGGAGTATGTGTGGTTAACTTTTATGAAAGGCCATTTCCATTTTGTTTTCCAAATAAAAGATGTACTAATTAGGCCTGGAAGTCAAGGATTTTACCAAAAGGGATAAGATGAGGCTATTTCCAATTGGCATTTTGTTTGGTTGATATCACAACTTTAAAATGTGAGGAACACAAAATACCCAAGTGAATTTCATAACTTCCAAGGCCATTTCAAGGGTTCTTCGAGCAGAGGTGTATGCATGCTCAGATGCTAAGTCACATCTGACTCTTTGGGACCCAGTGGATTGTAACCTGCTAGGCTCCTCTGTCCATGGGATTCTCCAGGCAAGAACACTGGAGTGGGTTGCCATGCCCTCCTCCAGGGGATCTTCCTGACCCAGGGATCAAACCTGAGTCCCCTCAGACTCCTGCATTGGTAGGCAGATTCGTTACCAGTTGAGCCACCTAGGAAGCCCCTTGAGCAGAGGTAAAACTAGACAATGCCCCAAATATGTGCATTAACAAGGCAGACCTTTGCAGAGTAACAACAAGTCTTTTCCAATCAAACCAAAGCCAGTAGTTCACTTTCTGGAAAGATAACTGAAGCAAGCAGCTATTTGTTGCTTGGAATCACTTTAAATTATTTTAGGAAACGTCAGAAAGTAAATTACATTCTCCTTCTTGCATGTATTTTTCCAGTTCCTTTTCAAAACAAAATGTTCATTTAGGGCCATGACAGTGAAAATAGAAATGTGTTTGGCATAAACTTAGCTTACTAGCCTGCAGGCAAAATAGAAAATTGTTGTTAAATTGGAGTGGACCAGAAAACGGATGATAAAACTTGTTCATGAAACTTCTGCTAATAACAAACATTTGTCCTATGGCACGTACTATAAGTAATAACACATGAGAAAGGCTGGATGTGTCCCTGTCCTGAACAGTGGGTTTTGGTGTCTGTAAAGGCAGTAAGTCAAGTTCACTTCGCCCTTCACTTGTGACTTCCTCCAAAACTCTTAGGATTAAAACATGCCCGTTTTTAATTTGGAAATACTTGGCATGATAATTCTCTGGTGTTTTGGTCTTAATTACTTTTCCTTTAAAATTTTAGAGGCAGCTTGGGAGGTTGTGTTACTTATCATGACTGAGCACCAATCTCAGGTTCTGTTTTCTGCTTCGCCAGCATTTACTGTTTCCTGAGAGCTAAGCCATTTATTCGTTTTTGCCTCCATTTCTCTTTCACTCAGTGCTCAGAAAGGGAAAGGAAGCAATTTTGAAAAAAGGTGGGTAGTTGCTAGGTGAAGAGATGGTGTCGATGGCTAGCTCAATTAGTTCTTCCTGTTGCCAACTGAAAATTGTTGCCTGTCTACAAGAATGAATTCACTAGCCACTGTAGTCACTGACTTTCAGTACCTCCTAAAAGGGGTTCAGGGTGGAGATCAGGGATGAGACTCTCTGCACCCTGGGAAAAACTGGCAGAACACGTCTTCAGATAGTTAAATAATTGCATGAGATTTTATGATCTCAGTTTCTTATATTTGCACTTATCTAGAAAAGCACTGTAACCATAAACGGTGACATTTGCTCCTCATGACTAGCAGCGACCGTCTGCCAAAATGTGTGCTCAACTGCACGTATCATCCTTCAACAAAATCACACGTATACTGACCTCCCCCCTGCCTCTTTGGAGCAGTCTCTCAGAGCTGTCTGAGAGGCTGTCTCCCAGGCCGTAGTCCTCATCTGGCTCCAAACAAAACTTAACTCATAACTCTCAGGTTGTCTTTTTTTTTTTTTTTTTTTTGCACTCAACACTGATTTTTGGGTTTATTTACCATATTTTTCTTTTTGTTTGATCCTTTTTAATTTTTATTGGAGTATAGTTGCTTTACAACCTTGCACAAGTTTCTTGTTGTTCGGTCACCAAGTCGCATCCGACTCTTCGTGACCCCATGGACTGCAGCACGCCAGGCTTCCCCCATGTCAGTTCTTCCTGTACTGTAAAGTGAATCAGCTATGCATATACATATATCCCCTCTTTTGGGGATTTTATTCCCATTTGGGTCATCACAGAGCATCGAGTAAAGAGTTTTCTGTGCTATATAGATTCTCACGAGTTATGTTTTTTTCATTTAAAAGTCTATTTATTTTTAATTGAAAGACAATTGCTTTACAATATTGTGTTGGTTTCTGCCATATATCAACTTGTATCAGCGATAGGCATACACATGTCCCCTGATCTTGAACCTCCCTCCCACCTCCCATCCCTCTAGGTCATCACAGAGCACCACTGAATCTTTTGAGCTCCCTGAGTCATGCAGAAAATTCCCACTGGCTATCTATTTTAATATGGTAGTGAATGTTTCCATGCTACTCTCTCAATTCACTAGTTATCTATTTTATGCATAGTATCAGTGGTGTATATATGTTAATCCCAATCTCCCAATTTATCCCACCACCCCCCTTTCCTCCTTGGTCTCCATATGTTTGTTCTCTATGTCTGTCTAATCATCTATACTAGCTTTTTCAGACTCCACACATGTGTTAATATATGATATTTGTTTTTGTCTTTCTGACTGACTTCACTCTCTGTGACAAAAAGGTGGTATTTTGCCTTTTTTTTAATAAACCACCTAGAGACAGTCATACAGTGTCCCTTTGACAGCAAGGAGATCAAACCAGTCAATCTTAAAGGAAATCAACCCTGAATACTCTTTGGAAAGACTGATGCTGAAGCTGAAGCTCCAATACTTTGGCCACCTGATGCAAATAGTCAACTCATTGGAAAAGACCCTGATGCTGGGAAAGACTGAAAGCAGAAGGAGAAGAGGGGGACAGAGGATGAGATGGTTGCACAGCATCACCAGTTCAGTAAACAAGACCTTGGGCAAATTCCAGGAGATGGTGAGGGACAAGGAAGTTTGGTGTGTTGCAGTCCATGGAGTCACGAAGAGTTGGACATGATGTGGAGACTGACCAACGACAGCAGGTGGTATTTTACCATATTTTCTTGAATTTAAGACATCATTGATTGAGAGAGTCACCATTTTATGCAGCAATACAAAAAAAGAGCATACACTCTCAATCAATCTATGACACAATAATGTTGGTTCTACTTGCAGCCTGGGTGGGCCACACAGTTTGCTTTGGCCAGATATTTCTTTCATCTCTTCCAAATTATTTGACATTTTCTCTTGCCTCCTATTGCACTGTTTGGCCTGTAACGGGAATACTTTTGCACTTATCTCAGTAACAAAATGTAACAAAGCCTCCTAGACCGGTAAGATTTTCCCCTCCTTAGTCTGCTAAAGTGTTTGGCTGCTCTTTCCAAGAAAGGAAGGAATTGCAGTCATTCCTCCCACAAAAAAACACTGGCTTCAGCTAGTATCAAATTTGTGGCCAGCTGCTGTCTTTCTGCATAGACGGTCACTTTTCATGGCCAGACTGAATAATAGGCTTCTTGTTGAAGATGTTTGAAATGGAAATAACAATTACACTCACTATGCACCTCCCCAGCATTGCACATAACCTCAATCGACACAGCAGCAAAAACAGTGATGACGATATCTGCAGGCAGTGGCCACTCCACCATGACTGCTGCCTGGCTGACAGCAATTCTGCAATGAGTCTCAATTTCAGAGCTGGTCAGACATGAGGGGAAAGGTGCGTCTTAGAGTTAGCAGCACACAGTATTATCTCTTCAGATACTGTACAAGAGTAGCAGACTCAGATGTCCACAAAATCATATACGCTATGTACATTAGACCAATTCTATATAAACAAGTACCTTTCATGTCAACTATTTCTTGCCTCTCATTTATTTCTTCTAAAATTATTTTATTGTACTTTATTTGTACATCTCTAAGCTTTTTGTCCAAACTTTTTGTAGAAAATCATTCAGAAATAAGTACTCAAAGCAACCTGGAAACACTGTTTTGAAAAGTATCCTGTCTGATTTTTAATTACTGTCCACCATAAAGAACCAGGCTACACATCAGGGATGATACAAACTGAAGAATACATGTCCCGTCTACAGGGGGCAGCAGCTACACAGCCCAGATCAAAATTAATCCTGTCAGCAGTCCTTAAGGCTTTGGACACAGTGTTGCCCAATCTTTTGATTTCTTTTTGAGACACTGGGAAACTGGATTTTTATGTTAAATCTCTTAATTTTTAAGTTTTGGCAATTATTTCAAAACACCATACAGGCCACACAGAGCAAATCTGTTTGCTATATTTGGTTCACAGTTCATTAATTTGTGGTCCCTGCCAGATAACCTAACAGGTCAGTCACATTATAAACATGGTCATCTGTCCTGTGGGTTGATTTAGCCAAAACCCTCTCAATATGAATGACAAGGTAATATTACAGTAACATCTTTGCCAGTGAAGCATCAGGGCATGTTAGGTACCAGCAGGAATACTGAACCAGAAAATCTTTCCATTTTGAATATTTTTCTTATAATTGTGTATGTGTCACAGAGTTAGTTACCAGAAGAATTTCAAGTTTTGCAACGGGGAATGAGCAGGAAAGTAAAAATTATTTCTTCAGTCCCGTGTAATTCTTTAAGAATGAGAATGACTGCTCTGGGACCTGGTCCTGCTCAGGGCCTTGTTGAGCCAGAGGACGTGCAGTGAGGCGCCTCCCAGCTCTCCTGGGGCTGTGGGAGGAGGAAGCACAGAGGCTGGGACCTAAAGTAACCAGAAGCAGAGGGTGGGGCTGACTACCAGGGATTACCCTTCTCAGCACCCCTGCCCACTGGGTTTAGAAAAGAAAGGTCTTTTTCTTTCTCTGTCTCTTTTCTCTCAAGGAAGGGTGATAGAAGAATAAATGGAAGAGCCGTTTATACTATGGTTCAGCCCAATTCATTCATCTCTGATTTAAAGGCTCCAAGTCAGCCAAAACACTGAGTCCTGCATATATTTGCTTTCTTGATGGAATTCAAGGCCAGAAATCCTTCATGGCTTCTTGATTTTCTAGGACTCAATTTTTCCATCTGTAAATGAGTAGACAGATGAAACAAGTATTTTTCAATCTGTGTTCTTTGAAGTGAAGTGTTAGTCGCTCAGTCATGTCTGACTCTTTGCGATCCCATGGACCGTAGCCCACCGGGCTCCTGTGTCCCTATATATATAATTCATTGATTTTTGGTTGCACTGGGCCTTTGTTGCTGTGTGTGGGCTTTCTCCAGCTGTAACATGAAGGCTTCTCATTGTGGTACCTTCTCTTACACCAGAGCACAGGCTCTCGGTGTGGGGCTCAGCAGCTGTGATATGCAGGCTTAGTCGCTCCACGGCATGGGGGATCTTCCTGGACCAGGGTTCGAACTCGTCTCCGCTGTATTGGCATGCGGACTCTCATCTCACACCCCCAGGGAAGTCCTAATCTGTATTCTGAGAAGCTTTCAGTTCAGTTCAGTCGCTCAGTCGTGTCCGACTCTTTGCGACCCCATGAATCACAGCACGCCAGGCCTCCCTGTCCATCACCAACTCCCAGAGTTCACTCAGACTCACGTCCTTCGAGTTAGTGATGCCATCCAGCCATCTCATCCTCTGTCATCCCCTTCTCCTCCTGCCCCCAATCCCTCCCAGCATCAGAGTCTTTTCCAATGAGTCAACTCTTCGCATGAGGTGGCCAAAGTACTGGAGTTTCAGCTTTGGCATCATTCCTTCCAAAGAAATCCCAGGGCTGATCTCCTTCAGAATGGACTGGTTGAATCTCCTTGCAGTCCAAAGGGACTCTCAAGAGTCTTCTCCTACACCACACTTCAAAAGCATCAATTCTTCGGCGCTCTGCCTTCTTCATAGCCTAACTCTCACATCCATACGTGACCACAGGAAAAACCATAGCCTTGACTAGACGGACCTTAGTCGGCAAAGTAATCTGCTTTCGAATATACTATCTAGGTTGGTCATAACTTTTTTTCCAAGGAGTAGGTGTCTTTTAATTTCATGGCTGCAATCACCATCTGTAGTGATTTTGGAGCCCCCCCCAAAATAAAGTCTGACACTGTTTCCACTGTTTCCCCATCTATTTCCCATGAACTGATGGGACTGGATGCCATGATCTTCGTTTTCTGAATGTTGAGCTTTAAGCCAACTTTTTCACTCTCCTCTTTCACTTTCATCAAGAGGCTTTTTAGGGACTCAGATACTGTGCTTAAGGATCTGGTTTCATATAATTTGCATTTGGTCGTAAAGGTAAGGCTTCCATTTAGTAAGAAAATATAACACCTAAAGAAATACAGTGTGTGAGAAACACTGGCTAAGTGACGTAAATGATCTGCAAGGAGGCCAGACCCTTTGATTCTATAACTTCACCAACTCGCATGTACATTTCAATATTGTTCTCACAAAGTAAGATGCAGAGATATTTTCAGATTAAATAATCACTCCAGCTTTTACCTAAGACATATGAACCAATATAAGCATTCTGGTAAGACTGAGTATACAAAGGTACAAATGGCTTTGATTTTTCTCTTCTAAACGAGGCTTTCATTTTTCAGATTTTGCAAGAGATGACAGCAAACAGCCCTAAGTCTGGGGAAAGCATGGAAAAAGGAGACCCTGGCATCTAGTCACTGTCGAAGACGTGTTTGCTGATGGAATCTGCACAAACAAGTAAAGAGGAGAACCGAGGTCATTTTCAGCACAGAAAGGTTCCAGACCATTTTCCTTGGGATATGCAGGAAATTGAGGTTAAAATAAACTCCACTATGTGGAACAGGCATTAAATTTAACTACTCCTTGGACACAGTCAATGATTTCCCACCTTCTTCTGCCTGTGCCTGGAAGGTCCTCCAGCAGGTCCTTCCCCACTTCTCTAAATCCAAGCTGAATGGTGATTTCATTTCCAATCTGTGTTTTCTCACTCGTGGAAACCCCCATAGCACCCACTATCTTTTACAAGTACTTTCTATAAAAGGCTAGTTTTGTAAATCCCAATTAGATACACATATGTATCAGGGAAGGGGTTTCCCTGATGGCTCAAGTGATAAGGAATCTGCCAATGCAGGAGATGCAGGTTCGATCCTTGAGTTGGGAAGATCCCCTGGAGGAGGATATGGGAACCCACTCCAGAATTCTTGCCTGGAGAAGCCCATGGACAGAAGAACCTGGTGGGTTATAGTCCACAGAGTCATAAAGAGTTGGGCATGACTGAGCACACACTTGCACGTGTATTACTTGCTTATATACTCCTGCCATGAGGGACCACTAATCGCTCTTCTATATCCCCCATGGATTCTTGGCACATGGTCAGTAGGCAGTAATCAGTACCACCACTGAAGGATTAAATACACTAATGAATAACTTTTGCATCTATGGACACAACTATTATATGAAGAATGATAAAACAGATTCAAAACCACTTTGAGAAAAAAATGGGAAAAACTTAATTGTTCATATACTAGAATGAGATTAGATTGCATCATGAAAACAATGCTTACAACACAGCAGTGAGGGAAGAAAAAAGATGTTAAAAGGCATAAAAAGTGAAGAAAACATTTCACAAAAATGTTTAAGATGATTGGATTCAGAGTAGTATTTTTCTCTATGTTTCAAGATTTGATAATGAGGCTAACACTACTTTAATAATGAAAAAGAAGAAGAAACAGGCTTTGCGTTTCTATGCCAGAGGAATATTAGTGGGATTTTGTTATAACACGGATTTGAGGTCCACATGATTGCCATTTTTTAGAAGAAATCATTTTATAGCAAATGCTCCTTTTTAGTAGTACACAGATTAAAAGTGGATAGCCCCCTCTATGAGTTTCATCATGGGCTTTCCTTTTAATAAATTCCATTCCAGGGAGCACAGCATTGTAGCAACATGTTGTGTCTCACCATCAAAGAAAATTTCAAAAGCGAACTGAGCCAATTTGTTTCCCAGTGTATATTTATCTCCATTAAGATCCCAGGGAGTAAAAAAAAAAACATGGTAATTATCTAAAAGTTCTCTAAATGCTTTCATGGTTTAAGCCATGGGCTGAATTAGGTCCTGGAAGATTCCCATCTAGTAAAGCAACAATGTCTACTAGTAACCTGAAGGAAAGACCCAGAACATTTGGACCTCCAGCAAGTGGCTGACCTAGATTCAGATGACAAGCCACAAAACGGTGTTTCCAGGGATGGGGGGCGGGGGGCATGTCTACTCCCAACATCGCTTTAAAGTTGTAAGTCTGTGAACATGCACGCGTCTTTTTTTAAAGACAGCATGCTATTTCCAAGACAGCCAAAGAAGGTGGGCTATTTTATCACTTTGTTTCAGAAGGACCTAGACACTTCAGAAGGCTTGCCTAAAGGAATCTATCTAAAATAACACATTCTACCTCCTTATTTCTATAGATCAAAACAGAGGCACATACTCAAAACTTCTGGCCTCACAAGTGCCCAGTTAGCAATATAAAACTCCAATTTAATTTCTCCCATAGCTCTTTTGCTCTGTGACAGAGTCCCACACAACTAACTATATTTATAACTATGCTGTGATGTTCCTGAAAACATTTTTAACTTCCTGACTTAAAGAGCAGCCTTTCCTAAACCTTTCCTCTTTCTCCTGAGTAGGATGTAGATGTGAGAGCCAGAATCACTGCAGCCATATTGTCAGTATGAGGGAATAGTGAAAGAAATGCAGAAATCTTAGCTCTAACCTCGTTAAGACCTTAAGATAAAACAAGAAACGATCTAGCTTCAGTTTCTTGTTATCTATTTGAGTCATGGTGGTTGGATTTCTCTGTAGGTAACAGCATTCTTATTTCTTAGAACCCGTTTATTGCCAGTTTTCAGTACTGTGGTTTATTTCAATTGTTTTTTTCTTCATCAGATTCTTTCTCCACTATTCTTAGATTCACATGTTAAAGTATGTCCATTTTGCACACATATCTATGGTATATATTCCACTAATAAAATATAAATGTAGTGTTTACTAATGAATGTGCCTCAGAACATATGTTTGAGGATATACGCCACACAAAAAGAGAGAGAATGGGAAATTTCGTGACCAAATATATTTGGAAAACATTGGATAGTCTATTCTAGAGCTTTGCAAAACACAAAACTATTTCAGACTTTGAAAAGAAGAATAAATAAAATAGACAAATTGGAATGACATTCAGATACATCCCTTTAATTGACCACCGAATTGATTTCTCAACCAATCCCTTGATTTACTGTCTACCTCTCAGAATTAGGATTCTAAAGACTATATGTGGGAAACATTTACTACGTTCATCCATAATGTTTCAATAATGCTCATATTAATATTTTTGATATTTTAATAATTACCATTGCATATCTTCTTATTTGGTAATGACATATACATTCTAAAGAATTTCAGAGAAACTCCCAGGGAATCCAAATCAACACACATGTCGACACAAACCAAAGAAAGTCAAACAGTAGTGAAATCTGTGATTTCTTCAAGCTAGCTACAGATCCTCCATTTTCCTTGGCTAGAAGACTCGACCCCTGATACTTTACTGGCAGCCACGGTAGCCCACATGTGCATTTTTGGATGGAGACAACTCTTTCCAGACTAAACACTCAAGACGTGACACCTTGCTAGTCTTTGCCACTGCTCTCTGTGAGGGCATTGCTGCGATTGTGTGAAACAAAAAATTCCTGCTAATCTATGACATCCTTGGATTGTCACGTGTTCTTCAGATCCTTCTTTACCTTTAATGCTGAACTTGCTTTCCCTTTGGGGATAGCTTATTCTCTCAGCAGAGGCATCTGCTGCACTTCTAAGGCATCATAGGTTGTAATCACCACCACTCCAGCATCCTTTTCCAAATGACTTACATTGGGGGGTGTGTGTGTGTGTGTGTGTGTGTGTGTGTGGTGTGGTGTGTGTGTGTGTGTGTGTGTGTGTGTGTGTTTCTTTCCTTTTGCTCTCTTCACATTGTCTCAACTTTTGAGCCAGAATAATTTAAGCACTAGGGTCTTGTCGGGTTTTGCAACCATGAACTGCTTTGCAAAGTCTAGGCGTTTTGCCAGAAATCTAAACTTTGTTGAACTATGTGAAAAGGTTAAACATTTCACAGAGTTTCGGCCCCACCCCCACTGCACTCCCAGACTCTGCCTTGTTCTTAAACGTCTGTTTTATCAAGAAATGGAATAACTAATAATGTGCTGGATAGAACATTTTCAACCATCACTCTGTAACCATAGTGCTGCTAAGAACCCCAAACAAATGTTAATCACACATCTCTCCATAATCAAAAAGAGCTGGGGACAAAGAGTCAATGTAGTCTGTTCTAAGATGAAATGCTAGAAGCTTTTGGTACAATATCTTTCTAAAATGAAGCTCTTATTCATTGCAATAATTTTTGTTAACAAAAACTCTCCTAAAATTTCCCTCAACAAATAAAAATAAATCACAACCTCCCTCATCTGGAGGAAAATATAAAATACTGTTTCCTAGTGCCCTCGTTTTGAAAGCCTTCTTGGGGTTATTTCCAAGAACAGCAGATGCCTGTTTACTCTCACGAAAGATGTTTCTGAGGTTCTCAAGCCCACCCAACAAGGATATTGAAGGGAAAGGAAGCAAGTAAGCTGCGACTCACCCTTGAGTCAGCCAGTTCCCCACGTTCCATCTGAGGGTCAGTGCTTTCTCTGTCTCTGCTAGAAGGTTTCCCAAATTTGCTGAGTCTGTCCATCTTCACTACCACCTCTCCAGTGCCAGCCTCCACCCTCACCTGGACCCCCACCATGGCCCCTTAGCTGGCCTCTCTTTCTACCCTCTGCCCCCATTCTCCCCAGAGACACCGGGCCTTAGAATAAAAACACAATCTTCCTATCCTGCTTCATAAGGCACTTCTCAAAATCTTCACCTTGAACCATCTCCTCCTCTCCCACCAGACTCCAGCCACTCAGGTGTCTTCTTTCTGGCCTGCAAAGGCCCCAAGTTTATTCCTGCTGCAGGGCTTCCTTGCGGCTCAGATGGTAAAGCATCTGCCTGCAATGCAGGACACCCGGGTTGGATCCCTGGGTTCAACCCCTGAGTTAGGAAGATCCCCTGGAGAAGGGAAAGGCTACCCACCCCAGTACTCTTGCCTGGAGAATTCCATGGATAGAGGAGTCTGGCAGGCTATAGTCCATGGGGTTGCAAAGACATACAACTGAATGACTAACATTCTCATTTCACTTTCATACCTGCCGCAGGAATCCACACGGGGCAAGCCATCTCCTCATCTTTGTAGGGCGGCTCTTCCCTGTCATTAACTCTCTGCTTAAGCCTGGCCTGCCTAGTACCCCACTACCTTTCCTTAATCTCAGTCTAAAAAACCCTTCTACCCAAAGCCTCACTTCTCACTCAGATTCCCCTTTTAATACACCACACTGCACTTCTGTTACCCAATATTTGCCTAGCTCTCCACTCATCAACTACCTGTCTTCTGATTCCCTCCACTGGACATGAGGAAGAACTTACTAGCATACACCTACCTTCGGTCCACATAATAATAATAATAATGCTTGGGACACCAGCAGGACCAAATAAATAGGTATGGAATGAATACATGAGTAGGCTAAGAAGTGAAAACTGGGTGCCTCTCTCAGCTCCCATGGCCCAGGCATGGGAAAATGTGACAAGACCCGGTGAGCAGGTGCTTTGGGGTAAGAGCATGTCAGGGGTTGGAAATCCTAATCAATGTCTTAGGATGGACTGTGAGCCTTTACAAACTAAACCAGAGAAAATAACAGTTACTGATATAAACAGAGAGAGTTATATTTGTCTTCACTCACAGGGAAATGAACCTTACCAGGAGGCTGTGTTTTGGACATGTTTGGTATAATTTAAGTTATTGCTTTGCAAGGCAATGTTCTGAGAAGAAATGTCCTTAAGCAGAGAATAAATAATTTTTCCTTAATGTATTAAGGGAAATTACTGCAGATTTTCTCCTACATAGCAATGACTCATTAAGAAGTTTACAAATACCATTCAGTAAAGTACCAGAGTTCTCACTTCTCAGCAAACAGCCAACTGAGATGACTCACATACATAGGTTGAAAATGATATCTGCCAACAAAGATCAGGGCCAAAGTCGGTCACTGGAAATGTGCTTAACCAAACTTTGGCTTCTAAAGCGGGTTTCATGTGGAGCCAGGATTAACAAGGGAAAGCATGGTCAGAATGGAATGTGAGGTTGAGTGCTGCGGAGAAGATGTCCCCAGAGCTGTGACCTGCTTTGGGTCAGCAGCCTTGGGAGCTGGGTTTGCTTCAATCTTATATAATTTTGCTCTCATGACCTGTAAATAGAATAGGAAGAAAAAGGCAAAGGGCCCTGGGTGAGCAAACACACTAGAATATGTTTGTAAAGATAAGAAAAAAGGTAAAGATCATGGTAAGGTCATTCTGGGAGACTGCAGATAAAGATCAGTTTGTTGATAAGGAAAGAAGGGAAGTCAACTAGCCCCAACTTTATAAATAACAGAGTTTCCAGGAGGCACCATTTTCCCAAGATTCATGCTTCCATGGGGCAAAGTGAAACCTGAGTGTGATAATATTAGCAATCAGCAGAGAGCTTCTCATAAAAATGTCATATTACCATTGATCACACAATAGAAATGTGTAAAAATATGAGGTGTTGATCATGATAACTTTGACCACTTGATCTGAAGAGCCAACTCATTGGGAAAGACCCTGATGCTGGGAAAGATAGAAGGCAGAAGGAGAAGGGGATGACAGAGGATGAGATGGTTGGATGGCATCACAGACTCGATGGACGTGAGTCTGAGTGAACTCCAGGAGTTGGTGATGGACAGGGAGGCCTGGCATGCTGTGATTCATGGGGTCGCAAAGAGTCGGACACGACTGAGCGACGGAACTAACTAACACAATAGAAACGTGTAAAAATACGAGGTGTTGATCATGATAACTTTGACCACTTGATGTGAAGAGCCAACTCATTGGGAAAGACCCTGATGCTGGGAAAGATAGAAGGCAGAAGGAGAAGGGGATGACAGAAGATGAGATGGTTGGATGGCATCACCGACTCAATGGACATGAGTTTGCACAAACTCCAGGAGACAGTGAAGGCTAGGGAAGCCTGGCATTCTGTAGTCCACAGGGTCACAAAGAGTCAAACACGACTTAGCAACTGAACAACAACAACAAAATCATGATAAGCATCTATATATTCCCAAAACCTTACGGGGGAAAGTATATGATAAGGAAGAGGATGGCAATTTCTTCTGAAGAATAGACTGAAAAAGAAAATTATAGACTTGGATCAAAAAAGCCATTACTGTCTTTCATCTGTTTATTTAAAAAGTCTTTATTGGGCCATACTTTGTGCCAAGTACTACATCAGACACTGTGGAGATAAAGATAGATAAATTACACATTTTGAAAACAGATTTCAGGAAAATGTGGACTCTAGTAACCTGTGTAAACTAGGCAGTAATGGAAGCAGTGGTGTCAGGCCAAGGGAAGGACTGGTTGACAGGACAATGGGAGAAACAGGAGCATGTTAAGGCCTTAGGTTCTTTCTGGAAAGATTGATCAAACACCTCTTCTTCTTTCCACTTACACCTCCATCACAGTTCAGTGAATTCTGCTAAAGTAGAACTGAATTCATCCCTTTTCTGAAAAGGTGTTCTAATCCCTAAAGACAAGGCAAGAAACTTCTAGACAGGTCTCTAAAATAGTATCAATGTCTTCTCCCCAAATCCTCCTCACCAGCATCTCTACAACATCCCCCTACCAAAGTGAGATGTTTCTCTTAATTTTAATTATTATTGAATTAAATAAGAAGCTCCTAGGACTTCCCTGGTGGCCCAGGGGTTGAGAGTTTGCCTTCCAGTGCAGGGGATGCAGGTTTGATCCCTGCTCAGGGAACTAAGATCCCACATACTGAAGGGCAACTAAGCCAGCATGCCACAGTTACTGAGCCTGCATCAGAAGTCCACGTGCTACTACTATAAATAATAAATAAAATATTAAATAATAAATAAATAAAAATATTAAAAAAGAAGTTCTTGCCCACCAACTTTGATGCTTTGTGCATGTAGTTTGTAGGTGCATTTGAATAAGTTTCCTAAATTTTTTTAACTTTCAAATTTCTTTGCCACCAGTATCTGATTTTTGGATTAAAGCTGATTGGATCCAACCATTCATTCAACAGATGTTTACCGCTTTGCGCCTCCACTTTGTGCCAGCTACGGAAGTAGGTGATGGGAAGAGAAAGGCAAGCAAGCATAACTGATCCTGCCCTCAGGCACGGACTTCCTAGTGAACATCAGTCAACAGCGAATTCCAAGAGGACTAAGGACCAACACAGAAGATAAGTACCAGGAACCAAGAGGGCATGTCACCAGACAGTCTTGGGGTGTCAGGAAAATTTTACAGGGGAAACAACATCAAACTAAAACATCAAGGATGACAAGAATTTACCCAAGTAGACAACAGAGGGAAGAATGTTCTAATCAGAACTAGACATAGTTTCAAAATTCCAGAGATGAGAGATATGTTTCAGAAATTACAAGTATGTAACAACTGGAATGGGGGGCAGTGGGAGGTGTGGCTGGTGCTCACGTTTTAAAGGAGGTGAGCAAGAGAGAAGTTGTAAAGAGTCTCATAAGTCATATTAAATATTTTTAATTTCATCCCTAGGGCACTGGGAGCTTTTGCAAGTTTTTAGGCAAGGAAGCTGTGAAAATCAATTTCTATTTTAAACAGTAACACTGACTGCAGACTAAAGAACAGATTCCGGGATTTCCCTGGCAGTTCAGTGGTTAAGGCTCTGTGCTTCCACTGCAGGGGGTGAAGAATCAAGCCCTTGTTGGGGAACTAAGATCCCACATGTCTGATGGTGCAGTCAAAAAAAATTTTTTTTAATTGTTTTTAATTAAAAGATTAAAACGCTGACCTTTATGTTTAAAAAGAAAACAGATCTGAGGAAAGCATGGATTATAGTAGCCCACATAAAAGTTGAAGATGGTCAGAGCAATGGTGTCATTGCCCAAGAGAGGGACTGTTTATCAGGAAGGGAGAAAATTGAGCATGTCAAATATTGATATTAACAAATCCATACGGAAGACTTAAAATATAAAGAGAGAAGACAATCAGTAAAGCAGTCCTTGAGGACATAGGATGCACTGGGATCCAGAGAGCAGACTGGAGAAGCAGCCTTGAAGGAGACACATCTCCCAGTGGGACAGGAGGACGGAGGAAACGGCAGACGTGGATAAGGTCAAGTCTGAAATTTGGAGGCAGGAATTGAGGAAACTCTTTTGCTTCTGTTTTCTCTGAGATCCGCTGGCAAGATTTGCTGCCAAGAGTGAAAGGGGGAGGAATTAGGGTAAGAAGTGTGAGAAAAGAAAGGGATCTGAAATCGCCACACTGGAAGAAAGCGCAGAGTGATGCCGCGCACACACAGTGTCTGGGTGACGCCGAGTGTTTGCTTGAGACCAAAGCCACACCCTTCCAGTGGCATGGATCTGCTCAGTCCTGCGCATGCTCTGAGAGAGCAGACGTTTGGAATGACTTGGCTTTAAGGCGGGTATGGAGGAAGAACAAAAGAGCAGAAGGGTCTGAGGACATTGACCCAAAGGGAGAAAGCACTAAAAGAAAGCTGAAAATAAATGAAATCAGGATGAAGAAGAGAGATGGAGATAACAAAAGGGGCAAGAAACTCTATGATGTAGCAGGTCAAGTGTAATGCGGCTCATTAAGAGTGAGAGACTGCAGGAAGCGAGGTTGATGTGGAAGAGTGGCGTGATGGATTTAAACACTCAGAGGGGGAGAGAAGTTCCAGGAGATAGTCCAGTTGTATTCAGGAGAGGGGGCAGCTGAAGAGGTCTGGAGGAGAAGGTCATTGGACCTGAGACCGTTAAGGATCCAAGAGGCAAGGTGCTGCAGGAGCAGCCAAACCCAGGTTAGACAAGAAGATTCTTAAGAAGCAAGGCATGGTCACAGATAAGGTCAGTGAAGAGGGATAAAGACCACACAGTCAAAGAGCACGAGCCCCAAAGAGGCAGGAGTTTTTATGTGAGGGTGGATGAGTAGTGGTTTAAAATAAGCCCAAGAGAGGGATGCTCAGCCTGAAAAAGTCGGACAAGCCACCTGACTCTAGAGAGCTCTGGGGCAAGCCATTTCCTCAGGAGCAGCCAGATACCTGAGCCAGGAGGTGAACGGCACCAACAGAGGCAGGCTGCGGATGGAATGGTGTCGGTTAACTACAGAGAAGGGTTCCACAAGTCACAGGTCAAATCAGAGAGGGTGGAGGCTAGTTCAAGATTGACTTGAGGAAGAATACCTGAGATAAGAAAGAACTGGAAGAGCTTATATCTTGCATGTTGATCAAGGACATTAGAGATTGGAGGCATGGTGGGTTCAGCTAGTCTCAGGGTTTCCAAAGAATGAGTCACAGGTTCCCCCTTGGACGTGTAGACACTTCAGGCTGCTTAGAAAGATTTAGTTACAGACTGGACTCAATTTTGTTTACTAGGGAGCCCAGCTGAAGTGAGGAGGCTAGACAAAGAAAGGATTACTTGTCCTCAAGCCTCACCTGTCAGGAAGGGCAGGAATCACTGGACTTTTGACCAAATGCATGAAGAATTAATGCTTTTCAACTGTGGTATTGGAGAAGACTGTTGAGAGTCCCTTGGACTGCAAGCAGATCCAACCAGTCCATTCTGAAGGAGATCAGCCCTGGGATTTCTTTGGAAGGAATGATGCCGAAGCTGAAACTCCAGTACTTTGGCCACCTCATGCGAAGAGTTGACTCATTGGAAAAGACTCTGATGCTGGGAGGGATTGGGGGCAGGAGGAGAAGGGGACGACAGAGGATGAGATGGCTGGATGGCATCACTGACTCGATGGACATGAGTCTGAGTGAACTCCGGGAGTTGGTGATGGACAGGGAGGCCTGGCGTGCTGCGATTCATGGGGTCGCAGAGAGTTGGACACGGCTGAGCGACTGAACTGAACTGAACTGATCATGCACTTGTGAAGTGAGTCGCTTCAGTCGTGTCCAATTCTTTGTGACCCCGTGGTCTGTAGCCCGCCAGGCTCCTCTGTCCACGGGATTCTCCAGGCAAGAATACTGGAGTGGGTTGCCATGCCCTCCTCCAGGGGATCTTCCTGACCCAGGGATCGAACCAGTGTCTCTCATGTCTCCTACACTGGCAGGAAGGTTCTTTACCAGTAGCACCATCTAGGAAGCCCTTAACAGTGGTACTACCACTTTAATTCTCAGATTCTGCTTATTTTTTTATACATTTCCCCCACAACATCCTTTGCAACAGAAAGATTCAGTCCAGAACCACGTTTGGCTGTGCCATCCCCAGCCTCCTTCAGGCTGATCCAGATTCTCAGTCTTTGCTTGACTGCCCTGACACTTTGGACACTTATGAACCAGCTCCTTTGTAGTATGTCCCTCAGTTTGGCTTCACTGGGTGTTTCCTCTTGATTAGATTCAGACTGTGAATTTCTGGCAAGAATATTTCAGAAGTGAAAACATGTACTTCTCACTTAATTCTGTCAGATGGCAAATGGTTTCTATTTGTCCATTACTGACGATGTTTACTTTGATCTTTTGAGTGAAGCCATGCCTGCAAGAGTTCTCTTTTGGAAAAAGTCCCTCCTTTCCCCTTAGAAATTAATCATTACTTTGTAGAGAGATACTTTGCAACTATATGGATATCCTGATGCTCTTCAAATGTTTGAGTTATTCATGAATTTGTAACTAAGTGGATCGCCAATTTTGTTCCATGGGCTTTAACCCATTACTATAATTATTTTTATGCTCCAATTGTCCCAAATTTGGCTAGAAGGAGCCCATTCAAGGCGAATTCTGTTTCCTTTTGACACGAACCCAACATCCTTCTAGTATCTCCTTGCTTTCTAACACAATATGTCGTAATCTTGTATTTTCCCTACCTGCCTCTGGAATTAGCCACTTCTTCAAGGATCCCTGGTTCCTTTGCATGGAAAAGAATATTTAAAAGCCACATTCTGAATGCTAGATGTGCTCACTGTTATTGAGGTGTCAGTGCTCCAAGCCTCTTTTGTTGGAAAGAACCAGGAAATACATGTAGGTAGTATCCAAATCACTTCCATATCCCTCTAGTTACACCTTTCATTATTTCTGTATCTATTTACTGATTATCTGTCTACTCATCTATCATCTATCCGTCCATCTACTATTTCTCCATCAATCTCTCTACCTACCTACCTACTTGTCACAGACCCTGAGTTCACATGGATACTCCCAAGTCCAGTCCAACGTAACAGGGTTTATTCTCGCTTCCTTCCTTTTCATAGTCCTAACTCCCTTCTCCTAAAGCGAGAAAGTCGTCTCCACTTACTGTTAACGTATTTACTCAGTGGGTCAACCCCACTGACAGGTCTTCACCCGTGTGGCTGCCTTCTCTCTCTGCCGTAGCTCTGATTCCATATTCCAAGTTGCACGTCCACATGGACAGCTTCTCACCCCACCTGGGCCCTGACACTTCCTATCTCCCCTTTGCAAAGAGACCCTACTCCTCTTCCTGGAACTCTGATATCCCTCACTGTGTCCTCTTTCTCCCCTCTTCTTGGTTTCCAGCACTCCAGCCAAGGTCTTTCTCCGCATGGAGAGTCTCCTGTCCCTGCTTGAGCTCTTCCACCAGCACCAGGCAAGCACTCCTTAGAGATGTTCTTCTTATCTTTCTTGGGCTCCCACTCTGCCCTGGGACACCTCTTACCCTGCTCAAGCTCCAACCCTTGATGCCAGTTTCTCATCCCCTCTGTGTGGATGCCCTCCTTACTCAGTTTGGGCTCTGACTCCCCAGCCAAGCCTCCCCTCCCTTTCTCAGGCATACCCTGCTTGCTCTGCTAGGGCTCTGACCATGAAGCCCTAGTGTGGACCACCATCACTCTGCCTGCAGTCTCAGCCCCTGTTATCCCTTCCTGACTCACACACACCTAGGATGCCTGCTTTGCTTACCTAATGGACTGAGAACTGAGTTTTTCAGGGGAGCTGGAGAAGGGCTCTGAAATGCTTTTAACATAGACAATGAAGGGCTTCAAGATGTCTTAAGACTTGTGATTTATCATTTTTAATCCTAATCATTATCCCAGCTATTACCACTGTTATGATACTAATGATAACTAGTTAGGATGGTTGTGCTACTAATTTATCAGAGATGAATAATACTTAGTGAGTTTATTTGCATCTCATAAAATATAAAACTAGCCTTTTCAATTTCAAAAAGTCTTTCAATTTTGAGGAAAGATTTATTTTATCTGATTATATATCTCTCACAAGCAGATGGAATGGCCCACCCACAACATCTCTGTCATTTTGAAGAATATTATGATTGAAAAGTTTTTGAGGATTGTAGGTTTATAGCAATTGTTTCATAAATTAATAACAAACCATGCAAAATTCTAAAAATTATTTGTAATCACCATGGTTTTAAGGAAAGTCTGGCTTCAGTCATGATAGAACCAACTCTTTGGACTACAGTTACTGCCTGGAAAATGCCTTATTTTTCAATTTTTTAAATTTTTCATGCACATTATTGGAGTCTGATGTAGACTAAGAATATGGATGGCATTTCTATAATTATTAACAAGAGCAGAAAATCAATTTACAAGACAAAGTTAATTTTAAATAAGAACTCATTCTTTTTATAATGTTCACTGTCAGATTTTGTGTAGAAATGTGATACTTTCTCTATATAGTTTTATTTTAGTAGATATCATGTGAAATCCCTTATTAATGGTTCACATTTGACGAAGTTATTTATTCTTGTCATTTTAAAACATTCACAATTTAGGCACATGTGAGCTACCAATTCTATATTTCATTTTTTCATTTCAATAGCATGGACCTGTTTAAATAATAACCAGTTAAAAAGTGAAACTGTTGATCTAACTATTTATTTTTGTGTAGCTCAAAAAAGAATAAGCCAGGTATTACTGAATTTAGTTTTTTCCATGGAAGGTTTTTATTTTTTGTAAAATATATGTGTAGCCATTTCTTAAAACTAGCCATTTCACCCTATTTCTGCATGAAGCTTGATTTAAAATAAACTGCTTTGAAATTCAATACTGGCCAAACTAGAATGTCATTTTCCTTCTGGAAGGGACAGGGTAATTCTTCTTCCCTGATGTAACTGGAAAGAAATTCATTAATTTTCTCTGATATTAACCCACACATTTTATAGGCATTTCCTTTTTCTGAGAATGCTACAACTGCAGTGATTTTAGCATTATATTTTACTTGTATTTATTTTTCATAAATCCATTATTTTTAAAAAAGTATGACAGTACACAAAACTTAAAGCTTTTGCAATATAATGTGACATACAGATTTCAGTAAAGGCTACAGTACTGTGTTATACAATTTGTTACTTTTACTAATCACACCTTTAAACAATGGGTTTGATTGTATGAGAGATGCCAACAAGTACTGATCAATCCCCAACCTTGCTGGAAACCAATTTTTTCTACATTGCCTTTTCTTATCTTCTTATTTTGAAACAACACATCTTTATTCTATTAATCTATGAGATTCAGGAGTAATTTTTTCTTTTCTGCTTGCATTACAATATGACAATGAACGTGTCCCCTTCCCAGAGTGTGGTTTATGATTTAATAATGCCATAGCTCCTGGCCCTGTCAAGTATTCTTCCCTCTGAAGGCATATTCTGAGGCCACAATCTCAGGCACAACTCATGTCATGTGGGGATCAGGAATAAACAGCAAATCTCATAAATGGCCTGCTTTATAGCACCACGTCAGGAGAAATGCAAGATTTTTGCCATACAATTTCTCATTCCACTGAAGCTTTTCCATTGGCCAACTCATAAAAATTTATATTTTTCACTTCAAATGCTTTAATACTTTTACCAATCTCATCGCTGAGTATATGTTTGTTTTCACTGAATTATTGTGAATTCTGCCTTTCACTAAAAAGACAAAATGTACATTTTCACATTTTAAAATATAATGTCATTAAATTCTGCATATCGTTTTTATTATAAAAGGTGATGTAGTCTGTGACAGTCTAGAAAGGGAATAAATTAAGACAGATGTTATCTGATTTTTAAGTCTGGAGAAATGTGTTGTAATGTTTGGTATGAAGCAGATGAACCATAGTATTGTAATCAAAATAATATCTATTAGATATGGTCCTACTTCTTCTGAAACTTTATTCCCCAGACTCAAATGAATAAATTTCCCCTGGGTAGATGTATCTCATCAACAATTAAAGTCTTAATTAGAGCGACACTTGGAGTTCGGTGTGATGGATTAGACTTTCCCTCCCCTAATTTAAATTGTTTGAAGCTCTTAGAGGAAGCATGCTATAGAGGAACTGGAATTAACTTGTTTAATTTCCATAATCCACGTGTCCATTTGGTTGAACTCTTGACTTAAGTCCATCTTTCCGGATAGAGTAAGGCTCTGTATAAACGTGGAAAGGCTGGGGTATGCTAATGAGAACCATTTGGTCAGCTGCTTGACATTCACTGGACATGATCATTATGTTGCCATATAGGCAGTAAACACCAATGGCAGGTATGATTTTTAAATACATAGATATGCAAGAAAATTGCTCAGCTAACTGTATCTTTAGGTTGCATTCAGCTCGGAGGTATGTTAAACCAACGATGTGTGACTCTGAGGCAGCCCTAGGGAGGAAAAAGGGAAAGGAAGGGACAGCTGTGTTCCTCCGCGGTGACCCTGCTTGTGGGACAATGAACTAGTGTGTATAAAAAAGGAGAGAATCTGTGAAGGTTTGGTTATAAGGTTGGCATGAAAGGATGAAGAGAAAAGGAGTTATTAAAAACCAGGAAGGGATTAAATTTCAACAGTGAACACAGACGAAATATCAGTGGAGAAAATGGTATTTACCAGGTGTCAAACTACCGCACAGTTGCACTCATCTCATACACTAGGAAAGTTATGCTCAAAAGTCTTCGAGTTAGGCTTCAACAGTACATGAACCGAGAATTTCCAGATGTTTCAAGCTGGTTTAGAAGAAGCAAAAGAACCAGAGATCAAACTGCCAACATCTGTTGGATCATATAAAAAACAAGAGAATTCCAGAAAAACATCTATTTCTGCTTCACTGACTACACTAAAGCCTTTGACTGTGTGGATCACAACAAACTGGAAAATTCTGCAAGAGATGGGAATACCAGACCATCTTACCTGCCTCCTGAAAAATGTATGACTTCCTGTATGCAGGTCAAGAAACAAGAGTTAGACTCAGACATGGAACAACGGACTGGTTCCAAATTGGGAAAGGAGTACATCAGGCTGTATATTGTCACCCTGCTTATTTAACTTATATGCAGAGTACATCATGCAAAATGCTGTGCTGGATGGAGCACAAGCTGGAATCAAGATTGCCGGGAGAAATATCAATAACCTCAGATATGCAGATGACACCACCCTTATGGCAGAAAGTGAAGAGAAACTAAAAAGCCTCTTGATGAAAGCGAAAGAGGAGAGTGAAAAAGCTGGCTTAAAGCTCAACATTAAAAAAACTAAGATCATAGCATCTGGTCCCATTACTTCATGGCAAATAGATGGGGAAACAATGGAAACAGTGAGAGACTATTTTGGGGGGCTCCAAAATCACTGCAGATGGTGATTGCAGCCATGAAATTAAAAGATGCTTGCTCCTTGGAAGAAAAGCTATGACCAACCTAGACAGCATATTAAAAAGCAGAGACATAACTTTGCCAGCAAAGGTCCTTCTAGTCAAAGCTATGGCTTTTCCAGTAGTCATGTGTGGGTGTGAGAGTTGGATCATAAAGAAAACTGAGCACTGAAGAATTAATGCATTTGAACTGTGGTGGTGTTGGAGAAGACTCTTGAGAGTCCCTTGGACTGCAAGGAGCTCCAACCAGTCCATCCTAAAGGAAATTAGTCATGAATATTCATTGGAAAGATTGATACTGAAGCTGAAACTCCAATACTTTGGTCATCTGATGCAAAGAACTGATTTATTGGTAAAGACCCTGATGCTGGGAAAGATTGAAGGCAGGAGGAGAAGGGGATGACAGAGGATGAGATGGTTGGATGGCATCACCAACTTGATGGACATGAGTTTGAGCAAGCTCTAGGAGTTTTTGATGGACAGGGAAGCCTGGCATGCGCAGTCCATGGGGTCACAAAGAGTTGGACATGACTGAGAGACTGAATTAAACTCAACTGAAAAAGCTACATCTATGGGAAATAGCAACCCACTCCAGAATTGTTGCCTGGAGAATCCCATGGACAGAGGAGCCTGGCAAGCTACAGTCCCCAAGTCTGGGGTCACAAAGATTTGGACACAACTGAATAACTGAGCATGCATGCATGGGGATGAGGAGGGGCTGGTGGAAAACAGCATCCAGGAGGATCTTTTTACTTTACTAAGAATAGCCACAATGACACCACTACATGAGACAACTGATTTCATTGGTCTTTGGTACTATCTTACAGTCTAAATTAAAATGGGAAATCTAGCTTCGTTGCTGCTATTTTTTGAAAGTCAGACCTCCATAAGGGTTTGTCTTCTACCAAAAAACCTACAACAAATAAGTAAACTGCTAGTTCTGGCCAAACCTTCATATTCATTTTATAATTTCCAGGATTATAAAATTATAATCATCTATGGGGTCGCCCAGAGTCGGCCACGACTGAAGCGACTTAGCAGCAGCAGCAGCAGCAGCAGAGGATCCCAAACTCACAGACTTATTGGCTATTCTCAGGACCCGCCTAATAAACCATGCTTATTTAGAATGAACTAACCTCCGTAGACCCAGCTTGTGAACTCTCTCTCCCTCTCTCTCTCTCTCTATATATATACACACACACACATTATAAATACACACACACACACACACACATAATTAGGTTAAGAATAACTCTTATGGGACTTCCCTGGTGGTCCAATGGCCAAGACTCCATGCTCCCAATGCAGGGTGCTCAGGTTCAATCCCTAGTCAGGGAACTAGATCCCACATGCTGCAACTAAAAGATCCCATGTGCTGTATCTAAGACCTGGTGCAGCCAAAGAAATAAATAAAAGTTTGTTTAAAAAGGATATTTCTTGTGCACTTACATTCTAATGCTCTTTATATTCTAATGCTAATTATGTTCCTATGTTCTTCACATGGTACACTGTACAACTAAGAATCAGAAATAAGATCTAAATGGTAAATGCTCTTATACACTCTCCCAGTGTGACCAAAGAGTATTGATAGCACAAAGAGGAGGCTGGGCATTCTGCTAATGGCAGAAATTGTGAGACACAGAGGAAGCTGTTGTTCTAGACTGAGAGGGACATATTCAGAGGTTAGCAGGAAGCACTCAGTAAGGGGATACATTCATAGATGCGTGCAGTGAGGAAGAGAGGCTTTCTTATCTAACAAATATTTTCGGTCTCCAGATGGTTTTTGCCAGCCTTCTGCAAATGACATTTCAAGAAACAATGGTTCCAGCAATGCTCTGGTTACAAAAAAAAGGTTTCATGTTTAAATGACTGTGAGAATGTGGCATATAAAACTTCAGTCTCGGACATTCACAATATATGTGAACAAAATTAAGGTTCTGCAAAGTTATACAATTTTTGAAAACCCATTTAAAATAGTTTCATTTATGTGACCCTAACAATTTCCTGTATTTAATCCTAATAATTTCCTGTAACAGCACAACTATTCTGCAATATACAGTTTTTTTAAATGAATAGATTTTTCCATTCATCTGCTTATCTATTCCAGTACAGTAAAATTCCTTTATTAGGCATTCTTTTTCATCTTCAAAATAGTTTAGCTCTTCCTTATCTGTTTAGTTTTTCAAATTAAAATTAGAATTTTGTCCAAGTTAAAGCAACACTGAATTTTTAATTAGAATTCATTAATACTTTAAATTAGTAGGGAAGAATCAATATCCTTATTTGAATAAGTCTACTGTTTAAGAACCAATCACATCTTCATTTGTTAGAGTCACTATTTATGGGAAGGAAAATTACTCAATACATATTTAAAGTTTCCTTTACATGGGAAACTGTTGCTGTTGTTAATACTGTTAATGAGATCTTCAGCTAATAGGATATTTAGGTATTTAGAGAAAACTCTGTTTTTTTCTCTACATTTACTGTATACCAACCAGTTACCTGAACTATTGGAATTTTTTTTTTTAATTTCCTTTGGTTTTCTAGACTAATTTATATTATCTTAAAATAGCACTAATTTTGTGTTTTAATTATAATTTTGATTGCTAAACCTTCTGTTTTTGCTTTATATCTTTTATTGGTTTGAAATATAAATGTTAGTGATAATGACATACTTATCCCATTTTTGATGTTAAATGACTGTAGTTTTTCACTGTTAAATAAAATGCTGGCAACAGCTTTGAGGTGGGGCCTAATTATCTTGTTAAGGAATTATTCTTCAAGTCTGAGATCACAATTTTATGCAGAATCAGAGGTTTCATTTTATCATGGGCTTTCAAAATCTTTCTCAATGATCATATCATTATTAACCTTTTGAAATAATTATATTAATTATGTTAATGGATATCCTAATAAATAAACTACCCTTACATTCCTGGTTAACATGAGTTAATTACATTGGATTTCTTCTTAAATATACCAAGGAATATGATTCACTATCACTTCAGATATTTTGTATATACATTCCCAACAACTGTTTTGAGATTTTCTTTGGCTGGGGAGGGAGGGGAAGAAAAGGGAAATCTTTTCTGGGTGTTTGTAGTGAGGATATTGTCTATCAGATTGTATGCTCCGGAATGATTTATTATTTTAATACACAGAATAAGAAATATTAGGTACTTAAAGATTTCTATAAATTAACCACATAAATATGTAACCTAGGAGCCTGTAAGCAACTTTTTGATAAGTGGAAATTTTCATTTCATAATTATTGATCTGTTAAGATTTCTTTTAAAAGTTGATATTTAAAATTTTTGGTGTATCAATTTTCATAAAATTTAGCTCCCCATTAAAACAGATTTCTCTATTTTCTTTCATTTGTCAAAAAGAAGAAAGCAAAGTAGGTATTGTTGATAAAAGAGTAATTGGATTCAAGTAAATTGGGGAAACATTAGACTGAATAGAGTTTGGTAGGGTTGCTTACTGCAGTTCCCAGAATTCTCTAAGACAGTCCTTTGAATCTTTGAATGAGAGAGGCGTATCGAAAGCACATGGTGATGCCCACACTTATTCACTATGGAACCATTTTGCCCTGAGCATCTTGCAGATGGAATACAGTTTGAGGAAAACCAATTTACATCATTGCTAGCATAGAGATAGGCAGCTAGGTAGATACATACATACAGGAGATTATAGAGCAATTTTTCAGAGAAGGCAATGGCAACCCACTCCAGTACTCTTGCATGGAAAATTCCGTGGATGGAGAAGCCTGGTAGGCTGGCAGTCCATGGGGTCGAAAAGAGTCAGACACGACTGAGCGAGTTCACTTTCACTTTTCACTTTCATGCATTGGAGAAGGAAATGGCAACCCACTCCAGTGTTCTTGCCTGGAGAATCCCAGGGACAGTGGAGCCTGGTGGGCTGCCGTCTATGGGGTTGCACAGAGTTGGACCACGACTGAAGCGACGCAGCAGCAGCAGCAGCAGCAGAGCAATTTTTGAAATATTTCTGTAATTTGCCTATAAGTTTTGTGGATATTTTAAAATTAATCATACTTTGCCAGGATTTAAACATTTCTAAGAAAGCATGGTAGTTTAAGAAAGAAAGCATGATAGTTTAAGATAAGCATGATATTTCCTTAGTTAACTTTTCCTTGTCCCCCTTGGTTGTGAGTTATATAATGGTCACCTCTGGTCATTCAACCGATCTTCTTGAGGGTTCAATATAAACAGAATTACTTCCCCTTTGACCTTGTACCCTGGTCACTATTTTCCCTTGGGCATTACTTGGATGTTTTCTTTTTATAAAGGGTTAGAAGTGCTGCTGACTGTCACTTAGTAAAGAAATTTGAAAGAGGCCTAAATTAAACCAAGGCATAGCAGAGTTGAGGACTCTTAAAAAGATATGACCTAAGTGAGGGAAAACAGACACACACTTCTTATACAAACAACAGTCTATGTGTATGAAACCACTGTTAGGTAAGGAATTTAGAATGCTTCACCAGCGACACACTAAAGGTATCAGTAATTATCACTTTTGGAAGACTGGGCTGAACCCGCCAGCAGACACACTCACAGACTCACACATGCATTCACACAGACACACACACACCCATCCCTGAACTTTATGTTGGCAAAGCAAGTATAAGACACACAAGGGGAGAAGAGACAAACTTTAACTCTTTCCAGAAATCCTGCCATTTGTAACATGGAAGGAAGGTCTTGAAGGTATTATGCTAAGTGAGATAAGTCAAAAGGAGAAAGTCAGCTACAGTAAGATTTCACTCATATGTGGAATCTAAACAACAACACACAAAATAAAAGCAAGCCCATAGATACTGAGAACAGACCAGTGGTTACCAGATACAAGTGATACAAGGTGATACAGGGTGGGTGAAATGGGTGAGGGGGTCAACTGTGTAGCAGTGGATGATACCTAGACTTTTGGGGGTGATCACTCCAGTTTATCCAGGTGTGGTCGCTCAGTTGTTTCCGACTCTTCCTGACCCCATGGACTGTAGCCCATTAGGCTTCTCTGTTCATGGAATTTTCCTGGCAAGAGTACTGGACTGGGTTGCCATTTCCTACTCCAGGAGATCTTCCCAGCCCAGGGATAGAACCTGCATCTCTTACGTCTTCTGCAATGGTATGTGATTGTTTACCACTGCACGATCTGGAAGCACTGTCAAGATATTGGGTTGGTCAAAAATGTCAATAAGATCCAATAAGATCTTACAGGAAAACCCTAATGAACTTTTTGGCCAACCCAATACAATGCTGGGTACCTAAAACTCTTAAACACACACACACGCAGTGAACCCTAAAACCAACCAAGGGCTTTCATTAATAATGAATCAATATTGGTTTATCAGTTGTGACAAATATATTCAGGGAAGACAGACTATAAGGAAACACTCTGTCCATGCTAACTGATGGTTCTAAAGCTAAAACTGCTCTAAAAGTTAAACCTATTAATTAAAAAAATGACTTCCCTAGTAGCTCAGATGGTAAGAGCGTCTGCCTACAATTCAGGAGACCCAGGTTTGATCCCTGGTTCAGGAAGATCCCCTCGAGAAGGAAATGGCAACCCACTCCAGTACTCTTGCCTGGAAAAGTCCCATGGATGGAGGAGCCTGGTGGGCTACAGTCCATGAGGTCTCAAAGAGTCGGACATGACTGAGTGACTTCACTTTCACTTTCCTTCATTTTTATAATTTTTCCCAGAGCCAGACGATATAAATCTGATTTTTAAAAAATCACCCTCCCTTAGTCCTGTAGTTTGGTCAGATCTACCTAAATTCTGAGTCACAAATGCAGCTCATTTAATCTGCTCACATGCCAACATGCATCCCCAGCTAAGAAAGGTCATTCAATGTATTCTTGAAATGGAACAGGTCCTTGTCCCCCATGTCCTCTGCCTACCTTGGAAAAACTTTAGCCAAAGAACATGTTTAATCAGAGAAATGAGGAAATGCAGAAACCAATAGTCAGAGGAGGCCAAATAATAATAGTTTAGTCATTATGCTGGTCAGATCACCAATGACCAATTTCAAGATAACTGTCAGAGCTGTTTGCAGTCCCTGCCTTTTAGACAAGAGCATACCCTCCCCCCACCCCCACAACTGGCATCCAAAATAAAGCAAACATTCCTCTCCACCAGCCTTGCCTCTTTATTGGCCTTTTGAGTATTGAGCAGCCAGACCCCACTTTCAGTTACATTCCGGTGGCTTTCCAGCAGCACAAACTCTTTGGACCTCATTAGGAGAAGGGAACAGCAACCCACTCCAGTGTTCTTGCCTGGAGAATCCCAGGGACAGGGGAGCCTGATGGGCTGCCATCTATGGGGTCGCATAGAGTCGGACACAACTGAAGCGACTCAGCAGCAGCAGCAGCAGCAGCAGAAGCAGACCTAATCAGCTGGACCAAACAGGACCTCAAATGAGGAGCTTGCAACCTCTCCTCTCCTCTCTCAGAGGAGACAGTAACAACAGACATGTAAACATCCTCAGGTATTTGTCACTAATGGAGAAAAATGGGTCCCAACTTTGTTTCATTCTTAGTGTGCTCACTGAGCCCACATTTCTGAAATAACAACCACAGAGTAACCACTACCACCAAAACAAGCAAAAATCCACTCACTGGAGAGTATAGTGTAACCCAAAGATTCTGAGTAGGAACTGCTTTGGGTATCCAGTGGAAGACCCATCCAGGCCACAGGCCCAGGTCTTGGACATGCCCTCTGTAGCCCTAGATTCTCCAGCCATCCTAGAACTTGGCTACTGGGGGAGAATACAGAGGGCACAGACACACATCAGGTGTGGAGGGGGAAGCCCTCCTGGACCAAGAACTCTGTCTTTTGCTATAGTAGACACGCTCATCTTCATCCCTGGACCACTTTCCAACTACCAGGAATAGCCTCTCGGTCTGGAGGAATCTACTCCCGAGGTTGCCCTTGGCAAAAGCAGAATAAGAAAACAACCACAGTTCTCATTGTCATGGTTTCAGCCAAGGCAGTTTACTACGACCTTTCCGTACATAGCATGAACTGTGACAGATATATTGTCTAAGCAGCTCCTCACCTGCACAGCCATGCTGGCAGGAGTGGCAATTTCAGCCTGCCCAAATTTTCGCTCTTAGAAGAGCAAGATGACCAGGAAGCAGCTGCTGTGCCCTCCCAGAAGGGAAACGGCCAGGATCTGTGGGCACCTAGAGGGATCCCCTGGGCTACAGTGATCTACTTTTCAAATGACTGCAGGTGACCAGAGGGGAAAGTGGGGTGAGGGAAGAGATAAATTGGGAGATTAGGATTGACATGTACACATTACTATCTGTAAAACAGATAACTAAAAAGGACCTACTGTACAGCACTGGGAACTCTGTAATGACCTATGTGGGAAAAGGATCTTTAAAATAAAGGGGATATATGTATATATATCACTTATATATATATAAGTGATTCACTTTGCTGTACAGCTGATACTAACAAAACATTGTAAATCAACTATACTCCAATAAAAAGATTGTTTTAAATGACTCTGCAACAGAAACACCTGTGTGATGTATTTCAAGGGACAGAATGTTTAATTTGAATAGGCAAATAGCAAAATGAAGCTGTCTCTGGAGATCACTCACACATCTTCACTGAGAGACTCTGGAAGCCCACATTTCCTGAAACGGAGCACAGCACAGCCATCTGACTACCCAAGAGACCTTTCCTCACTGACTGGGGTCTCCTGGCACTTTTGACAATTGTGATGGTTTAGTTACTCAGTCATGTCCGATTATTTTGTGACCTCATGGACCGTAGCCTGCCAGGCTCCTCTGTCCATGGGATTTCCCAGGCAAGCATACTGGAGCGGATTGCCATTTCCTTCTCCAGGGGATCTTCCTGACACAGGGATCAAACCTGCATCTCTCAGACTGCAGGCCATCTCTGCACTGTGGGTGGATTCTTTATGACTGAGCCACAAGGAAAGCCCTTTACAATTGGGATGCTTGCTTTCAACTACTTACCCTGACTTTCTCTTTCCCGGGTGTTCTCAATCCAACCCTTCTCCACTGGACCACAGACCTCTCCAGCTTTTCACAGTCGGCTCCCAGCCCCTGGAGCATCCATCAGGTTCTGAAGACAGGCCCAAGCAGCCAAAGGGAAAGGCTCACCTAAAACCCTGATGGAGAAGTCACTACGGGTTGACGGGGCAGCCAGGTGGGAGGTAAGTGGATCTCAGCACAGCTCAGAAACTGGAAACAGCAAGGTGACGTGATTCATCAGGTGGAACACTTGACTCCTGACCCTTTCTGACTCCTCTCTGCCCCAGCACCTTTCACCGCTTTGACTCTTACCAGTGAACCAAGTGTGCTTTTCACTCTTGGATTTATCTCAGTGAATCAAGGGTGCCTATTCTATGTAACAGACCCCATGCTAACTGTGTGTTGGGTTGGGGGTGGCGGGGCGGTCAGGGACAAGACGGAAAAGACCGATTTCTATGAACTGTCAGCTCCAGGAGAGCTTTACCTGCCTGGTAGCTGGAGCGATTACTGAACACATTATACCCCCAGCATCTGAAACAATTTCCTGAACAGCATTAAATTGCCAGTATCTGCAACCTTCTATGGCACACAGGAGGCATCAAATAAGTATTTGCTGAATCAGTGAAATAACCAGTTACTGCTCACAGCCACTCAGGTGGAACGCTGAGGTCAGCTTGTGCCTGGGAACTGCAAACATTAGTTTGGACAGACACCAGGCAGCTGGACTCTGTTCGGAAGGAGGGGCGAGATTTACCACACCAGAAGGAGACGTTGCGCTATCAGTGTTACCCTTTGTCATCCATCACAGGCGATCCCATAGCTGAACCCCACTGACTGCGTCCCTGCTCTTCCTAACCGCCACGTCCCTCGCCCCTCTGAGGACGCGAGCTGCAGCCCTGGCACCCTGGATGGAGCTCTGCGCTGTGGCTGGCAGGCAGGAGGCTGCTCCTGGCCGCTCCGGAGGCAGGTACGCAGCCAGGTCAGCTGGGAGATGGGCTTGTCACTCAGGAAGAGTGATCCCTGCTCACTGACAGCCTGCAGACCCCGGGGGATAAAAGCGTTCTCGCCTGTGATGCTATGCCAGATCAGAAGGAGCCTCTCCTGCCCTTCCTAAATCTCCCCTTGCCTGGAATGCTTGCTCACGGGTCCCTGCGGTGGCTACCTTCTCCTCTTGCTCGTTGCCACAGGACTGGCAGGAAGGGGGTTTGGATGTGCATTCTAGGGAAAAGGCAGCAGGAAAGAGAAGAAAAGGAAACCACTTTCCAGATGAGCAATTAATTTTCAGCAGAAGCAGAAAATGGCTGATGGTGATTTTTTTTTTTTTTTTTAAGTTCAGTCAACTGAAAAGACTGGAACTAGAATAAGGTTTAAATAAAAAAGAAATTCCTTCTGTAAATCAATTCCTAGCTCTTCAAACTACCCCGGATAGATTACGGTATGAAAGAAATGATGTAGGCCATATACTGTCAAAATATGTCTATGTTTCTGATTTGCTTTAAATAAATTATATACATGTATGCTATCATGTAAGAAACGAATCGCCAGTCTGTGTTCGATGCAGGATGCAGGATGCTTGGGGCTGGTGCACGGGGATGATCCGGAGAGATGATGTGGGGTGGGAGGTGGGAGGGGGGTTCTTGTTTGGCAGCTCATGTATACCCGTGGTGGATTCATGTCAATGTATGCCAAAACCAACACAGTATTGTAAAGTAAAATAAAGTAAAAATAAAAAATTTAAATAAATAAATAAATTACATACTAGTAAAATTTACTAATGGTATAGAGTACCTTGCAATTTATCTCAACTGATTTCCTTTCTTTTTCTTTAAAGTCTTTATTGAATTTATTACAATATTGCTTCTGTGGTTTGTATTCTGTTTCTGTGGCCATGAGGCATGTGGGATCTTAGCCCCCTGGCTGGGGATCGAACCTACAACCCATGGATTGGAAGGCGGAGTCTTAACCACTGACCTTGAGGGAAGTCCTGGCTCAACTAATTTAAGCTGTCTCACCTGTCTGGTGTTTTAAGACACAGCCCATGGGCAGGATACTCTTCTACATGCAGATCTTGTAACTTTAAAATGCATTTTGTTGCAAGAGGTGGGCTTTACAGCCAGGTGACCTGGGTTCAGCATCACTCAACCATTTACTCTGTCATCTGGGGCAACTTTCCTGTAGGTTTTTTTTCCCATCTATAAAATTGTGGATCACCATCATAATACAATGGCTCCTCCTTATCCACAGAGGATATTCGAAGACCCCAAGAGGATGCCTGAAACTGTGGAGTGTATGAAAGTGTATGAAAGTGCTTGTGCTCAGTTGTGTCCGACTCTTGGCAACTCCATGGACTATAGATTGCCCAGCTCCTCATTCCATGGGATTTTCCAGGCAAAAATACTGGAGTGGGCTGCCACTTCCTTCTCCAGGGGAAACTTCCCAACCCAGGGATCAAACCTGTGCCTCTTGCATCTCCTGAACTGGCAGGCAAATTCTTTACCACTAGCCCCATCTGGGAAGCACCGTGGATAGTATAGAATCCTTTATATACCATGTTTTTTCCAAAATTGATGGGTAGGTAGCGTATATAGCCTAGGTACACTGGACAAAGGGATGAGTTCTACCCCGGTGTTTGTCCCTAAATCACATGATTTCATCATGCTACTCAGAATGACACAGTTTAAAACGTATGAATTCTTTGTCTGGAATTTTCTATTCGATATTTTTGGACTTGGATTGACTGCAGATAACTGAAAGTGCAGAACTGCATGAAAGAGGGGACTGCTGTGCCTACCTCATTCTATTGTTGTAAGCATTATAGGATGCAATATGCGCATGCAAAGGCTGAAAAAGTGCCTGGCACAGAGTCACTTGCAGTAAATAGTAGTTATTTATATATGCTAATTAATTGCTGGAGAAGACTCCTGAGAGTCCCTTGGACAGCAAGGAGATCAAACCATTCAATCAATCCTAAAGGAAATCAGTCCTGAATATTCATTGGAAGGACTGATGCTGAAGCTGAAGCTCCGAGACTTTGGCCACCTGATGTGAAGAACTGACTCACTGGAAAAGACCCTGATGCTGGGAAAGATTGAAGGCAGGAGGAGAAGGGGACAACAGAGGATGAGATGGTTGGATTATATCACCTACTCGATGGACATGAGTTTGAGCAAGCTCCAGGAGCTGGTGATGGACAGGTAAGCCTGGCGTCCTGCAGTCCATGCGGTCGAAGAAAGTAGGACATGACTGAGAGACTGAACTGAACTGAACTGAATGATAAGAAAATCAAGGACCATCAAATCAACTATATGATAGTAATGTCAAATTTTTCTTTTTTTGGCTGTGTTGCACAGCTTATGGGATCTCAGTTCCCCAACAAGGGACTGAACCTGGGTCACAGCAATGAAAGCACTGAATCCTAGCCACTAGATCATCAGGCAATTCTCTCTTGAAATACTTTTAAAATGGAATATTACTGTCCTCTTGACATATTTTGGTATTTTCTGAACTTTCTTGCATGCAAATATAAAAATGCCCTATAATTAAAATATATACGCTTCAGTCGTGTCGGACTCTGTGTGATCCCATAGACGGCAGCCCACCAAGTTTCCTCGTCCCTGGGATTCTCCAGGCAAGAACACTGGAGTGGGTTGCCATTTCCTTCTCCAATGCGTGAAAGTGAAGTCGCTCAGTTGTGTCCAACTCTTAGCAACCCCATGGACTTCAGCCCACCAGGCTCCTCCATCCATGGGATTTTCCAGGCAAGAGTACTGGAGTGGGGTGCCGTTGCCTTCTCCGATAAAAATAAGCACATTCAAATGACAGAAATCATTAATAAGCTTTTAGAAAATAAATTTGGCTTTTAAAATTTGGTATTTAAAAGATTGAGAGACACACTCAAATTTAGAGTCTATATTAGCAGGAAGGCATTAATCCTGCTTGTTCAAAGTCAAGGTCACTGGTACAAATGCTGGTGAGGGTTGATGAACCAATTTGCTAAGATCATGTCATTACTAATGGACTTCCTTGTAGCTCATATAGTAAAGAATCTGCCTACAATGCAGGAGATCTCTGGGTCAGGACCCCTGGAAAAGGGAATGGCAAACCACTCTAGTATTCTCTCCCGGAGAATGCCATGGACACAGGAGGACAGAGGACTACAGTCTGTGGGATCCCAAAGAGTAGGACATGACTGAGCAACTATCACTACACTGTCATTACTAAGAGTCCCTTCCTGACTGCAGACAATAAGATGGACACTGGTACCTACTTAGGGTTGGGACCAAAAAAGAATGTCATACATCTAGAAATCATGGAAGAACCTACCATTTTCAATGTCAACTCCATCAAATTCTATAATTTTGTGTTAATTAAACCAGTAGCTAAGGTCAACTAAATTCTTCATTTTCTAACTAGTTTTGATGCACCAATACAAACATACAATATCAAATTGTTAACTATTAGTTGTGGCCTGTCAATTCAATCACCTTAAAAACTGAGATTTTTCTAAAGGCAAAATAATTAAAATGTAACATAAACATTTATTTTTAAGCATTAACAAAAAGACACTACATCCACGTTATTTTTAATAAGAATTAATGGCATAAAAATATCCTAAGTGTATTTTCACAAACTCTATGTGACTTCTTAAATCTAATTTTTATTTTCTTCATTCATATTACTCTGTTTTAATTATATGATAAATAAATAACATAGAAATAATTTTTGAGACTTTTAGCTTACTTAAAAAGAAACTAAATCCTGGAAGGTGAAAAGTTTGACAATATTTGATTAGGAAACAAGATAATCTTGATCTAAAGATATTTTGAAGATTAAGAATAATAGAATTTTAATCCTCTGAAGTTCCCTTTTTATAATATTTAAGAATTCATTTTCCCCTTGAAATATATATATATATATTTCATCAGGTGGTGGTAGTGGTGATGGTGATTAGTGGTTTTAAGAAAATATATTTTGGAGACTATGATTCTGGCAACATTTACGTAAAGTCCTATATTCTAGGAACACAGTTTTAAGGTAATTCTTTTCTAATTTATTTATTTTTAATTGAAGGATAATTGCTTCAGAATCTTGTGTGGGTTTATGCCATACATCAACATGAGTCAGCCACAGGTAGACATATGTCCCCTCTCTGCTGAACCTCCCTCCCACCAATCCCACCACTCTAGGTTGTCACAGAGTTCCGGTTTGAGCTCCCCAAGTCATACAGAAAATTCCCACTGGCTATCAACGTTACATATGGTGATGTAGATGTTTCCATGCCACTCTCTCCATCCGTCCCACCCTCTCCTTCCTCTCTGTGTCCACAAGCCTGTTCTCTATGTCTGCATCTCCACTGCTGCGCTGCAAATGGGTTCATCAGTAACCATTTTCCTAGATTCTATTATCTGTGTTAATATACGACACTTGTTTTTCTCTTTCTGATTTACTTCACTCTGTGTAATAGGGTCTGGTTCATCCACCTCATCAGAACTTACTCAAATGGTTGAGTAATATTCCTTTGTATGTATGCACCACAGCTGCTTTATCCATTCATCTGCCGATGGACATCTAGGTTGCTTCCATGTTCTAGCTAAATAGTGCTGCAATGAACACCGGGGTACCTGTATTTTTTTCAGTTATGGTTTTCTCAGGGTATATGCCCAGCAGTGGGATTATTGGGTCACACGGTAGTTTTATTTCTAGTTTTTTAAAGAATCTCCATACTGTCTTCCATAGTGGCTATATCAATTTACATTCCCACCAATAGTGCAAGAGTGATCCCTTTTCTCCACACCCTCTCCAGCATTTATTGTTTGTAGATATTTTTTTTTTGGATGATGGTCATTTTGACTGGTGTGATGTGATACCTCATTGTAGTTTTGATTTGCATTTCTCTAATAATGAGCAATGTTGAGCATCTTTTCATGTGTTTATTAACTATCCATATGTCTTCTTTGGTGAACTGTCTGTTTTGGTCTAAAGCTACAGTCATCAAGACAGCATGGTACTGGCAAAAAAAAACAGAAATATAGACCAATGAAACAAAATAGAAAGCCCAGAGATAAACCCCTATAACTATGGGCACCTTATCTTTAACAAAAGAGGCAAGACTATACAATGGAGAAAAGATATTCTCATCAACAAGCTGTGCTGGGAAATCTGGACACCTATGTATAAAAGAATGAAAACAGAAAACTTCCTAACAGCATCAGTTCAATTCAGTTCAGTCGCTCAGCCATGTCCAACTCTTTGCGACTCTATGGACTGCAGCACACCAGGCCTCCCTGTCCATCGACAGCTCCCGGAGTTTATTCAAACTCATATCCATTGAGTCGGTGATGCCATCCAACATCTCATGCTCTGTCATCCCCTTCTCCTCCTGCCTTCAATCTCTCCCAGCATCAGGGTCTTTTCAAATCAATCAGTTCTTCACATCAGGTGGCCAAAGTATTGGAGTTTCAGCTTTAGCATCAGTCCTTCTAGTGAATAATCGGGACTAATTTCCTTTAGGATGGACTGGTTGGATCTCCTTGCAGATTTCCTTTAGGATGGACTGGATGGACTCCTTGGATCTACTAATAACATATACAAAGATTAACTCAAAATCCAGAAACTATAAAACTCTTAGAGGAAAACATAGGCAGAACACTCTATGACATAAACCACAGCAAGATCCTCTATGACCCACCTCCTAGAGTAATGAAAATAAAAACAAAAATGAACAAGTGGGGCTTAATTAAACTTAAAAGCTTTTGCACAGCAAAGGAAACAATAAAAAAGTGAAAAGACAATCCTCAGAATGGGAGAAAATAATAGTAAACGAAACAACTGACAAAGGATTAATCTCTAAAACAATTATTTTGCAAGCCAGAAAGCAAGGTGTCTTGACTGACATAAGGAACCATTTTAATTAATACAAAAGAGCTTTAAAGGCCCATCAGTTATATACCAGCTTAGCTCCTGCTGGAGGATCACAGTTCAGACTCGGTCCATCTGATCCACAACTGCAGCCCACAGCCACCAGAGGGCAGACTTTGACATCTGTCCCTAATAGACACTGAACTTGCCTGAGATCATGGTGTTTCTTTTTCTCAGCACTCCATTATCATCTTCAGATTAGTTTCATCATCAACAAATGAAGGTTATATATAAACATAATAAGTATATATATATATATATTTTACATTCCCAGGTAGAAAGTTTCATTAAAAAAAGAGAAGGAGAAAATTAAGAAAGCATTCTCTTAAAGGGGAGAGCTCTGATACTGAGGAGGAAGGGCAAAAACCAAATAGCCTACAAATCATCTTGAAAAGACAAGGAGAAAGCAAATGATAATAACATTAATAATAAAACAATAGAGAATTCCCTGGTGGCCCAGTGGTTAGGACTCTGTGCTTCCACGGAAGGGGACATGGCCAGGGAACTAAGACCCAGTATGCCATGGCGCAGCCAAAAAACAAAATAATAAGATAATATTAAACAGTTTTCTAAAAAGACAAGGAGAAAGCAAAAAATATCTATGTGAGCAATCTGACGATTAAAATTGTATTAAGATACCTGTTTTCTTTCATTAAAATAAAGCCTGTCTTCCCCTAAATGATAATAAAAACAATATATAGCAGTAGGGATGGGGGCGGGGGTGATGGAGCAGCGGGGGCAGCAAGGGTAGCTAGCATCTAACAAATGCCCGGTGCTAAACACTCATTATCACCTCACTTTAAGGACGAGTGAACTAGGCACACATGATTCTTCCAGTAGTTATCTGGAGGCTGGAAACATATCTCTCTCTTTTGCAACTATCATCTTATATGTGAAAGTGTGGACAAAGAAAAGGATTCAAATAGGGGAGAAGTCAAGAGCTTTGCACTGTTGACATGAAGGTATCTTATTAATCCCAGGGTTATTTATGACAGCAGAATTTGGAAACAATCTGACTTAAGTAATCATAGAAGAACCAAATAAAACAGTAAATATTATGTAGTCATTATAATGAGCAAGATTAGAAGCAATAGAAGAAATTGTGTCTGTACCATGAATAGAACTGCATAAAATATGTATGTATACAGAAAAAGATAAAGAAATCTGATAGAAAAACAATGTATTTGATAAGGCATAGGTTTTAGAGGGATTATCAACTCAGTTCAGTCGTTCAGTCGTGTCCGACTCTTCATGACCCCATGAACTACAGTACTCCAGGCCTCCAAACTTTAAAACTAAAAGTCCTGGACAATTTTTTTAAATATTGCCAAAGGATACAATGTGAAAGATTTTCCTCATGGGACTTTAGAACATAAGCAAAGTCAACTTATTTTACATAGTTGGCATTTACCCAAGGTTTATCCACCAGGCACAGCCAGACTTTTCTACTTCCCATGTCCAAGTTGCCAACTACATCCCTCAGAGAGTCCACAAGATTCAGCAATAATAGTTACTATTTTTGTTAGTAGTAGTAATAATAATACACCAAACATGTATAGAGCTTTACAATTAAAAAAAAAATGTTTTTCTTAGCTTATTTCAAGTCCAATTCCTTCTGAACAAACATTGCCATTTAGAATCCCATGGTGCTCCCAGCAGAAAGACAACCCAGAAGAGAAAGAGCAGAGAGAGGTATTTAGATGGATATGGATGCACCCTGGACAACAGAGAAGCACCTTGTATAGCAAGTAAAGAATCCACCTGCCAATGCAGGATACGCAAGAGACACGGATTCAGTCCCTGGGTGGGGAAGATGCCCTGGAGCCCTGGAGGAGGAAATGGCAACCCAATCTCATACTCTTGCCTGAAAAAATCCCATGGACGGAGGAGCCTAGCGAGCATGCACACCACACACATAACAAAGGGCACAGCATCCATCTGCTAGCCTTTCAACAAACCTCCATGACCCTTCAAGTTACAAAAATAAAGCACCCTGGGTGTATGAACCATTTCCTAGGAGCATTCTTACAGAGGACAGCAGGCTCTCACAGATATAATGGATATTCCCTTCCACTCCGAATTCACTTTCCTGCCCTGCTTCCTCTGGGTCATAATAAGTGCTATTTGTGGTTTTTAAACTTATCACTGCAGTCGCCCCAGGCCAACTGAATGAGTGCAGCGTCTGAAAAACTGTATTTTCTTAAAAACCCCCTAGCTTGTAAAAGTCAAAGCAATATCTTTCTGAGACAGCAAAATTAAAGGGGGGTATAAGCTCTACCTAACCTTTAACATTTTACCCTTTAGCCCGTGACTAGGTAAGTCCTTCCCTGGACATGAGCATTCCTTTTAAGAAATAACCTACCAATTAGCAAATAAAAAACCTGCTTAATCCACACAACCTCCAGCTGCTGGTCAAAACCCACAGCTGCTCTTCTTTGTATCTTCCCACACACTGTCCACATGGAACAGACACAAGTTAAAGAAAGTCTAATTTGCCTCTATCTTTTCTACATGATAACAGAGTACAAACCCAGAAATACAGCCACCATCAGAGAGGCAGAAAATTCAGCAGTAAACATTCCCGTGGGGTCACTAAAGCAGACAGCTGGTTTTGTTCAGAGATGCGGAGAAGATATCTCTAGCAAAGCAGCAGTAAAGACCCTGAGCTTCAAAAGAAGTATGGACCAACATCCCTGATGAATATAGATGCAAAAATTCTTAACAAAATGCTAGCAAACTAAATTCAACAGCACATTAAAAAGATCACACATCACGATCAAGTGAGATTTATCCCTGGGATGTAATGAAGGTTCAACACAGCAGACAGATTCAGATCATATTCACAGAACGAAAGATAAAAATCATAAGATCATTTCAATAGATGCAGAAGAGCATTTCACAGAATTCAACATCTTTTTATGATCAAAACTCTCAACAAATGGGGTATAGAAGAAACATGCCTCAACATAATAAAAGCCACATATGACAAACACCATACTAATGGTGAAAAGTTGAAAGTTATCTAGATCAGGAGCAAGCCAAGGGTGCCCACTCTTGCCATTTTCATGCAAGGTAGTACTGGAAATCTTAGCCAGAACAATTCAGAAATAGAAAAGAAATAAAAGTTACCAAATCAGAAAGGAAGAAGTAAAATCATTTCTCTTTGCAGATGATATGATCTTACACATACAAATTGCCATTTCCTTCTCCAGGGGATCTTCCCAACCCAGGGATCAAACCCAGGTCTCCTGCATTGCAGGCAGATTCCTTACCATCTGAGCCACCAGGCAAGCCCTCTACAAAATCCTAAAGACTCCACCAAAAAAACTGTTAGAACTGATAAATGAATTTAGTAAAGTTGTAGAATACAATCATTATGTAGAAATCAGTTGTGTTTCTACCTCCTAACAGTGAACTATCTGAAAAATAAGTAAGATAATTGCATTTACAATAGCAATTAAAAAATGCATAGGAATAAATAGAACCATGGAGGTAAAGATCTGTACATTGAAAACTATAAGACTTCGATACAAGAAGTAACAATACACAAATAAATGGAAAAATATCCAGTGTTTATGGAAACCAATAATGAAAATTGTTAAAATACCCATAGTACCTAAAATATTCTATAGATTCAGCGCAATCCCAGCCAAAATTCCAATGCAACTTTTCATAGAAATTTAAAACACAGTCTGAAAATTTTTATGGGACCACAGAAGACCCCAAATAGCCAAAGCATTTCTGAGAAAGAACAAAGCCAGTGGTTTCACATTTCCTGATTTCAATCTATACTGTAAGGTGTAATAATCAAAACAGTACGGTACTAGCATACAAATGGCCAACAGATGCATGCAGCTGCTGCTGCTGCTGAGTCGCTTCAGTTGTGTCCGACTCTGTGCAACCCCAGAGACGGCAGCCCACCAGGCTCCCCCGTTCCTGGGAGTCTCCAGGCAAGAACACTGGAGTGGGTTGCCATTCCCTTCTCCAATAGACGCAGGAAAAGATATTAAATGTTACTAACTATCAGGGAAATACAAGTCAAAACCACAATTCAGCCAGGAAACAAAAGGAAATCTTGCCATTTGCAACAACATGGATGGATCTGGAGGACATTATGCTAAGTGAAATAAGTCAGATAGAGAAAGACTAGCACTGTATAATCTCACTCATATAGAGAATCTTAAAAAGCTGAACTTATAGAAACATCGAGTAGAATGCTGGCTGTGAGGGACTGGCTGGGGGTTTTGGGGATACGGAGATATTAACTAAAGTGTACAAACTTTCAGTTATAAGAAGAATACGTTCTGGGCATCTAATATAGAACATGGTAGCTATAGTCGACAATATTATATCATATACTTGAAAGTTACTAAAAGAGTAGATTCTACGTGTTCTCACCACAAAAAGGAAACAGTGATTTTGACATGGTGTAGATGTTAGTTAAATCTATGGTGATTGTCCTTTTGTAGTATTCTACCAATCCAACACATTGTACAATTTAAACTTTCACAATGTTATACCTAAATTATATTGCAATAGAGCCAGAAAGAGAGGATGAGATGGTTAGGTAGCATCACCAACTCAATGGACATGAGTGTGAGCAAGCTCCAGAAGATAGTGAAGGACAGGGAAGCCTGGCGTGCTGCAGTCCAAGCTGTCACAAAGAGTCACACGTGATTTAGTGACTAAACAACAACAATAAATAGTACCCTTCACACAGATTCGGTATGACTGGGGGACTACATACATAAAGCACCTAATAACTCAATAAGCATTTGGAAATATTGGTTATTCTCACTGTGGTGTGTTAATATCCTCAAGAATACAGAGTAAGTAAATGTCTTTACACCTTATTTATTTATTTTAAATTTCTAACAGATTTACTTTCTTAAAAAATTGCAATATAGTTAATGTGCAATATTAACGTTAGTTTCAGGTGTATAACATCGTGATATGACATTTAAATATATTACGATATGATCACCACAGTAAGTCTAATAATCATCTGTCTCCATATAATATTGTTGCAGTATTATTGACATTATCTTATGCTGTATATTACATCTTCATGACTTCTTTATTTTCCATCTTGAAATTTGTGCTTCTGAATCCCCATCACCTGTTTGGTCCATCCTTTCATCCTCTTCTTCTCTGGTAACTACCAGTTTGCTCTCTGTTATCTCTTACTCTGTTTCTCTTTTGTTTTCAGATTCTACATATAAGTGAGATCATATGGTATTTGTCTTTCTCTGTCTGACTTATTTCACCTAGCATAATACCCTCTGGGTCTACTCATATTGTCACAAATGGCAGTATTTCATTCTCTTTTGGACACTAGGTTGCTTCTATATCTTGGCTATTGTAAATAATGCTGCTATGAACATTGGGGTGCACGTATCTTTTCTAAGTAGTCTTTTTCCCCCAGATACATACCTAGGAGAGGAATTGCTGCATCATACGGTAGTTCTATTTTTAACTGTTGAAGAACTTCCATACTGTTTTCCATAATGGCTGAAGCAATTTACATTTCTACCAACAGTATACAGGGATTCTCTTTTCTCCACATCCTTGACAATATCTGTTATGCGTCACTTTTTGATGGTGGCCATTCCGACAGATGTGAGGTAATACTCATGGTGGTTTTGACTTACATTTCCCTGATGATTAGTGATGTTGAACATCTTCCCATTTGTTGGCCATCTGTATGTCTTCTTTGGAAAAACATCTAGTCAGATCCTCTGCCCAATTTGGGGGGCTTCCCAGGTGGCGCTAGTGGTAAAGGACCCACCGACCAAGGCAGAAGACTTAACAGACATGGAGCTCGATCACTGGGTCAGGAAGTTCCCCTGAGGAGGGCAAAGAACCCACTGTGGTGTTCTTGCCTAGAGAATCCCATGGACAGCAGAGCCTGGCAAGCTACAGTCCATAGGGTCGCAAGGGTCGGACACAACTGAAATGACTTATCATGCATGCACACCCAATTTTTAATCAATTGTTTGGTTCGGTATTTTTTTTGACATTCCGTTGTATTAATTCTTTATATATTTTGTACATTAACCCTTTATCAGATATATCGTTTACAAATATCTTCTCCCATTCAGTAGTCTAAATTCTTGTTTTATTGATGCTTTCCTTCACTGTGCAAAAGGTTTTTAGTTTGATGTAGTCCCATTTATCTATTTTGCTTCTGTTTCCCTTATCTGAGGCTATGCCCCACCCCCCAGAAAAAAATATTGCTTATTGCAAAATTCAGACTTAAATTGAAGAAAGTAGGGAAAACCGCTAGACAATTCAGGTATGACCTAAATCGAAACCCTTACAATTATACAGTGGGAGTGACAAATAGATTCAAGGGATCAGATCTGATAGACAGAGTGCCTGAAGAATTATAGATGGAGGTTCAAGACACTGTAAAGGAGGAAGTGATCAAAGTCATCCCCAAGAAAAATAAATGCAAAAAGGCAAAATGGTTGTCTGAGGAGGCCTTGCAAATAGCTGAGAAAAGAAGAGAAACTAAAGGCAAAGGAGAAAAAGTAAGATATACTCCTCTGAATGGAGAGTTCCAAAGAATAGCAAGGAGAGATAAGAAAGCCTTCCTCAGTGATCAGTGCAAAGAAATAGAGGAAAACAATAAAATGGGAAAGACTAGAGATCTCCTCAAGAAAATTAGAGATACCAAGGGAACATTTCATGCAAAGATGGGCTCAATAAAGGACAGAAATGGTATGGACCTAATAGAAGCAGAAGATATTAAGAAGAGGTGGCAAGAATACACAGAAGAACTATGCAAAAAAGATCTTCATGATCCAGATAACCATGATGGTTTGATCACTCACCTAGAGCCAGATATCTTGGAATGCAAACTCAAGTGGGCCTTAGGAAGCATCACTACGAACAAAGCTAGTGGAGGTGATGGAATTCCAGTTGAGCTACTGCAAACCCTAAAAGATGATGCTATGAAAGTGCTGCACTCAATATGCCAGAAAATTTGGAAACTCAGCAGTAGCCACAGGACTCAAAAACGTCAGTTTTCATTCCAATCCCAAAGAAAGGCAATGTCAAAGAATGTTCAAACTACTGCACAATTACACTCATCTCACACGCTAGCAAAGTAATGCTCAAAATTCTTCAAGCCAGGCTTCAACAGTACTTGAACCAATAACTTCCAGATGTTCAAGCTGGATTTAGAAAAGGCAGAGGAACCAGACATCAAATTGCCAATATATGCTGAATCACTGAAAAAGCTAGAGAATTCCAGAAAAACATCTACTTCTGCTTTATTGACTATGCCAAAGCGTTTGACTGTGTGGATCACAAGAAACTGTGGAAAATTCTATTAGCAATGGCATTACCAGACCACCTGACCTGCCTCCTGAGATATCTGTATGCAGGCCAAGAAGCAACAGTTAGAACCAGACATGGAACAACAGACTGTTTCCAAATTGGGAAAAGACTACATCAAGGCTGTATACTGTCACCCTGCTTATTTGACTTATATGCAGAGTACATCATGGAAAACACCAGACTGGATGAAGCATAAGCTGGAATCAAGATTGCTGGGAGAAATATCAATAACAGATACACAGATGACACCACCCTTATGGCAGAAAGTGAAGAGGAACTAAAGAGCTGCCTGATGAAGGTGAAAGAAGAGAGTGATAAAGTTGGCTTAAAACTCAACATTCAAAAAATAGATCATGGCATCTGGTCCCATCACTTCATGGCAAACAGACAGGGAAACAATGGAAACAGTGACAGACTTTCTTTTTTGGGGCTCCAAAATCACTGCAGATGGTGACTGCAGTCACGAAATTAAGACTCTTGCTCCTTGGAAGAAAAGCTATGACCAACTGAGTCAGTATATTAAAAAGCAGAGACATTATTTTGTTGACAAAGGTCTGTCTAATCAAAACTATTTTTTCCAGTAGTCATGTATGGATATGAGTGTTGGACTATAAAGAAAGCTGAGTGTTAAAGAATTGATGCTTTTGAACTGTGGTGTTGGAGAAGACTCTTGAGAGTCCTTTGGGCTGCAAGGAGATTAAACCAGTCAATCCTAAATGAAATCAGTCCTGAATATTCATTGGAAGGTCTGAAGCTGAAGCTGAAACTCCAATACTTTGGCCACCTGATGCGAAGAACCAACTCATTAGAAAAGGCCCTTATGCTGGGAAAGATTGAAGGCAGGAAGAGAAGGGGAAGACAGAGGATGAGATGGATGGCATCACCAACGTGATGGACATAAGTTTGAGCAAGCTCTGGAAGTTGGTGACAGACAGGGAAGCCTGGCATGCTGCAGTCCATGGGGTCACACAGAGTCAGACACGACTGAGCGACTGAACTGAATTGAACTGAAAATACTGCTAAGACCAATATCAAAGAGTGTACTGCCTACGTTTTATTCTATAAGCTTTATGGTGTCAGGTTTTGCATTTAAGTCTTTAATCCATTTAGTTTATTTTTGTATATGGTGTAATAAAATGGTCCCATTTCATTCTTATGTATGTAGCTGTTCAGTTTTCCCAGCACCATTTATCGATGAGGCTGTCTTTGCCACTGTACATTCTTGCTTTTTTTGGTCATAGATTAATTGTCATATAAGCATATGTTTATTTCTGGGCTCTCTACTCTGTTCCATTGATCCCTGATTCATTTTTCGGCCAGTGCCATACTCTTTAGATTACTCTAGTTTTCTAGTATAGTTTAAAATTAAGGAGCATGATATCTCCAGATTTTTCTCCTTTCAAAGGAAGCAAATGTCTTTAAATGCTGCTTTCTAAAGCCAAATATTTGTCATGCAAAGCCACAAAAAAAATACATACATCTAGGTAAAGCATAAACTTCCAAGTTTCAGCTCCACAGATAATTTCTATCAGAAAATAGGGAAATGTGAGAAACCAGTATAGTTCTTCCATCAGTGTCATCACTTAACATTTTGAGAAGCAATTTTAATTCATTTTTCATTTCAACTTTCCTCAAACCCTTCAGATTCAAAACTGCAACTGCCCTTACCTATATATTAATGAGTGGACTTTGTCACTTGTAGGTAAACAACACATTAAAAGCATGGTTACATGCTGGTGGTGGCTATATCACTGAGCAAGAAATCCTTCCCAAATATACACCAGCTTTCCTTTCTTACAGCTTTAAATCTCCTTATCTATGATTCCCCCTACAGAGCTCAGTTTTCTCTGGAGAGTCGAAGTTCCCACAACACTCCTCCAACCCAGTGTGCAAATTTGATAAATAATTGGGATTGCAATAGCCAACTGATTTAAGTCCCTTGGACATGAAAACACTAATTAAAATTTTAAAAAAGTAAGATGCTAAATTTTAGCCATCTCAGGTCACCATAATTATCTCCTTTCCTCTCTGGCTCTTGCTTTTACATAATTGCAAAGTGTGTTATTAAGCAAATGAAAGCATTTTAAAGTTCAGGTTGTTTAGTGTTTATGAGACTTACTTAATCTGAAAAAAATGTGAAATCAGTTAGTTCCTTTGACTTTTACTGAACTTTCTTCTTTCCTCTTTTCCTCTATCTATCTCTTTAAATGCTTAAAATAAGAAATTAAGTGCCATTCCTCAGAATCATTTTGAGATCAAACACAATCCCTATCAAAAATGATCACAAAAATTTGAGAGGAAACTGCTATTTCCTATACTTTAAAATGTGCTTCTATGTTCCCTGTGCTTAAAACATGCTCTAAAGTTTTTGATAAAAAGGCTTTGTCTCTTTTTAGCCCTTTTAATGCTTTTTATTTTAAAATAATTTATTTTTAAATGAAAAAAGGAATATTTTTAATGCCAAGATACAATTCACAAATAAAATAGACATCATAAACCATTAGGCACCTAACAACAAAGAAACAAAGATACATAAAGCCAAATTCAGAAGAAATATAAAGGAAAAGAAAAAAATATATAACCATAGTGAGAGCTATGTTAACATTTTCTGAGGATATTTTATTAAGTGCAGAAAAAATAAGAATAGGAGCATCTTGAATGATGTCATTAATAATTTAAATATAATATATTTATATTAATTTATATTAATCTTATATCCTATACAAACATATTTAAAATTTTGTATCTCACACTTTGTTATTAGATTTCCATAGGACATTTAGAAAAAGTGATAGTTTTTTTTTAGAAAAAAAGATTAAAATTACTAAATTTCAAAAACTTGTAATCACTTTTTAAAATCCAGTTGCATATTAGAATTATCTTGGAATTTTTTGAAAAATACAAGGATCTTTCACTTTTATCTAGTTTGTTTTACTTTTCCTATTTCATATTCAGTGCTTCCATTTCCTTTAGTTAATGTTTTCCAATTTCTCCATCTCTTTCCTTTTTTTATGATCTCTCTCAAACCTTTATCAAGTATAGTAGAAAAGCTTTTGTATACATATATATATGTATAATATATATATTTTAGAAAACATGAATTTTTGCCTACTAAAAATTTTTATGACATTTTGAGTTCACTTGTTTGACAGTATAAATAGAATGCTAGATTTCTAATTTAATAAAATAGATATGAAACAGGCAACAAAGGTTTATTTTATAGCACAGGGAACTATAGTCAATATCTCATAATAATCTATAATGGAAAATAATTTCAAAAATAATATATGTGTATATGTATAACTGAATCACACAAAAAAGAATTCTACCTCCTTTTAATGCTTTTAATGTTATGATATGTTATGGTACCAGAAATGTTATGGTATGGTACGTGGTACCAGAAATACAGAAGTTTCCATGGCAATAATCTTTTTAAATTATTATTTATTTATTTTTCTGTCCTGGGTCTTAGCTGCAAACTCTTAGCTGAGGCATGTGGGATCTAGTTCCCCAACCAGGGATCTAACCTAGGCCCCTTTCATTGGGAATGCTGATTCTTAACCACTGGACCACTAGAAAGTTCCCACCACCACAAGTATCTTCTATGCACCATAATGAGTGTGGTCCTCAACCTTGTAGTCTTAAAAACCTGAAAATTAGCAACATCCCAGTGTATACTCAGAATGCCAACTTATTCACCAACAGTGCTCAAGTGGAAATGTTTGAGTCATCAATTAGTACTTTTCTCTTTAGGGAAAACACCTGGAATGTCTGGTTATAATCAGAAGTTGCTCAGTAAATAATGAACTTAAAGAATGAACTGAAGATTATCCAGTGGTCTTATATATCAATACATCAACCACAAAGTCCTAGGTGCTTATGTCCCAAAGCTGGGGAAGCTCCAACCAACCCCACTTATAACTGCTAACCTCTGATTCTGCTGTGTTATCTTCTATATTCTTAGTTATTATCCTCCTCCTGTTCACCCAGTTCTTCTCAAAATAATACAAAAGACTAGAATTTTGCTTATAAAATTACCATTGTGTCCTAAGCTCCCTGTGATTACTCCCAGAACATCTCCACTAAACTTCAGGAAATTATGTTAAAAATCAGTGAAAACAACTTTGTGCTAGTTAAAGCCCTGTTCATTCATTCATTCAAAAAGTATTTATCAGTAAGCACTTACTTGTTACTTGGCACCAAACACTAGCACTGAGCTAGATGCTGTGGGAGTTACCAAAGAAATAGGAGATGTAATGGCTACCCAAAAATGAAGATTAAGAAAACTCTTAACCATATACAAACAGAGTTCACAGAAGGGAGGGAACACTGTGGGCCATTCATGGCTAGAGAGCTTCCTTGGAAAGGGTGGGATTTGAGCAAGACCTTGAATGATGCAGAGATTTCAAAAGAAGGAGAAATAAGCAGCATGAGAAAATCTATGTAGAAGAACACGAATACACTCAAAATAACTATAGTCAAATACGGTCAAGAAATGATCCGATCATGTTGGTAGAGGGAAAATTCTACACTTGCAACAAAAGATTTAACCACTTCCATTAATCGTCTGTAGGCCATCCTTCATTACCTATAGTATTTTGTTTATGAGCCAGTTTAGGATAAACACATGTTTTAAATTTCCACACAGTTAGTGAAAAGGAATTAACATTCCTGAGAACATAAAAAAAAAAAAACAAAACCCACACAGCACACCTCACCCAATGACTAGACAGTAGTGACATGGAGTGCTGAGGTATAGTATTGGGGCATTTTTTTCTGTTCTTTGAAATTTGTGAATCTATTACTACAACTTTAGATCAAGTTGCTTCCTCTGAAAAGTGCGGCTTGTTTACAGTCTACATTCTACCAATTGGAAAGCCCTTGATTATTTGAACAAAGCAAATATTTTCCTGTGCACTGGAAGTTTAACTCAAATAAACAGCTGGTGAGTTCTTTGTAAAATATTGGCTTCACAGTTTTTAAGTGCTGGTATAAATCTAAGAGAACACAAACTTTCAGCAGGAAAAAAAGGCAATAATTATGTCCTGTGGTCACAAGGGGACCTCAGGCCACCTATGAGGCCAAGGACACATGGAAATGTGGGAAGATCTCACTGTCATGGATGTAGGTCTGGACAGGGTTTCCCAGTCTCAGAACAACTGGTCACCTGAAGCTAGAAGCAAAACCATCATGTTTTACTACTTAAAACACTTAGAAGGCAGTCAAAAGGTACGAACTTTCAGCTATAAGATGAGTAAATACTAGAGATATAATGTATAGCATAATAAGGATAACACTGCTGTATGATTGTTGTTGAGAGAGTAAATTCTAAGAGTTTTCATCACAAAGAAAATATTTGTTTTTATTTCTTTTATTTTGTATGTATATGATACATACACCTTCACGAGATATACTGCAGTGATCATTTCATGATGTCTGTAAGTTAAATCATTATGGTTGTACACCTCAAACTTACACAATGCTGTATGTCAATTATATCTCAATAAAACTGGAAGAGAAAGAAAGGAAGAGGGAAAGAAAAGAAAGAAAGACGAAGGGAAAAAAGAAGGAAAGAAAGAAGGCATTCACAGGTAGAGCCTTTCCTGTAATACGGCCATATTCTCTTTCCTTCTCTCTCACTTGAGCTCACAAAGGAAATAATCATTTAGAGAAAATGGTCAGTTATTAGTAATTTAGTTATGAGTAATGAAAAGTGATCCAAACATCTTTTTGGCTCGCTCACTAGAAGGCCAAGGGAAGCTGTTCCTCAAGATGACCATCAGTCCTTAAATATATACAGATTAAAAAAAAAAAGATGTCACTCTCAGAGAGAATCTGAGAGGTCTTCATGGTTGAGTCTCAGACAACCCCTCTGGAGATTAATTATTGACCTGTGTTGACTCCATTTTGCTGATGGGAAAATCAAAAAGCACAAAATCCTATAGGCCCTCTTCCTCTAGCCTGTGAGTGATGAGAACTGAATGCATGTCTTCTGGTCTCTCATCAGAGATCCTTTTTTCAGCCACCAGATCCCATTCAATTATAGGGATACTCAGCACTTACACTTGATGACTCTGATTTCATCCTAACACTGAAGTAACCACATACAGTAATGACATGTGAGTGTAAAACCACATCTCCAGAACAAAGCATATTGCAAAAAACTAATTGTAATCCTGTGGCATGAGTAAGCCTTTAAGAATAATTCTCAAACATCATTATATGTATTAAAACAAAGTGTGGATTAGACCTACCCATTGTAACAAGTGGTTCCATGCCTGTTTTTCCTAAATGAGTCTACACGTGTTTGGTTTATTTTGGAAGCTATCAAAAAATTAAACTCGTTGGCAAAAATGAATTAAAAGCGTGGGATCTGACCAGAAAGGTGAGAATGACTCAGAGGGACCCCTGCTTCTCCCCTCACCAATGCCTTTCATTGCCAGAGTCCAGATCTCTCATGGGCCTCTAATTAGACAACCACGAACTTTAGACCAGTTCTTTGAATACACACATGAAAATACTAAGATCCACAGAGTGATGAACAGACTCAAGTCAATTACAAAGCAGAGGAGAAGGCAATCTGATTCCTAATTCGGGGGCTTACAGCCTTGTCCCATCTTGCCTTCAGTAAGAGATTACTGTTATTCAATTATGATATAGGCTCCCCAGCTTCCCCTGTCCCCTTCTTCTTCTTCTTGTTCAGTCACTAAATAGTGTCCAACTCACAGCAACCCAATGGACTGCAACCCACCAGGGCTCCCTGTCCTTCAACATCTCTCAGAGCCTACTCAAACTCATGTCCATCGAGTTGGTGATGCCATCCAAGCATCTGGTCCTCTGTCATGCCCTGTCGTCCACTTCTCCTGCCTTCAATCTTTCCCAGCATCAGGGTCTTCGCTAAAGTGTTGGCTCTTTACATCAGGTGGCCAAAGTATTGGAGCTTCAGGTCCAGCATCAGTCCTTCCAATGAATATTCAGGGTTGATGTCCTTTAGGATTGACTGGTTGGATCTCCTTGCAGTCCAAGGGTCTCTCAAGAGTTTTCTCCAGTTCAAAAGCATCAGTTCTTTGGTGTTCAGCTTTCTTTATAGTCCAACTCTCATGTCCATACATGACTACTGGAAAAACCATAGCTTTGACTAGAAGGACTTTTGTTGGCAAAGTAATGTCTCTACCTTTTAATATGCTGTCTAGGTTTGTCATAGCTTTTCTTCCAAGGAGCAAGCATCTTTTAATTTTGTGGCTGCAGTCACCATCTTCAGTAATTTTGGAGCCCAAGAAAATAAAGTCTGTCACTGTTTCCATTGTTTCCCCATCTATTTGCCATGAAGTGATGGAACTGGATACCATGATCTTTGTTTTTTGAATGCTGATTTTTAAGCCAGCTTTTTCACTATCATTTTTCACTTTCATCAAGAGGCTCTTTAGCTCTTCTTCACTTTCTGCCATAGGGTTGTGTCATCTGCATATCTGAGGTTATTGATATTTCTCCCAGCAATCTTGATTCCAGCTTGTGCTTCCATCCAGACTGGCATTTTGCATGATGTACTCTGCATATAAGTTAAATAAGCAGGGTGATAATATATAGCCTTGACGTACTCCTTTCCCAATTTGGAACCAGTTTGCTGTTCCATGTCCAGTTCTAACTGTTGCTTCTTGACCTGCATACAGAGTTCTCAGGAGGCAGGTAGGGTGATCTGGTATTCCTATCTCTTTAAGAATTTTCCACAGTTTGTTGTGATCCACACAGTCAAAGGCTTTAGCGTAGTCAATGAAGCAGAAGTAGATGTTTTTCTGGTACTCCCTTGCTTTTTCTATGATTCAGTGGATATTGGCAATTTGATCTCTGCTTCCTCTGCTTTTTCTAAATCCAGCTTGAACATCTGGAAGTTCTTGGTTCAAGTACTGTGGAAGCCTGGCTTAGAGAATTTTGAGCATTACTTTACTAGCGTGTGAGAAGAATGCAATTGTGCGGTAGTTGAACCTTCTTTGGCATTGCCTTTCTTTGGGATTGGAATGAAAACTGACCTTTCCAGTCCTGTGGCTACTGATGAGTTTTCCAAATTTTCTGGCCTACTGAGTGTAGCATTTTCATAGCATCATCTTTTAGGATTTGAAATAGCTCAACTGGAATTCTATCACTTCCACTAGCTTTGTTCATAGCGATGCTTCCTAATGCCCTCTCAACTTTGCATTCCAGGATGTCTGGTACTAGGTGAGTGATCACATCATCACAGTTATCTGGGTCATTAAGATCTTTTTTGTACAGTTCTTCTGTGTATTCTTGCCACTTCTTCTTAGTATCTTCTGCTTCTGTTAGGTCCATACCATTTCTGGCCTTTATTGTGCCCATCTTTGCATGAAATGTTCCCTTGATCTCTAATTTTCTTGATGCGATCTCTAGTCTTTCCCATTCTATTTTTTTTTTCTTCTATTTCTTTGCATTGTTCACTTAAGAAGCGTTTCTTATCTCTCCTTGCTATTCTTTGGAACTCTGCATTCAGATGGGTTTATCTTTCCTTTTCTCATTTGTCTTTTGCTTCTCTTCTTTTCTCAACTATTTGTAAGACCTCCCCAGACAACCATTCTGCCTTTTTGCAATTCTTTTTCTTTGCAATGGTTTTGATTACCACCTTCTATACAATGGTATGAACCTCCATCCATAGTTCTTCTTCTAGATCATAAAATAAAATAAAAATAAGAGCTGAATTTCAAAAAGCCTACCTCTTGAATTTTGTATGTCCTAGAAACAAACACTAAAAGACAATATCATGGCTGTCATAGGGCATCGGATCATTTCATGCACATATTCATAGCTCAGTCTTACACTGGTGAGTTCAGCTTCCTATCCATTTGTTACTCTTAGTCATGTTTAGTTACTTTTATTTAGGGCAAATAAACAATGACTTTAGTCTCTGGTGCTATAGTTAATTGACTGGAAACACTCATCCATTCATTGAAAAATACTTAAGAAATGATATGTACCAAATACATCAAACAACCAAACTGTACAAATAAACAAATATCCATAGTCTTTTATTCTAAATAAAATTTAACTGTGACTCACAAGACCTCTACAAGTATAGCTCAAATTTGACTTATGTATAAAAAGTGATAATTCTACAATATTGTTGCAGTAGCCTAACTTTTCAATTTTCTTACTGAAAAAAATACAAAATGTAAAGCTTTTTAGATAGTTTCACATATTGGAAATTATTATGTAATTTTCATGATCATCTTCAAGATGGCCCTTTGAAATAATATGAGAATTAATTTCTACAAAAGCATATTCAACCAATATTTTCCCTGTCCATCATAATCCAAATCTGAAAATTAAGCACTCTCTGCTGCTGCTGCTAAGTCATTTCAGTCGTGTCCAACTCTGTGCAACCCCATAGACGGCAGCCCACCAGGCTACCCCGTCCCTGGGATTCTCCAGGCAAGAACACTGGAGTGGGTTTAAGCACTCCCTATATAACTTTAAATCTTACTCAACAGATTTTAGATCTGGTGTATTCAGACATGAAATATTTGCTTTAAGCATTTTTTTTTCTTTTTCTGTTAAAGATGACATTTTCCTATTATAGTAAGAATATATAGTCAATGTAGAATATTCAAGAAATAGAAAAAAAAGTCAAAGGAATATTTTAAACTTACTCTAATACTAAGACCCTCAGGTAAAAACTAAAAGCATTTTGGTATTACATTTTAATAACTTTTGTATCCTACTGCCTACCCTTCTTTGCTGTTAATGAGTATTTTACCATGTTATTAGATATATTCCTAGAGAATGTGATGGTCAATCACTGGCTCATAATCTATTTAATTATAAACCATGTTTTACTTCAATTCCTCTCCTTCAGAGAGTGAGAACAACCAGTAGAAGGAATAAGGCCACTGCCACACATGACGTCACCAGTTCACCTTCTGCCCGTCGGGCACAGGGTCACATCTGCCTCCCCCTCACCCCCAGCAGGTGTAGAAATATGATGAGGCCTGTCTGGCCACCCCAGGTCAGATTTTGATGCAGCCCTGCTAGTACAGTCGTCTGATGTGCTGTGCAGAAGGCCATAGTTTACGTGTTCATCTGGCATGCTAAGGTAGACACTTAACAGTCTATTCTCAGCAGTTAGTTCCTCTGAAACCCCTAGCATACGGGTCTGTAAAGGCCTTAATTATGCATTCCTGCTGTTTCCTGAGCAACGTATATCTCACTGAAGGCAATTATTACACGACGAATCCAACAGCCACTGGACATGATGACTGCCTACTCAGGGGCAGCAGACACCTTTTATTTTGCTCTCAAGACCATATATGTACCGATTAAAAGCAGGAATGCTTGCTCAGGCCCTGTGAAGGGAGGCGATGAATGGTATGTCTGAACAGCTCGGTCCCTGGCTTGGTGTCATTGAAATGCCACACTCCTCACTGAAGTCTGTTGATAAACTGGGCAACTTTTATCAGCAGACATTATATCAGAGGACTCGAGCTGAAAGTTAGCACATGGGGTGTTCTGTCAGCACAGAAGGCTTATACCATTAGTAGGTCTAAATAGAGTTTAGATCGTGGAGCCAAACAAAAATCTAGGTCATTAAGTGCAGAAAAGAAAAGGTTACAATGACTCCAATCTAAATAAAATTCTGTTTTGTGAGAACCAAAGAAATTAATCTTGCAGTCTAGGTAATAAAGAAACAGTGACTATTTCTTTATTACCTAAAAAAAGAAAAGTATTGCTTTATATACATCATTTTAGTACCATTTGGGCGAATTATTCTTTAGGTTATTTGAACTAAAACCTTCTGGGAGGGATCTAGTGTATTTCTACGAGCCAAGTAGGGATTTTTTATGTAAAAACAAAAAAGCCTCTCCAATTTCTCTGGAGAGCTCATCCTTGGAGACTAACTTAACATCACATTGCCACATAATCTTGCAAATGTAAAACACTGAAAGAAAATAAGATGCCTGTGGGAATCCTAATTCATGAGACAAAATTCAAAAAAAAACTGATCACAGAATTTAAACCCTTGACATTTATAAAACACAATGTCAAGTAAAATATAACATAGTTTTCACACCATAAAATGGATGCAAAATGAACTGGAAAAAAATTCAATATTTTCCTTCAGGGACCATCAAAAGCTATGATATCTTCCAAATATTCACCAAAGTTCAAGGCTAATGGGAAACATATGTGAAAAGCATTTGATAAATATATCTGAATGCTCAATAAAGGAGAAATAGAACCAGTTTGCCTAAAGTACACGTGATCATGAGAAGAGAAGCTTTGGACCTATTCCATAATCCATGTATTTTTAATGTGAGAATCAACACTGACTAAATTTAGTTTCTTTACTTGTTATTGGTAATGCCAATAAAAAAGGGAATTCCTGGAAAATGACATTTTAGAAGAGAAAGGCATGAAGCAAGGGAAATAGACAAAACATAACTTGAGTAAGACAAATTTAATTATCATATATAACTGTGATCATGGGAAAATCTCTCAGGCGGTCATATGATTTCTATCTGCACTTTCAAAAAATACCTGTAGATAAAAAAAGTATCTGTAGGTGACGCTCCCATGGAACATAAGAAAAAAAGTGACAAGTGATTAAAAAGCAGGGAAGAGTAAGAAAATCACGCCAGTAATGGTGAGGAAGTGTTACTAGAGATCATGTGCAAAGAGCACAGTGGAAGAAGAGGCTGTGGTGGGCAGAATGGTGGTCCCCTCAAAGATCACATACTAGCCCCCGGGATCTGTAGATGTGTTCAGTTCAGTTCAGTTCAGTCACTCAGTCGTGTCTGACTCTTAGCGACCCCATGAATCGCAGCACGCCAGGCCTCCCTGTCCATCACCAACTCCCGGAGTTCACTCAGACTCACGTCCATCGAGTCAGTGATGCCATCCAGCCATCTCATCCTCTGTCGTCCCCTTACATTACATAAAAAAATGGGAAGCAAATTCACAGGTGGAATTAAAGTTGCCAAACAGCTGATCTTTAGTGAGACTGTCCAGGTGGCCCTAATGTACTCACAAGGGTCCTTCAAAGTAGCAGAGAGAGCAGAAGAGGAGGTCAGAGTGATGCAGATCACTTACATGATCCAGCAATCCCACTCCTGGGAATATATCTGGAGAAAACCATAATTCAAAAAGGTACATGCACCCCTGGCTCACAGCAGCACTATACACAATAGCCACGACATGGAAACAACCTAACTGTCCATTAGCAGGTGAACGGGCAAGGGGGATGCGGTGCATACATGCATACTGGCTGACTACCCAGTCATAAGCGGGAATGAAATGATGCCATTTGCAGCAACATGGACGGGCCTCGAGACTGTCATCCTAAGTGCAGTAAGTCATACACAGAAATACAAGTAAATACTATATGGCATCACATGTGGAATCTAAAGTATGGCATAAATGAACTTATCTGTGAAACAGACTCACAGACTCAGAGAGCAGACTTTGTTTGCTAAGAAGGGAGGAGGTGGGTGAGGGAAGGATTGGGAGTGTGGGATTAGCAGACGTAAACTATTACACACAGGATGGATAAACCACAAGGTCCTATGGTGTAGCACATGGAACTGTATTCAGTATCATGTGATAAGTCATAATGAACACGCATATAAGAATAAATGTACATATATTAATATGTATAACAATCACTTTGTTGTACAGCAGAAATTAATGTGATATCATAAAGCAACTATACTCCAATTTTTAAAATTATTTTTTTTAAAAGAGTAAGAAGGGCTTGACTCATCTTTACTGGCTTTGAAGATGAAGACAGGGGACCACAAACTGAGGAAGGCAGGCCCGTAGAACCTGAAAAAGGTGAGGAACCATGACCTGTACGGAGCCTACAGAAAGGGATGCAGCCCTACCAATGCCCAGTGTTAGCCCAGGAAGAGGTATGTCAGACTTCTGACCTTCGGAACTAATGCACTTGTGTGATATGATTCACTAAGTTTGTGGTAACTTGTTTGGAGTAGCAGTAGGAAACTAATAGAAAGGCCTCTTAAAACAATAAAATGATCTTCTCGGGAGCTCCTGATTGGAGGACAAAGCTCTGAAAACAAGAGAAGCTCTCAGAAAAGCAGCAGCATCCAGCTGGGAAAGTCCCTTTGCCCCTGGAATCATCAGCATTCAAAACAAGTACGATGAAAGGGCCAACACCTTATAGACTGAGAACATCAGAGAAAGCCAAGAGTGGAGTGAGAGCTCTCCAAGACTTGGGGGGGAGGGTGGTATTTCTACCTGGGTGTGGATGGCCACATTACAAATAAGGAAACACAGACAAGCCACACAGCTGATGTGGAATGACCCAGCAGAAAGATGGATACAGAAAACTGCTTCTCCAAAACAGAATGCTCACCTACTGGGAAGGCCTGAGAGCTGCAGCTTGCCACCCCCACCCCTCCTCTGGCAGCCCCTCTGCTGAACAAGTCAGGCCAACTTACATCAACCAGATGCTGGATGTATGAATGGAGACAGCCAAAGGCTGCAAGACACAGCTTCCCTTGCTGCTTGTGGGTCTGAATAGCATATATCATGCAAGATACAGAGGCATTACAGAAAGAGAGAAATATTAGTCAGAAAGATACCCTATGCTTTCAAAATGCAGAATGTGAAATAAAATACAAGATGAAGAAACAGCAGACAAGACATGAAAAATGAACTGTTAAAGGATACATAAAACCTTCCTCCAAGGAAACAAAATCTGTTGGTGACATTAAAATACTCATCAGAAGAGAATGAAATAGAAAATGAGACCAAATAAATGGCACAGAGGACAGAAAACAGAGATTCAACATACAAATGGTGATTAATTTTTAAAAAGAGTCTGAAACAGACACAAAAAGAAGTACTAGAATCAAGATGTAATCACCAGATATGTTACTGAACTGAAAAAGATATTAATGTGCAAAAGAAATGTATTTACCATAGATGAAGTAATGATACTAAGGAAAGATGAACCTTTAGATATATTCTAGAGGAATAGGATTAAATTCCAAGAATAGAAAACATAACCAGAGTCCAAGTGGAGGGAAAGAGTTTACCTAAGATTTATTTTCCTCAACCTTATAAGCCATTGACAACAGGACAATATCTACAGAGATTTTTAAGAAAAACCTTAGATCTTGTGATTTTATCATTAGCCAACTAGTGTTATCAGTCATTTACATACCAAAGCATTGAAAGATACATACATAGGTATCTGACTTTCAAAAGAAAGCAAGATACATACAACTAGATTAGTCTTGCTCACAGAAGTCCCCTGACCTCACACCCTCTTCCTCCATAACACCCCAGCCACCCTGGTTTCCCTAAGTTTTTGGAAATAGCAGTCTCTCTCCCCACTTTCTTATTTAACACATACAGTTGGTATTAAGGGAATGAGTCTGCTGACATCTTGATCTCAGACTTCTACTCCACAATTGTGAGAAAATTAATTTTGGTAGTTTAGATCACTGAGTTTGTGGTATTTAATTATGGCAACCCTGGCAAATTAAAACAAAAGACAATAACAAATAGCAATACCCGCTGAGCCTAAGTGCACAGCTGGTGAGAGTTTAAACTGGTACCACTGTTCTCAAGGGCAGTCTGCAACCTAGAGCCAGTGCATCCGAGAGCTGCTGTTCTTCTCCCCAGAAACGCCACTCAGGACATTCAGCCTAAGGAAACTGGAGGGACTATATACATACACACATATCATATTTACATATATCATGGGTATACAATATATTCAAGTACACTATATAAAAACATATACTATATAAAAATATAATGAAGTAAAGTGTTAGTCACTCAGTCGTGTCCAACTCTTTGTGACCCCATGGACTGTAGCCCACCAGGCTCCTCTGGCCATGGAATTCTCCAGGCAAAAAGACTGGAGTGGGTTCCATCCCCTTTGCCAGGATATCTTCTCAACCCAGGGTTTGAACCCAGGTATTCTGCAATGCAAGCAGATTATTTACTATCTGAGTCACCAGGGAAGCCCTAAAAATATAAAATATATTTCTATATTGTTCATTATATTCTGTATTATTATATTACATAAAGAGCAATAATAATGAAGATACCTTTTAAAAGTGTGATCATTTGATAAATATCGTGTGTCATTTGAATAGTCCACTTCACAATATATTGTGTGTTTTCTCATATTAACTAAATATTCTTCTATATTTTTTAAATGGATGCCATGATATGGTATAATTATTTACATATACCCATTGGATATATGTACAAAAGTAAAATATATTGTTTATATTATACACAGATATTTCAATATATAAGTATTTATAAATATATCTAATGGGTATATTTACAAAGACAGAAAAAGAAAGGAAAACTCGTAGTATCCTGTATCAGAATCTGAGGTGATTTTCTACTAACTAGGAGGCCAATAAAACTGTATTAAAAATACCATCAGTGTCCCACCTATGCTTTGCCCACCCAAAGGTCAATAAGAATATCCCCGCACCCCTTGCATCCAATTTCAGAACTCAAGGTTTATGCCAAACAAAAACCAGAAAAACTGTTTTCCTATTACCCTGGAAAAGTTTTTATAGCAGGCCTTCTCCCTGCCTTGTACTCCAATCACCTTCTCATTTATATCACAGGAGGAGCTGTTACCTTACACTAGTGAGACAGTAAGGCTTGTGTATTGTCAGTGACATCCTGCAATAAAGGAAATGTAATACCCACAGTGTTAGAATTGAACACAAGGCCGGGAAGACCCTAGTACTTGTGTTTATAGTTATATTGTTGTTGATGCTATTGTTTAAGCATTTTTGTTCCAAGATCAAGAAGCCTGGAAATGGGAGATCTAATTCAGCAGAGAATTACATTAAGAATAATGCACATTTTTCTGCAATTGAAAACTGAAAACAGGAACAAGATGATGGAGGAGGAGGTGGATGTGGAGTACCTCTCTCTCCATGGATACATCAGGAACACACCTTCAGACACAGAAGGGCATGCAGAACACCAGCTGAGAGCCGACAGGAGTACCCGACCAGAGGAAAAGAATATATAGAAGCAGGCAAAACTCGGTAGGATGAAGGAACTAGGGGGGAAACGAGGGTGTTAGAAGGACTGGACCTGCCCTCAGCGGGTCGGGGGTCCTCTTCAATAAGTGGCGCTGGAAAAACTGGACAGCTATGTGTGAAAGAATGAAATTAGAACGCTTGCTAACACCATACACAAAGATAAACTCAAAATGGATTAAAGACCTAAATGTAAGACCAGAAACTATAAAACTCTTAGAGGAAAACATAGGCAGAACACTCAATGACATAAATCAAAGCAAAATCCTCTATGACCCACCTCCTAGAGTAATGGAAATAAATACAAAAATAAACAAGTGGGACCTGATTAAACTTTAAAGCTTTTGCACAGCAAAGGAAACTATAAGCAAGGTAAAAAGACAGCCCTCAGAATGGGAGAAAATAATAGCAAATGAAACAACTTACAAAGGATTAATTTCCAAAATATACAAGCAGCTCATACAACTCAATGCCAGAAAAACAAACAACCCAATCAAAAAGTGGGGGAAAGATATAAACAGATCTTTCTCCAAAGAAGACAGATAGATGGCTAACACATGAAAAGATGCTCAACATTGCTCATTATTAGAGAAATGCAAATCAAAACTACAATGAGATATCACCTTACACCAGTCAGAATGGCCCTCATCAAAAAGTCTACAAACAATAAATGCTGGAGCGGGTGTGGAGAAAAGGGAACACTCTGGCACTGTTAGTGGAATATAAATTGATACAGCTACTATGGAAGATGGTATGGAGATTCCTTTAAAAACTAGGAATAAAATCACCATATGACCCAGCAATCCCACTCCTAGGCATATACCCTGAGGAAACCAAAACTGAAAAAAAGATGTATCCCATTGTTCATTGTAGCACTATTTACAATAGCTAGAACATGGAAGCAACCTCGATGTCCATTGGCAGATGAATGGATAAAGAAGTTGTGGTGCATATACACAATGGAATATTACTCGGCCATAAAAAGGAATGCATTTGATTCAGTTCTGATGAGGTGGATGAACCTAGAACCTATTATACAGAGTGAAGTGAGTCAGAAAGAAAAAGGTAAATATCGTATTCTAACACATATATACGGAATCTAGAAAAATGGTGCTGAAGAATTTATTTACAGGGCAGCAGTGGAGAAACAGACAGAGAGAACAGACTTATGGACATGGGGAGAGGGGAGGAGAGGGGGAGATGCATGGAGAGAGTAACATGGAAACTTGCATTACCATATGCAAAATAGATAGCCAGGGGGAATTTGCTGTATGGCTCAGGAAACTCAAACAGGGGCTGTGTATCAACCTAGAGGGGTGGGATGGGGAGGGAGATGGGAGGGAGGTTCAAAAGGGAGAGGATATATGTATACCTATGGCTGATTCATGTTGAGGTTTGACAGAAAACAACACAATTCTGTACAGCAATTATCCATCAGTAAAAAAAATAATAAATTAAAAAAAAAACAAAGAAAACTGAAAAGAGTGGAACTGTTGAATATCACAAGGTAAGTTTTCTTTTTAAATACATGTCCATTTTAAGAAAAACACAGATGTAATATCTTAGGTATGCAAATACACAGAGTGTTATGCAAAGAGTGTTATGCAAAACTTTATGGTAAACAGATGAGAAATGTATATAAAATTGATTTCTTGGGAAATACAAATTAAAGAAAAAGTCAAATGAAATGAATAGTAGTACATGGCTATCAATCTAGACACTATAGAAACTGAGATTAGTATTTAGAACATTAGGAAAGAACTCCTCAATCTTTCTCATCTTCCTTTTCCAGTCAATCACCATATTTTGCTGACTCTACTCTCTCAATCTCTGTTACATGCCCCTCCCTCCACCCTACATCAACACCACCACTTTATCTCAGGTGCTCATCACCCGCTTAAGTACAAGGAGTTCAGTACTCTCATTTCTCTAAACCCAGCACCTAGCAAGGGACCTGGAATTAGACAGGGAATCAGCCAATGTGTGTTGAAAGTCTGAAAGACCACGGTGAAGCAGTCATGAGCCAATCATAAAATGTAGGTTGATTACAGGAGTCTTCTGGTTTAGCAAATTTGGTGGGGAAGTGCACACGTGGTGTAGAATTCTCGGTCTAACAGAAATGATGAAGGAGGACAGTGGTGTGTTCATCTGGCTGTAATTTTAAGGATTTTAAATCTTAAAATTTCAAAGAGTCTTTATGATGTATGAAAGAAAGATGATCAGGTGCGGCAAAGCTCCATCAGGTCCAAAACGTCTTTGTTTCCCTGGTGAGATTCTAAGTACTTTGAGATTGTTTTCTTTCTTTCACATCCTCCCTGGTGCCTTACACTGTAGATGGCATAGGTCAAGATTTTCATACTGCTCTAAAAGTGCCTTAGATTGGATCCTTCTACCCCATTTAAAGTTATCCCCTAGGCAATGTCTCCTCTTTCCAATGTTATCAACTTTTTTGCTCTCTCGCTCTCTCTGAATTATTCCCAACAGCATATTATCAGGATGAAAGTGAAAGTGAAAGTGAAGTCGCTCAGTCGTGTCTGACTCTTTGCGATCCCGTGTACTGTAGCCCACCAGGCTCCTCTGCCCATGGAATTCTCTAGGCAAGAATACTGGAGTGGGTTGCCATTTCCTTCTCCAGGGGATCTTCCCAACCCAGGGATCGAACCCAGGTCTCCCGCATTGCAGGCAGACGCTTTTACCTCTGAGCCACCAGGGAAGCATATTACTTCTCAAATCTTAACACATACACCCCAACTTTCTTGCCCCTCATTTCATTTTGCCACTAGCAACTACCTTATGCCTTTGCTTTAAAAGTTTGTGCAAGAGTCATCTCTACTGCTGTGCCCAGCTCTTCTCCTTCTATCTCCTCCCAGGCACTTGCAGCGCACACTATTCTCTCCTGAGAATACCCATGACCAGCACGGTGCTAAATCCAACGGTGGATTCTCCGCAGTTCCCATCTGATTCAGTGACTGGTTCGTAGTCTTGGATCTGTTGCTTCTCTTCATCTCTTTACTTCCAGAACAACATTCCTTTTTGTTGTTGTTGTTCTGTCTCACTGGATCCTCCTCAGTTTCCTTTCTGTTTTCTCTTTTAATTGATCTATTAATGATCAATGGCACACACACCTCTCCTTTATTTACATTTATTCTGGTGATTTAATCCAATCTCATGATTTTAAAGATATTTTGGAATCCTTCGATTTATATTTTCAACAGTCTTCCACTCCAGATTCATATACAAAACTGCCTACTTCACATGTCCTCTTGAATTTTGAATAGATGTACCAAATTCAAAAAGTACAGGACTCACCTCCTGATATTTCCCCTCAAATACATTTCATCTGGTAGCCTTCTTCCTCCCAATTAAAAACATCCCAATCCTTATAGTTACTCAAACCAAAAAAACTTGAATTATTTCTTAATTATCTTAATCACACACATACCCACATCCATTCCATCTTTAAATCCCATTGGCTCTCTTTTCAACATTTATCTGGCATCTGACAACTTGCATCATCTCCACAGTTCACTATCCTAGTCTCAGCCACCATCATCTTTCACTTAAACTACTGCAACCATTTCCTACCAGCTCTTTATCCTTCCCTTCCTCTATCCTTGCACTTCTACAGTCTGTTCTCAACACAGCCTCCAAGGCAATCATCTATCTCTCAAGATTCCTCCCGTCTTCCATTTCCCACAAAGTAAAACCCAAAGTCTCAACACAGCCCCAAAGCCCTCCAGGATCTACCTACCCCCATCAGTCCTCTGACGCCAAGGCCTGCTACTCTCCCCCGTGTTCACTTCTCATCAGTCAGAAACCTGTCACTTGGCCACAGCTCACTTCAAGGGAGCCTGAGAAAACAAGTGTTTTAGGTGGGCACGTTGCCACCCAACAAAATCAGGAGAGGAGAAGTGAATGTTAGGGAGGTACCCAGCAATACCAGGCACAAATGGTTATCTTACTTTTCAAATAATGAGACAAAGTCTCAGAGGAGTTAAATAACTTTTCACTTTCATGCACTGGAGAAGGAAATGGCAACCCACTCCAGCATTCTTGCCTGGAGAATCCCAGGGACGGTGGAGCCTGGTGGGCTGCCGTCTATGAGGTCGCACAGAGTCGGACACGACTGAAGTGACGTAGCAGCAGCAGCAGCAGCAGCAGACATTCAGTAACTTTCATAGGAAATAATTTAGCTAGAAAATGGTAAAAGGAATTCAAATCATAGTCTGAGTCCACATTCCCTTAGCCTTCTATTACATTGGATGATCTCTCTCATTATAAGCCTTTGGATGGTTTTCAGGTGAAAATTTGGTCCTCAAACTGTCTTGCCTGAAATAGGCATCTCATATATACATATATATATATATTAGTAATAGAACTCTATTTTTTTAGTTTTTACAATGTTGTGTTGGTTTCTGCCATACAACAATGCAAATCAGCCATAATTACACATTAAAGAGATGGGAATACCAGACCACCTTACCTGCCTCCTGGGAAATCTGTATGCAGGTCAAGAAGCAACAGTTAGAACCAGACATGGAATAACAGACCATTTCCAAATTGGGAAAGGAGTACATCAGGGCTGTATATTGTCACCCTGCTTATTTAACTTATATGCAGAATACATCATGCAAAATGCCAGGCTGGATGGAGCACAAGCTGGAATCAAGATTGCTGGGAGAAATATCAAAACCTCAGACATGCAGATGACACCACCCTTATGGCAGAAGGCGAAGAGGAACTAAAGAGCCTTTTGATGAAAGTGAAAGCAGAGAGTGAAGAAGTTAGCTTAAAACTAAACATCCAAAAAATAGATCATGGCACCCAGTCCCATCACTTCATGCCAAATAGATGGGGAAACAATGGAAATAGTGACAGACTTTATTTTCTTGGGCTCCAAAATCACTGCAGATGGTGACTGAAGTCATGCAATTAAAAGACGCTTGCTCCTTGGCAGAAAAGTTATAACCAACCTAGACAGCATATTAAAAAGCAGAGACATTACTTTGCCGACAAAGGTCCATCTAGTCAAAGCTATGGTTTTTCCAGTAGTCATGTATGGATGTGAGAGTTGGATTATAAAGAAAGCTGAGCACTGAAGAATTGATGCTTTTGAACTGTTGTGTTGGGGAAGACTCTTGAGAGTCCCTTGGGCTGTAAGGAGCTTAAACCAGTCAATCCTAAAGGAAATCAGTCCTGAATATACCAATACTTTGGCCACCTGATGCAAAGCACTGACTCATTTGAAAAGACCCAGATGCTGGGAAAGATTGAAGGCAAGAGGACAAGGGGACAGCACAGGATGAGATGGTTGGATGCATCACCAACTTGATGGACATGAGTTTGAGCAAGCTCTGGGAGTTGGTGATGGGCAGGGAAGCCTGTCGTGCTGTGGTCCATGGGGTCGCAAAGAGTTGAACACGACTGAGCGACTGGACTGAGTGACCCTCCTCTGTTCCCTCATCCCATCCCTCCAAGTCATCACAGAGCACCACACTGGGCTTCCTCTGCTGCACAGCGGCTTCCCACCAGCCAGTCATCTCACACCTGATAGAGTGTATACGTTGATGCTACCTTCTCCATTCGTCCTACCGTCTCTCTCCTCACTGTGTCCACAAATGTCTCATGCCTTCCCTGCAAATGGGTTCATCAATACCATTTGCTAGATTCCATATATATGTGTTAATATACTATATTTGTTTTTCTCATTCTGACTTACTTCAATCTGTATAACGGGCTCTAGGTTCTTGATTAATGAAAATCATTAATACATTTTCAGACAATATCAATCTTTGTGTTACCCGTTCTACAACGAGACTTTTTTAAACTCATTTTCAGCATTTATGTGTTTCATCTCTCCACAGCTACTGGAGTCTATAAAATATTTGCTTGCACTTTAACAATAACTTTAGTTCAGGTATTTTCAATCTAGGTGATACATCCTATTCCTCTATGCAGCTTTTAAAATTACAGATTTCTTCTGATTTTGATCTAAGTGAGTTAGGGTGGCCTGGGACTAAGCATTAAGAAAAAACTTCCTTTATCATTTTAATGTGAAGCCAAATTTCAAATTCCCAGGTTTAATTACATAGTCTTAACGGACAGGACTTCACTTTCACTTTTCACTTTCATGCACTGGAGAAGGAAATGGCAAGCCACTCCAGTGTTCTTGCCTGGAGAATCCCAGGGACGGGGGAGCCTGATGGGCTGCCGTCTGTGGGGTTGCACAGAGTCAGACACAACTGAAGCGACTTAGCAGCAGCAGCAGCAGCAACGGACAGGGAGGCCTGGCGTGCTGTTGTTCATGGGGTCGCAAAGAATCGGACACGACTGAGCGACTGAACTGAACTGAACTGAATAGCTCAGAGCTCCTACACAGAGAGTCAAAGTCTCCTCGTGAGGGGATAACTGCAAGAGTCTCCTTCTGCATCCATCATCTCTAGCCTTACTCTGTATGGCCCAGCTTTAACACAGAATGGTCTTTCCTGCCACAGCTATGAGGTTTCATATTTCCATCCTTATAGACATGTAGCTGCTTTGAATCCTTTATTCTCCCTACATCCCCTCAATCTGTTAGTCAAACGACTTTTTCCATCAAGACATCATACACATCATTGTCTCTGTACAGAGGTCTCCATTTTGGCCCCTCCTGCACTGTTGCAGAGACTGCTAGAGCCCACCAAAGACTGCTTCTCCACTTCACTGTGAAGATTACATTGATACTCTTAGAAGCAGCTGCCAATATTCCAGCTGCCTTGCATCAAGGTGGAGCCATGTAACTGGTTCTTGCCAATGGAATGTGGATGTAAGTGACACACATCGTTTCCAGGGAGAAATCTGAATATCCTCCATGAATTGCTCCCTCCACCCGCCCACTGGGTAACCCCAGGGTGACCTCTATAGTACAAGATGGTGGAGATACAAGGTAGAAGGAGCCCTAGCCTCTGACTCATTGCTTGGAGGGAAGCCAGCCAGGAGAGCTGCCCATTCTGGGTCGTCAGCACTGGATTTTACATAAACAAGAAATATATTTTCTCTGTATTAAGCCAGGATTTGGAGTTCTTTTTGACAGTAGTTTCTCATATCTTAAAACATGAACTTTGTCCTCTACTCTATTTAATACCTTCCTTACAGAATGACATTTATTTCTTTACATGTTTGTCTCCCTTACTTGCTTGCTTGTGGATTACTTGTACCATGAGTCTTGAGCCCAGCATAGGGTAGGCTCTTCCTGAAGACTGGTGAGTTGAATTCAATAAAGAGTACTAAAGAATGATGTAGTAGGATTCCGTAATACTGTCTGCTACCCTGCACCTATGGTGCCTAAGATTTGTCTTTCCTTTAACTGACACACCTGTCCTAATCCCACGCTCAGGATACCCTGATATGTTAAACTCTCCCTCCAATCAAAAGCATCAAGTTGATTTTTTTAATCACCTCTACCCTGTTCATCGTATCTGTAGCTATCTATATTTGCCTGGATACTATACTTTCATCTACTGGATCAATAAATCCATCTACTGAAACTTTACTCATTCTTTAGTGAATTCCCAGGAAAATGAGTCCCCAGTACCCATGAACATTGCATGAATGTGGCATTTTATTTATGTTGCAAATAGATAACTTACTTTTAGCTCTTGGTGTGTCTGTTTTCCTCGTTAGATTCAGTACCCATTAAAGGCAAAAGCCTCTTGTATCTTTGTATCCTTGGCAGCTACCCCATACTTTGCCCGGGACAGGTTTCATAAATGTTTTTAGTTGAACAGCATGGAACTAATTGAGGAGTAGAATTAAATACAAGATTTTAATTACTCTCTAATAAAGTGGCTCTTCTATTGGAAATACATATAACCCTCTCTAATCAGATTGAATAGCCATTAAAGCACAATTGCATATTTATTTATATATACAACTGTATTCATCCAGTAAAGAGCTAGAGATTATTTTTGATCAGTAAGAGACCTTTGATTTCCCAGGCTAATAAAACGTGTGTGTATGTGTGTGTTATACAGATATCTCACTCTGTATCTAAGAGATGAAGCTGTTTGTAGCTTCCCTTATCTTTAAAGGTATGAGTCTCAATTGACCTTGTAGCCTATTCCAAAGCAATGTTCCCCTTGAAAATTACCCACCAAATGAGAAAGAGAGAGAGTAACAGAAAAGTGGAAAAAATGTCCTAAGCACATTAAAAGATTAACACCTTTTTCCTCCATTATGTGCTTGGCAAATGTGAAGATAATGAGTACATTATAATAAATAGAGTACATTTTAATAAAATCACTTGTTTTTCAACCTATGTGGAAACCACATGAGAATTTCAGAACCTATAGGTTGCTTTCAAAACTGCATGTCTCATATAATATTTATTCTTATTGGGATTATTTAGCTTAAGAAACTTTACTGTATTGCTCCAAAATTCTTTGCATTCTAAAAAGGCTGGGAGGTCTCAGGAACTATGCTTTCCTCTGTCTCTCACAAGGTACAAGCTAATTATGTACTCAGTTTAATCACACTAGCTTTTCATTATTAAAAATAAACTCTTAGTTTTGCAAATCCAACATCATCATATATAACACCGCATTCCTTCCTACCTTTCAAACCTCATCGGCATTGCTCAGCTTTATAACCAAATTAAGAACACATGTGTCAGACTTAGCTCTTGGAAAGCAGAACTGTTCTTAACTTTCATCTACACAACACCTGGGATTTCTTAAAGTCACCCCTTAAATCTGCACTTGGCCCTCTTCACTCCTTGATCTCCAAGTTTCAAATAGATTACCTGTGCATTCAGAGTCCACATTTAGAATATCTAAAAGAAAAAAAAAACAAAAAAAAGCGCTACATATATTTGCCAAGTTGTCCTGACTTTGTTCTGCTGGACCAACCTCCCTCTGTTACAAACCAAGCTTAGGAAGAAGAGTCCAGCTCATATTTCTAGGGAGAATCTGGCTTAAGTTTAGGCTGTCAGAGCATTGGAAGATTGCCAGGTGGTTGTAAAGAAAAATTTGTTGACAGATACGTTCATGGCATTTTTGCGCCTGTGTGTGTGCCTCCTCAGAGTTATGAGGAAACTTCCTTATTAGGAACAAACCAAAATCCCTGGATTCCCAGAGACATAGGGGAATATGCAACAAGACATATTGCCTTAGCAGATATTTAAGACAACATGAAGGAAACAAAAGATACTGTTTATACATGACATGGAATCCTACACACAATCAACAGAGCAGCCAAATCAACACCAGGAGCCGTGGGGTTTGGTCCTGGATCTGGGCCTTAGGTTCAGAGAGACAAATGTGGGGGCTGCGGCGGAGAGGGATTGCAGGCTGCACCTCAGTTCCTGCCTCTGGAGTTGGCATCTGTGTATCTTCTAGTGCCTCGGTCCTCACATTGGCCAACCCTAGCCAACCATGTGGCAGGGTGTGGCCATATAAACAACACACAGTCCTTGGACAAATCACAAAGCTAGTGGGTAAAAATCATTAAGAATGAGTTATTTAACAATCATTCAAAGTTGATGTTTGTAAATACTCCAAGTGATTCCCAATCACAGTAAAGAGTGAGAACCACTACTTCGGTGCCAATCCTAACATTAGGCAGGAATTGAAATTGAGGAGACAGGGTTAAAGATTCTGGAACTCAGCACCAAGTCACCCTTCCTGATCTTCTCACACTGACTTAGCATCCCAAGTCTGAGCAGTGAATGTTACCTTTCTGTTAAGACACAGTCTCCATCTTGTACCTTAGTCCACATAATTGGGATGTTGTCTCAGTCCTTGACTCCCTGCCTACAAGCTACTTAAAACCCTGGTCCCCTTCAGAAGATCAGTTCTGTGGCCCCCTAGTTGGAAGTCTATTCCTGAAATGTTCTGTGGCTGAAATCCCCCTTTCTAATGAACTGGCCTGCCTGCCCCACATGAAATTGAGAATCATCGCCCCTGAGTTATCTTTTACCATCTGACACTCACCTATGAGAACTGTCAGTTGCCTGATATTTTTGCTGCTTCCCCTGAATCACGGCTACAATCTATTGCTTATCACCAGAGGCTTCAGATACCACAATCTGGACCATCTTTTCTTTTCACCTGGCTTTGGCCTCCAGGAGCACCATGGCACTAATGGATGGGTTGAGCTCTGTCTCCAACCTCATGCTATTACAGTTATCTGGACCAAATTCAGACTTAAATTGAAGAAAGTAGGGAAAATCACTAGACCATTCAGGTATGACCTAAATCAAATCCCTTATGATTATACAGTGGAAGTGAGAAATAGATTTAAGGGCCTAGATCTGATAGATAGAGTGCCTGATGAACTAAGGCATGAGGTTCGTGACATTGTACAGGACACAGGGATCAAGACCATCCCCATGGAAAAGAAATGCAAAAAAGCAAAATGGCTGTCTGGGGAGGCCTTACAAATAGCTGTGAAAAGAAGAGAGGTGAAAAGCAAAGGAGGAAAGGAAAGATATAAGCATCTGAATGCAGAGTTCCAAAGAATAGCAAGAAGAGATAAGAAAGCCTTCTTCAGCGATCAGTGCAAAGAAATAGAGGGAAACAGTAGAATGGGAAAGACTAGAGATCTCTTCAAGAAAATTAGAGATACCAAGGGAACATTTCATGGAAAGATGGGCTCGATAAAGGACAGAAATGGTATGGACCTAACAGAAGCAGAAGATATTAAGAAGAGGTGGCAAGAATACACAGAAGAACTGTACAAAACAGATCTTCATGACCCGGATTATCACAATGGTGTGATCACTCATCTAGAGCCAGACATCCTGGAATGTGATGTCAAGTGGGCCTTAGAAAGCATCACTACAAACAAAGCTAGTGGAGGTGATGGAATTCCAGTAGAGCTATTTCAAATCCTGAAAGATGATGCTGTGAAAGTGCTGCCCTCAATATGCCAGCAAATTTGGAAAACTCAGCAGTGGCCACAGGACTGGAAAAGGTCAGTTTTCATTCAAATCCCAAAGAAAGGCAATGCCAAAGAATGTTCAAACTACCGCACAATTGCTCTCATCTCATATGCTAGTAAAGTAATGCTCAAAATTCTCCAAGCCAGGCTTCAGCAATACGTGAACTGTGAACTTCAAACTGGTTTTAGAAAAGGCAGAGGAACCAGAGATCAAATTGCCAACATCCGCTGGATCATCAAAAAAGCAAGAGAGTTCCAGAAAAACATCTATTTCTGCTTTATTGACTATGCCAAAGCCTTTTACTGCGTGGATCACAAGAAACTGTGGAAAATTCTTCAAGAGATGGGAATACCAGACCACCTGACCTGCCTCTTGAGAAATCTGTTTGCAGGCCAGGAAGTAACAGTTAGAACTGGACATGGAACAATAGACTGGTTCCAAATAGGAAAAGGAGCACGTCAAGGCTGTATATTGTCACCCTGCTTATTTAAATTATATGCACAGTACATCATGAGAAATGCTGGACTGGAAGAAACACAAGCTGGAATCAAGATTGCCAGGAGAAGTATCAATCACCTCAGATATGCAGATGACACCACCCTTATGGCAGAAAGTGAAGAGGAACTAAAAAGCCTCTTGATGAAAGTGAAAGAGGAGAGTGGAAAAGTTGGCTTAAAGCTCAACATTCAGAAAACGAAGATCATGGCATCCAGTCCCATCACTTCATGGGAAATAGATGGGGAAACAGTGGAAACAGTGTCAGACTTTATTTTTGGGGGGCTCCAAAATCACTGCAGATGGTGACTGCAGCCATGAAATTAAAAGATGCTTACTCCTTGGAAGAAAAGTTATTACCAACCTAGATAGCATATTCAAAAGCAGAGACATTATTTTGCTGACTAAGGTCCGTCTAGTCAAGGCTATGGTTTTTCTAGTAGTCATGTGTGGACGTGAGAGTTGGACTGTGAAGAGGGCTGAGCACTGAAGAATTGATGCTTTTGAACTGTGGTGTTGGAGAAGACTCTTGAGAGTCCCTTGGACTGCAAGGAGATCCAACCAGTCCATTCTGAAGGAGATCAACCCTGGGATTTCTTTGGAAGGAATGATGCTAAAGCTGAAGCTCCAGTACTTTGGCCACCTCATGCGAAGAGTTGACTCATTGGAAAAGACTTTGATGCTGGGAGTAATTGGAGGCAGGAGGAGAAGGGGACGACCGAGGATGAGATGGCTGGATGGCATCACCGACTTGATGGACTTGAGTCTGAGTGAACTCCGGGAGTTGGCGATGGACAGGGAGGCCTGGCATGCTGCGATTCATGGAGTCACAAAGAGTCGGACATGACTGAGCAACTGAAGTGGACCTATGGCATTGGGGAAGACTCTCGAGAGTTCCTTGGAGTGCAAGGAGATCCAACCAGTCCATCCTAAAAGAGATCAGTCTTGGGTGTTCATTGGAAGGACTGATGCTGAAGCTGAAACTCTAATACTTTGGCCACCTGATGCAAAGAACTCATTTGAAAAGACCCTTATGTTGGGAAAGATTGAAGGCAAGAGGAAAAGGGGACAACAGAGGATGAGATGGTTGGATGGCATCACCGACTCAATGGACAGGAGTTTGGGTAAACTCTGGGAGCTGATGATGGACAGGGAGGCCTGGCATGCTGCAGTCCATGGGGTCACAAAGAGTTGGACACGACTGAGCAACTCAACTGAACTGGACTATGTCTAGTCATACCTCAAAATTAGGCTAAGACACTACTAAAAAGTTCTACAATGCTTTGACTTGTGTGTGTGTGTGTGTGTGTGTGTGTGTGTGTGTGTGCATGTTAGTCACTCAGTCATGTCCAACTCTTTGTGACCCCATGGACTGTAGCCCACCAGGCTCCTCTGTCCATGGAATTCTCCAGGCAAGAAAACTGGAGTGGGTTGCTATTTCCTTCTCCTATGCTTTGACTTAAGCACTTTGAAAACACATTAAGATGTGAAGCAGGAAAGACATTTATGAATGCATGGATTTCTGAAGTTTGCCCACATGGACTGGAGAGACAAAGCTACTGGAAATGGAAACATGAAAAAAGAGACAGATAAGCCCTGCAGGTTGGGACCTTGGAGACTGGCTAGAGACTTAAAAGTAGGGTGACCAACTGTCCCAGTTTTCTGGGACTGAGGAGTTCCTGAAATGGGACTTTCAGGGCTCAAATTGGAAATTTTCCTGACATGCTTGATGAACTAGCCACTCTAGAACTTGAAATTGTTTGGAGCTGTACTGAATCAAAGATTCGGAATATGAAAGAATTGGACTAAAAAGGAAAGAATATTAGATTTTCTATCATATATATGAGAAAATGTGTAAAGGTCAGAATTCATTCATAAAACACCTTCTCTGTGTCAGACACTGTACATACCTATATTGTCTCTTTCAGTCCTCACAGCTATCTTATGGAGCAGTTCTTACAGGCTTCATTTTACAGATGGGCAAACAGAAGCACAGATAGGTAAGCTCACAAAACTAGCAAAGTGTAAAGCCAAGCTACAAACCCAGGCAATTTGGTTTTACCCATTTAATGACCACAGTTCTCTACTGCAATGCATATAGACTGCAAGAATGAAGTTACAGGAAACCATAACTACTTCGTCTTAGCCTAACATACTCATTTAATTAATGGTAAACTAGTGAGAGTTGAACCATAAAGAAGGTTGAGTGCTGAAAAACTGATGCTTTCGAACTGTGGTGTTGGAGAAGTCTCTTGAGAGCCCCCCTTGGACAGTCAGGAGATTAAGCCAGTCAATCCTAAAGGAAATCAATCCTGAATATTCATTAGAAGGACTGATGCTGAAGCTGAAGCTCCAATACTTCGGCCACCTGATGCGAAGAGCCAACTCATTGGAAAAGACCTTGACGCTGGGAAAGATTGAGGGCAAGGGGAGAAGGAGGTAGTGGAGGATGAGATGTTTGGAGAGCATCAGTGAACAAGAATTTGAGCAAATTCTGGAAGATAGTGAGGGACAGGGAAGCCTGGAATGCTGCAGTCCACGGGGTCTCCAAGAGTTGGACACGACTTAGTAAGAGCAAACTAAAGACCAGAGGAGTATGAGAGATTTAAGCAGATAGTATGCATATCTGAAAAAAAAAAATACAGGATAAGTAACATACAATCTGGGCTTGATCCCTACCTCTGCCACTGATTAACTGTGTCATTTGTACAGATTACTCAGTTTTCCTAAAGTTCAATTTCTTCACCTGTGTCATTATAATAGTAATATCTACTTATCAGGGAGATTTCAGGATTAAATAAGACAATGGATATAAAGCATTGAGGAGAGCTCCTTACATCAATAATGGATCCATAGATAAAATTGCTACTAGATTTATTGTTAGTAGTAGTAGCCAGTATGGCAGTAGTCACTACTAATATCTACTCGGACTACTACTACTACCTAGTAGTTACTAGTACTATGATTACACCTTCTATTACATCATCAGCATAATTAGCATCATGCTAGATCACACAGCTGTCAGTTACAGAAACATATTTAAAATCTGGTTGCCTAACTTAACATGATGACATACGTTCTTCCTTATAGAAACAGCATTAAAATCCAACCTGAGAAAGCATTCAGTAAAAATCCTTGGCATCCAAAAGATTATTCAGAACGTGGCCATAAAGTTGCAGATGAAGACATAACAATAATGTAAACGGCACAGGGCACAAATAAGCAAACACAATGCCATGAAATCTTGGGCACTAATGATATTTCTTTAGAATGTTCTCCAAGGAAAATATGGGTCAAGGGTACATATTAGGTTTGGGTTTACTTTTTATTTCATTAGGGTTCTGTATGTGTACTGTGTACTGCATTGAAGACTGTCAGTCCTTCTGGATTTTGCAGCATAGATTTAAGTGTGATGACACAGGGCCCACGAGCTAACTCAACAGAAGTCTGATTTTATGGAGAGCCATTTCTGTTAAAATCAACAAAATAACAGACCTAGAGGAATCTCAGCTCTGTGAGGGGATTTCAGCGTAGAAAGAAACCATCTTTCTCTCTTCTCCATTTGACACAGTGAAATGGTATTAGCACAGGGTCAAATGTATAAACATTTCTAAATAGAGATACATAGTAGAATACTTTGTAACACTCTCTTTGTCATACACAAACCATTCCTCATCATCATTTTTATTACACAAGAAACATATGTTATTAGTGTGAAAATTTTACAAAATTAGCTAATTAAAATAAGAAAATGAAAATCATCCCTAAATCCCACAATCTGAGATAGTGATTTGTAATACTGTTGTTTATATATTCTTTTTCTAAGCAAATAAAACTCCATATGGAAGTAAATATGCACATTTTAAATGTATCAAACTATAGTCCTTTTCCCCATAGCAACATATAATAAATATATTTTCATATACAGTACATAGAATAATTATATTCCATCCCATGGTTTTCAATAGCTGCCTGACAATCCATATGTTAATACACCATAAGTCAGTTGTCAATCTGCTGTTCAGAAATAGTTGGGTTGCTTACAATTTCTTGCAGTTACAACACTTTTATAAACATCCTTGTTTACATACTTTGGCACACTTGTCTAAGTATTTCCTTAGATATAAAAAAATTCCTAGAAATGGAATTTCCAAATCAGATAGTGCACATTTTTAAGGGTTATTAACACATACTTTGTATTAAGTACTATGCATAGATTCATACTATGTATACATAAATATTGACATATTTCTCTACAGAACCAATACTCCGATTTGCACTTCAGCAGTGGGTATAAGCAAGCTTGCCCCACTGCCCTTTACAGCCGAGTGAGCTGCAGCTTGCCTGCGGCTTGCCTTGGCTTCCAATAGAAAAAGTCTACGAAAACATTCTCATCAGTGCTACCTTTGTGACACAAGAGAAAGAGACAACACCCAGCTGCTGGGAGGCCTTTCTGCCCCACCCAATGGCTAACAGCTGCTGGCAACACCCACGTCTAGCGTGAAGTCACAGGCTATCGAAGGAAAACCAGCCAAATATAACAAGGCAATTGAGAGCTGCTGGATACTACCAGAGAGAAAAGCCTCAGTTTTGAAATGTCTATCTGTTTTGCCTTAACAAATAGGACCGGGGAAAAAACGTCTAGCTACATTTAGCAAGTAAGAATATTTTTTCCTCTAAAAATACTGAAAAAAGAAAAAAAAAAAAGGTGGGGGGGGGGCAGATTTTGCAAATCACTACAGATTTGCAAAATCTGCTACAAATTTACTGGCCAATTACAGTAGACTATTAGAAGATCCAAAGGACAAAATCCAATTTTCTCCTTTGCCTGGATAATTCCAGCTGTTTCCCACCAGAAGATTTAGAAGCTATAACCTGGATAACTCTGTAGATGTAAGCTAGGCAGTGCAACAGAATGAGAGAGAATGTCTCCGCCCCTGGTTGCCTGCTTTGCATACAAGAGAGCTGCTGCCTGCATGTAACCGGGCTGCTCTGTCCTCTCCTGGAGCTCTTAAAGTGGAAAGACAAGATTCAGTGAAGTCAGTGCTGGGGAGACAGCATATGTATCTACATCATGGGCAAGGGTGCAGGCTGGAAGGAGGCTGAAGGGCAATATACACACTCAGGGCAAACTAATGAGTAAGCAGATTACTGTTCTCTACATCATAGACCATGACGGAGGAGTTTCTTAATTATTTTATAAACGGTTGCCTGGTGCAATAGTAACTTATTTAATTCTATGACAAATTATACCCATTTTCCAATGGGGAAACAGAGGCATGCAGAGGTGAGCGATTTTGCCCAAGATAATACAGTTAATAAGTGGAAGAACCAAGATTCAGACTCTAAAACTCCCCACTCTTAGCCGCACGGGCACACCATCTCTCAGGGTACAGTTATAGAGACAGAGTGGGACTGGAGGCCTGAAGACTAAGGTTCATGTCGCAGAGCCACCTTCTATTAGCAGCTATAAGTGAACAAAGGGCATTTAATTTCTCAAAGCCTCAGGTTCCTAAAATAAATATATATTTATTTAGGATATATGAACATAGGAGTATTCATAAACCTAACATAGGAGCACCTTGATACACGAAGCAAATATTAACAGACCTAAAAGGAGAAATTGAAAGTAACACAGTAATAGAAAGAGACGATAATACCCCCACTTACATCAATGGACAGATCATCCAGACAGAAAATCAATAAGGAAACATCAGTCTTAAATGACACATTAGACCAGATGAACTTAATATTTATACAGCATTCTACCTGAAAGCAGTAGAATACACATTCTTTTCAAATGCATCTGAACCAGTCTCCAGGGTAGGCCACATACAGGCCACTCAACAAACCTCAGTAAATTTGAGAAAATGTATATCAAGTGTCTTTTCTGACCACAGTGCTATAAGACTAGAAATCAGCATAAGAAAAAAATTATAAAAGACACAAACATGTGGAGACTAAACAATGTGCTATTATACAACCAATGGAGAAATGACTTCACTGAAGATACAACCACTGAAGAAATCAAAGGGGAAATAAGTGAAATCCAGACATTGGCTCTGCCCCTGTTCTCCTCCAGCCCTCATCCCATGCCTACCTAGATGCAGGGTTCAACAGTGCTCTCAGTTCCCCATCCCATCTTGCTTCTACTGAACTGGAATCTTCATTTTAACTCACTATCCAAATGATTGTCATTCACACCAAAATGTAATCATGATTCCCCTAAAGATCCTCTGATATAAAAACATGGGAACTATCTTTGTACAGTGATGAAGGTGGTTACAAGGTATAAGCATCCAGTTATAAGATAAATAGATACTAGGGATATAATGTACAATGCAATTATACTATTAACACTGCTATCTGTTATATATGAAAGCTTTTAAGATAGTAAATCCTTAGCATTCTCACTGCAAGAAAAAAATTTTTTTTCCTTTCTTTAATTTTGTACTTGTATGACATGATGGACATTCACTAAACTTATTGTGATAATCATTTGTTAACATATGTAAGTCAAATCATCATGATATATGACTTAAACTTATACAGAGCTGTATGTCAATTGCATCTCAATAAAATTGGAGGAAAAAATAAAAATATATACAAACATTGGAATGATAAATTTTGTTTTTCTGAACTTTCTGTAAGAGATATAGAAGAGGAAGGGAAATACATGGCATACTGCAGCAGAAACTACTTTAAAATTCCCCACAAATATCCACATTGTTCCTTTAGCTCCATATTGTCAAGTCAGGAAAGGTGCTTTCAATGCCATTTCCTTCATTCAGTTCCCAGAATTGATAACCTGAATTTTTTGATAACTGAAAATTTCTAAATTTTCACTTGGCATCTATAAAATATTTAAGATTTCATCTCTCTTTCTTATATGTTGTAAATAACTTATTTATAAATAATTTGACAAGTATGCTCCAATCAGATGATGGATGTGAAAGTACCTCAAAAAAGGAAGTGATCCATTAATAGAAAGTATTATTAATATTCCCCTGAAAGATGGTACAAGTTGAATAACTTAAAATATTGGCTCATCTAAACGTATGATTGACATATGCACACTGAGGAATCACAGGGAACATTTCTACACACTGATGGCTGATGCCAGGTTAACCCTTTCCCACAAACCACGCCTCGGCATGGTTATATCAGAGACAACACAGAGCGTGTGAGACAGATTTCCAAATCTGACTTCAAGCAACTCTCTTATAAATGCAAACAGCCTTTTTCCACTCAGTGTATTATTCAATCCTATTCATCTTTCTTCTACCATCTTACTTTACAAAAATCTCAAATGTATATTCTATACCCACTGTCTCCAGTTTTCCACTCAACATCCACTTCCTTCTTTTTATCATCCACTACCGGCTTTGCCAACTCAGTCAGCATTGTAACATGAAGATACAGTTAGTTTTTGGAAAATTCCTCAGTTCCATATAGCTCATATATGAACGAAACTTGATAGAAGTCTTCTAAAATTTGACGTCAATCTTAATAGTAACATGACATTATGAGGAACAAGTTATAAAATTGAACACAGTTTTTGACATTTATAATTTTTGTCATATTTCTCAGATTTTGTTAATTCATACATTCTCACAATTTTCTGTTTGTAATAAATATTTACTCTTTATATACTTTTGTGTTTGTAATCCTGTGGAAAGATTTTTAAGGAGGGTTTCCCAAAGTTGTAGAAGCTTCAGACCTGCCCAAACTTGTATCCTGTTAATTATTCCTTAGCTCTTCTATGTTAGGAATATAGACTATCAACTCAAGTGTTTTGCTGGATAATAAAAATGAGATATCATTTTTCAGATCTCACTAAATGACAGTAATCCCTCTCATTTATCCCATTTTCCTGACCCCCCCTACCATTTTTCTGTCTATGAATATATTCACAACTGTGCTTCATGCTGAGAATATAAGATACATAGATAACACCTCTGCCTCAAATAGATTTGAGCCTACTGAGGAAAAAGATATGAATGCTAACAATTATACAGTAGCTTGATAACTGCTCTAAAGGAGTTAAGTGAAAGTCACTGAGTCATGTCCGACTCCTTGCGACCCCATGGACTATATAGTCCATGGAATTCTCCAGGCCAGATTACTGGAGTGGGTAGCCTTTCCCTTCTCCAGGGGATCTTCCCATCCCAGGGATCAAACCCAGGTCTCCTGCATTGCAGGTGGATTCTTTACCAGCTGAACCACAAGGGAAGCCCAAAAGAGTTAACAGCAGAGCAAAGAATGTGGAAAGACTGACCCAGTGTTGGGAATTCAGAAGAAGTGTCAAAATAAAGGTAACAGCTGGACTGGGCATGGGCGCAGGAAAGGACGGATGTCAGGAGAAGGAAACAGCATACCCGGGGGGGCGGGGGGGGGGGGGGGGGGGGGTAAAATTACAGGCTAACATACGTAAGCAGAGCATTGAAGTCACTCTGAAGGACACAGTCAGATATGCCATGGTACGCAGACACCAAAGGAACAAAGAAACACAAGCCACTAAGAGAAGATTCACTAGCTTCTCAGGAGAATCAACAAATGACACGTTTATACATGACTTCCTCTATGATACCAAACATTTATAAAGCTTGAAAACTTGCCAGCTCAAGCTCACGTATCAGAGAAGACCAACCACTGAATCTTCCAACATTTGTTAGCTGAGTCACCCAGGCCGACTGAACCATTTCTCAAAGCCTTGGTTTCTTCATCTGCAAAGAGATCATATTAGGACTTAGATCAAAAGCTTCTCATGAGGATTAAACCAGTTACACGAGATGTAAAGTAGTGCTGAGCAAACGTTACCTGTTACTATGATTTGAGAATAACACATTCAGGTTTCTCTAGCATTAAAGGAAGTTGTAAACCTGGCGAAAATCAGCATCTGTCAGCAAAACAATCAAGCTGGAAGCAGGAACATTCCTGCAAATAGCCAGAGTGTTCCAAAGAACTTCAGAAATTCCAGAAATTCTACCACAGTCCTTAAAGCACTGACTAATTTAAACCAACAGCCAAAACACTCCACAACAGAAATATCCAACAAGGGAAGAAAGGCCAAAAAACAAATCCCAGTGAAAAATTGCCCCCTGTGAGGAAGTAAGTACTTGACTTCATAGGCTACAAGACGTGGTTTACAATATATGTCTGGACAAGTCAAGGTCTCATTGCTTTTTTTCATACTCCTGGGAGCTACCCTATTTTAGACAATTTCACCTGAAGCAATAGTTTAATGGATTCCAGCCTTCATAGAATTAACTGCTTGTTTAATGGTAAATGTGTGCATTTTTAAGAATGAACATCAAACTCCTGGATTTAATCAAAGAAAATTATAGAGCAGTGAACTGTGTGATGTTTTAGTCCAGAAGGTCCTTAAATTTGTCACTTTAGAATTAAAAGGTAAATATTCAGCCCTAAGAACACTGGGAAAGGGCAACCAATACATTTATCTTCTCACAATTAAGCCATCCTCTTGGATTTAGTAACTGAAACTCTCCATGTTTGCCTACGGCTCCTCCCAGCAAATGTGGCTATAACCAACAGTCTATAAATATTGACTGATTTGGTTTGGTTCCACTTATAGTACTCTGATACAATAATAGATTCTTAATCTAGAACCTCTGGCTTCCCAGGTGGCACAGTGGTAAAGAATCTGCCTGCCAATGCAGGAGACGCAAAAGATGGGGTTCGATCCCTGGGTCAGGAAGATCCCCTGGAGTAGAAATGTTAACCTACAATTCTTGCCTGGAAAACCCCATGGACAGAGGAGCCTGACGGGCTACAGTCCACGGGGTCAAAAGAGTGAGACACGATGGAAATGCATGCAACCTAGAACCTCAGCCCATCCATGCACTCAGCCAGATCTGGGGTCTCCCTACAGAATTTCATGTTTACCTTACTGGAGAAAGTTAGGTCTGGTGGTATTAATATTTAAAGCCAGCAATTTCTAACTTGCCCATATCTTGTCACTTAGAGAAAGGGATAGTACTCATACACTACAATAAACAGATTAGGCAGCGGGTTCCGAAAGGACCTAGCTGGGGGAGGAAAAGAAAGTGAGAATGAGGAGTTCAGGGACCCTAATTCACGCCATACCAGCCTGCACTTTGGGTCCATGTTTCAAGAACCCATCACAGCATCTGCCAGGGAGACGATGCCTTAAAGAGTGTGGATGTTTCCAGTGTTCTCTTGACAAAACAAGTAAGATTCTGAGGCCCTTGTTGTATTGTTAGTCTTTATGTAATGAAATAGGAGACGTGTGTGTGTGCGTATGTGTGTGTGTGTGTTAGTCACTCAGTGGTATCTGAAGCTCTTTGCGACCCCGTGAACAGTAGCCCACCAGGCTCATGGATCCATAGAATTCTCCAGACAAGAATGCTGGAGTGGGTAGCCATTCCCTTCTCCAGGGGATTTTCCCAACCCAGAGATCAAACCTAGGTCTCCTGCATTGCAAGCACATTCTTTATGAACCAAGCCACCAGGGAAGCCCAGGAGACTAGAGTCACTGTTATTTATCAAAAGGTAATACTTTTATATATCTAACTATGTTTCATCCATTGTTTAAATAATGTTGGCTGCTATGACAACATTTCACAAACAAAACAGTCACTTAGAGACTCATTTTCATCTCTTAACTCTCTAAGGGCTTGGCATGAATGTCGTGGAAATCACAGAGGCTTTAGAGTGAAAAAGTCCTCCTCACAAATATTCATTGTGCACGCATATGGCCAAAGACATATCCCACACCCTTTCTGAGCCTTGGTTGTCTACATTAAATGGGAATAATGCCTACTTCAAAAAATAGTTATGACTTTAACTTTGAAAAGCTGGTAGTGTTAGGGGAAGCACACTGATTGAAACCGCCCACCTTGGCCAGGAACCATAGTAACCATTTGCATGAGTTGTTTTATGACAGGAGATCCTGATAAGGAAGATAGAACTAATAAGCCTCCACCAACCGGAAGAGTTCGGGAAAGGTCTAAAGGAGACGCTGTGTGTCCATCCACTTCCCAGAATCCCTCTCGCGAGCATCCATCTTGGCTGAATGACGCGTGTGCCACCAGGAAAGACTGAATTAGAATGATTGGCCAAAGACCACCCAGAAACTAATCCCATCACCATAAAACCCGAGACTGTGAGCCACACGGCAGAGCTGTTCTCCTGGGTTTCCTTACCCTACTGCTCTCCACCCGGGTGCCCTTTCCCAATAAAATCTCTTGCTTTGTCAGCACATGTGTCTCCTCGGACAATTCATTTCCAAGTGTTAGACAAGAGCCCAGTTTCGGGCCCCGGAAGGGGTCCCCCTTCCTGCAACAGTAGCACAGAGAATAGATATTCATTAAACATTAGCTCACATCCTCTCCACAGAAGAGAATTACTATTCTGAGTATTAAATTCCCCATATCTGTTACCTTATGTTACTCCTTTTTCCTGCATCGTGTTAGCCTCTATCATCTTCCCTCTGTCACCTGCCTCAGCCTCCTCACCTAGCTTTTTACTCCAAAATACTCTGCTGCCTCCCTCCTTTTCAGGCTGTTACCTTTTCTCTCTCAAAACTGGAGTAAGGAAGAAGGAAAGGGTATATGATGGGAACAAACAGGAAATACAGCCATTTAATTCAATTCAGCTCCCTGCTCTTCTAAGACTCTGCCTGAATCATTTCAAGTAATAATTTAAAAATAAATAAATAAATCATCTTCACGGAGCAATTACTATGTTCAAGTCCTGTGACATTTGACTTCTCAAGCTCTAGCAATACTCTTTATATTGGTTGCTATCCATCTTTACACGACCTTACACACCACAAAAAAACAGCACACACACACACACACACACACATCAGGAGGAACTGTTCATGGAAGTTTGAGTCTTGTTATAGGAAAGGGGCCTACATGTAGGTGCTCCAGTAATATTTGCTTACCATATTAATTATTTAAATATGTACCAATACAAACACCTGATTATGCAAATTTGATCTCTGCCAGGGATATACAAATCAGACATAATCTACCACTCCAGACCTAAAAACAATCAAGGTAAAAGTCTAAAATAAACTTGAAACTCCCCAGGGTCTCAGCAATAAAGAATCTGCCTACACGAGCTAGAGGAGACACGGGTTCAATCCCTGGGTTGGGGCGATCCCCTGCAGGAGAGCATGCATCCCACTCCAATGTTCTCGCCTGGAGAATTCCATTGGCAGAGGAGCCTGGTGGGCTACAGTCCAAAGGGTCACAAAGAGTCGAACACAACTGAAGCAACTTAGCACGCACAAACATAAAATAAACTTAAAAGAAAGATGATAGGTAATGCAACTCCTTTTATACTTTTGTTTCATTATCATCAATGATGCAAAAAACAGGAAGTGCATTTAAAGTGGGCAAATGGCACTTTCCTGGTGGTCCATTGGTTAAGAATCCGTCTTCCGATGCAGGGAACATGGGTTTGACCCCTGCTCAGGGAAGATCCCACATGCCACAGGGCATCTAAGCCCATGCACTGCAACTGCTGAGCCCACAGCCCTAGAGCCCTGTTAGGGACCAAACGACGGTCTCTAGGACCTGAGTCATGTTTACCAAAAAGAGACAGGATATGTGCTCATCCTGCCTGGCCAATCATGTAACGCCACCTATTCCTGTAACTGAGACAAAGAACTGCCTGTATATAAGCCGCCATATTCCTTTGTTCGGGGCTCTTGTCGGATTCCCTTGTGTGGGATGAGACTTGGGCCCTAGCGCACTAGAGATAAACTCCCTTCTTGTTTTTGCATTACTGTGGTGGACTTGCTCTCTCGGTCGGTTCGGAGATACGGGCTCGGAGCATAACATTTGGGGGCTCGTCCGGGATCTCCGTCCCATCGGGGAGGACAACTCTCCTGGTAGAAGGGAGTAACCTCATTAAGAGATAAGAGCTCTGAGCACCGGTGCTAATGTTGCAGAAGCCCAGATTAAGTCCAGGGCCCAGTTTCGTGCTGGGGAGGCATCTGGGTGTAAAGTGCAGAGGTAAGCCCAGCGTAAGGCCGGGGCCCGGTTTCGTGCTGGGGAGGCGGCTGGCTCTGGTTACTGGATTAAGCCCAGCGTAAGGCCGGGGCCCGGTTTCATGCTGGGGAGGCGGCTGGCTCTGGTTACTGGATTAAGCCCAGCGTAAGGCCGGGGCCTAGTTTTGTGCCGGGGAGGCGGCTGGCTCTGTGAACATCCTGCAGGTAAGATTGAGTGCATTGTCGGTGGCCACCTTGTGTTTGTTATCTGTTTGTCTATTTGTGGTGTCTGCGCTGCTCTTTGTGTGCTCTGTTGGCTCCCAGTGTACTTTTCTGTGATCATGGGACAAACAACTTCTACTCCTTTATCTCTTATGATTAACCGCTTCTCTGATTTCAAGTCTAGAGCACAGAATCTATCTATTGCTGGTGAAGAAAAGCAAGTTAGTAACTTTTTGTTCTGCCGAGTGGCCTGCTTTTGATGTCAGCTGGCCACAAAAAGGCACCTTCAGCCTGCCTACTATTCGAGCGGTCAGAGAGAAGGTGCTCGCCCCCTACACTTTGGGACACCCAGCCAGACCAAACTCCATACATTTTGGTCTGACAGGACCTGGTGGAAAACCCCCTGGCCTGGCTAAAACCTTTTGTTTTTCAGCCCCTCACTTCCCTTCCCTCTTCCCTGCCCTTGCTTCCACAGGTTCCACAGGTTTCATCGGGAAAAGCCAGAAAGAAAACCAAGCCTTCAGCTCCTCCCAGAAAAAGGGGCCCCGCCTAGGGAACTCAGGAAAAGGCGAAAAAAAAAAAAAAAAATGGCCGGCATAGCGGAAGAAGACCCGGAGGTTCCCTCCTCCACCGTTCATGCGTTTCCGGTCCGGGCGGGGCCAGGCAGAGAGGGTGGAGAACGGACATATCAGTATTGGCCCTTCTCCACTAGTGATTTGTACAATTGGAAAACCCAGACTCCCTCCTTCTCTGAAAAACCGCAGGGTCTTATTGATCTTTTAGAGTCTATCCTGTTTGCTCACAATCCCACTTGAGACGATTGTCAGCAACTGTTACAGGTACTTTTTACTACAGAGCAGCGCAAATGGATCCTGTCAGAAGCCCGGAAAAATTGTGCCAGGGGTGGATGGGAGGCCCACAATACAGCCTCACCTCATTGAGGAGGGGGTCCCCTTGGTGCGACCCAACTGGGACTTCGAACGCGCTGAAGGTAGGGAGCGTCTCCGAGTGTACCACCAGACTCTCATGGCCGGCCTTAGAGCGGCCGCCAGGAAGCCAACTAATTTGGCCAAAATAAATCCAGTGAGACAACAGCCAAATGAGAGCCCAGCAGCCTTCCTTAAAAGGATAATAGAAGCTTTTAGACAGTATACCCCTATGGACCCACAGGCAGATGAGTCACGAGCGGCAGTTATGTTAGCATTTATAAATCAAGCAGCCCCCGATATTAAAAAAAAGTTACAAAAGATAGACAGGTTAAGTAAACAATCCTTGCAAGATCTAGTGAGGGCAGCCGAGAGAGTTTTTAATCATAGAGAGACCCCAGAAGAGAGAGAGGACCACATTAAAAAAAAAAAAAAATTAGAGCTGAAAAAAACCATAGAAATCAAAAAGAGCTGGCCCAGATATTTTTTGCTGGGGTTAAAAACAAAAACAGGTTCCAGAAAGGAAAAAAATTGGACTCAAAAACTGAAAAAAAAAAACGACAAGGCGTAAGCTTGAGAAAAACCAATGTGCGTTTTGTAAAGAGTTTGGACATTAGAAAAATAAATGCCCCAAGAAAAATCTAAAAGAGGGGCCCAAAAACCCCAAGAACGAGACTCCCTCTCCAGACAGTCATATCCTCTACGCGGGTGAGGATAGCGACTAGGGGGGTCAGGGCTCGAAGCCCCTCCCCGAGTCCTGGGTAACTATAAATGTGGAGGGGAAACCGGTTGGCTTCATGGTGGATACGGGAGCTCAATACTCAGTCTTAAACCAAAGAGATGGACCCATGTCTAAGAAAAGTAGCTGGGTGCAGGGAGCAACCGGGACTAAGCGATATGGATGGACTACAAAATGGCATGTAAACTTGGGGGCCCACCAAGTGACCCATTCCTTTCTGGTGATACCTGAGTGTCCAGCGCCCTTGCTGGGAAGAGATTTACTGTCTAAAGTAAATGCCCAAGTTCATTTCGACCACGGGCAAGTGTCAGTTTTAGATGGAACCGGGCATCCTCTTCAGGTCTTGTCTCTGGCATTAAAAGATAAATACACACTGTACTTGCCAAAGGCCCCAGCGACAATAAGTCCAAAAGTACAGCCATGGGTTCGGAGATACCCTCAGGCCTGGGCTAAAACAGCAAAAATGGAACTGGCCAAACAGAGGCTCCCTATTATTGTGGAACTGAAAACCAGTGCCTCACCAGTGAGAGTGCGACAGTATCCCATGAGTCAAGAGGCTCGGCAAAAAAATTACTCCTCATATACAACACCTCATAGACGCTAGGGTCCTGAAAAGGTGCCGGTCCCCATGGAACACTCCCCTGTTCCCTGTGAAAAAGCCTGGGGAAACTGATTTTAGACCGGTTCAAGATCTACAAAAAGTCAACAAATGGGTAAATGATATTCATCCTATGGTTCCTAACCCTTATACATTGCTAAGCAACTTGCCTCCAAACTACATTTGGTACACTGTTTTAGATTTAAAAGATGCCTTTTTCAGTTTGCCTCTTGCCCCCGCAAGCCAAGAGATCTTTGCCTTCAAATGGCAGGAAGACGGTGGTCAGACCCCTGTGCAGCTGACATGGACTCGCTTACCACAGGGTTTCAAAAACTCGCCCACGTTATTTAACGAGGCCCTGGACGAAGACCTCCGTGAGTATCGGGTTGAACACCCTACCGTTGTTTTATTACAATATGTTGATGACCTTATGCTGGCAGCAGCTACAAAAAAAGAGTGCCAAGAGGCAACAGGTGACCTTCTCCAAACCTTGGGGACTTTAGGTTACAGGGCCAGTGCCAAAAAGGCCCAGATTGCCAAGCAAGAGGTTACATACCACGGTTATAAGATAAAACAGGGCCAGAGGTGGCTAACACAGGCTATAAAAAAACCATCCTCCAGATCCGTGAGCCGGCTAACCCTAGACAAGTGAAAAAATTTCTAAAAACTGTGGGATATTGTCGGTTATGGATCTTGGGGTTTGCAGAAAAGGCCAGGCCCCTATATAAAGGGACCAAAGAAAACAAGGACTGAAAATGGACTGAGCCAATGAAAGAGGCCTTCCAAGAGCTCAGGCGAGCCTTGCTAGAAGCTCCTGCCCTTGCCCTCCCTGATCCATCTAAGCCTTTCCAATTATTTGTAGATAAAAAGCGGAGGATAGAAAAAGGGGTACTAACACAGAGGTGGGGACCATGGAAGCGACCTGTAGCTTACCTTTCCAAGAGACTGGACCCAGTGGCAGCCGGATGGCCACCTTGCCTCCGTATCATCGTGGCCACCACGCTCTTAGTCCACGATGCTAATAAACTGACTTATGGACAGAGACTCTTGGTCTACACTCCTCATGCCATAGAGAGAGTTTTAAAGCAACCCCCAGGTAAATGGATTTCTAATGCCCGCTTGACACACTACCAGGCCTTGCTACTTGACACCCCACGGATTCATTTCCAAACGCCCTGCACTCTAAATCCGGCCACTCTTTTGCCCAATCCGGAAGAAAATAGCCCCCTCCATGATTGTGATGAGATACTGGCTGGGGTAACAGCAATGCGAAAAGACTTAACCGATACTCCACTGGATAACAGTAAGCTAAAATGGTTCACAGATGGCAGCAGTTATATAAAAGATGGACAGACGGGTGGGAGCCACAGTAGTAGATGACTCTGGACAGATGATATGGGCAGAGGCCCTTCCCCCGTATACCTCAGCACAAAAGGCAGAGTTAATTGCCCTGATTCAAGCATTAGAGAGAGCCAAAGGAAAAAGAATAACTATTTTCACTGACAGTCGCTATGCTTTTGGCACGGTACACATCCAGGGCCCGATATATCGGGAACGGGGGGTTTTAACAGCTAAAAAAAAAAAATTAAAAACTTGCCTGAAATCCATAGACTTTTAGAGGCTGTACAGATGCCTCGGGCTGTGTCAATAGTACACGTACCTGGACATCAAAAGGGTGACAGCCCCACGGCACGAAGAAATTGTGCCGCAGACCTGGCAGCTCAAAAAGTAGCTGATAAAGATTTCATCACCCCTGTGTTGGCGATTGGACTTCCACCTCCAGGTATGGGAACTCTGCCCCCAACCCCTGAATATTCATCCACAGACCTTGCTTGGATCCAAAAACACACCAACCTTCAAAAAGGTGAAGATGGATGGTACCGAGACTCAGACGGCTACTTGATACTCCCTGCTCAGTTGGGACGGCAACTATGTGAGCATTTGCACTTGTCTACTCATCTGGGAGAAAAGAAGACTCTGATGCTCTTTCAAACTGCGTGCCTGCGATTTCCCCAGCACCAGACAACTGTAAAGAACATAGTGCATGCTTGTAAGGCGTGTCAACAGATGAGGCCAGGAAAAAGACAACATGCAGGACTGAGGTATCGGGGAGAAGGACCAGGGAAATAGATTTCACCGAGGTAAGGCCAGGCAAGTATGGTTACCGGTACTTGTTAGTGTTGGTGGATACCTTCTCAGGGTGGGTAGAGGCTTTTCCTACAAAGGGAAAAACCGCGATGATAGTGGCAAAAAAAAAAATTTTTTTTTAAATAGTTCCCAGGTTTGGCCTGCCAGTGACCATCGGCTCTGATAATGGACCTGCATTTGTGAGTCAAATAGTTCAGAGCCTTGCCCTAGCCCTGGGGACTAAATGAAAGTTACATTGTAAATACAGTCCACAGAGCTCAGGGCAAGTAAAAAAAATAAATCAGACTCTAAAAAAACTTTAACTAAATTGGCTATAGAGACTGGCGGGGACTGGGCGACCCTCCTTCCCTTCGCCCTCTTCCGTGCGCGTAATACTCCTTATCAACTTAATCTGACCCCATTTAAAATTCTGTATGGGAGACCTCCCCCTGTATGTCCAATATTTAAAAAAAAAAAAGTACCGCCTCCCACGTTGGGACAATTCGAAGAGGCCTTGATGGCCTTAAGCAAGGTGCACTCTCGTGTCTGAAAACTGCTCCAAAAAATACATGTGGGTCAAAATAAGGGAACTATTCCCTCACATGACATTGGCCCAGGAGATTGGGTATAGGTCAAAAGGCACCAAACCAAAGCACTAAAACCCAAATAAAAGGGTCCTTATGTTGTTCTTCTTACCACCCCAACTGCCCTAAAGGTCGACGGTATTGGGCCTTGGGTGCATTGCAACCACGTACGCCCAGCTGCTTCAGCAGAGCAAAAAGACGCTAAAAAAAATGGAAAGCATCTCTGCACCCGTCCAACCCCCTGAGGCTAAAGCTTCAAAGGCGCCAACAGGACCAGGACAGCTCGGCTGGGCCGTCTTGTGGATGACCCAGTTACTCTGCTCCGGAGCTGCCAGCGTGAACCCGCATCAACCCGTCAAAATCACCTGGAAGCTGCAAAATAGACTAACACGTGAGATGCTTTACTCCACCACCGCAATACATCCACCAAATACTTGGTGGCCAGACTTATACTTTGACCTTAAGCCGGTGGTAAATGTACCCTAGAAGAGGGGCAAGCTCCCAAATCATGCATTCTGGGCATGTCCAGGTGCGCCCAGGCATAACTAAAAGATCTGTGGGGAGATACAAAAAAGACTCTGTGCTGCCCTAAAAAAGAGTGTTGTTTTTATGCTGATCACACAAAAAATAGTTTAAAAAATCTACAGCCAAAGTAAGAGAGGGACTAGCCCAACGTAAATGAGAACGTGAGGCTCAACAAAGATGGTTTGAGTCTTGGTTTCAACAATCCCCTTGGTTGACCACCCTAATCTCCACCTTGCTGGGACCCCTGCTAATACTTCTACTGATGCTTACCTTTGGCCCATGTATTATCAATAGACTTATAGCCTTTGTAAAGGAACGCATAAATACAATACAGCTGTTTGTGCTTCGACAACAATATCAAACTGTGTCTCAGGACCGAAAAAAAGATTCCTCTATATGATCTAAGGACAGGGGGAAATGTTAGGGAGCAAACGACGGTCTCTAGGACCTGAGTCATGTTTACCAAAAAGAGACAGGATATGCGCTCATCCTGCCTGGCCAATCATGTAACGCCAGCTACTCCTGTAACTGAGACAAAGAACTGCCTGTATATAAGCCGCCATACTCCTTTGTTCGGGGCTCTTGTCAGATTCCCTTGTGTGGGATGAGACTTGGGCCCTAGCGCGCTAGAGATAAACTCCCTTCTTGTTTTTGCATTAGTGTGGTGGACTTGCTCTCTCGGTCGGTTCGGAGATACGGGCTCGGAGCATAACAAGCCCATGCTCTGAAAAAGAGAAACCACTGCGGTGGGAGGTCCGCATACCATAACTAGAGAGTAGCCTCCCACTCACCTCAACTAGAAGAATTCCATGTGCTGTAGCAAAGGCCTAGCACAGTCAAAAATACATTTGAAAAAATAAAAAACAGAGTGGACAGATTTTCTCCGAGTTCTCCTAATCACTAAAAAAGAGTAAGAAAAACGTCCATGACAATGTGGTTGAGATAGAAATAACTGACACACCAAAAAAATTTCCAAGATTAGATGATTTCTACAAAGCATTTGCAGGCTGGGAAACATCTTCAACCACTTTCTGAAATGCTTACTCTAGCAATTCAGCTACACTGACCTTAGCTGAAACGAGCAGGCAGCATACCATCTTAGCAAACTTCTAAACAAAAATGTCAAAGTGGTCGAAAAGGCAATAATACGAACCATCTGAAACTGCCACTGATAAAAAGCAAGTGTGTAAGCTGGAGAGGGTATGAGTCATTTTTATAGTTATCTCAATAGCAGCTCTGTCCAAACGCACCACTTGTAACTCTTAAAATAATAATTACTGTTGTTATTCCTTGTGATGCAACCACTCATGGGATTCTAGACATACTGAGACATGTGAGAAAATGGTTTCTGAAGGGGTAGGGTCCACAGTGCTGAAAGATAAATTGTGTGTATGCATGCTCAGTCGTTAACTTGTGTCCAACTCTGGGCGACCCCATGGACTGTAGCCCGCCAGGCTCCTCTATCCACGGGATTTCCCAGGCAAGAATACTGGAGTGGGTGGCCATTCCCTTCTCCAGGGGATCTTCCTGACCCAGGGACTGACCCATGTCTCCCGCATTGGCAGGTGGGTCCTTTACTGAGGCATATTTAAAAATTTTAAGAGTTTATTTGAGCAAATATTGATTTGAATCAGCCTGCATCCAATATAGCAGATAAAAAAGAGCTCAGTGGAGCTGTACAAAATGGAAAACTTTTATAGACAGAAGAGACCAGGTATCATAAGGACACAATACGAGGCAAAAAGCAGATTGGTTCTTCCAAAGTTTCTTTCCTTTAGGGAATAGGAGGGGTCTGTCAGGCAGATTTTCTAACTAGTGCTGATCAGATGATTCCTGACTGACTGACTGGTTTAAGAGTCTGTTTCTTAGGGAGCAGATGTTGTAATTAAATTGTTTTAATTTGCTGTGGCAGAGCTTAGCATAAGTGAATCCATTCTGGACCTACAATATTACTTTAAACACCAACTGTATTGATAAACTTTCAATAAATTTGCCTACAAGATGGGAGGCACTCTGTAAATATATAATAGTAACAAGAACCACAAGGCAAGAAGCTCAAATTTTATTCTCTTGCTGAGAAAAAATGAAATTAGGTGGATTTACTGTCATTTTAGCTGCAAAAAGTTATCATATGCACATAGGTCATAAAATTACATCCTCTCTCTTTATAATATATATATATATATATTATTATTCTCCAACACTCTGTAATAGAAATTTCCAGTTCATTTATATTTTTATCATAATAATATTTGATACAATACTGCAAGAGTATTATTCTACTAAGACAAACACTCTTAGATGGGGGTAGGATAGTTGCAAGACACTGGAAACCATTCACATCAAATTCAGTGTGAAAACTGCCCCCTGGAGCAGGGCAGCCAAGTGGCCCTGGATGAAAAGAGAAGAGGCAAAAAGGAAAGGGGAGAAAGAATGGAAGCAAGAACTAGTGGCTCAGAGGGTGAAGTGTCTGCCTGCAGTGAGGGAGACCTGGGTTCGATCCCTGAGTCAGGAAGACTCCCTGGAGAAGGAAATGGCAACCCACTCCATTACTCTTGCCTGGAAAATCCCATGGACAGAGAAGCCTGTGGGCTACAGTCCATGATCGCAGAGTCAGACATGACTGAGCGACTTCACTTTCACTTTCACTTAAGAAATACTGACGATACATCCTTCTAGGCAAATTTTCACTTATAAAAAGTATTTGATCATGGAAGACGTTAGGAAACAAAGAAAATATGTTTAAAATGAAAACTAATAACTCATCAATTTGAAAAGCAGAAGCCCACAATGATTAAAAGATAGAATGGAAAATAGAAGCAAAGACAAATGTTAGAGTTGCCTGGTTTTCCTTCTACTGCTACTGCTAAGTCTCTTCAGTCGTGTCTGACTCTGTGTGACCCCATAGACGGCAGCCCACCAGGCTCCTCTGTCCATGGGATTTTCCAGGCAAGCGTACTGGAGTGGGGTGCCACTGCCTTTCCCTCTAGATCCCTCAATCAATTAGAACAGGCAAAGCTCCTATATTCCCAATTCTTTTCACCAAAGGACCAACAGAAGACAAGGCCCTAAAAAAATAACACTCATCAGAATGATCAGCAAAATGGGCAGGAACTAAAGGGAGAGAGATAGGAGAGAAGTATTGGTTAGAGGAAGAAGTGATATTTTTTTCTGAAAATATACTAACAAGTTTTATGTTCCAAAAAGTAGAAACAGTAAGATTCTTGGAAGAAGGATGGATAATGACAAAGTAACAATGTTTCTGAGGAAACAGAGGAAGCAAGCCCATTCTACATGCATGCTTCTCTGTAGCTAAAGCATTTGCTTAACTTTTTGCCCATTGCTACCATCAAGTCATCTGGGCTTCCCTGGTGGCTCAGAGGTTAAAGCATCTGCCTGCAATGCAGGAGACCTGGGTTCGATCCCTGGGTTGGGAATATCCCCTGGAGAAGGAAATGGCAACCCACTCCACTATTCTGGCCTGGAGAATCCCATGGATGGAGGAGCCTGGTGGGCTACAGTTCACAGGGTTGCAAAGAGTCAGGCACGACTGAGCAACTTCACTTCACACCATCAAGTCATCACCCCCATAGCAACGGTAGCAACAGAATACTTACGCTGTCCTACTGTACCTCACTATACACTGCATACAGATCATTTTACTTTGTTCCTCAAGCTCCTTCATGAATAATCTTATTATTATTATTTCTATCTTTACAGATGAAGGAGTCAAGTCTAGAAAGTTACAGATAATATTTACAACTTCACATTGACTGTTCAGATATGAAAAGATTCTGTACCCACACATTCAAACTCTTAAAGATTAAAATTAATGTTCATTTCAGTTCAGTTCAGTCGCTCAGTCGTGTCTGACTCTTTGCGACCCCATGAATTGCAGCACGCCAGGCCTCCCTGTCCATTACCATCTTCTGGAGTTCACTCAGATCCACGTCCATTGAGTCAGTGATGCCATCCAGCCATCTCATCCTTGGTCGTCCCCTTCTCCTCCTGCCCCCCATCCCTCCCAGCATCAAAGTCATTTCCAATGAGTCAACTCTTTGCATGAGGTAGCCAAAGTACTAGAGTTTTAGCTATAGCATCATTCCTTGCAAAGAAATCTCAGGGATGATCTCCTTCAGAATGGACTGGTTGGATCTCCTTGCAGTCCAAGGGACTCTCAAGAGTCTTCTCCAACACCATAGTTCAAAAGCATCAATTCTTCAGTGCTCAGCCTTCTTCACAGTCCAACTCTCACATCCACACATGACCACAGGAAAAACCATAGCCTTGATAGACAGACCTTAGTTGGCAAAGTAATGTCTCTGCTTTTGAATATGCTATCTAGGTTGATCATAACTTTTCTTCCAAGGAGTAAGTGTCTTTTAATTTCATGTCTGCAGTCACCATCTGCAGTGATTTTGGAGCCCAAAAAATAAAGTCTGACACTGTTTCCACTGTTTCCCAATCTATTTCCCATGAAGTGATGGGACCGGATGCCATGATCTTCATTTTATGAATGTTGAGCTTTAAGCCAACTTTTTCACTCTCCTCTTTCACTTTCATCAAGAGGCTTTTTAGCTCCTCTTCACTTTCTGCCATAAGGGTGGTGTCATCTGCATATCTGAGGTTATTGATATTTCTCCCGGCAATCTTGATTCCAGCTTGTGTTTCTTCCAGTCCAGCGTTTCTCATGATGTACTCTGCATATAAGTTAAATAAGCAGGGTGACAATGTACAGCCTTGACGTACTCCTTTTCCTATTTGAAACCAGTCTGTTGTTCTATGTCCAGTTCTAACTGTTGCTTCCTGACCTACATATAGATTTCTCAAGAGGCAGGTCAGGTGGTCTGGTATTCCCGTCTCTCTCAGAATTTTCTGCAGTTTATTGTGATCCACACAGTCAAAGGCTTTGGCATAGTCAATAAAGCAGAAATAAATGTTTTTCTAGAACTCTCTTGCTTTGTCCATGACCCAGCGGATGTTGGCAATTCGATCTCTGGTTCCTCTGCCTTTTCTAAAACCAGCTTGAACATCTGGAAGTTCACAGTTCACGTATTGCTGAAGCCTGGCTTGGAGAATTTTGAGCATTACTTTACTAGCATGTGAGATGAGTGCAACTGTGCGGTAGTTTGAGCATTCTTTGGCATTGCCTTTCTTTGGGATTGGAATGAAAACTGACCTTTTCATTCCAGTCCTGTGGCCACTGCTGAGTTTTCCAAATTTGCTGGCATATTGAGGGCAGCACTTTCACAGCATCATCTTTCAGGATTTGAAATAGCTCCACTGGAATTCCATCACCTCCACTAGCTTTGTTCGTAGTGATGCTTTCTAAGGCCCACTTGACATCACATTCCAGGATGTCTGGCTCTAGATGAGTGATCACACCATCGTGATTATCTGGGTTGTGAAGATCTTTTTTGTACAGTTCTTCTGTGTATTCTTGCCACCTCTTCTTAATATCTTCTGCTTCTGTTAGGTCCATACCATTTCTGTCCTTTATCGAGCCCATCTTTCCATGAAATGTTCCCTTGGTATCTCTAATTTTCTTGAAGAGATCTCTAGTCTTTCCCATTCTGTTCTTTTCCTCTATTTCTTTGCATTGATCACTGAAGAAGGCTTTCTTATCTCTTCTTGCTATTCTTTGGAACTCTGCATTCAGATGCTTATATCGTTCCTTTCCTCCTTTGCTTTTCGCCTCTCTTCTTTTCACAGCTATTTGTAAGCCCTCCCCAGACAGCCATTTTGCTTTTTTGCATTTCTTTTCCATGGGGATGGTCTTGATCCCTGTGTCCTGTACAATGTCACGAACCTCTATCCATAGTTCATCAGGCACTCTATCTATCAGATCTAGTCCCTTAAATCTATTTCTCACTTCCATTGTATAATCATAAGGGATTTGATTTAGGTCATACCTGAATGGTCTAGCAGTTTTCCCTACTTTCTTCAATTTCAGTCTGAATTTGGTAATAAGGAGTTCATGATCTGAGCCACAGTCAGCTCCTGGTCTTGTTTTTGTTGACTGTATAGAGCTTCTCCATCTTTGGCTGCAAAGAATATAATCAATCTGATTTCGGTGTTGACCATCTGGTGATGTCCATGTGTAGAGTCTTCTCTTGTGCTGACATTTTAAATACACTAAATGATCACCATCATAAATCTAGTAGCCATCTGTCCCCATGTGAAATTGTTACAGTATTATTGACTATATTTATTATGTTGCATATTACATCCTCATGACTTACTTATCTAAGAATTGCATGTTTGTACGTCTTAATTCCCTTCACTTATTTCACCCATCACCTCTCTCCTTTCCCTCTGGCAACCATTTGTTTGTTCTCTGTATCTACAAGTCTGTTTTTGCCCTGTTTGCTTATTCTTTTGTTTTGTTCTTTTTAACAAAACATATAAGTAAGATTATAAAGTATTTGTCTTTCTCACTTTGACTTATTTTACTTAGCATAAGAAACTCTAGATCCATCCATATTGTTATAAATGGCAATATTTGATTCTATTTTATTTCTGAGTGTGTGTATATATACATATGTATACATACATATATCTTCTCATCTTATTTATCCATTTTTCTATCAATGAACATAGGTTGCTTCCATATCTTGGCTATTGTAATACTGCTGCAATAACACAGATTTGCATATATGTTTTTAATTAGTGTTTTTGTTTTCCTTGGGTAAATACCCAGGAGTGGAATTGCTGGATCATATGGTATTTCTGCTTCCCTGGTGGTTCAGTGGTAAAGACTCCACCTACTAACACAGGAGACGCAGGAGATGCAGGTTCAATCTCTGGGTTGGGAAAATACCCTGGAGAAGGAAATGGCAACCCACTCCAGTATTCTTGCCTGGGAAATCCCACGCACAGAGGAGCCTAGCAGGCTATAGTCAGGAGGTTGCAAAAGAGTCAAACGCAATTGACCAACTAAACAGCAACAACACGGTAGTTCTATACTTAAATTTTTGAGGAACCTCCATACTGTTTTCCATAGTGGCACCCACTCACTTTCCCACTAACAGTACACAAAGAGTTTCCTTTTCTTCACATCCTCACCAACATTGGTTATTTCTTATCTTTTTGATGAAAGCCATTCCGACAGAAGTGATGTGATAACTCACTGTTTTGCATTTCCCTAATGATTAGTAATGTTGAGCACCTTTTCATGCATCTGTGGGTCATCTCGATGACTTCTTTGGAAAATTGTCTACTCAGATCCTCTGCCCATTTTTTAGTCAGATTGTTCGTTTTTTGGATACTGAGTGGTATGAGTTCTTTATATATTTTTTAATGTTTAGCCTGGATATATCCTCTGAAAATATATTCTCCCATTCAGTAGGTTGGTTTTTCATTCTATTGATGGTTTCCTCCATTGTGAAAAAACAGCACAATATTTCTTGATTAGTCTGGCTAAAAGTTTATCAGTTTTATCTTTCCAAAGGACCAGCTCTGAGTTTCATTGCTATTTCCTGGTGTATTTCAGTCTTTATCATTTATTTCTACTCTGATCTTCATAATTTCTTTCCTTCTATTAATTTTGGGCTTTTTTTTTCTATTCCTTTAAGTATAAGGTTAGATTGTATATTTGAGATCTTTCCTGTTT